>NC_057800.1:165670771-166284251 GCF_018294505.1 Triticum aestivum | reverse complement strand
ATCCAGATCGGGATCGATGGGGGGTGGAGGAGAGACGTGCGGGAGTGGGGAGTGGGCTAGGTCACGGGGGGGAGAGGGGGGTTAGGTAGTGGGGTGGCTCGGTCCAAGTGGGCCGGCCAGTTGGGCCGAGGCCCAGGTGGGCCAAGGGGGACTTTTATTCTTTTTTTTGTTTTGTTTTGTTTTCTCTTTTGTATTTTCTTTTTATTTATTTTACCTTTTCTGTCTAAGTTTTGTTTCCTATTATTTTAGTTTTATTAAAATATACACGTAGCATTTAATTTAGTATTTCAACTTAGTCCATAGTCACAAAAAGTCTAGTCCGTAAACAAATTAGTTTGACATTTTATTAATTACAAAAGGTATTTAAATAATTGTTTTAGTGCCTTTAAACATTTTATCGAAGTTTGGTTTCTCCACCATAATTACCTATGTATTATTTGGTTCACTCCGAACATTTAACTTTTCATATTTGAAAACTTTTATTGTTTGCTCGATTTGGAATTTGAAATTCGAACTAGGTTCCGAACTAACGCGAGTTTATCCACAGTAACCGAGGTGACGTGGCATCATTAGTGGGGATTACTGTAGCTTAATTACCCGGGCGTCACACTCTAGCACGGACTCCAAGAAATAATATGGTGTCAGATGGATGTCGTGGTGGTGGCGTGTGCCGTACTCTTGGACGTGAATGCTTGTTCTGGCCCATTCCACCCTACTACTCCTACTACTTACTCCTACTATATAGTACTAGTATCGAGGATTTGAGGTGCTGGTTACGTACAACGAACACATTAACATATGGCTACAGTAAAAACACCCGCCCGACGTGCGAAGCATGTGAAGCTAGTACAAATAGTGTACTACTATTGTTGATTGGCCTCATCCGATAACCTGTTGCAATGCACGTACAATTATGTATTCGGGAAAAATATTTGCCTCGTCGCACCACTCACTCGGAGAAGCGACTCGAAAGCCATTCATAAATTTAGTAAGTTTATCACAGGCATATCATTTTATTACATACAATAGGTCATCAACCCACATCGACAACGAGGATACATTATAAATACTAAAGTTCTCACCACACAACAAATAACAAGCAATGAAATGAACTTCAACTCAACCATTCCTCGGTGTTGGAAACGCTTGCTTTGAACCACAAGTGATTCTCTGGGACGGGCCATCAATCTGGAAACCAACACAGGACTAATCATCCAGGCTGAAGTGGCCTACTATATCCCTACCAGGGTAGGGAACCACACAAATGTCCGAGGTATAGACACAGTTGCTTCTCATAAATGGAACTGTTAACGTTGTGTCAACAGCAGTTGGATCGCCTTTCACCATCATCGGATAGTTTTGTCCAAGGAAGAGCGAGTTTTCTCTAAGACTATCAATTCCGTACCAGGGAGGAGTTGGCGCTAGCACACTAGTATCCATCCCGAGTACCATGCAACGGGTGTTGGAATAGGTCCGGAGAGTGCGACCATGGGAGACACCTGCTTCCTTAGCAGTAACATCATCAGTGGGCTGTATACACACAAGAAGAGGTGATCCATCGGAATTAGTTGCCAGGCGCCACAGAGTATATGGGCACTGCTCGTGATCATCACCATCGACATCTCCCCCTTGGTTATAAAAATTTTCAAGTATAGGTGGTGGGATGTTCACAGGACCTTGGAAACACAAGAAGAAGGTTAATTAGTAAAGGGAAACTTGCTAACCCGCATGCATGTGGATGAAACAATTATAACTACGATGGAAGACAAACGTACCGAAACTACTAGGATGCCATGCAAAAACAGTGCCACGAGTGGTGGCAGCAAACACACGGCCCTCGCATTGAATTGCATCACATTACTCATCCATGTACAGAAACTGATTTTTGAGCAATATTCATCGAGTGAAACCATCAAGGATGGCAACAAGCTTGTCGAAGATAGCAACAACATCATAGTTGTTGTAATTCCAAGAGCGGTTGGGAACTCGAAAAATTGCTATCTTCCGTAGAAGACAGTCACCATGATCGTATTTGAACGTGTATACATTACCAGTGTGCTCAACCTCTGGGCAGTGTGCTGAGATTTTTGGAAGTGGAACCCGGTGACGAGTGTACACATTCACAAGTTCCCACTCGCAGTTGGACCCAATGTAAACAACCCAATCTCCATTTGCGCCCGCCCAAGCCTTGCCCTCAAGCGATGGCATCTTAACATCATACATATCATTATCAAGCGGCATCAACTTGCACAGGGCGAGGCCTTCGTCGTGCCGGCGCCAGTCATCAGGGTCACGGCGAAGAAGATAGGGGAGATCAAACCGCTGCTTGACTCTTGGGTTCTTTGTAATGATGTTATTAGTTGAGTCGAGAATGGGCTTGAACGAACCTGCCATGCTAGCGGAGGTGATGATGTCGCACCAATCAATGAGTTCCTCCACCACGTCATATTTAAGATCGGGGCAAGAATAACGGGGTCGTTTCCGACCTGTTCCCTCCATGTAGAAGACGATCCAACAATGTCAGAAGAAAGGGTGAAGGGTTGAAGGAAAATGGAGGAGGGAGAGGAAGAGCGTGCGACAGCAGTTACAAATCGAGAGGGAAAGGCGAAGAGTCGGTGCACGGTTGCGAGTTTGCCATGGTTCACGAAGAGGCGCCCCGGCCTACATGTCCGTTCAGAAATACTCCTACTACTCGCCGTCGTCTCACTGATATGTTGGAACGGGACCACATGTCAACGAAACATGGTGTGTAATTTCTTGTGCAAAATGCGATCTGGCCGCGTTGGCCCGAGGTGCCGCATTAGTTATCGACCTTTATTTTTTTAATGGCATGCCGATCAGTTTCGAAGCACGACTAACTGGTACTGTATGCAGAGAAAATATAAACTACTCTACCACTACTCCACCTCCAGTACTAGTAGTATAAAAAAGATATATAGGCTGGAGCTTGAGCGCTTTCTTGCTAAGGGCTGCCCACTTGCTTCTCACACTACCACCCTCTCTCCAGATCTAAAAAAGACGGCCCATCTCTCCCTCCTCACCGGTGGTCACAGATCCACCGGGGAAGAAAAGGACGTGCAGCGTTGACGCACTCATCGTCGGCGAGCGAGGTCACGCACTGACGACAAGGCCGTCCTCTCAGACCTAACGCCCGTGCGGGATGGCCTCCGTCCCCAAGCTCGCTGCCGTAGTGTGTGGGGAGGATGACAACCACGAGTGAAGCCACTTCCCGCCGACCCTCAGGTATGCTACCTCTTTTCGAACCATAACCTTGTTCTATTGCCCCATCTGCCACGTCGTTGCATGTGGATCTTTTTCCACTCCACCATCTTCCCAATTTGCTATCCTCTACTCTGCTGGCCACGCAGACGAAAACCATAATTTTCACTATTAAAGGAAACCCTACTTCATGCAGACTAATCCATGTCCGGGTTGAATAAGGAAAGGAAGGGAGACTGTACTGTCCAACAGAGTAGGCATCGAACCCACATCTAGGTTGAAAAGGGGAAAATCAGTAGCTAAGGAACGAGTCTCGTGTCTCTTGGTTGAAGAAGGGTAGAAAGGCATGACAATGCAATAGAGAATGACCAGGCCGATCGGTTTGTTGTCCTCGCATAGGAAAAAGGTGGCTAAGGAGAACAAAAATGGGACGTAATCCACATATGCTGCCTGGATATTTGTTGCTCTGGGCAACCATACCTCCCTCACCACTCTGCGTCCGTGGAGGTACATCGTACTGGTGCGCCCACTGTCTGAATGGGCCTCCCATGCTCTTATTGCCACTTTTTTTGCTGTTAGTATAACGCCAGCAGTCAAGTCAAGCAATGCTACTGCTAAAGTGATGCCACATTTAACTAATGCCGCTCTCAGTCTAATGCCACCGATAAATTTAAGCAATGCCATCTAATGTCACTGGATTATTTCAGGGTTAGCTGTTGATTGTGGATGTATTAAAGATTTTTCAGCTAAGGCATTCTAATGTTCTTGCACAGCCAGTATACCAACGATGAAACTTGTTACTACCTTCAGATTTTTGCACTGTTAATGCTTATAGATTACATACCTCACTTTCATGAGATAAGTTAAATTTTTTGTACAGTGTCACCAAAATGCCAAGGCGCTGATGTCATTTTATTTTGGTTAAACTGCACAGACAATTATGAAGACAAGAGGAAAGGTCAAGAGTGGGCACCTCCTCCTCCGGCTGTTCTCTTGATTCGCTCGATCAAGTTTTTATGTTTGATCGATTATCAAGATTGGGATATCAATTTTTAAGGTCCCCCCGAGTTCGAAATGATATTTACCTTGGAGGTACATGGTTTGCAATTTTTTATACTGTCATTAGTTAATAATGCTGGTTACCTTCAGACTTTTGTATTTGGTTTAATGCTCATGCAGAGCTAGTATACCAATGCTGAAACTTGTTACCTTTACATTTTGTATTGTTAATTCTTATAGAAACCTTCCAGTGCTAGAGTTTATTAAAATTTATTCAGTAAAACCATTGTACTGTACCCTGTAATAAACTAACTACTCTACTGTTGCACTGGCCATTGGATTAGTGTATATTTGTAGTATTCGAATTGTGTTGCATTAGCGTATGGACATAAATAAAGTTTGGCAAGCTTTCCCAGATATGTGCTCAAGAAAACTACTACCTATTTTTCTAAATACTAGACATTTGGGTACTTTAAATTGAACCACGAAAATGCCTTATATTAAGGAACAAAGGGTGTCGAGTTCACTCAAATTATCCCGGTAAAGCTAGTCACACCTTTGTTAAAATTAATGTTCATTATGTTATCGGAGGAGGTCTGTATGTTTGTCTCTAATGCCTGTCGACTACATACCTGACATCATGATGTAATGTTAAGTCATTTCCTTTTGTACAGTGTCACTGAATTGTCAAGGTGGTGATGGCATTTTATTTTAGTAGAACTGCACAAAATTTGCTTAAAAGAAGAGGAAAGGTCAGGAATGGCTCAATTTTTCAGAAAAACTATGTATGCCTTCCTGACATCAGCTGCTGTTGCTTTATTTATTCCTTCAAACAGGTGGGTAGAAATAGTCTTGCTACCTTTTCCCATTATGAAATTGAAATGCTTATATTTGTGAGTATATGCTTCAACTAGTGCCACTTTTAGAGTAATCACACTTTCAATATCTATGCAAACAGGGATGCTCGATTTTAGTGGAACTGCACAAAAAGTCCAACTGGTTCAACATTAGGAGCATGTTTTTTTCCAAACCTTTATATCCAATTGGTGGCACTATGAGCTGTTCACTACGAAGGTACATGGTTTGCTACTATCTTGCTACTCTTTTTGTACTGTCATTAGATAGTAATACTAGTAGTTTGCATGTGAATTTATTGGCAGGGTGGACCTACATTGGAGGTGCAGGACAGGATTCAATGATTGGATGCTCAATTTCGGTTGTATTAATTTCACCTCTTCCATCAGTGCGAACATGGATATCCTTGGTCTGATGAAGAATAGGCGCTATATTTCTGCTCTGAACCAGCAAATCAATTCAATATGAAATTGTCCAGGGCAAAACATAACTGTATCAGATTATCCAGTGCAGAACATGGCAGATGCTAAGCGGAAGAGACATGTTTAAACCGAAAATACAAGGTGTGGTATATGTTTACTAGCTGCTTGATATTTGTGCAGACAGAGATGTCTGCCCGTTGCTATTTGGCAAACAAACAAAGTGTCCGCAATTTTGGTTGAACTGCACAAGAGAATAGTATAGTCACTGCATGCAGTGCCATTTGAAAATAGACACAGAAAGATTGGATAGTCACTTCATGGACTGCGGAAAAGTAGTACTGTACTATTTATTGGCCAACACTAGGTGCTTCATTGCTTTGGTCTGATTATACAATGGGCATCATTTTGCCTAAGTTAAAGTTTGTATTCTGAAAATAGTCTCGTGGTGTGATCGAGAGAAGACCAAATCATATTGCAGTGGATGTTCCTCCATCATGTGTGGTTCATTCCCATGGTTCCAGCTGTTGTTGAAACCACTTACGTTTGCAAGAGGAATTGTAGACTTCACAAACAAATTTGTCTTTCAGACTGTACTGAATGTTGGCCAAGAGAAGCATCCATGTTAGTAGGAAGAACATATGTTTTTTCTAGATCTCTGCTTTTGGAGCTACATATGTGTATATGATCTGTGAATCATTGAGATGCATTAACATGTTGATCTTATGTATGGGAATCGTACTAGTTAGTTTTAGTTGCGACGTGAGATCCGAAGTGGCTGATCTTTGCTTTTGGAGCTACATATTTGTATATGATCTGTGAATCATTGAGATGCATTAACAATTACTTATTTCTGTTCACTCAGTGTTTACAAGTTACTGATCGATCACTAGCTAGCCTACAAATGTGCTCCTGGCAGTTTTATTTGCGACGCAAGATGTGAAGTGGCAGTTTTTTGAATAAAAATGCCTACCTCTGAAGAAACTAATAGGCTACACTATCGATCCTACATGGATAAAAATGCCTACCTCTGAAGAAACTGACAAGCTACACTATCGATTCTACACGGATAAATAGCAGATCACGCACGTACTACCTCCTTTCCGGTTTGCAGGGCTCAATTCAAGAAACGACCTACTCGATCCTACACGAATAAATAGCGGATCACGCACGTACTAGTACCTCCTTTCCGGTTTGCAAGGCTTAATTCAAACCTCTCACCAACCAAGGTACTCCCTCCGTCCGGGATTTATTAGTCCCGTGAGCAAAGTAGCAAGAGCAAGGCATGGCAATAATTAACGGCATGCAGAAGTATAAGCCTAATTAATTCCAGCAATTTAAGTGGCTGCATGCGTGCCCTCGGCTGCGACTCGTTGCATGCTGCTTCGCGTACTGCCTGCGAGCGATTCTGAGTGGCTGCATGCCGCCGGCCGTAATTAAGGCAGCTAACTGATGTGAAAAAAGATACGCTTTAAATCCATGGAATCATCATTGACAAGGAGGGAGATGATTCGAGTGCACTCGTTTGACCGCCATGCCGGCGTACGACCCTGACGGGACCGGACGGCACAGTCATAATTTTAGTTTCTCTAGTTTTCCACGGCAAGCTGGCGCGCTAAGCCATTATGCATTGAATTCCGATGACCGTCACGCTACCTTCCACCTATAAGTACTGTTTCCCGACCTTCTCAGGTGCCACCGTGACCCAACTCGCCATATCCTCATAAGCCCCCACTGGCCCGACATCGCTCGCCACGTCCGCCATGCCCCCGCCCGTTCGCGGTAGGCGATGCCGGAGGCGGTCACCGCCGGAACTAGTGTTTGGGTTTTCACCGGAAGGCAGACGGAGGGAGGAGGCATTCTATCTGTCTTTAGATGGCAATGCGGAGATCGAGGAGTTGTTGGAGCGCGACCGCATGGCGGAGGAGCAAGAATTGTTGGAGCGTGACTGCCTGGCGGAGGAGCAGCATATCGCTGATTTGCGCCGCCAGCGGGACATGGAGCAGCAGCGCACCGACACTCTGAGTCACGAGCAGAGCGCCCGCAACTAGGCCGACTACGTGGAGGCCGGCGCCCGGCAAATAGCCCTGGAGGCTGTCGGACACGGACGCGTTCGCGACGCCGATTTTTACTACCAACTCGTCAAGTGGGTTTCCCGCTTGGAAGCCGAAGCTTCGGTGGACCACGCCGGCATGGAAAGGGCCAACGAGCGCGAGCAACGCGCCCTATCGCACCTCTGGCAAGTCCGAGGCAAGGCGGAGGACGCCGGTGCCGGCGTTTAGCATGGACAGCAGATGGCGGCCGGCATCGTCTAGTTAGCTAAGAGTAAGTTAGTACTTGTACGCTACTAGAGTGTTAGTGGGAGTAGATAGTTAACTTGGCTATGATGGTTGTCAACGTGGAAGTTCAGTACTCTATATGTGGATCAGACCTGTTACTTTGCTCTGAATGTTGAACTTTCCGTTTAAACGTATGGAATGGGCTGTTATTTTTTTAAATGGGTTGTATTTGTCCTCCACGGTTTAGAGGCTGACTTGTGGGCCTAGAAAGTTGACGCGAACACAATTAGGAGATGATTGTACGTGGAGAGGATGACAGCAGGGACCCGCCAAGGTCATGGCAATACGCAAGCAAGTGCCTCCTTATTTCAAGCCAATAAAAAAATGGCTCCTCCTAGTGGATTTCTGACATCTGGGTCCCATGCCATTGTCAACGTAGTCAATAAACGAGAGAATTGCACAACGAGCGGCTGACACCAGGGACCCAGTAGCTCGCCCAGTTATTTTTGTTTTGGGTTAATTTGATAAATGCCACTCCAAATCTGGTGTATCCGAGAAATGCCACTGCAATTTCCAAACTTTGAAAAATGCCATTTCATGCCATTTCTAGTGGCATTTTTCGAAGTCTGGAGTGGCGTTTTTCAAAGTTTGCAAACTGCAGTGGCGTTTTTCAAAGTTTGCAAAAATTGCAGTGGCATTTTTCAAAGTTTGGAAATTGCAGTGGCATTTTTATGAATCTCCATAATTGGAGTGCCATTTATCTAATTTGTTTTTGAGACGGAAGCAGGGTGTCAACTGGGCTGTGCGGGACACTCTGGCCTGTCTAGACAGCCTTTTCTTTTATATTTACCACAGACCAGCCCAATAGTTTTTTTTCTTTCTGAAAATGGCTAGCCCAGTTCTTTTGTGATTTGTCAAGTAAGTCGCTTTATCAGGCCTGTTGGGCTGCAAATATTTCAAGACGAGGAGAGCTTCATTCGGCTGGCCGAGAAAATGGCCTATCAGTAATGAGAAATGGGCTGTACATTTTTAAAACACATCAAACCGGCAATTATTTTCAAATATCTGTTTTCATTTCGAGATTTTAAATTGCATTGATTTTTATTCAAGGACAATTTATTGGATTTTATATTGATATACATTTATTTTTAAAATCAGTCTGAATGTGACTCGAAATTTCGGGATTAAAAACAGTTTAGACCGCACCGACATATGCAAAATTTCGTATAATTTTTTAACCGTGGCCACAATATGGGCTGTAATGCTAACATAAAGAATATGGGCTCCAAAAAACCCATAAGAATTAGCAAATGGACTGTGAATTATTTGAAATAATGGCAGATGGGTTGTATGCTGTTTTACACAGATTTGAGGCTTTCCACAGATGGCCTATATACTGTTGGATGTCCATCCAACGGCCGTCGTGCTTCTTCGATCTCTGCTCTTCCTGCTCTAGCCACTGAAACAAGCACCGGCAGGACTGCCTGCTCCCTCCTTCCCGCGGCCGGCTGTGCTGCCGCGCAGGCCTCACCGCCCCACCGTACTCCCATCGCTGGCCTAGCCATCCCTCTACTCACCCACACCTGTTGTTATTCTCCGGCGACGGCAAACGAACCAGTAAACCCTCGTACAGTCGTACTCCCCTCCGTGTGGGAAACAAAAACAATGGTTGAGTCTTCTCTACCTCCATGTCGTCCCTTCCTAGGCCTCGCCATCATCCACCGCCCTGGTGCTCTCGGCGTGGCATGGTCAGCGTGGTCAATGATCGACATGCATCTGAAGTGGACTGTACGTGGAGAGGCTGACAGCTGGGTCCACGGCCGCACGCAAGGAAATGCCTCCTTATTACGCGCAAAATAATGATTTCCTCCACCTAACATCTGGGACCCACTGAAACGGCCTCTGTATTTCGTGAAAAAATGTTCCCGCTGCTAACAGCTCGGACCCACCAGCTATATCTTCGCACGCAAGGAAGTGCCTCCTTATTACACACAGAAAATGAATACCCCCCTGCTAGCTGGGACCCAGTATAGTGGTCCTACTAAGTTCACGGGGACAAAGGGCTTTGTCAACTTAGTTAATATGCACGATTCTAGCTCGACTGACCGTAGGATGTCCATCCAACGGCCATAGTGCTTCAACCTCTGGTCTTCTTGCTCCACCCGCCCAAAGCAGCGTCGGTCGTGCCGCCTGCTCCTGCCTCCCGTGGCCGGCTATGCTGCCGCGGAGGCCTCACCGCCCCCATACTACTCCCACCACTGGCCAGGCCATCCCTCCACTCCACTCACCCACACCCCCTGTTATTCTGAGGCGACGGCAGCGCAGACGAACCAGTGAACCCTCATACTCCTCTCCGCGTGGGCATCCACTGCCGTGTCTTCCCGGGCTCCGTGTCGTCCCCTTCCTAGGCCTCGCCGTCGTCCACCGCCGTGGTGCCGTCGGCGCGGCGTGGTCAATGTGGTCAACGACCGAATTCCATCGGAAGAATACTGTACGTGGAGAGGCTGACAACTGGGTCCACGACAGCCGCAAGGAAGTGCCTCCTTATTACGCGGAAAATAATTATTCCTCCACCTGACAGCAGGGACCCACCGGACGGCCACCAGTATATCACAAAAAAAACGTTTGCCCCTGACTGCTGGGACCCACCAGACGGGCCACCGTATTTCATGAAAAAATGTTCCCCCTGCTGTCAGCTCGGACCCACCGGAAGTGCCTCCTTATTACGCACAAAAAATGAATACCCCCTGCTAGCTGGGACCCACCTTGGTGGGAGGCTGACTTGTGGGCCTACTAAGTTGACGGGGACAGAGGGCTTTGTCAACTTAGTCAATATGCACGATTCTAGCTCCAGTGACCGTACGATGTCCATTCAACGGCCGTAGTGCTTCTTCAACCTCTGGTCATCTTGCTCCAGCCGCCCAAAGCAGCGCCGGTCGTGCCGCCTGCTCCTGCCTCCCGTGGCCGGCTGTGCTGCCGCGGAGGCCTCACCGCCCCCATACTACTCCCACCACTGGCCAGGCCATCCCTCCACTCCACTCACCCACACCCCCTGTTATTCTGCGGCGACGGCAGCGCAGCCGAACCAGTGAACCCTCGTACTCCTCTCCGCGTGGGCATCCACTGCAGCGTCTTCCCCGGCTCCGCGTCGTCCCCTTCCTAGGCCTCCCGTCGTCCACCGCCGTGGTGCTGTCGGTGTGGCGTGGTCAATGTGTTCAACGACCGAATTCCATTGGAAGAATACTGTACATGGAGAGGCTGATAGCTGGGTCCACGGCAGCCGCAAGGAAGTGCCTCCTTATTACGCGGAAAATAATTATTCCTCCACCTGACAGCAGGGACCCACCGGACGCCCACCAGTATATCACGAAAAAACGTTTGCCCATGACTGCTGGGACCCACCCGACGGGCCACCGTATTTCGCGAAAAAAACGTTCCCCCTGCTGTCAGCTCGGACCCATCGGAAGTGCCTCCTTATTACGCACAAAAAAATGAATACCCCCTGCTAGCTGGGACCCACCTTGGTGGGAAGCTGACTTGTGGGCCTACTAAGTTGACGGGGACGGAGGTCTTTGTCAACTTAGTCAATATGCACGATTCTAGCTCCAGTGACCGTATGATGTTCATCCAACGGCCGTAGTGCTTCTTCAACCTCTGGTCTTCTTGCTTCAGCTGCCCAAACCAGCGCCGGTCGTGCCTCGTGCTCCTGCCTCCCGTGGCCGGCTGCGATGCGGTGGAGGCCTCACCGCCCCCTACTACTCCCACCGCTGGCCAGGCCATACCTCTACTCACCCACACCCCCTGTTATTCTGCGGCGACGACAGCCTCACACCTCAGCAAACCAGTGAACCCTTGTACTCCTCTATGCATGGGCATCCACTGTCGCATCTTCCCCGGCTCCGCGTCGTCCCCTTCCTAGGCCTCGCCGTCGTCCACCGCCTTGGTGCTCTCGGCGCGGCGTGGTCAACGTGGTCAAGGAATGGCTTCTAGCGGACGTGGACTATACGTGGAGAGGCTGACAGCTGGGTCCACGACCGCAGCAAGTAAGTGCCTCCTTATTACGTGCAAAATAATTATTCCTACACCTGACAACGGGGACCCACCTGATGGGCCACCGTATTTCGCGAAAAAAACATTTGCCCCTGACTGCTGGGACCCACCAGCTACATCTTTGCACACAAGGAAGTGCCTGACAGTCGGGACCCACCTGGTCGAAGCGTACGTAGCATTGTCATTTTGGTCGCGAACGTGTACGTACATATATACTAGTGGATGTAGAGGCGCGCACGTGTCGTAGTAGAGGCGCGCACGTAGCATGTACACGTACATACAACGGCCAGGGTGCAAGAAAGAAAATACGGCCACGTAAGTGTACATATGGCCGGGGTCTCGCACGCCTACTCGCGCATACGTGCTACGTCTTGAGCTTGCGTTGGTTTTCCCCGAAGAGGAAGGGATGATACAACAGAGTAGCGTAAGTATTTCCCTCAGTTTTGAGAACCAAGGTATCAATCCAGTAGGAGGCCATGCTCAAGTCCCTCATACCTGCACAAAACAATAGCTACTCGCAACCAACGCGATTAGGGGTTGTCAATCCCTTCACGGTCACTTACGAGAGTGAGATCTGATAGATATAATATTTTTGGTATTTTTGGTATAAAGATGCAAAGTAAAAAGTAAAGGCAAAGTAAAAAAGAAAAGCAAGATTAAAGTGATGGAGATTGATATGATGAGAATAGACCCGGGGGCCATAGGTTTCACTAGTGGCTTCTCTCAAGAGCATAAGTATTCTATGGTGGGTGAACAAATTACTGTTGAGCAATTGACAGAATTGAGCATAGTTATGAGAATATCTAGGCATGATCATGTATATAGGCATCACGTCCGTGACAAGTAGACCGAAACGATTCTGCATCTACTACTATTACTCCACTCATCGACCGCTATCCAGCATGCATCTAGAGTATTAAGTTAAAAACAGAGTAACGCCTTAAGCAATATGACATGATGTAGAGAGATAAATTCATGAAATATGAAATAAACCCCATCTTGTTATCCTCGATGGCAACGATACAATATGTGCCTTGTTGCCCCTTCTGTTACTGGAAAAGGACACCGCAAGATCAAACCCAAAGCTAAGCACTTCTCCCATGGCAAGAACTACCAATCTAGTTGGCCAAACCAAACGGATAATTTGAAGAGACTTGCAAAGATAACCAATCATACATAAAAGTATTCAGAGAAGATTCAAATATTATTCTTAGATAGACTTGATCATAAACCCACAATTCATCGGTCTCAACAAACACACCGCAAAAAGAAGATTACATCGAATAGATCTCCACAAGAGAGGGGGAGAACTTTGTATTGAGATTCAAAGAGAGAGAAGAAGCCATCTAGCTACTAACTATGGACCCGAAGGTTTGAGGTAAACTACTCACACTTCATCGGAGAGGCTATGATGATGTAGAAGCCCTCCGTGATAACGGACCTCTCCCGGTGGAGCTTCGGAACAAGCCCCAAGATGGGATCTCGTGGATACAGAAAGTTGCGGCGGTGGAATTACGTTTTTGGCTCCTATTCTGATCGTTTGGGGGTACGTATGTATATATAGGAGGAAGAAGTACATCGGTGGAGCACCGAGGGGCCCACGAGGCAGGGGCGCGCCCTGGGGGGGGGGGCGCCCCCCACCCTCGTGACCTCCTCTTTGACTCCTTGGAGTAGGGTCATAGTCTCCTGGATCACGTTCGGTGAGAAAATCACGTTCCCGAAGGTTTTATTCCGTTTGGACTCCGTTTGATATTATGTTTCTCCGAAACACTGAAATAGGCAAAAAACAGCAATTCTGGGCTGGGCCTCCGGTTAATAGGTTAGTCCCTAAAATAATATAAAAGTGGAAAATAAAGCCCAATATAGTCCAAAACAATAGATAATATAGCATGGAGCAATCAAAAATTATAGATACGTTGGAGACGTATCAGGCATCCCCAAGCTTAATTCCTGCTCGTCCTCGAGTAGGTAAATGATAAAAAGAGAATTTTTGATGCGGAGTGCTACTTGGCATAATTTCAATGCAAATCTTCTTAATTGTGGTATGAATATTCAGATTAGAAAGATTCAAGACAAAAGTTTATATTGACATAAAAATAATAATACTTCAACCATACTAACAAAGAAATTATGTCTTCTCAAAATAACATGGCCAATGAAAGTTATCCCTACAAAATCATATAGTCTGGCTATGCTCTATCTTCACCACACAAAGTATTTAAATCATGCACAACCCCAATGACAATCCAAGCAATTGTTTCCTACTCTAACTTTTTCAAAACTTTTTCAATCTTCACACAATACATGAGCGTGAGCCATGGATATAGCACTATAGGTGGAATAGAGTGGTGGTTGTGGAGAAGACAAAAAGTAGAAGATAGTCTCACATCAACTATGTGTATCAACGGGCTATGGAGATGCCCATCAATAGATATCAATGTGAGTGAGTAGGGATTGCCATGCAACGGATGCACTAGAGCTATAAGTATATATGAAAGCTCAAAAAGAAACTAAGTGGGTGTGCATCCAACTTGCTTGCTCATGAAGACCTAGGGCAATTTGAGGAAGCCCATCATTGGAATATACAAGCCAAGTTCTATAATGAAAGATTCCCACTAGTATATGAAAGTGATAACATGAGAGACTCTCTACTATGAAGATCATGGTGCTACTTTGAAGCACAAGTGTGGTAAAAGGGTAGTAACATTGTCCCCTCTCTCTTTTTCTCTCATTTTTTTATTTGGGCCTTTTCTCTTTTTTTTATATGGCCTCTTTTTATTTGGGCTTCTTTTGCCTCTTTTTTTTCGTCTGGAGTCTCATCCCGACTTGTGGGGGAATCATAGTCTCCATCATTCTTTCCTCACTGGGACAATGCTCTAATAATGATGATCATCACACTTTTATTTTTCTTACAACTCAATACTTAGAACAAAGCATGACTCTATGTGAATGCCTCCGACGGTGTACCGGGATATGCAATATAACAATGATGAATGTGTCATGATAAACGGAACGGTGGAAAGTTGCATGGCAATATATCTCGGAATGGCTATGGAAATGCCATAATAGGTAGGTATGGTGGTTGTTTTGAGGAAGGTATATGGTAGGTGTATGATACCGGCGAAAGGTGCGCGGTATTAGAGAGGCTAGCAAAGGTGGAAGGGTGAGAGTGCATATAATCCATGGACTCAACATTAGTCATAAAGAACTCATATATTTATTGCAAAAATCTAGAAGTTATCAAAGCAAATTATTACGTGCATGCTCCTAGGGGGATAGATTGGTAGGAAAAGACCATCGCTCGTCCCCGACCGCCACTCATAAGGAAGACAATAAATAAATAAATCATGCTCTGACTTCATCACATAACGGTTCACCATACGTGCATGCTATGGGAATCACAAACTTTAACACAAGTATTCTTTAAATTCACAACTACTCAACTAGCATGACTTTAATATTATCACCTTCATATCTCAAAACAATTATCATGCTTCAATCTTTTCTTAGTATTCAACACACTCAAAAGAAAGTTTCACAAATCTTGAATACCAAGCATATTATTATTAAGCAAATTACCATGCTATTAAGAGACTCTCAAAAGAATTTAAGTGAAGCATGAGAGATCAATAGTTTCTTTAAGACAAATCCACCACCGTGCTCTAAAAGATCTAAGTGAAGCACATAGAGAAAAATTATAACGCTCAAAATATATAAGTGAAGCACACAGAACAAAACTACATAGCTCAAAAGATATAAGTGAAGCACATAGAGCAAAACTACTTAGCTCAAAAGGATATAAGTGAAGCACATAGAGCAAAACTACATAGCTCAAAAGATATAAGTGAAGCACATAGAGTATTCTATCAAATTTTAATTCATGTATGGCTCTCTCAAAAGGTGTGTACAGCAAGGATGAATGTGGCATACTAACACACAAAGACACAAATAATACAAGACGCTCCAAGCAAAACACATATCATGTTGGTGAATAAAAATATAGCTCCAAGTAAATTACCGATGGAAGTGGACAAAAGAGGGGATGCCTTCCGGGGCATCCCAAGCTTTGACTTTTTGGTGTCCTTGGATTATCTTGGGGATGCCATGGGCATCCCCAAGCTTAGGTTCTTGCCACTCCTTGTTCCATAATCCATCAAAAGAATTCACCCAAAACTTGAAAACTTCACAACACAAAACTTAAAGTAGAAAACTCGTGAGCTCCGTTAGCGAAAGAAAACAAAAGACCACTTCAAGGTACTGTAATGAAATCATTCTTTATTTATATTTGTGTTAAACCTACTGTATTCCAACTTATCTATGGATTATAATCTATTTTACTAATCATAGATTCACCAAAATAAGCAAACAACACACGAAAAACAGAATCTGTCAAAAACAGAACAGTCTGTAGTAATCTGTAGCTAGCGCAAGATCTGGAACCCCAAAAATTATAAAATAAATTGTTGGACGTGAGGAATTTATCTATTAATCATCTGAAAAAAGAATTAAATAAGTAGCACTCTTCAAATAAAAATGACAGCAGTTCGGGTGAGCGCTAAAGTTTCTGTTTTTTACAGCAAGTTCAACAAGACTTTTCCCAAGTCTTCCCAACGGTTCTACTTGGCACAAACACTAATTAAACACAAAAAACACAACCAAAACAGAGGATAGATAATTTATTTATTACTAAACAGGAGCAAAAATCAAGGAATAAAAATAAAATTGGGTTGCCTCCCAACAAGCGCTATCGTTTAACGCCCCTAGCTAGGCATAAAAGCGAGGATAGATCTAGGTATTGCCATCTTTGGTAGGAAATCCATAAGTGGCTCTCATGATAGTTTCATATGGGAATTTTATTTTCTTTCTTGGAAAGTGTTACATGCCCTTTTTTAATGGCAATTGAAATCTAATATTCCCTTCCTTCATATCAATAATCGCACCAACCGTTCTAAGGAAAGGTCTACCAAGAATAATAGGGCAAGAAGGATTGCAATCTATATCAAGAAAAATGAAATCTACGGGCACATAATTCCTATTAGCAACAATAAGAACATCATTAATTCTTCCCATAGGTTTCTTAATAGTGGAATCCTCAGGATGCAAGTTTAGAGAGCAATCATCAAAATTACGGAAATCTAGTAAATCACACAAAGTCTTGGGAACAGTGGAGACACTAGCACCCAAATCACACAAAGCATAAAACTCATGATCTTTAATTTTAATTTTAATAGTTGGTTACCACTCATCATGGAGTTTTCTAGGGATAGAAACTTTCAACTCAAGTTTTTCTTCATAAGATTGCATCAAGGCATCAACAATATGTTCGGTGAAGGCTTTATTTTGACTATAAGCATGTGGAGAATTTAGCACGGATTGCAACAAGGAAATACAATCAATTAAAGAGCAACTTTCATAATTAAATTCCTTGAAATCCAATATAGTGGGTTTAGCAACATCTAGATTTTTATTTCCTTCAATCCCACTTTCATCAATTTCATCATTAAGATCTAAATACTCAGAATTTTTAGAATGCCTTCTAGGTAAAGGAAGATCATATTCAGTTTCATCAAGATTCATATTGCAAAATAAAGATTTAATAGGGGACACATCAATAACTTTTAGATCTACATCTTGATTTTCATAGGAATTGGAGGAACACGCTTTAATAAAGGCATCTTTGGAAGCACGCATCCTAGCGGTTCTTTCCTTGCACTCATCAATGGAAATTATCATGGCTTTGAGAGACTCATTGATATCATGCTTAGGAGGAATAGATCTAAGCTTTAAAGAATCAACCTCAAGAGAAATTCTATCAACGTTCCTAGCCAAATCATCAACTTTAAGAAATTTCTCTTCAAGCAAAGCATTAAAATTCTTTTGTGAATTCATAAATTCTTTAACACTATTCTCAAATTCAGAGGGCATCTTATTATAATTTCCATAAGAGTTGTTGTAGGAATTCCCATAATTATTAGAAGGATTACTAGAATATGGCCTAGGATTAAAATTCCCTCAATAAGCGTTGTTACCAAAATTATTCCTACCAACAAAATTCACATCCATAGATTCATTGTCATTCTCAATCAAAGTAGACAAAGGCATATCATTAGGATCAGAAGAAACACTCTTAGTAGCAAATAATTTCATAAGTTCATCCATCTTTCCACTCAACGCATTGATTTCTTCTATCGCATGCACTTTTTTATTAGAAGATCTTTCAGTATGCCATTAATAATAATTAACCATAATATTATCTAGGAGTTTAGTATCATATCCTAAAGTGATTTCCATAAAAGTGCCTTGCTCGGCCGAATCTAAAAGATTTCTAGAAGCAAAATTCAATCCGGCATAAAATTTTTGTATAATCATCCACAAATTCAAACCATGAGTAGGGCAATTACGTATCATTAATTTCATTATCTCCCAAGCTTGTGCAACATGTTCATGATCAAGTTGTTTAAAGTTCATAATATCGTTTCTAAGAGAGACGATCTTAGCGGGAGGAAAATACTTAGAGATAAAAGCATCTTTGCACTTGTTCCAAGAATCAATACTATTTTTAGGCAAAGATGAAAACCAAGCTTTAGCACAATCTCTAAGCGAAAAAGGAAATAGCTTCAATTTAACGACATCATTATCGACATCTTTTTTCTTTTGCATATCACATAAATCAACGAAGCTATTCAGATGAGTAGCGGCATCTTCACTAGGAAGGCCGGCGAATTGATCTTTCATAACAAGATTCAACAAAGCAGTACTAATTTCACAAGATTCAGCATCAGTAAGAGGAGCAATCGGAGTGCTAAGGAAATCATTATTATTGGTATTGGTGAAGTCACACAATTTAGTATTATCTTGAGCCATCGCGACAAACAAGCAAACTAGCACACGAGCAAACAAGAAGCAAGCGGGCAAAAGAGGCAAATAGAGAGGGGGGATAGAGAGAGAGGGCGAATAAAACGGCAAGGGTGAAGTGGGGGAGAGGAAAATGAGAGGCAAATGGCGAATAATGTAATGCGATAGATAAGGATTGTGATGGGTACTTGGTATGTTGACTTTTTGCGTAGACTCCTCGGCAACGGCGCCAGAAATCCTTCTTGCTACGTCTTGAGCTTGCGTTGGTTTTCCCTGAAGAGGAAGGGATGATGCAGCAGAGTAGCGTAAGTATTTCCCTCAGTTTTGAGAACCAAGGTATCAATCCAGTAGGAGGCCACGCTCAAGTCCCTCATACCTACACAAAACGATAGCTACTCGCAACCAACGCGATTAGGGGTTGTCAATCCCTTCAAGGTCACTTACGAGAGTGAGATCTGATAGATATAATATTTTTGGTATTTTTGGTATAAAGATGCAAAGTAAAAAGTAAAGGCAAAGTAAAAAAAGAAAAGCAAGATTAAAGTGATGGAGATTGATATGATGAGAATAGACCCGGGGGCCATAGGTTTCACTAGTGGCTTCTCTCAAGAGCATAAGTATTCTACGGTGGGTGAACAAATTACTGTTGAGCAATTGACAGAATTGAGCATAGTTATGAGAACATCTAGGCATGATCATGTATATAGGCATCACATCCGTGACAAGTAGACCGAAACGATTCTGCATCTACTACTATTACTCCACTCATCGACCGCTATCCAGCATGCATCTAGAGTATTAAGTTAAAAACAGAGTAACGCCTTAAGAAAGATGACATGATGTAGAGAGATAAATTCATGCAATATGAAATAAACCCCATCTTGTTATCCTCGATGGCAATGATACAATACGTGCCTTGCTGCCCCTTCTGTCACTGGGAAAGGACACCACAAGATCGAACCCAAAGCTAAGCACTTCTCTCATGGCAAGAACTACCAATCTAGTTGGCCAAACCAAACGGATAATTCGTAGACACTTGCAAAGATAACCAATCATACATAAAAGTATTCAGAGAAGATTCAAATATTATTCATAGATAGACTTGATCATAAACCCACAATTCATCGATCTCAAGAAACACACCGCAAAAAAGAAGATTACATCAAATAGATCTCCACAAGAGAGGGGGAGAACTTTGTTTGAGATTCAAAGAGAGAGAAGAAGCCATCTAGCTACTAACTATGGACCCGAAGGTCTGAGGTAAACTACTCACACTTCATCGGAGAGGCTATGATGATGTAGAAGCCCTCCGTGATGACGGCCCTCTACCGGCGGAGCTCCAAAATAGGCCCCAAGATGGGATCTCGTGGATACAGAAAGTTGCGGCGGTGGAATTAGGTTTTTGGCTCCTGTTCTGATCATTTGGGGGTACGTATGTATATATAGGAGGAAGAAGTACGTCGGTGGAGCACCGACAGGCCCACGATGCAGGGGGACGCGCCCTAGGGAGGGGCGCACCCCCACCCTTGTGACCTCCTATTTGACTCCTTGGAGTAGGGTCCAAGTCTCCTGGATCACGTTCGGTGAGAAAATCACGTTCCCGAAGGTTTTATTCCATTTGGACTCCGTTTGATATTCTGTTTCTCCGAAACACTGAAATAGGCAAAAAACAACAATTCTGGGTTGGGCCTCCGATTAATAGGTTAGTCCCAAAAATAATATAAAAGTGGAAAATAAAGCCCAATATTGTCCAAAACAATAGATAATATAGCATGGAGCAATCAAAAACTATAGATACATTGGAGATGTATCAATATGTACGGCCAGGGCTCGTGTACATGGCTGGGTCGGAACGGAGAAACAACGTCGTCGTCGTGTTCATGGGGAGGCAACGGAATGCGTCATGTTCATGGGGAGGCAACGGAACGCGTCGTGTTCATCGGGAGGGCTTGGACGAAACAAGCGATGGAAACGAGGCATGGCGTACCGCAGAATGGAGGAAACGACCTTGTGTTCGACCGGCCATGTTCGAAACGGGATCCTGTTGACCGGGAGGGGTCTGGCGTACTGCAAAACAGAGGAAACGGACCTCCTACGGTCGAAACAGGGGTCATGTTCATCCGGAGGGGTGTGGCGTACCGCAAAACGGAGGAAACGGACTTGTGTTGGAGCGCTATGGTCGAAACAGGGGTCTTGTTCATCGGGAGGGGTGTGGCGTACCGCAAAACGGGATTCCACGAGATACTGTTCATCTCCACCGTCGACCCCCTCCAGCCTCCACGAGCTACTGTTCATCCACCGTCGACCTCCTCCAGCCTCCACCTGCGACTGTTCATCCATGGGCTCCTGTTCATCTAGCCTCCACCGCGCGCTACTCCACCGGCTACTGTTCAACCAGCCCTCTCCACGGGCTCCTGTCCAACCACCCCCCACGGGCTACTGTTCATCCTGCCCTCCTCCGTCCACTGTTCATCCTGCCCTCCACGGGGTGGTCCTGTTCATCCAGCCCTCCACGGGGTCTTGTTCATCCAGCCCCAACCGACTCGATCGATCGGGGTCCTGTTCATCCAGAGGCAACACCACGGGGTCCTGTTCATCCACCCCCACCGGGAACTGTTCATCCAAACCCCCTGCAATGCTCACTGTTCATCCAGAGGCAGCATCGATCGGCTTCAGTTAGCAGCAGTAGCGAAGGAATCGCTAGATCGGGTTCAGTTAACAGCCATCGATCGATCGCTCGGGTTCAGTAACGCGTAGCCTGCAGTGCAATCGCTCGGGTTCAGTTAGAGCCAACGCCTCACACACACGCGTGTACGTGTACGAGAGAAGCGCACATCGCTCGGCCCCCGACCTCCCACCGTAACCGGGAACTCCCCGAAATTTTCCTCCCCCTCACTTCTACCATGGTTTTTTCCGTCATGGACGGCCCAAAGAATGTCATGCAGCTGCGTCTCCGGCCCGCCCAGGATGAAAAGCCCATTTTCTGTCATGATTTTTTGTCATAGATGTAGGAGCCCACCACATCTATGATGATACCGGGTTTTGTCACAATTATCGTCATAGAAGTGTCATATGTATGACAGAAATCTTTTTCGTTCGGCCTAAAATGTCACGGATGTGTCTTTTTTTTGTAGTGTCTGCTTCATGTACTGTCGTGGCCATGATCATTGCAGTTTGCACATCCCCGCAGCTCTTTTCATTCTTCCCTCCAGTTCGAGATGACGTAGTTGACCTCTGCGTCGCCTGATACCTTATGGATCCACCATCATCGGAGACTCTGAGCGCACTTACTGCATCTATGGCAGCCTGCAATTGTGGATTGAGCAGCACATCTTCCGGGATCTTCTCTCGGCCTGTCCTGCCCTGGTTTGAGTTCCTCTCTCTGGACTTCTTTTCCAAAGCTTAGGAGGTGGCGAGCACTATTCGCTACCGGAGCAACATAGCCCCCTCTACTTTTACTTTGCTTGTACGGGGAGGCTCGCATTGTTGCCGTGAACCTCCTCTCATGGAGGTCCTCCAGCAACTTACAATCGCGTTGGCCATGCCCAAGATAACCACAGTACCCACAAAAGCAGGGCACTCTCTCATACTTAACCTCTAGGGAGTACACAATCTCACTAGGAATGTCATGCGATTTGATCCTATCTCTGAGGGGATCATCTACATCATGATTTACACGAATCCTAATGAAATCCCCCCATACCTTTCCTTTGCTATCTGTGTCTACCTCCAACACCTCTCCCAACTTAGCTCCAAGCTTCCACGCGACTCCTTCATTGAGCATGATCGGTGGAGCATCGTGAACACGCACCCAGATGGGCATGTGAGCAACTTCCACCTCACCTGGTGGTGATCCACCATCCACAGTAACCATGAGGAAGGCGTCCCCCTGGTGCGTCCATGGGCCGTTGTCAAGGATGAACCGGCGATCTCCCTCCCGCTCGAACTCGACGAGGAAGCGGTTGTTCTTCAGGGGCTTGTAGTCCATGCCTCCTCGGAGGCCCCACTTTCCTTTGAGCTATCCGAAGAGCCCTTCGTTGCTGAAGGGCAGGGGCGAGAAGAAGAGCCCCACAACAACCCACCGGAATCTCATGGCGGCTCGCTCCTTTGACAGGTCCAGCTCCACCACATCCCCGCCTCGAGGATTGAAGCGGGTCAGGAACCTTCGCGCCATAATGTCGCTGCCCGCTCCGAGCCTCCTCATGGTAGCCTATCTCCCTGGTTCTAGGAGGAGTCACCACGGAGCAGCACCCTCGCCATGTTCCTGCCGCCGGAACGGCCGGTGGCCGCCTCGGCTTCCATGGGGGCCTTGTCCTTCCGGGACTCCTGGCTCGCCATCGCTGGTGTTTGTGCACTCACAAACAGAAAACTAGGTGGTGATGGAGTGCCGGATTGTGGGCTGGCCTTCATCTCATCTCCTCTCTTTATGCACCCCTTCCCTTGATCTAGAATCCGCGATTCTGTGGAAATCGTGATTGATTCCTTCCCTTTTGATTGACTATTATCACCTCCTCCTTGTTCCGTTGATCCTCCTTTCTTGTCTGGGGAATCTATATCCTTAGGGTAGGCCGACTCCGGGATCGTGGATTTGGTCGCATTCCTCCCTAGACCAAGATCAAGATCTCTCCGCAAGGCATGTATTGTCTCTCTGATTCTTTCCATGGCGACACCATCAATAGTCTGTGCTTTCCTCGCGATCCCAGATCGGAAATCCCGGATCTTCTTCTCCTCCACGGAGATCTACTTGACCGCTTTCCTTGCCCGTAGCCATGCCTCCCGCAGGCCCAGCGAGTCCACTCATATTGCCGGATCTCTTTCCCCTTTAGTCCCTCCATAATCTTGCCTCCCTTCGTTGGAACTGCCCGCCGGCGGGCCGGTCTCTCAGTTGGTTTGGTGTCGCCCTCCCATCGCCTCAACAGGGGCTCCGTGATTTCCGCCCGTCATTACTATGGTTTTTCGGAGTTTTGAGGCCTGGATATTATATGCAGGAAGTTTCTTGCACTAGTGATCACGTATGTTATATTGGTGCTATAGTGTTGCATGTTGGGTTGTGAGGTAATGAGAGGGTGTGAGAGACTGTTGTATTTTTGTAAACTCGTTGTTGTCGATTGATTTGAAAAATAATTGACCAGTCAAAATCGTGAACCAAATTTAAAATTGAACACCTCACTTGAATGAGAGAACTCCTTGGAAAATTGTTGATCGGGTCAAAATTGGGAACTAAATCCAAAAGCAATGTCTTCAATTGAATGAGAGGCCTTCACCCTCTAGGGAGCTTACAGTGATACTAGAAGTTCTTAGGGTTGTACATGTTCTATTTTTACATGGTGATTGTTTTTAAATTGTGAAAAATATTTACATGCTAGTTGGTATGGCGTGTGGGGGAAACAATGGAGTGTGTTCCTTTTATCAGAGATGCTACACCTATGGACAGACTTTACAAAATCATGGTTACGGATGGATGTGTCAATTTTTTTTCAAGAAACTGATGTGTCAATTTATGGTTGGAGATTAGGGGAAGAGTGGCTCAAGAGTGAAAATCAGGAAAGTGATTGGTGGGAGAGTGTTTGGTATGACCAATCCGTAGCGAATCATCTGTGAGTGTATCATTTTTCTTTTTCTGTTGTGGTGTTCGGGTGGGTCTTTTTGACCGTGTGATTGGAGGGCGTCTTTTATGATTAATACAAATACATGAGAAAATTACCTATTTTGGCTGCATGTGTTACATTGGTGCTAAATGAGTCATAGGGGACACTTCTTTTTTGTCAATAAAGTCCCACACCACCCAGGCATCTACCAAGGGATCCATTCATCGAGAGATCCCACCACGAAGCTCGGGTCAATGACCCAATCAATCATGTAAACAATCCAATTTGAAGACCTAAGTTAAATGAGGGGGCTTTAAAATTAGAGAGGTTAATGGATTTAGAGATTTCATTGCCACAACCAAGGATTGATCAAGTCAAAATCAAGGATATAAAATTGTATATCTCAATCGAATGGGAGAGCTTCAAAATTATTGAGCACAATGTATTAGAAAATGAATGAGAGAGCTCCTTGTGAAATTGTTGGCTCAGTCAAAATTAGATGACCCTATTCCAAATTGTAGTCCTCAATTCATTTTGAGGCCTTAAAAACTAGGGAACATAGTGCATAGTACTAGGGTTTCCCCTTATATCTCCTCTTGAGGTTGTGCCATCGGTGCTACCCTTTCCATTCCTGAGGTGCGATTATCTGAGCTCTTCTCAAGTTCCTCCTTGTTCTTGTCAGGGTGTTCCTCCTCTACCCTTGGTGCGGCTCTTATCAGTCGAGCCTGGACTCGTTCATGTCATTCCCCAAATGGAATGACTTGTTTTGTATCGGTCCCACCATTCTCCGGTAGGCCCTTCTAACAGAAGTGTGGCAAATCTCACCTTCCCAGAGTATGTGCAAGCAATGGTCTCCAAATTTTTGCTCACAATCTGTAGCCAATCATCGACCTCCATGGTCTTTGTGGCACTCAAAAATCTAGGCAATCTCATCTCCATGAAGCTCATGAATGCATCCTTTAGGGGGCTGGTGCTTGTTTCTTACTCAGGTGCTTGATCTAGGTCTCCAGTTGACAGCTTATCAAGGTCTATCCATGCGCCACTTGTTCCATCAATGTGGGGACACTGGAAGCTGACCAGTTGTTGGTATGGTCTTTGGTTCCGCAAATTCTCTGGAACATCTGGTTGCGGTCTTCTCATGGTCCACTGTTTCGGGTTTAGGTTGGGGACGCGGGATAGTCGAGATAGATAGATACCCTTATACTGACTTCTACTAATTAAAGCCTCATATGGTTGTTAGTATAACACATAGGTAACGTTCACACTTCACACACGAAACAAGTAACCAAGGCTTCATTCAATTTATAAGCAAGAAGGTTCCAAGAAAATCCTAAGTACTGCTAGTACATCACCACGTCAGATTGACATAGTAGTGGTATGCGTGAAACATTCTACTTCAGATTAATATAGTAGTGGTGGTCAAATCTAAGCTTCATCATAGTTTGGTCTTCCAACTCCTTCAAATGGCTTCCTTCTTGAAGTGGTCCTTGTCCTTCTCCCTTGCCAGTTCTTCCTTGACAGTCTTCAACTCTCTTCTTCTACCTTACTGAGGTGCTCCTAACTACAGTGCAATCTAACTATTCTTCCCATGCAGCATCTCGTCCAGCGTCAAAAATGTAGCTTGGAGTGTCGGGTTGGTGATCACATGAAGTCCTCTAGCATCATCGTTGTCCCATGGTTGGCGTACATGTGTAGTTACACTAACCAACAGTTCCTTCCTTCATGCCAGACTAGGAATCCTCTATAACTGCTTCTCCATACAGTCCCATGCCTAACATGAGACCCTTCAATGCTTTTGGAAATTTGATGTCTCCCTTCAAGATCATGCTAAGCATTGGCTTCTCCTCATCTAGTTCCATGAAAGTGGCCATCTACATTTTGAAGGGGAGAGGTTAGAAATGAAGAGGTAATAAGATACAAGACTAAAGGATAAACTTAGTGAAGTCTAAAATATGTTTTGTCCCTATTGTCTTTCCATCTCCTAGGGTCATGTCCTATAGACAACATGTGATCTGATAACATCTGTCGTGACCCGGTACCGGGAGGGCCCCCGAATCTATGTGCTTATTGTCTCAGTCCATGGATTAATAACTGACACTCACAATTGACGATGATTTATCAAGAATTCAACACATGCCATATTATTACATTGAAGATCTAATGTTTTACAATGCACACCTGTGATGTCTACTATGCAACTTTATTCTTGTAGACTCATGTTGGGCCTCCAAGCGCAGAGCTTTGTAGGACGATAGCAATTTTCCCTCAAGTGGATGACCTAAGGTTTATCAATCCGTGGGAGGTGTAGGATGAAAATGGTCTCTCTCAAACAACCCTGCAACCAAATACAAGAAATCTCTTGTGTCCCCAACACACTCAATACAATGGCAAATTGTATAGGTGCAGTAGTTTGGCGAAGAGATGGTGATAAAAGTGTAATATTGATGGTAGAAATATATTTTTATAATCTGAATAAATAAAAATAGCAAGGTAGCAAATAGTAAACGGGCACAAAAACGGTATTGCAATGCTTGAAAATGAGGCCTAGGGTCCATACTTTCGCTAGTGCAATCTCTCAACAATGCTAATATAATTGGATCATATAATCATCCCTCAACGTGCAACGAAGAATCACTCCAAAGCTCATATCTAGCGGAGGACATACGAAGAAATCGTTTGTAGGGTACGGAACCACCTCGAAGTTATTCTTTCCGATCGATCTATCCAAGAGTTCGTACAAAAATAACACCAAATAATTTCAGATTTGTAATACTCAATCCAACACAAAGAACCTCAAAGAGTGCCCCAATATTTCTACTAGAGAAACAAAGACAAGAACATGCATCAACCCCTATGCGTAGATTACCCCAATGTCACCTCGGGAATCTGTGAGTTGAGTGCCAAAACACAAATCAAGTGAATCAATATGATACCCCATTGTCACCACGAGTATTCATATGCAAGACATATATCAAGTGCTCTCAAATCCATTAAAGTATTCAATCTGATAACAATGAAATCTCAAAGGGAAAAACTCAATTCATCACAACAAGATAGAGAGGGGAAAACACCATATGATCCGACTATATTAACAAAGCCCGCAATACATCAAGATCGTGACATCTCAAGAACATGAGAGAGAGATTAAACACATAGCTACTAGTACAAACCCTTAACCCCAAGGGTGGACTACTCCCTCCTCATCGTGGTGGATGCCAGGATGATGAAGATGGCCATCGGAGGTGATTTCCCTCTCCGGCAGGGTGCCGGAACAGGGTCTAGATTGGTTTTTGGTGGCTATAGAGCCTTGCGGCGGCAGAACTTCTGATCTAGGTTAATCCCAAGGGTTTTTGGAATATTTGGGATTTTATAGGGCCAAGAGGGGGTGTGGGAGGCCACCGAGGTGGGCACAGCCCACCTAGGCCCGCTTGAGCCCCTAGGCGCGCCCTGGTGGGTTGTGTCCCCCTTGGGGCACCCCCAGGTGCTGCTCTGGCCCATCAGGAGTCTTCTGGCCCAAAAAAATGCACAAAAAGTTTCGCGGTGGTTGGACTCTATTTGATATTGACTTCCTGCGATGTAAAAAACAAGCAAAAAATAGCAACTGGCACTGGACACTAGGTCAATAGCTTAGTCCTAGAAATGATATAAAGTTGCTATAAAATGATTGTAAAACATCCCAGAATGATAATAAAATAGCATGAATACTTCCTAAATTATAGATACGTTGGAGACGTATCAGCATCCCCAAGCTTAATTCCTACTCGTCCTCAAGTATGTAAATGATAAAAGAAATAATTTATGAAGTGTGAATGCTAGCAAAGTGCATAAGTTTGATCAATGATAATTTCAATCACTTTTCCTAGCATCATGAAACAACTCTTTCTTATAAAATTTCTCGTGTTTAAAGTAGCAACCAATTCACATGTTAAGGTTCAAACAATGAATTCTCTTGAAACTCAACAACCTATGTTCTCAGTCACCAAGCAATTGCAATTCAACTTATTCAACAGAGTCTAAGTAACAACTCCACATACTCAACCATCATATAGTCTTCTATGATTGCTAAAACTCACCGCATACACATGAGCAAAACATTTCAACCGGACACATAGAAAGATAGGGGCTTATAATTTCGCCTCCTAACGTATTCACCTCAAGGGTGGTGTCAACAATAATAACGCATGCTACCCATATCCAACTGGATATATGTGCCTAGATCTTTCCTCGCCACATGATGCTTGCCAAAAGAGAAAAATAAAAAGGAATAGAGAGAAAAACTTTGACTCTTTGCATAAAAGTAAATACTGAAAAGTAAAAGATAGGCCCTTCGTAGAGGGAAGCAGAGGTTTCCATGCGCTTATCTGTTTGTATGCTCAACCCCTTAGTGCAAAAGAACGTCATGTTGTATTGCCCCTTATGATACCAAACTTTATTATGCAGTCTGTCGCTTTT
The DNA here is from genome assembly GCF_018294505.1 of Triticum aestivum. Lineage (NCBI taxonomy): Eukaryota > Viridiplantae > Streptophyta > Magnoliopsida > Poales > Poaceae > Triticum > Triticum aestivum. Next base: position 166,255,535 of record NC_057800.1, on the reverse strand, counting down.
ATTCTTTGCCATCACAAGTTCATACAACGCTCAATTTTCTCTTACACTAAATGATCTAACACTTTTAGAAGCAATTTTTATTGCCTTATTGCACCGATGACAATTTACTTGAAGGATCTTGCTCAATCCTTAGGCAGGTATGGTGGACTCTTGAAAATAAGATTTGGGTTTAAGGGTTTTTGGATGCACAAGTAGTATCTCTACTTGGTGCAGAATTTTTGGCTAGCAAATATGGGGGGCAAGCACCACATGTTGAAGGATCCATGACAATATAACTTCTATGTGAATATGAACAAACATAAACCATTACGTTGTCTTCCTTGTCCAATGTCAACAATTTTGGCACATAATATTTTGATGGGGGCTCACAGTCACAAAAGATTTCCAAGATAGTGTATTTGCATGTGAAAGTTCTCTTCCTTATACTAATTATTCGTGAATTGCTTGTATGACCAATATTGTGATTGTCAAGCCTCAAAAGATTTCACTTTCTAAACCCAATGTGAAGCAAACACTAGGCATGATATAATTTCAACTTCATGATATTCAATTTATTCAACAATTTACTCATAGGATATAAGTGAAGCAAAAGAGTAAATGACAAGCTACTCAAAAAAGATATAAGTGAAGATCAAACGAGTATTTATGCAAATGGGTAGCTATTTGAGGACTCTCTCTTATTAAGAAAAAACTTTCAGATCTAAGTATTTTATTAAAACAACAAGCAAAACAAAACAAAATGACATTCCAAGAATATCACAACTCATGTGAAGAAGCAAAAACTTATAGGCTCAACCGATACTAACCGATAATTGTTGATGAAGAAAGGTGGGATGCCTACCGGGGCATCCCCAAGCTTAGATGCTTGAGACTTGAAATATTATCTTGGGGTGCCTTGGGAATCCCCAAGCTTGAGCTTTTGTGTCTCCTTAATTCCTCTCATATCACGGTTTTTCCTAAATCTCAAAAGCTTCATCCACACAAAACTTAACAAGTACTCGTGAGATAAGTTAGTATAAACCAATGCAAAAACCTTATCATTCTCTACCATACCAAATCACTAAAATTATTATTCAACATTGCATACTAAATGCCTCTGCATATTTAATACTCCTATCCGCAAATAGAATCATTAAACAAGCAAACATATGTAAACAATGCAATCATAATAGCAATCTGCCAAACCAGTACAGTCTATAAAGAATGCAAGAGTATCAATACTTCTTAAACTCCAAAGATTATGAAAATTTACCAGACTGTAGAAAATTTATCACAGCTTATTTTGCAAAAAGTTTCAACATTTTATCACATTCTGACTTTTCTAGGGAATTTTTGCAACATTGATAAACTTTCTGTTTAAAAACAGCAACTCATATACTTGCAAGATAAGCATGGCAAAGGCTATACTTGGCATTTTTATGGAAATAAAAGATGCAGAACATTATTATAAATAACAGCAAGAAAATTCTAACAAAATAAAATTACGCTCCAAGCAAAACACATATCATGTGACGAATGAAAACATAGCTTCAAGTGAGGTTATCGATAATGTTGGAGACAAAAGAGGGGATGCCTTCCGGGGCATCCCCAAGCTTAGTTGCTTGGATCTTCCTTGGATATTAACTTGGGGTGCCTTGGGAATCCCCAAGCATAGGGTCTTCTCACTCCTTATTCTCCTCATATCGACATCTCACCCAAAACTTGAAAACTTCAATCACACAAAACTTAATGGAACTTCGTGAGATAGGTTAGTATGATAAAGAGCAAACCATTTCACTTTGGTACTGTCAAAGAAAAGATTCATAATTGTTTCGACACAATGCCTACTGTAGTATATCATTTCCACAATTTATATTGAGCAATATAAGCCATAGAAACTAGAAAACAAGCAAACTATGCATTGAAAACAGAATCTGTCAAAAACAGAACAGTCTGTAGTAATCTGTACTCCAACCATACTTCTGCTACTCCAAAAATTCTGAAACATTAGAAAAACCTGGGAAATTTGTCTATTAATATTCTGCAAAAAGAATCAGTATTTTATCACGCTTCTGTTAAAAATTAGAATTATTTTCCTGAGCGTAAAAGTTTCTGTTTTTCAGCAAAATCAAATCAACTATCACCATGGACCATCCCAATGGTCTTACTTGGCACTTTATTGAAACAAAAGCTATAAAACATGATTACTACAATAGCATAATCATGTGAACACACCAAAACAGTAGGTAAAAGTGTTGAGTTGTCTCCCAACAAGCACTTTTCTTTAATGCCTTTTAAGCTAGGTGTGGTGATTTCATTGATGCCCACATAAAAGATAAGAATTGAAACATAACGGGAGCATCATGAATCACATGGCAAGCACATTTATGTCTAACCCACTTCCTATGCATAGGGACTTTGCGAGCAAACAATTTATGTGAACAAGAATCAACTAGCATAGGAAGGAAAAACAAGTGCAACTTCAAGATTTTCAACAAATAGAGAGGAAACTTGATATTATTGCAATACCTACAAGCATATTGCCGTGGTACCGTGTCTGATAGTAAGAGTAGGGGGTACAAAGGAGGAGGAAAGATCCTAGCTACGGTGAGATTGTGCATGCAATATTTACGAGTTCAAGCCCTTCTCGGAGGAAGTAACAACCCTACGTCTCGGTGCCCGGAGGCTTGGTCGACTGGATTATGCATGAAGTTACGGGGGTGCAAACCCTTGTGCCAGTGGAGGGGTGGATTATATAGAGTGCGCCAGGACCCCAGCCAGCCCACATTACAAAGGGTTCAATGTACATTAAGGTAAGACTTACTGGTAACACCACTAATTAAGTGATATAAATGATCTTTAAGACTACGGAGTGAATGCTTGACCATTGCCATCCTGAGTGACGTTAGGCCTTCTCTACTCCGAGTGATTTCTCGTACCGTCGAGTGATTTCCTCTTGGTCGAATGGAATTGGGATATCCGAGTGGGATGATTGGTCGAGTGAGTTGCAATCCATGATTACTTCAGTCGGTATCTTTTGTTACTTTGAATGTCCCTGGCTCTTGGGTAATGACTTTGGGTAGGGTGTTCAGGTCGGGCCTATGACCCTACCCTAGGTCTATGGCATCATCATTAGCCCCCGAATGGATTGAGGTCCGAGTGAAAAGAGAGTTGAAGTTAATCTCGACCGGATTTTTACGCTTCGGAAGCATTTTACTTGAATCCAGGAGTCATGTTGAAACTTAAACTTTATTTCAGTCGCCTTGATTGATTCAGAAGTTGTCGAGTAAACTATGCCGATAATCTCTAAGTATTGATATGGTCTGAAATCTTGAGCGTGATTGGTTTCTCTGCGGCTTCCGGATCTCACGGGATTCGAAATTTGGAGAAGCACGCGGGACGGAGAGCGTTGTAGTAAATGAGTGGATCAGACAAAGATGCCTTGATTCTCGCACCACCTTTATCGCCACGTATCGGGCGTGCGACTGTTGCGGGATTTGACTAGATCGCTCGGGCCCACACGTCAGCCACTCGGAAGCGAGCCCATAAAAGGCGTTGGGGCCGATGCGATTGCATAGTGTTCCCCACTCTCCCTCTTCCTCCTCTGCTTCTCCACCATGCCTTCCTCCACTCTCGACACTGCCACTCCACCCGTGAGCAACCCGCGGTGATGGGGAAGGACAAGACGGCGGCCCTGGAGTGTGCCAAGAAGGCGACGGCGACGGCGAAGTCGAGGGGCAAGAAGACGAGTCGGGGTCATCATCAAGGTTAGGACTGCCGCCTAGCTGGATCCAGGGGGACTGGATTCGGTCAAAAATTCGGCAAGAGGATTTGGAGGATCTGGCTGCAGGGGGCTTGATTGCCCACAGATCCATGAGGCTGTCTGGAGATGAGATCGAGCCACAGCCGCGGGAGGGTGAGTGCGTTCTCCTCGCAACTCATGTCGACCGCGGTTTTTCTCTGCCTCCCCATCCTTTTTTCGTGGTTTCTTGAACTTTTTCGGAGCCCAACTTCACCATTTCCCCCCCCCCCAACACAATCACGTATCTTGCCGCGTATGTCTCCTTGTGCGAAAACTTCTTGGGTTGTCGACCACATTGGGGTCTTTTCAAGAACATTTTTACCCGCCGGTCTCAGACTATGAAGAAGGCCAGTCCGACTGACGATAAGACATGGGTGATCCAAATGTGTGGGTGTTTAGGGATTCAGACAAGAGGTAGGAGTGCTTTTCCTGCCATGACCCTTCCTGAGTCGGTTAGGGGATGGCAGTCGACTTGGTTTTACTACAAGGATGTTCCAACTCCTGGTCATTCAACTGGTCTTCCTCCCTTCACCATGGATCGAGTCCACCAACCCCCTTCATTGCTCAAAACCTCGGCGGAGAAGGCTGAGGTGTTGATGTTAGTCGGTCGGGTAGTTCAGCTAGTTCAAGACAGCGTGACTGGTATGGACTTGTTGGAGGTGTTCCTCAGTCGACGCATCCAGCCTCTCCAAGCCCGTGACCACCCGATGTGGATGTACTCGGGCTCGAAGGACACCGCTCGGATCCACCCGGAGGAGGTCACCGAGGAGATGGTGGCGCGGTGGCTGCAGAGCATCACTGGAAACAAGGACAACCCCAGGGGGTCCAGAAGAGTTGCGCCATTCGACTCCAAAAATGAACCGGACAAGGTCTGACATTTGTTACCGAGTGTCTTCTAATTCTGATTGGTAACCATCCTTGAATTTGATTGGCGTTTGTTTGACTCTTTGTCTTGCAGATATATACTGAAATGTACTCAATGTCGAACGGTGATCTGGCCCAGGAAGGAGAAGCGAGCACGGATGAAAGTGCTTAGTGGCAATCAGGGGACTCGGGCGAAGAGGAGAGTGACGACCAAATCAGCGGTGAAGAAGTCGACTCACCACCTCACTCTGAGAGACGTTCCAAGCAGACACATGATCCAGCAGGAGGATGGGGCAAGGCAGTTGCGACAAGTACACAAGCCCCGAAACACACTCGGACATCCACTCCTGAACCGACTGAGAAGGCTCCAAAGCAGCTCAAGGTTGCGCCAACAAAACTTCGTAAGGCCCTGCCTAAAATCGAGGTGGACGTTCCTATTGCCTCCATGTAAGTGAATCGCTTTCTCTCTTTACTCAAGAGCTCTTTCATGGCCGCTGACTCATTTTCATACTTGACCAAGTGGGTTCTGAAATTTGCAGTGCTGCTACTTCTGGGACTTCCATGGATATTTACAAGGATGAGGATGATGAGGCAACTGAAGATGCAGCCACTTCTAAAGCAGGTATGACTCTGCCATCTTGCCTTCATCTTTCCAGTTAAATTGTCGGTCGACCGGACTCTTACGATCGAGTCTTTTGCAGTGTCGCAAAATGTTATTGAACTTCCAGATGACGATGAAGAAGTGCCTCAGAAGCCTGTGGGGAGAAGGAGCAAGACTTCGAGTAGGAGGGTACCTACCGGCGAGGTACCTCAGTTGACACCAGTGCCAGAACCGGTGACCCAGCAGTCCGAAGACCTTAACCGGGCCTCTGTTACCTTTGCTGATCCTGTGTCGACTGAACATCCTTCGGCGTCGACTGCTCAAGTCCCTACTTCATCCGTGCAACTACATGCCTCAGATCCTCAGGCTACTGTGATTGTTCCATCAACTCCGCTTTTCATTACCCATCATGTCCTGGAGGATCCAATGAGCGCTGCCAGGGAAGCTATACGCCAAGCAGGCCTTATGATGGAGTGGATGAAGATGGTGCATGAGGCTAGTCAAACTGCTTATGATGCCAGCTCATCTCTCTAGACCAACGTCCAAGTCAGTTGATTCCTGACTGATCTTTAGCTTGACGCTTGTTCTGTGAGGATATGATACCCAAAAACCTTTAATGTGCATCTATTGACAGTCTACATCTTGCATCTGTACACTCACTGGGTGCTTCAACTTTTGCTGAGTAGTCCTTCCACTTGAGTCGACTAGGACGCGTCGAGTGTATCTTTGAACTAGTGGGGGCACGCAGAGTGTACCCACTGAGTGTAGTCCCCAAGGCCGCCGCCAAATGTGTGATTCGGCGGGGGTTGATACGTCTCCAACGTATCTATAATTTTTGATTGCTCCATGCTATATTATCTACTGTTTTGGGCAATATTGCACTTTATTATGCACTTTTATATTACTTTTGGGACTAACCTATTAACTAGAGGCCCAGCCCAGATTTGATGTTTTATGCCTATTTCGGTGTTTTGAAGAAAAGGAATATCAGACGGAGTCGAAACGGAACGAAATCAACTAGAGAAGTTATTTTTGGAACGAAAGCCACCGATGTACTTGGACCCCACGTCAGGGAAGAAAGGAGGATCTTACGAGGGTAGGGGGTGCGCCCCCTACCTCATGGGGCCCTCGTGGCTTCCCTGACGTGCTTCTTCCGCCTATATAACTCCATGTAACCTAAAACTTCCAGGACGCAACATAGATCGGGAGTTCCGCCGCCAGAAGCCTCCATAGCCACCGAAAACCAATCTAGACCCGTTCCGGCACCCTGCCGGAGGGGGGAATCCTTCTCCGGTGGCCATCTTCATCATCCCGATGCTCTCCATGACGAGGAGGGAGTAGTTCTCCCTCGGGGCTGAGGGTATGTACCAGTAGCTATGTGTTTGATCTCTCTCTCTCTCATGTTCTTGAGGTGATACAATCTTGATGTATCGAGAGCTTTGCTATTATAGTTGGATCCTATGTTTCTCCTCCCCCTCTTCTCTCTTGTAATGAATTGACTTTTCCCCTTGAAGTAATCTTATCGGATTGAGTCTTTAAAGATTTAAGAACACTTGATGTATGTCTTGTCGTGGATATCTGTGGTGACAATGGGATATCACGTGATTCACTTGATGTATGTTTTGGTGATCAACTTGCAGGTTCCGCCCATGAACCTATGCATAGGGGTTGGCACACTTTTCGTCGTGATTCCCCGGTAGGAACTTTGGGGCACTCTTTGAGGTCCTTTGTGTTGGTTGAATAGATGAATCTGAGATTGTGTGATGCATATCGTATAATCATACCCACGGATACTTGAGGTGACATTGGAGTATCTAGGTGACATTAGGGTTTTGGTTGATTTGTGTCTTAAGGTGTTATTCTAGTACGAACTCTAGGGCTGTTTGTGACACTTATAGGAATAGCCCAATCGATTGATTGGAAAGAATAACTTTGAGGTGGTTTCATGCCCTACCATAATCTCTTCGTTTGTTCTCCGCTATTAGTGACTTTGGAGTGACTCTTTGTTGCATGCTGAGGGATAGTTATGTGATCCAATTATGTTAGTATTGTTGAGAGGACTTACACTAGTGAAAGTATGAACCCTAGGCCTTGTTTCCTAGCATTGCAATACCGTTTACGCTCACTTTTATCACTTGTTACCTTGCTGTTTTTATAATTTCAGATTACAAAAACTATTATCTACCATCCATATACCACTTGTATCACTATCTCTTCGCTGAACTAGTGCACCTATACAATTTACCATTGTATTGGGTGTGTTGGGGACACAAGAGACTCTTTGTTATTTGGTTGCAGGGTTGCTTGAGAGAGACCATCTTCATCCTACGCCTCCTACGGATTGATAAACCTTAGGTCATCCACTTGAGGGAAATTTGCTACTGTCCTACAAACCTCTGCACTTGGAGGACAACAATGTCTACAAGAAGAAGGTTGTGTAGTAGACATCAGGGGTCTTGATAACAATGTCTCTTTACAGTTCTTCCACTCGGTTCAGAAAAGTCTTGTCGAGTGGAATCTGGACCAGCGGAGGCATGCAGAGTGCACACATTGGGTGTAGTCCCCGAGATCGCAGTCGACCGCGGGCAGTCGGTTGTGGTCTGAGAATAACTATTGTCTTATTTTTTTTTGACTGGACGGACCATGTCGATTGAAAAGTCGAACCAGTGGGGGCACGCTAAGTGCACCCACTGGGTGTAGTCCCCGAGACTACTGTTGAATGTTTGATTCGGTAGTAGTCTTAGAACTCTTTTTCCCGTAATGATCTGAACTTGCATTTTATCACTCAGAAGTGACCAATATTTGTTCCTGTCGACTGACTCTCCGCTGACTACATAAATCCTGCGAGCTTAGGGCCCGGTTTGCTGACTTGGAGAAGAAACAAATCCAACTCAATCTTGACCTGGAGTTGACCAAGGAGAACTTGCAGAAGGCTCAGGATGAAACTGCTGGTATGGGAGGTAAAAAACTTGCCGACTGACTCCTTTGTCATCTTTCTCTTCCTCCTTCTGATGCAAGTATTATTTATTTTAGAAAAAATGAGATAGGCTCTGGACCAGAAGGACCTTGACCTTGCGGCAGCACTGAAAACAGCGTAGGAGAAGGGGGTTCTGACCAACAAAGTTGAAGATCTCACTCGAAAGACGAATGAGCTGGAGGTGTATCTAGGAGGACTCTCCAAGAAGTTGTTCCTTATGCTTGAAGGTACTACTTTCTCCTGTCCGATTGATTTGTCATTGTTGGCTCTTCCCCATAGCTGTCGACTCATTATTTGTTGTGTGTGTGGAATTCTGTCAAAACTTCGAGGAAGAGACTGGGCGGATTGAGACCGAGCTGGACCCTATCAACTCCCCCATCAAGGACGAAGCTACAATGAACGTGCTATGACTGGAGTCCCACCTTGCCAGCGCCATCAATTATCTGGCCTGACTGAAGGTGGTCGTATCGCGGATCGACATGGATGTAACACCCTCGATGCAACTATATCTCCCACGTGTCGAGGCACGACTTAGAGGCATAATCGCATTGAAGGCATATGTCGCAAGTTAGGCAATCTTCACAACATCCCATGTAATATATATGTAATAAAAGGGGAGATAACATAGTTGGCTTACACTCGCCACGTCAATCAAGTACATAAATAACACTACATCATCCAAACACTCATGGCCCGACTACGACGCCAACATAAAAGATAACCCAACATGCGACACGGTCCCGATCACCCCCAACTGGACACCACTACTGATCATCAGGAAAAGAAACATAGTATCATTGAGAGTCTTCGTCGAACTCCCACTTGAGCTCAAGCGCATCACCTGGAGCGGAATCATCAGGCCCTGCATCTGGTGTAATAGTAATCTGTGAGCCACAGGGACTCAGCAATCTCGCACCCTCGCGATCAAGACTATTTAAGCTTATAGGTAAGGCAAGGTAAAATATGTGTAGCTGCAGCAAGCGACTAGCATATATGGTGGCTATCCTATTCGCAAAAGAGAGCGAGAAGAGAAGGCAAAGCGCGAACGCATAACTAAAGAGGGCAAACCTGCGGCAAGCATTACTCCAACACCGTGTCCACTTCCCAGACTCCGCCGAGAAGAGGCCATCACGGTAACTCACATGGTTGATTCATTTTAATTAAGTTAATTTTCAAGTTATCTACAACCAGACATTAACAAATTCCCATCTGCCCATAACCGTGGGCACGGCTTTCGAAAGTTCAAATCCCTGCAGGGGAGTCCCAACTTAGCCCATGACAAGCTCTCATGGTCAACGAAGGAATAGACCTCCTCCCGAGACATTCCGATCAGACTCGGTACCTCGGTTCTTCAAGACACTTCGACAGGTTAAAACAAGACCAGCAACACCGCCCAAATGTGCCGACAAATCCCGATAGGAGCTGCACATATCTCGTTCTCAGGGCACACTCAGATTGTCCAAACTTCCCGTAGGCCAGCCCAGAGTTTCCCCTGGTGGCCACCGGCGGCTGACGAGGTGGACCAACACTCAGAGGAGCACTGGCCCCTGGGGGTTTAAAATAAGATGACCATCGGGCTCTGGAAACCCAAGGGAAAAAGGGGCTAGGTGGAAAATGGTAAAACCAAGGTTGGGCATTGCTGGAAAAGCTTTAATCAAGGCGAACTATCAAGGGGTTCCCATTATAACCCAACCGCGTAAGGAACGCAAACTCCGGGAACATAACACCGATATGACGGAAACTAGGGCGGCAAGAGTGGAACAAAACACTAGGCGAGAGGCCGAGCCTTCCAGCCTTTACCAAGTATATAGATGCATTAAGATAACATGGCAATATAATGATATCCCAACAAGTAAATAATGTTCCAACAAGGAACGGTCTCCAATCTTCACCTGCAACTAGCAACGCTATAAGAGGGGCTGAGCAAAGCGGTAACATAGCCAATCAACCGTTTGCTAGGACATGGTGGGTTAGAGGTTTGACATGGCAATTTGGGAGGCTTGAAAGCAAGTGGTAGGCATCGTAGCATTGGCATAGCAAAAGAGCGAGCAATCTAGCATAGCAAAGATAGTAGTGATTTTGAGGGTATGATCATCTTGCCTGCAAAGTTGTCAGAGTTGACTGGATCCTCGAAAGCAAACTCAACGGGCTCCTCGTTAGCGAACTTGTCTCCCGGCTCTACCCAAACAAGACAAACAAGCAACAAGGACACAATCAACCACGTGCAAAGCTCAAACAATATGATGCAAAGATGGTATGCTATGCGGGATGCGATGCGGGATGCATGTGCAAGATTTGACAAGGGATGCATGAACCTGGCCTCAACATGGGAATCCAAGTGTGCCACTGAAAAGAAGAGATGAAATCGCTTGAAAACGATATAAAGAACGCTGGAATCGGAGTTAAGGTTTGGAAATGTCAAGCGATTCAAATATGACATCGGTCTGCGATTTACAGCAAGTAGCCGTCTAAATGCTACGAGATGAACATGCTACAGCACCCAAACATGGCATAAAAATACATGGCAGGGATTCATTCAAGATGCTTAACAAAAGTCTAGCACTGAGCTATGGCCAAGTCATCCATTAACAGGTTTAAACAAGCATGGAAAAAATGCATATGGCAAACAGATTTCAGACTTAGTGAAATTAACACTTGTCTGGAATTTCAGATTAGATAGCACTCTTTGGAGCAACAAAACTACATGCTACAGGACCTGAACATGGCAAAGTAAAGCATGAAATGGAGCTACTCAAAGAGCTTAACAAAGGTCCCTTAGTGACCTTGAGCCAAAAGGGATAAGAAAATACATTTGCAAGCATGTGAACATGGCAAAAACATAATCAGATCACAGACTTAGTGAAAACTGGAGCATGCTGAAACAGATATCAAGTAGGCATGTTTACGAGCTCGATGCACTCACTACGGAGCAAGTCATGACACTCTAAGCATACACCCATCAAGAATACACATTATACAAGCTAGACATGGCAAGAACAATAATATAGCATGCATGGATCAACTACAACGTCATCGGCAAAATCGCTAACAAGTAGACAATCTGCCTAGATTCACGAAGTAGCAAAAGTAGAGCTCGATTGACTCAAGCTAGGGTGCTCCATAATTGCAAACAAAGACATGGATGGATAGGGAACTACAAGATCAACAAAACATCCTTACTGATTATGCTCAAAAGAGGCACGGATCACTAGGAAACAACATGAACATATGGCCATATGAGATAAACAGCTCAAGGACTTAGTGGAAATGCTGAGTCCCTGAAATTAGCTTTACCAAGTGCCTCACTTTGCAAGCTTGTGCTAGTCACCACACACATCACAAAAATACATGGGTTGTACCTCTGGAAATATGGAAAAACCCTTAACAAAACATAAGTAGGGATCATGGGCATATCATGCACACAATAATCATGGCAAAAATGACAAATATCTAAATGGAGTAGCAGATCTGATAATTAACTCAAGTAGCCCTCTTCTAATGGCATTTCGGGCACCAAGATGAACTCAAATGAAAATGATGCAATGGAATGAAATGATGTACTCCCTGAGGCGAACATTTTGATATGCTATATGCCCAAAACGGAGCTACAGATGCAAAGTTACGATGCGATGAACATAGCAAGAAAATTAGGGTTCGGGACGAAAAAGTCAACCGAGATGATTTGGATCTAGATCTGGTTCGGCGCGCTCCACGAGGTTTGACGGCGTCAGAGTTCGTGCTCGCCGGAGCTGCGGGGCGTCACCGGAGTCGAGGGAGAGGCGGAGAGGAGCCGGATCCGGCGCGGGGGAGGCGGTTGACGGCGTGGCGGCGACCTTGGCGGCGGAGACGAGGGCGGCCGGCCGTGGCGAGGCTCGAGGCGGGCCGGGTCGGCGGCCACCGGCGACGCGACGAAGCAGGGCGGCGCCGGCGAACTCAGGTGGCGCAGCGAGGGAGGAAGAAGGCGGCGGGGCGCTGGAGTGGGCGGCACGGCTTCGGGCCGGAGAGGGCCCCGCACGGGCTCGCGGGGTCGGCGGCGATGTGGGCGCCCGGGCGGGTGAATCAGGCGGTGCCATGTGGCGGCAGTGGGAGGAAAACGGACATGTCCGTCGGCGGTTTTTTTGTCCGGCGGCGGCGGATGGAATGGATCTAGGGTTTCGTCGGGAAGGAGAAGGAGAATTTCGGAGGGGTCTTTATATAGGCATAGAGGGAGCTAGGAGTGTCCAAATGAGGTGCGGTATTTGGCCACGCGATCGTGATCGAATGCTCTGGATGATGGAGAAGGTTTTGGTGGGTTTTGGGCCAACTTGGAGGGGTGTTGGGCTGCAACACACACGAGGCCTTTTCGGTCCCTCGGTTAACCGTTGGAGTATCAAACGAAGTCCAAATGATACGAAACTTGACAGGCGGTCTACGGTAGTAAACCAAGGCCGCTTGGCAAGTCTCGGTCCAATCCGGAAATGTTTAATCCCCACACATGAAAGAAAGCTAGAAATGACCACCGGAGGAGAACAAAGCGCCAGAATGCAAAACGGACAACGGGGAAAATGCTAGAATGCATGAGATGAACACGTATGCAAATGCAATGCACATGATGACATGATATGAGATGCATGACAATGATAACAACACACGGAGACAAAGACCCGAACCCGAGAAAAGAAATAACTTAAAGCCGGAAACGGCAAGAATTGGAGTACAAATTGGGAAAGTCATATCCGGGGTGTTACAATGGAGCTCTGGCCGAGGGAGACTTTCTAGACTGACCTTGAGTCTCTGATGACTCGACTTAATGAGATCACTGGTCGAGTGCAGGCGTGGAAGAAATCATCTGCCCAATGCGGCGCCGATGTGGCGTTGTCTTTGGTCCGCGTCCATTGCAAGGAAGTCAAAGAAGAAAAGCTCATGGGCCTCAAGGTTGCCAATACCAAGAGGTATAACTTACAACTTTCATGGAGACCTTCCTCGAAGCTACCACTCGAATCACTAACGGAATCGACTTGGACGAGTTCGTCGAGCCGGCTAGCCCTCCTACCATGGAGTGAACAAACTTTATGCCTTGATTAAATTTGTCTCGGAATGCCGAGTGATTTTGTAACCGTAAAACTCCTTCGGGCCTGACGCCTGAGCACTTTTATCTGCGGTTCTGAACCTTGGGAGATTTATCTGAACTTGGCTTTTCTCTGAATATGCTTGCCTTTGTCTTTGTTGTTTTTGATTCCCTTGACTCCGAGTGAAACTTGATTCTTCACTCGGAATATATAGTGTGTTTGTGATGCAGCTCCGACGAGAGGGCCGCGGACATGAGCAACAGATGCCGTGTACAACCTGCACCTCATCGTCCTTACGGATCGGGATGGAGAAGATGTTGTACTTGTGTCGAAGCTCCGACAAGAGGGTCGCGGACATGAACACTAGATGTTGCGCACGACCTGCACCTCATTGTCCTTGCGGATTAGGATGAAGCGGACGTTGTACTTGTGTCGTAGCTCCGACGAGAGGGTCGCAGACATGAACACTAGATGTTGCGCACGACCTGCACCTCGTCGTCCTTGCCGATCAGGATGGAGCGTGTGACCAATTTTCCGAGTGTGAAGGTTGCTCCTCACTCGGAATTTGTTTTGAAACTTAGGCGAGTACGGGACTACAGCTAAGCCTCCGAGTGAGAGGGTTGCTCTTCGCTCGGTAGGATTTTTAAAACTTAGGCAAGTACGAAACTGCAGCTAAGCCCCCGAGTGAGAGGATTGCTCTTCACTCGGTGGGATTTTTGAAACTTAGGAGAGTACGGAACTGCAGCTAAGCCTCCGAGTGAGAGGATTGCTCTTCACTCGATAGGATTTTTAAAACTTAGGCGAGTACAGAACTGCAGCTAAGCCCCCGAGTGAGAGGATTGCTCTTCACTCGGTGGTATTTTTGAAACTTAGGCGAGTACGGAACTGCAGCTAAGCCCCCGAGTGAGAGGATTGCTCTTCACTCGGTAGGATTTTTTTAAACTTAGGCGAATCGGGTTCGCAGCTAAGCCCCCGAGTGGGAGGATTGTTCTCCACTCGGAGTGCTTTTGCAACTTAGGCGAATCGGGTTCACAGCTAAGCCACCCACTGGGGAATTTGAACACATGTATTGACGGGATGACAACCATTAAGATACTAAAAAAATCTTGCCTTTGATAAGCAAACTGAATGATTCTTATTACAACTCATCGACTCGAGTGTTTAGGTATAAAAACGGCGGAGTAGATCCGCATTCCACAAACGTGGCTCGTCTTTCTTTGTGGCTACGTTGTAGAGGTGATGCGCTCCGTTGTGGAGCACCTTGGTAATGATGAAGGAACCTTCCCAGGCCAGAACAAGCTTGTGAGGTCATTTCTGATGCACTCGGAACATAAGATCTCCTTCTTGGAACGCTCGACCTCTGACATTACGGGCATGGAATCGACGCAAGTCTTGCTGGTAGATGGTCGACCGGATCAGAGCCGTCTCACGTTCTTCCTCCAAGAGGTCAACTGCATATTGGCGTGCCTACTCAGCTTCAGCTTCTGAGAAAAGTTCCACTCGCGGAGCATTGTGGAGCAGGTCACTCGGAAGTACAGCTTCAGTGCCATACACCATGAAGAAGGGGGTTCGGCCAATCGACCGGTTTGGAGTTGTTCTCAGTCCCCATAGGACGGATGGCAATTCAGTCACCCAAGCCCCAGCAGGATGCTTGAGATCATGCATTAGTTGGGTTTCAGCCCTTGAAGGATCAAACCATTTGCCCTTTCTGCCTGCCCATTCGACTGTGGGTGAGCAACAGACGCGTCGTCGACCCAAGTGCCTTGGGAAGCGCACAATGCTCTGAACTCATTAGAATCAAAGTTGGAGCCATTATTTGTGATAATACTGTGAGGGACTCCATATCTGAAAATCAGCTCTCTGATGAAACTGATGGCAGTGCTCGAGTCAAGATTCTTGATAGGCTTGGCTTCGATCCATTTAGTGAATTTGTTGACCGCCACAAGCAAATGAGTGAAACCGCTTCTGCCGGTCTTGAAGGGTCCGACCATATCCAACCCCCAAGCAGTAAACGGCCAAATGAGTGGAATAGTCTTCAAAGCAGACGCGGGTTTGTGGGACATGTTTGAATAAAACTGGCAGCCTTCACACTTGTCGGCTATATCTTTAGCCATCTCATTTGCACGTGGCCAGTAGAATCCCACTCAGTATGCTTTGGCCACGATGGTCCGAGAAGACGCATGGTAACCACAGGTCCCCGAGTGGATATCATTGAGAATCATTCGACCTTCTTCTGGCATGATGCATCGCTGAGCAACCCCAGTAACACTCTCTCTCTAGAGTTGTCCACCTATCACGGTAAAGGCCTTGGACCGACGGACAATCCGACGTGCCTCATCTTCATCCTCTGGAAGCTCCTTCCTGAGCAAATATGCAATATATGGCACTGTCCAATCGGGAGTGATGACCAACACCTCCATGATCAGGTCGACTACGGCTAGGACTTCGATTTCAGTCAGATCGGTAGAACTCTTTGGTTGCGGGGGCTCTTCTGTGAATGGATCCTCTTGAATTGACTGGGAATGGAGATGCTCCAAGAACACATTGTTGGGAATATGCTCTCGCTTGGAACCTATCTTCACCAGGTCATCAACTGCTTGATTCTTTACTCGGGGTATGTGGTGGATCTCTAACCCTTCAAACTTCTTTTCCAACTTTCTTACTGCATTGCAATTGCCAATCATAGCTGGGCTCCTGATGTCCCACTCCTTCATCACTTGATTGACCACTAAATCTGAGTCGTCGTAAACCATTAGGCGACGGACGTCGAGTGAAATGGCCATACGCAACCCATACAGAAGTGCCTCGTACTCAGCTTCATTGTTGGAGGAATCAAAGTGAATCTGGAGAACATAACTAAGTTTATCGCCTCATGGAGATACTAGGACAACTCTAGCACCAGAACCATTCAGCATTTTGGACCCATCAAAGAACATAGTCCAATGTTCCGAGTAAATCTGAGTCGGTTGCTGCTGTTCAATCCACTCAGCGAGGAAATCTGCTATTGTTTGGGACTTGATTGCTTTCTTTGCCTCAAACTTGATATCCAACGGAAGGAGTTCAATCGCCCACTTTGCCACTCGACTAGTTGCATCTTTGTTGTTCAGAATTTCTGACAATGGAGCATCGCTGATGACTGAAACTGAGTGATCTGAAAAGTAGTGTGCAACTTTCTTCATAGTCGAGTAGATTCCACAAACAAGCTTCTGATAATGCGGGTGTCTCTGCTTGGACGGAGTTAAGACTTCAGAAATATAATACACTGGGCATTGAACCTTGTAGGCTTTGCCTTCTGATGTCTACTACACAACCTTCTTCTTGTAGACGTTGTTGGGCCTCCAACTGCAGAGGTTTGTAGGATAGTAGCAAATTTCCCTCAAGTGGATGACCTAAGGTTTATCAATCCGTAGGAGGCGTAGGATGAAGATGGTCTCTCTCAAGCAACCCTGCAACCAAATAACAAAGAGTCTCTTGTGTCCCCAACACACCCAATACAATGGTAAATTGTATAGGTGCACTAGTTCGGCGAAGAGATGGTGATACAAGTGGTATATGGATGGTAGATAAAGGTTTTTGTAATCTGAAATTATAAAAACAGCAAGGTAACTAATGGTAAAAGTGAGCGTAAACGGTATTGCAATGCGTTGAAACAAGGCCTAGGGTTCATACTTTCGCTAGTGCAAGTTCCCTCAACAATAATATCATAATTGGATCACATAAATATCCCTCGACATGCAACAAAGAGTCGCTCCAAAGTCACTAATAGCGGAGAGCGAACGAAGAGATTATGGTAAGGTACGAAACCACCTCAAAGTTATTCTTTCCAATCAATCCGTTGGGCTATTCCTATAAGTGTCACAAACAGCCCTAGAGTTCGTACTAGAATAACACCTTAAGACACAAATCAACCAAAACCCTAATGTCACCTAGATACTCTAATGTCACCTCAAGTATCTGTGGGTATGATTATACGATATGCATGACACAATCTCAGATTCATCTATTCAACCAACACATAGAACCTCAAAGAGTGCCCCAAAGTTTCTACCGGAGAATCACGACGAAAACATGTGCCAACCCCTATGCATAGGTTCATGGGCGGAACCTGCAAGTTGATCACCAAAACATACATCAAGTGAATCACGTGATATACCATTGTCTCCACAGATAACCATGGCAAGACATACATCAAGTGTTCTCAAATCTTTAAAGACTCAATCTGATAAGATAACTTCAAAGGGGAAACTCAATCCATTACAAGAGAGTAGAGGGGGAGAAACATCATAGGATCCAACTATAATAGCAAAGCTCGCGATACATCAAGATCGTATCACCTCAAGAACACGAGAGAGAGAGAGATCAAACACATAGCTACTGGTACATGCCCTCAGCCTCGAGGGAGAACTACTCCCTCCTCGTCATGGAGAGCACCGGGATGATGAAGATGGCCACCAGAGAGGGATTCCCCCTCCGGCAGGGTGCCAGAACGGGTCTAGATTGGCTTTCGGTGGCTACGGAGGCTTCTGGTGGCGAAACTCCCGATCTATTGTGCTCCCGGATGTTTTTAGGGTATATGGAGATATATAGGCGGAAGAAGTACGTCATGGGGGCCACGAGGGGCCCATGAGGGTGGAGGGCGCGCCCCCTACCTCGTGGCCTCCTCGAAGCTTCCCTTACGTGGACTCCAAGTCTCCCGGGCTTCTTCTGATCCAAAAATAAGTTCCGTGAAGTTTCAGGTCAATTGGACTCCGTTTGATTTTCCTTTTCTGCGATACTCTAAAACAAGGAAAAAACAGAAACTGGCACTGGGCTCTGGGTTAATAGGTTAGTCCCAAAAATAATATAAAAGTGCATAATAAAGCCCATAAACATCCAAAGTTGATAATATAATAGCATGGAACAATCAAAAATTATAGATACGTTGGAGACGTATCAGCATCCCCAAGCTTATTTCCTGCTCATCCTCGAGTAGGTAAATGATAAAAGCAGAATTTTTGATGTGGAATGCTACCTAACATATTTCTCTAAGTAATTATTCTTTCTTTTGGCAAGAATATTCAGATCCATAAGATTCAAGACAAAATTTTAATATTGACATAAAAGTAATAATACTTCAAGCATACTAACAAAGTAATCATGTCTTCTCAAAATAACATGGCCAAAGAAAGCTATCCCTACAAAATCATATAGTCTGGCTATGCTCCATCTTCACCACACAACATATTTAAATCATGCACAACCCCGATGACAAGCCAAGCAATTGTTTCATACTTTTGATGTTCTCAAACTTTTTCAATCTTCACGCAATACATGAGCGTGAGCCATGGACATAGTACTATAGGTGGAATAGAATGGTGGTTGTGGAGAAGACAAAAAGGAGAAGATAGTCTCACATCAACTAGGCGTATCAACGGGCAATGAAGAGGCCCATCAATAGATATCGATGTGAGTGAGTAGGGATTGTCATGCAACGGATGCACTAGAGCTATAAATCTATGAAAGCTCAACAAAAGAAACTAGTGGGTGTGCATCCAACTCGCTTGATCACAAAGACCTAGGGCAATTTGAGGAAGCCCATCATTGGAATATACAAGCCAAGTTCTATAATGAAAGATTCCCACTAGTATATGAAAGTGATAACACGAGAGACTCTCTACTATGAAGATCATGGTGCTACTTTGAAGCACAAGTGTGGTAAAAGGGTAGTAACATTGTCCCCTCTCTCTTTTTCTCTCATTTTTTTATTTGGGCATTTTCTCTTATTTTATATGGCCTCTTTTTATTTGGGCTTCTTTGGCCTCTCTTTTTTTATATTTTCGTCCCGAGTCTCATCCCGACTTGTGGGGGAATCATAGTCTTCATCATTCTTTCCTCACTGGGACAATGCTCTAATAATGATGATCATCACACTTTTATTTTTCTTACAACTCAACAATTACAACTCAATACTTAGAACAAAGCATGACTCTATGTGAATGCCCCCGGCAGTGTACCGAGATATGCAATATGACAATGATGAATGTGTCATGATAAACGGAACGGTGGAAAGTTGCATGGCAATATATCTCGGAATGGCTATGGAAATGCCATAATAGGTAGGTATGGTGGCTGTTTTGAGGAAGGTATATGGTAGGTGTATGATACCGGCGAAAGGTGCGTGGTATTAGAGAGGCTAGCAAAGGTGGAAGGGTGAGAGTGCGTATAATCCATGGACTCAACATTAGTCATAAAGAACTCATATATTTATTGCAAAAATCTAGAATTTATCAAAGCAAAGTATTACGCGCATGCTCCTAGGGGGATAGATTGGTAGGAAAAGACCATCGCTCGTCTCCGACCGCCACTCATAAGGAAGACAATCAATAAATAAATCATGCTCCGACTTCATAACATAATGGTTCACCATACGTGCATGCTACGGGAATCACAAACTTCAACACAAGTATTTCTCAAATTCACAACTACTCAACTAGCATGACTCTAATATTACCATCCTCATATCTCAAAACAATCATCAAGTATCAAACTTCTCATAGTATTCAATGCACTCTATATGAAAGTTTTTATTATATCCCTCTTGGATGCCCATCATATTAGGACTGAATTCATAACCAAAGCAAATTACCATGCTGTTCTAAAGACTCTCAAAATAATATAAGTGAAGCATGAGAGTTCATCTATTTCTATAAAATAAAACCACCACCGTGCTCTAAAAATATACAAGTGAAGCACTAGAGCAAATGTCAAACTACTCCGAAAGATATAAGTGAAGATCAATGAGTAGTCTAATAATTATGCAACTATGTGAAGACTCTCTAACATTTAATAATTTCAGATCTTGGTATTTTATTCAAACATCAAGCAAAGCAAAAGAAAATGACATTCTCAGAATAACAAACATCTTGTGAAGAAGCAAAAACTTAGGATCAACCGAAACTAACCGATAGTTGTTGAAGAAGAAAGGTGGGATGCCAACTGGGGCATCCCCAAGCTTAGGCACTTGAGACTTCTTGAAAAATTATCTTGGGATGCCTTGGGCATCCCCAAGCTTGAGCTTTTGTGTCTCCTTAATTCCTCTCGTATCACGGTCTCCCTAAATCTCAAAAGCTTTCATCCACACAAAACTCAACAAGGACTCGTGAGATAAGTTAGTATAAACCGTTGCCAAAACCTTATCATACTCTACTGTAGAAAAACACTAAAATTATTATTCAACATTGCATACTAAATGCCTCTGCATATTTAATAGTCCTATCCTCAAATAGAATCATTAAAGAAGCAAACATTTGCAAACAATGCAAACACAACAGCAATCTGCCTAAACAGGACTGTCTATAAAGAGTGCAGCAAGATCCATACTTCCCTAACTCCAAAAATTATGAAAGAAAATTCCCACTGTAGTAAATTTATCATAGCTTAATATGCAAAAGGTTTCAACATTTTATCGCCTTCTGACTTTTCTAGGGAATTATTGCAACAGCGGTAAAATTTCTCTTTTCAAACAGCAACATGTGGACTTGTAAAATAGGCATAGTAAAGGCTATCAATGCCACTTTTATTGAAATAAAATATGCAAAACATTGTTCTAAATAACAGCAAGCAAATCCTAACAAAATAAATTGACACTCCAAGCAAAACACATATCATGTGGTGAATAAAAATATAGCTCCAAGTAAAGTTACCGATGAACAAAGACGAAAGAGGGGATGCCTTCCGGGGCATCCCCAAGCTTAGGCTCTTGGTTATCATTGAATATTACCTTGGGGTGCCTTGGGAATCCACAAGCTTAGGCTCTTTCCTCTCCTTGTTCCATAGTCCATCGAATCTTTACCCAAAACTTGAAAACTTCACAACACAAAACTTAATAGAAAACTCGTAAGCTCCGTTAGTATAAGAAAATAAATCACCACTTCAAGGTAATGTAATGTTGGGTGGTAGGTGCGACATATGCCAACGGGTGGCTTATCATTGTGGGAGCCAGTAAGACGTCGCCGGTGCCTGGAAGCGGGATGAGGCGAAGACATGCACGCCGGCGAATCTTACCCAGCTTCAGGGCTCTCCGTGGAGATAACACCCCTACTGCTGCTCTGCGGGGTCTCCGCATGATCACTAGATGAACGAGTGGCTACAAGATGCTCCTTGAGCTGTTTGGCGAGAGGAAGAAGAAGGGCACGGCTAGCTCTCCTCTCCTCTCTATGTGGTGTCTAGAACAAGCTCAGATCAACCCTTTGCATGGGTGCACCGGGGGGTTTATATAGGCCCACCCCCGGGGGGTACAATGGTAATCCAGCTGGGCGTGGGCCCTAGCCGTCTGTGTCTACGCTCGCCGGCTTCTGCGCCGGCTATTGGGCCCCGCCGGCTGCCGGCTCCTTGGTCGACAGGCAGGCCCCACTATCAAGGGCCTTGTCGGTGGCTGGTTACTGTTGCCTCAAACCTGGTGACGAGGGCTTCGCCGAGGTAAGCGTGGCTACAGTGCCGCCGCCCGGCGGGCGATCGCTGTAGCCTCACCTCGTCTTGTCTCCTTAATGGGGCGTCTCCTTCGAGGGAGGAAGCAAGCCGGCTGTGGGGAGCCGGCCCTGTCTTGGGCCGACTGGGAGAGGTCTGGCCGCCTTCAGGTGTCTCTCTGCCTGAAGGGGCCCACCGCCCGTGGGTCGCGCTGACAGCCCATCGTAGGTGGCATCAGGGTTAACATGGCAACAATGTCGCGCCGGACGGGTCATGGCCACCCCGTACGATGCACTGTGCCAGGCGTGCTCCGGGATTCGGGGGTGGCAGGCTTTACTGTAGCCACGCCCCACCACATCGCCGTTATGTGGATGCAGACTTCGAGGGTACGATCTTGACCGCTTTGTGGGAGTTGGCTTCTCGCGGCCGGCTTCTTGGAGCCGGCCCTCCCGTGGCTTTCTTCATGAGGGCTAAAGACGGGCCGCCTTCCGATAGTCGGCCTGGGAGACAGCCAGCAAGGGGAAGGCGGCCCCACGTCTTGGATTCTTGAGGGCCGGATCGGCTCGTAATTTTTTCAGAAGGGCCAGGGGGAGCCGGCTAGGCTACCCGTGGTCGTTTACTCCGACAGTAGTCCCCGAAGCTGATCGAGCTTCGAGGCTGACAAAGGGACGAGAAGCTTGGTCAGCTTCCTATCCTAAGGAGCCGGCTTTGCTTATGCGCACCGTCTTTGGAAAGCTCCGTATCTTGTAGGCGGGAACGTGGGTCGGCCTGCAAGCTGACCGCGCGCCACCCCGCTGGCCACGTGGCAAGGAAAGCCTGCCAACGCACGCGCGCGATGGGACGCCGCCGCAGGCCCGGGCCCGCCACTTCTAGGCCTCGCCCCAAGCGCGGATCTTCTGCAGCCCACAACGGACCGCTCGCCTTCCCGCGGCGGTTTCATTTCATCATCAGGGCGCAATAATCGCGGGAAGCGGGGGAGTGGGCGCAGTTGATCCCATGTTCCCCCACACCACGCCTCCTCGGCTCCGCCGCGCGGGTCTATAAGTAGGGGGAGGAGAGGGAGCGGCAGAGGCTCGCACGCTCTCCCTCGCTCCACCCTTTCTCACCTTCCTTCTCCTTCCTTCTGCCGCCGCAGCGACCCATTGCCGCGCCGCTCCGCCGTCGGACCTCTCGGTTCCTTCGGTCCCGCCGTAGCAGGGTCGTGCGCGTCTCCACCGTCGCATCGCCTTGTTCCTCGCCGCGTCGCTCCCATGGCGTTGTCGAGCTCGTGGGACGGCTCCAAAGTCCACGAGGACCACGTTGAGTTCCTCCGCCGGACGCGGCGTCTGCCGGGCGAGAACTACGTGCGGGTTCGTCGTGCGCCGGTGAGGGAGATTTCACCGGCACCGGAGGAGGGCGAGCGGGTAATCTTCCGCTCGCACTGCCTGCGTGGTTTCGGCCTCTCGGCGAGCGGATTCCTTCACGCTTTTCTTGAGTTTTACCACCTCCAGCCGCATCACCTCACACCCAACGCGGTGATGCTGCTGTCGGCTTTCGTCACCCTGTGCGAGGGCTTTCTTGGGGTTCTCCCCACTCTCGAGCTCTGGGGAGAATTCTTCCAGTGCAAGCTCGGCACCATTGCCGTGGGCGTGCCCGTCCCCTGCGGAGCCTTCATCGCCATGAGGCGAACGGGCGAGAACAATCTGTTCCCGCCCATCCCGCTGATCCAGTCGGTGAAGCTCTGGCAGAAGTCCTATTTTTACATTAAGAACGTCGCCCAGCAAGGCGACTTCGTCAACCTGCCGGCTTACGTAGCCGGCCCGCCGGCTGGGAGGCAACCCTCGTGGAGCTACCGGGCCAGGTTGTTGTCTCAGGCCGGGAACGCAGCCGTCGCCCGGCTCCGGGTGATGATCCAGTCGGAGGGCCTGATCGGAGCTGACCTGGTGGCTGCCTTCGTGGAGCGCCGAGTACTTCCGCTCCAAGGCCGGCCTCACATGATTTGTCAGATGAGCGGCCGCCTCGACCCGTGCCGGCTGAGCACCAGGGAGATGCCTCATGTCGAGGTGTCTTACATGGTGAACTACATCTCCAACTGCAAGCTCGCCGAGGATTGGCGATACGGCAAGGGGCCGTATTCTCGCGCTAAACCTCCGCCTGCTGTAAGTTTTTCTTCTTTTCTTCCTTTTTGTAGCTGGCCTCATGATGGCCGACTTCTGATCAATTGGTTTGTCCTCAGCAGAACCCTCTTCTTCCGTCGGTGGCCGAGGCCGCAGGGGTAGAGCGCCAGCTACTCCCCGACCGCACGGTGGACGACGTCGATGATCCGGACCTGGGAGCGGCCGCCATGGAAGATGCCGTCGTGGGGGAAGGCGACGAGGCAGGCGGTGCGGGGCTCGGGGCCGGCCTCGAGGACTGGGCGGACGATGACGAGGTCGAAGTCATTCCGCACCACCAGCCGGCGCTTGATCATCAATGCGCGGGCCCGTCTGCCGCGCCGGCTGCCCGTGGCGGCACGCAGAAACGCTGGACGGCGTCGACCTACTTCGGCAGCCGGCCGAAGAAATCCAAGGGTTCCACAGCGGCGACCAAGTGGGATGAGGCGGCCGTGAAGGCGGCCCGCTTCCGCAAGGCGGTGAAACAGCCGCAGGCGATCTCGGCGTAAGCGTCAAACGTCTTGTATTTTTTGTTGTCCTCTTCGATTGAGGCTCTTCTAAACTTTTCTTTGCTCGCCGGGCAGGGCACCGCTTTCCCTCGAGCGAGGTCCTGGCGGCTCCGTAGTCGGGCCGACTGGAGGGTCCTCAGGCTCCCGCCGCATGGATCCCCGCGCCGACCTCATGGAGGCCACGGAGCGGAACGGACGGGAGGCGCGGGAGGAGCGGGAGGCGGCAGAGCGAAGGACCGCCCAGGCGGCGAAGGAGCTGGCCGACGCGGCGGCCAAGGCCCGGGCGGAGGCGGAGGCCTCGCACAACCAGCCTCCGCAGCTCGTCGTTCCCCTCCGCGCCGTGGCCCCCGACATCCCCGTGCCCCCGTCGGAGGAGGTCGACCGAGACCCACCGGTGATGGAGAGGAGGGAGGATCACGTGGTCTTCGTGGAGGAGGCGCCGCAGACGGCGCCGACTGGAGCGGGCCAAAGCGGCCAACCAGCCGTGGCGCCAGAGCAGCCGGCCGGGGGCGAGCCAGAGGCAGGGGCCGGCCTCGAGGTGCAGCCGACATTTCGCCGGCGCGCAGGGGGAGCTACCTCCGCGCCGGAGCTGCACAGAGCTGCGGGCGCGAGCCGGACGGCGGAGGCCCTGGAGGCGGCCAGCGCCAGCACGTCCGAGTGGACGCCCAGCAGGGGGACGGCCAAGCTGAACACCGCGGCCCAGGAGGTCCGGAACCGGCTTCAAGCCCAGGCTGTTTCGCTGCAGCGATAGATCCAAGAGTTCCTCACGACGCCGGCCATCATCCGGGTGAGACTTCTGGCCTTGGTTGTTTTGCTTTTTTGATTTCTTCCGTGGGGGCGCGTCAGCGCACCTACTGGGTGTAGTCCTCGAGTTTCGAGTCGGCTGCTGAGCAGGCGGCTTGGAACTTACTAGGTCCTGACAGCTATCTTATTCTTGCATCCTGTCTGATCTTCCAGGAATACCATAACCTCCGCACTGCTGCCTTCAACTCCCAGGCTCAGGAGCTGGGCCAGAAAACTGAGGACCTGACCAACAGCCGGAGTGCGTGCTTTGTCTCGTTCATCTCCTGTTGGGGCACGTCAGCGCATCCACTGGGTGTAGTCCCCGAGATTCGGGCCGACTGCTGAGTAGTCGGGTCGGATCTTCCCTGACGACTTCTTCCTTATTGATTTTTCCTTTGTCTTCATGCTTGCAGGAGCCAATGCCGGCTTGAGGGAGAAGCTCAGCGGGGCCCAGACCGCCCTTCGCGCCAAGGAAGCCGAGTGCAACGCCTTAGTCCTGGAGCGTGACCGCCTGGCCAAGAAGTTAGCCGACCAGGAGGAGAGCCACAAGGCGGCCCTGAAGAAGGCGCAGGACAGCGAGGACGCCCTCAAAGCCGAGTTCGAGACCGAAGCGGCGGGCTGGGCTGAGGCAAAACAAGAGCTAAGCGAGGGCTACGGCTGGGTTGAGGATCTGATCGATGGTAAGCCGCCTTCCTCACTCCTTGCTTGCCCCTTGCCCCCTGATTTGTGTTCTGACTTGTGCTGCTTTTTGTTCTTTGTGCAGACTACTTCCCCGGCTACTCCGTCATTGCCACCCAGACCATCAAGGCCCACCGCGAGGCGCGCCGGCAGGCGGGGGCTGAAATCGCACCAGACCCGAGCCGGACACTTAAGGAGCAACTCTTGGCGGTCCAAGCCCGGCTGCAGCCGGCTCACCGCATGCTCCGCCGCCTCCAGCGTACCGGGGCGCAGGTGTTGGCCGCCCTCTGGCCAGGCGAAGCGATTCCCCGCACCTCGAGTCGGACTGCCGACTGGCTGGAGGTTGCGGTTGGCCACTTCGAGGCCTGGAAGGCATCGGCAGCCTGGCTTGGAGCTGGGTGGGCGCTGGAGTTCGTCCGGGCCTGGTATCCCGGGCTGAAGCTGGACCAGCTGCGCACCTGGTGGCTGGAAGCCGACGAGGAGATGGAGGAGGTGCGGCCGGCTATCGCTCAGCGTGCCTTGATAATCGCCGAGTGCACTAACATCAGCACCTTTGCTCCTGAGATAAATGACGACGGCGTTGCCCAGCCGGAGGAATGGTTCGGGCTGGACCAGGCAGAGGGTGAGGACTCGGCGGAGGAGATCGCTTCCAGCGATGAAGGTGAAGACGATGAAGGAGAGGAAGGCGAAGACGTCGAGCCGGCCGGTGAAGCGGCCAGCCAGCCTCAGCTTGACCGTGCCTCCAGCAACGAGGCGCGTGCTAGCGCGCCCTCTGCGGGAGGTGGTGATCATGCCGAGGCTCGCCAACCGGCCACTCCTCCAGCCAGCACTGCCGTCTCTACCGACCTGCCCGACTCGCCAGTCATTCCCTTGGCTTAATCTACCGTCCTTGCTTTTCCTGCTTGTTACTCTTTGAACAATTTTTATTAAACTTGCGCAGTTCCACCCACTGGGGGGTGTATTCAAACTATTTTGAATGTTGGCCTTTCGAAGGTCTTTTGTGTAAATATGATCGTGCGTGTGTTTGGCTTCCATTCGCGTATGCTTTTTATCCTTAGGTTGTTTCCTTTGCCGCCTTCCCCTGGCTGCTGCCTTCCCAACCGGCAGCTGCTCTGCAGCCTGTGGCTAGGGAAGGCAAGTACTCGAGCTTTCTTAGATTGAAGCGAGATGAATGGAAGCCGGCCGGCCGGCTACTCTAGTAGTCGGTCGATGGTGGGAGAAAAACCGGCTTTTGTTATATTAGTCCGTTAGTCCCTAGCCGTTTTTCGTGTGGGCGTCCTTTCCTGCCTTTAACTCTTGCCAGCTGGACAGCCGGTTCTTCGAACTGCGACTTTTGGCAAGAGAAGGCTTGGGTGCCGGCACACTACTTGTCTGACCGCGGGTAGGACTTCTAATATAACTCAAGGCGGCCAGTCCCCGGGCCGACTAGTCGAACCCGGTGCCGGGCGAAAATTGAATGTAATGACATGATCATAAACATGATACTCTTCATTCATAGATAAAAGATGGCAGTCCCCGAGCTCTCCTCGGGGGGCCTATTGTCTCATACTTAGTACAAAAGTTAGCGTGATACATACTGCATTTCAACTGTAAAATCTTCAGAGGAGGTTGGCGTTCCATGGTCGTTCCGACTCCTTGTCGGAGTCATCTCTCTTTCGTACCTTCGGCTTCTGTGCGTCGATCAGGTAGTAGGAGTCATTTCCCAGCGCTCTGCTGATGACAAAGGGGCCTTCCCAAGGGGCCGAGAGCTTGTGCCGGCCGGCTGTTCGCTGGATCAGCTGGAGCACGAGGTCGCCCTCTTGGAAAGATCTTGGTCTGACCTTCCGACTGTGGTAGCGGCGCAAGCCCTGCTGGTAGATGGCGGACCGGCTGAGGGCTAACAGCCGGCCTTCTTCCAGCAGGTCGACGCCGTCTTCTCGTGCTTTCTTGGCCTCCGCCTCCGTGTACATGGTTACCCGAGGCGAGTCGAACTCGATGTCAATTAGGATGACCGCCTCGGCACCATACACGAGGAAGAAAGGAGTGAAGCCGGTTGACTTGTTTGGGGTAGTGCGCAGACTCCAGAGGACGGCCGGCAGCTCATCGAGCCAACAACCGGCCGAAGGTTCCAGTGGTACGACCAGTCGGGGCTTGATGCCGGAAAGAATGAGACCGTTGGCTCGCTCGACCTGGCCGTTTGACTACGGGTGGGAAACGGACGCTAAGTCCAACCGGATGCCCTGCATCGCGCAGAAACGTGCCAATGCTCCCTTGGCGAAATTCGTGCCGTTGTCGGTGATGATGCTGTGTGGCACGCCATACCGAGTTGTTATATCTGCGATGAATGTCACGGCAGTCGGCCCATTCAGCTTCTTGATCGGCTTTGCCTCAATCCATTTGGTGAACTTGTCCACGGCAACAAGCAGATCTGTCATGCCGCCGCGCGCCGTCTTGAATGGGCCCACCATGTCCAGTCCCCAAACGGTGAAGGGCCAAGTGAGGGGAATGGTCTTGAGTGCCGAAGCCGGCATGTGTTACTTGGAGCTGAAGACTTGGCACCCTTTGCAATGTTTAACTAACTCCTTGGCGTCATCCAAAGCAGTCGGCCAAAAGAACCCATGGCGGAAAGCTTTGGCGACGAGTGATCTTGAGGCCGCATGGTGGCCACATTCTCCTTGGTGGATGTCTCTGAGGATTGCAATGCTGTAACACCCTCGATGCGACTATATCTCCCACGTGTCGAGGCACGACTTAGAGGCATAATCGCATTGAAGGCATATGTCGCAAGTTAGGCAATCTTCACAACATCCCATGTAATATAGATAATAAAAGGGGAGACAACATAGTTGGCTTACACTCGCCACATCAATCAAGTACATAAATAACATTACATCATTCAAACACTCATGGCCCGACTACGGCGCCAAAATAAAAGATAACCCAACATGCGACACGGTCCCGATCACCCCCAACTGGGCACCACTACTGACCATCAGTAAAGGAAACATAGTAACGTTGAGAGTCCTCGTCGAACTCCCACTTGAGCTCAAGCGCGTCACCTGGAGCGGAATCATCAGGCCCTGCATCTGGTGTAATAGTAATCTGTGAGCCACAGGGACTCAGCAATCTCGCACCCTCGCGATCAAGACTATTTAAGCTTAATAGGTATGGCAAGGTAAATATGTGGAGCTGCAGCAAGCGACTAGCAAATATGGTGGCTATCCTGTTCGCAAAAGAGAGCGAGAAGAGGAGGCAAAGCGCTAGCGAGAAACTAGAGAACAACCTGCGCAAACATTACTCCAACACCGTGTCCACTTCCCGGACTCCGCCGAGAAGAGGCCATCACGGTAACACACTTGGTTGATTCATTTTAATTAAGTTAAGGTTCAAGTTATCTACAACCGGACATCAACAAATTCCCATCTGCCCATAACCGCGGGCACGGCTTTCGAAAGTTCAAATCCCTGCAGGGGAGTCCCAACTTAGCCCATGACAAGCTCTCACGATCAACGAAGGAATAGACCTCCTCCCGAGACATTCCGATCAGACTCGGTACCTCGGTTCTTCAAGACACTTCGACAGGTTAAAACAAGACCAGCAACACCGCCGGGCACACTCAGATGAGCGCTCCATACAACTAAAACCAAACGTCGAGTTTCCCGAGGGGGCGCTACACAGGACTCTAGTTTGGACCAACACACAAAGGAGCACTGGCCCAGGGGGGCTAAAATAAGATGACCCTCGGGCTTCGGAAACCCAAGGGTAAAGTGACTAGGTGGGAAATGGTAAAACCAAGGTTGGGCATTGCTGGAAAAGCTTTAATCAAGGCGAACTATCAAGGGGTTCCCATTATAACCCAACCGCGTAAGGAACACAAAATCCGGGAACATAACACCGATATGACGGAAAACTAGGGCGGCAAGAGTGGAACAAAACACTAGGCGAGAGGCCGAGCCTTCCACCCTTTACCAAGTATATAGATGCATTAAGATAACATGGCAATATAATGATATCCCAATAAGTAAATAAATGTTCCAACAAGGAACGGCCTCCAATCTTCACCTGCAACTAGCAACGCTATAAGAGGGGCTGAGCAAAGCGGTAACATAGCCAATCAACGGTTTGCTAGGACATGGTGGGTTAGAGGTTTGACATGGCAATTTGGGAGGCTTGAAAGCAAGTGGTAGGCATCGTAGCATTGGCATAGCAAAAGAGCGAGCAATCTAGCATAGCAAAGATAGTAGTGATTTCGAGGGTATGATCATCTTGCCTGCCAAGTTGTCAGAGTTGACTGGATCCTCGAAAGCAAACTCAATGGGCTCCTTGTTAGCGAACTCGTCTCCCGGCCCTACACAAACAAGAAAAACAAGCAACAAGGACACAATCAACCACGTGCAAAGCTCAAACAATATGATGCAATGATGGTATGTTATGCGGGATGCGATGCGGGATGCATATGCAAGATTTGACAAGGGATGCATGAACCTAGCCTCAACTTGGGAATCCAAGTGTGCCACTGAAAAGAAGAGATGAAATCGCTTGAAAACGATATAAAGAACGCTGGAATCGGAGTTAAGGTTTGGAAATGTCAAGCGATTCAAATATGACATCGGTCTGCGATTTACAGCAAGTAGCCGTCTAAATGCTACGAGATGAACATGCTACAGCACCCAAACATGGCATAAAAATACATGGCAGGGATTCATTCAAGATGCTTAACAAAAGTCTAGCACTGAGCTACGGCCAATTCATCCATTAACAGGTTCAAACAAGCATGGAAAAAATGCATATGGCAAACATATTTCAGACTTAGTGAAATTAACACTTGTTTGGAATTTCAGATCAGGTAGCACACTTTAGAGCAACAAAACTAGATGCTACAGGACCTGAACATGGCAAAGTAAAGCATGGCATGGAGCTACTCAAAGAGCTTAACAAAAGTCCCTTAGCGACCTTGAGCCAAAAGGGATCAGAAAATACAATTGCCTGCATGGGAACATGGCAAAAACATAATCAGTTCCCAGACTTAGTGAAAACTGGAACATGCTGAAAACAGATATCAAGTAGGCATGTTTACGAGCTCGATGCACTCACTACGGAGCAAGTAATGACCAACTAAGCATACACCCATCAAGAATACACAAAATGCAAGCTAGACATGGCAAGAACAATAGCATAGCATGCACGGATCAACTACAACATCCTCGGCAAAATCGCTAACAAGTAGACAATCTGCCCAGATTCACGAAGTAGCAAAAGTAGAGCTCGATTGACTCAATCTAGGGTGCTCCATAATTGCAAACAAAGACATGGATGGATAGAGCACTACAAGATTAACAAAACATCCTTACTGATCATCCTCAAAAGAGACACGGATCACTAGGAAACAACATGAACATATGGCCATATGCAATAAACAGCTCAAGGACTTAGTGGAAATGTTGAGTCCCTGAAATCAGCATTACCAAGTGCCTCACTTTGCAAGCTTGTGCTAGTCACCACACACATCACAAAAATACATGGGTTGCACCTCGGGAAAGATGGCAAAACCCTTAACAAAACATATGTAGCGCTCATGGGCATATCATGCACACAATAATCATGGCAAAAATGACAAATATCTAAATGGAGTAGTAGATCTGACAATTATCTCAAGTAGCACTCTTCTAACAGCATTTCGGGCATCAAGATGAACTCATATGAAAATGATGCAATGGAATGAATTGATGTGCTCTCTGAGACGAACATTTTGATATGCTATATGCCAAAAACAGAGTTACGGATGCAAAGTTACGATGCAATGAACAGGAGCATATGAGCTAGGGTTTTGGGCAAAAAGTCAACCGTCGGGATCCAGATCCAGATCCGGGGCACGCGGTTCGAGGTTTGTCGGCCGGAGTTTGCTCGAGCTCGCCAGAGCAGGGGCTTGCCGGAGAGGGCCTTGAGAGGAGGAGGGGCCGGCCGGGGAGGCGCCGGCGACGAGGTCGGCGGGGTCGGCGGCGGCCGGGCGCGCAGTGGCCGGCGAGGCGGCCGACGGGCGAGGCGGCGCGGCGGCCGACGTCGAGTAGCGGGGCGGCTGGCGTCGGCGGCCGGAGGAGGCGAGCAACGCGGCGGGGTCTGGCGGCTGGGCGGCGGGGTCCCTCATGGGCGGCGGTGCCCGATCCGGGCCGGGAGGGCCTCCCGCGGGCCCTGCGGGCTTCGGCGGCGGCGGCGGTGACGTGGGGCGCGGCCTGGTGACGTGGCGCACCGAGATTGGGCGAGGGGACGGCGGCGGACGTGTCCGGCGCGCGGAGGAAGGGGGAGACTAGGGTTTCGCCCGAATTTTTGGAGGAGTGCACATATTTATAGGTAGAGGGAGCTAGGAGAGTCCAAATGAGGTGCGGTTTTCAGCCACGCGATCGTGATTGAACGCTCTAGATAACAGAGAGGGTTTTGGTGGGTTTTGGGCCAACTTGGAGGGGTGTTGAGCTGCAACACACACGAGGCTTTTTCGGTCCTTCGGTTAACCGTTGGAGTATCAAACGAAGTCCAAATGATATGAAACTTGACAGGCAGTCTACCGGTAGTAAACCAAGGACACTTAGCAAGTCTCGGTCCAATCTGAAAATGTTTAATCCCCACACATGAAAGAAAGGTAGAAATGACCACCGGAGGAGAACGAAGCGCCGGAATGCAAAACGGACAACGGGGAAAATGCTCGAATGCATGAGATGAACACGTATGCAAATGCAATGCACATGATGACATAATATGAGATGCATGACAACGACAACAACACACAGAGGCAAAGACCCGAACCCGAGAAAATAAACTAACTTAACGCCAGAAACGGCAAGAGTTGGAGTACAAATTGGGTAAGTTACATCCGGGGTGTTACGAATGCCCTTCTCTTGCTCGACGCATCACTGGAAGACTCCAGTGACACTGCGCCTGACGAGCTCTCTGTTGACGATTGTGTATGCTCCGACTCGGCGTTGGACTTGTCTTGCCTCTGTTTCGTCAGCCGGCAGATCTTGGTTTATTAGGAAGTTGAGGATGGACTGGGCCCATGATGGAGCTGCGACTTCTTCTATTGCCAACACGGCTACTATGACCAGGGCGGGCGGGCTGGGTGGTGAAATGCTGGAGTCGGCCGCGGCCTGTTGTGATGGTGCAGTCCCCGGGCCGACTACCGCAGTCCCCGAGCCGGGTGTGGCAGTCCCCGGGTCGGGCGTAACTACGGAAGTCCCCGAGCCGCCTACTAACGTCCCCGGGCCGACTATCAAAGTCCCCGGGTCACCTGCTTGGTTCTTCAAGCCAGACCCGGTTGCGTCGGGGTCAGGCGGCACGAAGATGGAATCGGACTCTGGAGACGGCTTGAGGAGGCATTGCAGAGAGACACAGGTTGGTATTGCCTGCCGAGTGGAGCCTATTCGAGCCAGGGTATCAGCTGGCTCGTTATCGGCTCGCGGTACGTGGAGGAACTCGCATCCTTCAAAGTACCCGCTGATCTGCTGAACAAGGAAGCGGTAGCTTGCCATATTTGCGTCCTTGGCGTCCCAGTCGCCGGATGATTGCTGGACTACCAAGTCCAAGTCGCCGTAACATAGGATCCGGCGTATGCCGAGCTCTTTGGCAAGTCGGAGCCCGTGTATGAGCGCCTCGTACTCGGCCACATTGTTGGAGGCGGCAAAGTGAATTTGCAGCGTGTATCTGAGCTTGTCGCCTTTGGGAGAGGTGAGGATGATGCCGGCTCCCAAGCTGGTGCGCATCTTGGACCCGTCGAAGTGCATGCGCCAATGAGTGGAGTCGGGAGCTGGCGGCAGGTACTGGGTCTCGGCCCAGTCGACGAGGAAGTCGGCCAATGCTTGGGACTTGATGGCGGTGCGAGGCTGGTAGAAGATCGTGTAGGGGGCCAGCTCGATGACCCATTTCGCCACCCGGCCGGATGCATCCCGGCTGCCTATGATCTCAGCAAGCGGGGCGGTGCATACGGCCGTGATGGGGTGCTCTTGGAAGTAGGGCTTCAGCTTCTTGGCGGCGAAGTACACCATAGCACATCTTCTGGTAGTGCGGGTAGTTCTGCTTTGAGGTAGACAGCACCTCACTCAAATAGTACACCGGCCTCTGGACCGGCTGGGCTCGTCCCTCTTCTGGGCGCTAGACTACGATGACGGTGCTGACCACCCGGCTGGTTGCAGCAATGTAGAGGAGCATGGGCTCTTTCTCAGTCGGCGCTGCCAGGACAGGCGGCGTGGCCAGCATCTTCTTCAGCTCGTGAAAAGCTTGGTCGGCTTGGTCGTTCCACTTGAAGTGAGTGGTCTTCTTCATGAGGCGATAGAGGGGGAGAGCTTTCTCTCCGAGCCGACTGATGAAGCGGTTCAGGGAGGCCAAGCACCCGGTGAACTTCTGGACGTCTCGAAGTTTGGTGGGAATCGCCATTCTCTCAATGGCCTTGATCTTTACTGGGTTGCATTCGATGCCGCGTTTGGAGACTAGGAAGCCTAGGAGCTGGCCGGCTGGCACTTCGAACACGCATTTCTCGGGGTTGAGCTTGATCTGGAACCGGCGCAGGTTCTCAAATGTTTCCTTGAGGTCTTCCAGCAAGGTGTCGCGCTTCTCCGTCTTCACGACAATGACGTCTACGCAGACGTGGGCATTTCTGCCGAGCTGCTTGAGGAGGCACTTCTGCATGCAACGCTGAAAAGTGGCATCGGCATTTCTTAAGCCGAATGTCATAGTCAGGTAGTAGAAAGCTCCGAATGGCGTGATGAAGGCGGTCTTCAGGCGGTCAGCCGGATCTAGCTTTATCTGGTGGTATCCTGAGTAAGCATCCAAGAAACTCAACAGCTCGCATCCGGCCGTGGAGTCTATCACTTGATCAATCCTTGGCAGGGCAAAGGGATCTTTGGGGCAGGCCTTGTTGAGGCTCGTGTAGTCTATGCACATGCGCCACTTGTTGTTCTTCTTTAGCACGAGGACCGGGTTGGCGAGCCACTCTGGAAACAAACCCTCCATAATGAAGCCTGCTGCCAGAAGCCGGGCTATCTCTTCTCCTACAATCCTTCTTTTCTCCTCCGATAGTCGGTGGAGGGGTTGTTTGACTGGTTTTGCGCCTTCTCGGACGTGTAGCTTGTGCTCGGCGAATTCCTTCGGAACACTCGGCATGTCCTTAGGGGACCATGCAAAGATGTCCCGATTCTCACGGAGGAAATCGGCGAGCTCTCCTTCCCATTTGCTGTTTAGGTTTGCCCCGATGACGGCAAACCTTTCTGGGTGCTCGGGGTCAAGAGGTATCTTTTTCGTCTCCTTGGCCGGCTAGAAAGATCCTTGGGCATCACACTCCTTGGGATCGGGGGATAGGGCCGGCTGTTTGCCGGCCATGGCCACAACTCGGTCCAACATCTTCTTTTCTTCGGCAATCACAAGGGACTCGGCCAGCCGGCTGCTGGCTGCTGCACACTCGGAAGATTTCTTGTAATCGCCGGCTATGGTGATGATGCCCTTGGCGCTCGGCATCTTCATCTTGAGGTAAGCATAGTGGGGAACAACCATGAACCTGGCCAAGGCAGGACGGCCAAGCAATGCATGGTAGGGGCTCTCCAGGTCCACCACTTCAAACTAGATCGCTTCCTGGCGGAAATGATCCTTGTCCCCAAAGAGAACATCAATCTTGATCTTGCCAATGGGGGCGTAGGACAGGCCAGGTACAATGCCATGGAACACGGTCCGAGTAGGCATGAGTTGCTTCGTCTTGACGTTCAGCTTCTCTAGGGTGTCATGGTACAGGATGTTGATGCTGCTCCCGCCGTCTATCAGCACGCAGGAGAAACGGGCGGCGCGTCTGTCCGTTGCAAGGGTGGCATCCAAAACCAACGCATAAGAGCCGGGAGATGGCATCACCTCTGGGTGGTCGGCCCGGCTCCAGCTGATAGGCTTTTCTGACCAGTGCATGTGCTCGGCGGGGTTGGTAGCGACCATGTTGACTTCCTGGTGCTCTCGGCGTCTGCTGCACCGGCCTTCGGGCTGGCTTGTAAAGACGACATAGGCGGCATGCTCGTCGGGGAACTCATCGTGCACAGCTCCGACTGCTGGCTGAGCGGTCGGCAGCTGCGGAGCCGGAGGCGGCGGACCAGCGGGCGGAGGCGGCGCAAGCCCTTCGCCTTTGGAGATTCGGGTGAGCCAGTGGCACTTCCGGGTTGTGTGGTTGGACGGCTTCGCGCCGCTGTGGAACTTGCATGGGGCGTCGAGAGTTTGCTCGTAGGAGAAGGCCGGCTGCCAAGCCGGCCTGCCGCCCCTTTGCTTCTTGGGTGCGGGCCGCCCTTCGGGCTGCTCGTCTTTGACTGTGGCCACCTGCCGACTGGTGGAGAGCGGCACGGGGCCCTTGCGCTTGTGGTCGTTCTGGTACGGGCATCGGTGAAGTCTAGCCAGCTATTGATGCTGTATGGCCTGAGGCTGTTGAGCCAGGTCCATGTCGTGCCTTGCAGCATGAGGGGCACGTACTTCACGGCAACACGCCTGTTGCCGTTTGCTATGCGAACCGTTGTGTAGTAGTCGATCAACCAATCTTCCGGCTTCATGGAGCCATTGTACTTGGGCGTGTCTCTTGGGAGCGAGAACCCTTTGGAGAAAGGCTCATCGCGGATGCGGGGGCCGAAGCAAGGCGGGCCGACATCATCATCTTCTTCTAGCGCCAGGGATCGCGCTAGGCGGTCGATCCGATGGCGGGCGTCATTCTTGCCGACTCCTTTGCGGCGACCTAGTCGGCCGCTGAGAGTCGGATGCGTGACAGGCGGTGGGGGGGATATCTCTCCCCACGAGGCGGAGGCAGAGGCGGGTTGCCCCGCTGCTCCATGGCCCGGGGACGGCCTTCTGCGTCTCGCTCGATGGAGATCCGGGTTCGGCTTCGGCTGGCAGCCGACTCTTTCTCGTGTCACGCGGGTTTTACCCATAGTCGGCGTCCGGGACGTCGCGCCGTGCTCTCGGCACGGGGGAGGGCTTTCCGCGCGGGCGCCGGCTTCGTGCCGCTGTGCGGCTGCATCGATTAGTTGCTGGATGCGTCTGGTCATGTGGGGGAGTTCTTCGGCCCCCAGTCCGTAGCTCGTCTACGGCCGCCTAGGCGGCGCGCAGGTTCTCAAGTGGAGTAGCGTAGACTGGGCGGTCAACTCCTAGCGTGTCGGCAAGGGCAGCGCCGCGCTGTCTAACAACGCCGGCTCGGCTTGGCCCGCCTGGGGGCGGCGTGCCAAAGGCGGCGCGGTCGGCTTCGTGCTGGTGGGCCTCAATGAGGCATCTCATGGAAGCCAACTTCCGGCCCTCCGCGAGGAGGGCGAGGCGGCGAGCCTCCAGTGCTTCGGCGTCGGCATCGGCCGGGAGGGGGATGGACAAGTCGTGGACCGCCGCATGCGGGGCGTCGAGGGCGTTCTCGCCAGAAGCGCTGCCGTGGCCGATGACCATCACCTCGGTGGTGGCACCGTCGCAGCCATCGGCCCGGGGAAGCGGGTCGTTGTAGATCGCGACGTCGGTGGGGAAAGCGTCGAGCGAGGCCGTGTTGGAGTCAACAGGCATCGAATCGGTGGAGCCAACAGACTCCAAGTCCACAGCAGGCTCGCCGGAGACGTGGAGCTGGCCGAGGAGGTTGACGAGGTGGTCGGTGCCCACGTCAGAGGAGGGCTCGTCGGAGATGAAGGTCTCGTCAAGGAGATCGGCGAGGCCGCTCGCTGCGCAGACGTTGGTGACGCCTTGCAGTGCGTCGTGGCAAGCGCCATCGGGTGTGCCGGGCTGGCTACGCTCGCTGGGGAGGAAGAGGGTTCCCGTCCAGAACAGGTCTCCAGACGACGGTGCACCTGGCCCCACGGTGGGCGCCAAATGTCGGGTGGTAGGTGCGACATATGCCAACGGGTGGCTTATCATTGTGGGAGCCAGTAAGACGTCGTCGGTGCCTGGAAGCGGGATGAGGCGAAGACATGCACGCCAGCAAATCTTACCCAGCTTCAGGACTCTCCGTGGAGATAACACCCCTACTGCTACTCTGCGGGGTCTCCGCATGATCACTAGATGAACGAGTGGCTACAAGATGCTCCTTGAGCTGTTTGACGAGAAGAAGAAGAAGGGCACGGCTAGCTCTCCTCTCCTCTCTATGTGGTGTCTAGAACTAGCTCAGATCAACCCTTTGCATGGGTGCCCCGGGGGGTTTATATAGGCCCACCCCTGGGGGTACAATGGTAATCCAGCTGGGCGTGGGCCCTAGCCGTCTGTGTCTACGATCGCCGGCTTCTGCGCCGGCTACTGGGGCCCACCGGCTGGTGGGTCCCGCCAGCTGCCAGCTCCTTGGTCGATAGGCAGGCCCCACTGTCAAGGGCCTTGTCGGTGGCTGGTTACTGTTGCCTCAAACCTGGTGACGAGGGCTTCGCCGAGGTAGGCGTGGCTACAGTGCCGCCGCCCGGCGGGCGATCGCTGTAGCCTCACCTCGTCTTGTCTCCTTAATGGGGCGTCTCCTTCGAGGGAGGAAGCAAGCCGGCTATGGGGAGCCGGCCCTGTCTTGGGCCGACTGGGGGAGGCCTGGCCGCCTTCGGGTGTCTCTCTGCCTGAAGGGGCCCACCGCCCGTGGGTCACGCTGACAGCCCGTCGTGGGTGGCATCAGGGTCAACATGGCAACAGTGCCGCGCCGGACGGGTCATGGCCACCCCGTACGGCGCACTGTGCCAGGCGTGCTCCGGGATTCGGGGGTGGCAGGCTTTACTGTAGCCACGCCCCGCCACATCGCCGTTATGTGGATGCAGACTTCGAGGGTACGATCTTGACCGCTTTGTGGGAGTCGGCTTCTCGCAGCCGGCTTCTTGGAGCCGGCCCTCCTGCGGATTTCTTCATGAGGGCTAAAGCCGGGCCGCCTTCCGATAGTCGGCCTGGGAGACAGCCGGCAAGGGTAAGGCGGCCCCACGTCTTGGATTCTTGAGGGCCGGATCGGCTCGTAATTTTTTCAGAAGGGCCAGGGGGAGCCGGCTAGGCTACCCATGGTCGTTTACTCCGACATGTAATGAACTCATTCTTTATTTATATTGGTGTTAAACCTACTATATTCCAACTTTTCTATGGTTTATAAACTCTTTTACTAGCTATAGATTCATCAAAATAAGTAAACAAAACATGAAAAACAGAATCTGTCAAAAGCAGAACAGTCTGTAGTAATCTGGATCAAACGTATACTTCTGGAACTCATAAAATTTTCAAATAAATTTCTGGACGTGAGGAATTTATCTATTAATCATCTGCAAAAGAATTAACTAAATATCACTCTCCAAATAAAAATGGCAGCAATTGTCGTGAGCGCTAAAGTTTCTGTTTTTTACAGCAAGATCAACAAGACTTTCCCCAAGTCTTCCCAACGGTTCTACTTGGCACAAACACTAATTAAACACAAAAATACAACCATAATAGAGTCTAGATAAATTATTTATTACTAAACAGGAGCAAAA
This sequence comes from Triticum aestivum, assembly GCF_018294505.1. Taxonomy (NCBI): domain Eukaryota; kingdom Viridiplantae; phylum Streptophyta; class Magnoliopsida; order Poales; family Poaceae; genus Triticum; species Triticum aestivum. Next base: position 166,216,287 of record NC_057800.1, on the reverse strand, counting down.
AGCAAGGAACAAAAATAAAATTGGGTTGCCTCCCAACAAGCGCTATCGTTTAACGCCCCTAGCTAGGCATGATGATTTCAATGATGCTCACATAAAAGATAAGAATTGAAACATAAAGAGAGCATCATGAAGAATATGACTAGCACATTTTAGTGTAACCCTCTTCCTATGCATAGGGATTTTGTGAGCAAACAATTTATGGGAACAATAATCAACTAGCATAGGAAAGCAAAACAAGCATAACTTCAAGATTTTAAGCGCATAGAAAGGAAACTTGATATTATTGCAATTCCTACAAGCATATGTTCTTCCCTCATAATAATTTTCAGTCGCATCATGAATGAATTCAAAAATATAACCAGCACCTAAAGCATTCTTTTCATGATCTACAAGCATAGAAAATTTACTACTCTCCACATAAGCAAAATTCTTCTCATGAATAATAGTGGGAGCAAACTCAACAAAATAACTATCATGTGATTGAAAATTAAGATCAAGATGACAAGGTTCGTTGCTATTATTATTCTTTGAAGCATACATGTCATCACAATACTCATCATAGATAGGAGGCATGCTTTCATCATAATAAATTTGCTCATCAAAACTTGGGGGACAAAAAATATCATCTTCATCAAACCTAGCTTCCCCAAGCTTATGGCTTTGCATATCATTAGCATCATGGATATTCAAAGAATTCGTACCAACAACATTGCAATCATGCTCATCACTCAAATATTTAGTGCCAAACATTTTATAGATTTCTTCTTCTAGCACTTGAGCACAATTATCCTTTCCATCATACTCATGAAAGATATTAAAGAGGTGAAGCGTATGAGGTAGACTCAATTCCATTTTCTTAATTTTCTTTTATAAACTAAACTGGTGATAAAATAAGAAACTAAAAGACTCGATTGCAAGATCTAAAGATATACCTTCAAGCGCTAACCTCCCTGGCAACGGCGCCAGAAAAGAGCTTGATGTCTACTACACAACCTTCTTCTTGTAGACGTTGTTGGGCCTCCAAGTGCAGAGGTTTGTAGGACAGTAGAAAATTTCCCTCAAGTGGATGACCTAAGGTTTATCAATCCGTAGGAGGCGTAGGATGAAGATGGTCTCTCTCAAGCAACCCTGCAACCAAATAACAAAGAGTCTCTTGTGTCCCCAACACACCCAATACAATGGTAAATTGTATAGGTGCACTACTTCAGCGAAGAGATGGTGATACAAGTGGTATATGGATAGTAGATAAAGGTTTTTGTAATCTGAAATTATAAAAACAGCAAGGTAACTAATGATAAAATTGAGCGTAAACGGTATTGCAATGTGTAGAAACAAGGCCTAGAGTTCATACTTTCGCTAGTGCAAGTTCCCTCAACAATAATATCATAATTGGGTCACATAACTATCCCTCAACATGCAACAAAGAGTCACTCCAAAGTCACTAATAGCGGAGAACGAACGAAGAGATTATCGTAGGGTACGAAACAATCTCAAAGTTATTCTTTCCAATCAATCCGTTGGGCTATTCCTATAAGTGTCACAAACAGCCCTAGAGTTCGTACTAGAATAACACCTTAAGACACAAATCAACCAAAACCCTAATGTCACCTAGATACTCCAATGTCACCTCAAGTATCCATGGGTATGTACAATATGCATCACAGAATCTCAGATTCATCTATTCAACCAACACATAGAACCTCAAAGAGTGCCCTAAAGTTTCTACCGGAGAATCACGATGAAAACGTGTGCCAACCCCTATGCATAGGCTCATGGGTGGAACCCGCAAGTTGATCACCAAAACTTACATCAAGTGAATCACGTGATATCCCATTGTCACCACAGATATCCACGGCAAGACATACATCAAGTGTTCTCAAATCTTTGAAGACTCAATCCGATAAGATAACTTCAAAGGGGAAACTCAATCCATTACAAGAGAATAGAGGGGGAGAAACATCATAGTATCCAACTATAATAGCAAAGCTCGCGATACATCAAGATTGTATCACCTCAAGAACACGAGAGAGAGAGAGAGAGACCAAACACATAGCTACTGGTACATACCCTCAGCCCCGAGGGAGAACTACTCCCTCCTCGTCATGGAGATCACTGGGATGATGAAGATGGCCACTGGAGAGGGATTCCCCCTCCGGCAGGGTGCCGGAATGGGTCTAGATTGGCTTTCGGTGGCTATGGAGGCTTCTGGCGGCGGTACTCCCGATCTATTGTGCTCCCGGATGTTTTTAGGGTATATGGAGATATATAGGCGGAAGAAGTACGTCAGGGGGGCCACGAGGGGCCCACGAGGGTGGAGGGCGCGCCCAGGGGGTGGGCACGCCCCCCTACCTCGTGGCCTCCTCGAAGCTTCCCTTACGTGGACTCCAAGTCTCCCGGGCTTCTTCTGATCCAAAAATAAGTTCCGTGAAGTTTCAGGTCAATTGGACTTCGTTTGATTTTCCTTTTCTGCGATACTCTAAAACAATGAAAAAACAGAAACTGGCACTGGGCTCTGGGTTAATAGGTTAGTCCCAAAAATAATATAAAAGTGCATAATAAAGCCCATAAACATCCAAAGTTGATAATATAATAGCATGGAACAATCAAAAATTATAGATACGCTGGAGACGTATCACCTTCTTCTTCCCGCTCGACCGTGAGTGCTGTGCTGATAACCTGTCCAGTGGCTGCTATATACAGTAGTAAAGGCTCTTTGATGGTTGGGGCAGCAAGCATCGACTGGGTGGAAAGCAGGGCTTTGAGCTCTACAAACGCTGCTTCAGCTTCAAGAGTCCACTCGAACTTGTCAGACTTCTTCATCAATCGGTAAAGAGGTAATGCCTTTTCACCGAGACGAGAAATGAATCGACTCAGGGCGGCCAAACAACCAGTAAGCTTCTGAACGTCATGCACACACAGGGTGTTTCATTCGGAGGATTGCGCTAACTTTCTCTGGGTTTGTGTCGATCCCTCACTCGGAAACGAGGAAACTGAGTAACTTTCCGCCTGGGACTCCGAATGTGCACTTCAACGGATTAATCTTGATATCATATCTCCTCAAATTGGCAAAGGTTTCAGCGAGGTCAGTCGGCAGGTTGGAACCTTTACGCGACTTGACCATGATGTCATCCATGTATGCTTCCACATTCCAACTGATCTGAGTGAGCAAGCATTTCTGAATCATGCGCATGAATGTGGCACCAGCATTTTTGAGACCAAAAGGCATGGTAACATAGCAAAAACACCCGAATGGGGTGATGAAGGAGGTTTTTATTTTGTCGGGTCCATACAGTCGGATCTGATGGTACCCAGAATAAGCATCCAAAAAGGATAAACGCTCACACCCATAGTTGAGTCGACAATCTGGTCGATTCGAGGGAGAGGGAAATGATCATTTGGGCAGGACCGATTGATGTGTTTGAAGTCGATGCACATGCGAAGTGAATCATCTTTCTTGGGGGCCATGACAACATTAGCGAGCCACTCGGAGTGGTATATTTCTCGGATGAACTCAGCTGCCAGAAGCCGAGCCACTTCCTCGCCAATGGACTTCCTTTTCTCCACGACGGACCGACAAAGATATTCCTTGAGTGGTTTTACTTTTGGGTCGACTCGCAAATAGTGGTCAGCCAGTCCCCTGGGTACACCTGGCATGTCAGGTGGTTTCCATGCGAAGATGTCCCAGTTCTCACGGAGGAATTAGATGAGCGCTTCTTCCTATTTGATGTCGAGTGTTGTTGAGATATGAGTTGGAGCAGCATTGGGGTCAGTCGGATGAATGTGTATGGGTTTTGTTTCTCCGTATGACTGAAATGCAGACTCTGAAGCAGGCTTCTTAGCTCGCAACAAATCAATCAGGCCGGCGGTATTTTTGTACTCTTCCATCTCTACCGCTGCCATCTGCTCATCGACAATTTTTGAACCTTTCTAGAGGCACTCTTCTGCCCTCTGCTGATTACTAGTGACTGTAATCACATCTTTGGGACCAGGCATCTTAAACTTGAGGTACATGTAACACGGTCGAGCCATGAAACGAGCATATGTAGTCCTGCCCAGAATAGCATGATAAGCACTGTGAAAATCCACGACCTCAAACATCAACTTTTCCTTGCGGTAATTCTTGGAGTCACCAAAAACCACATAAAAGGTAATTTGGCCGAGTGAATCATCCTTCTTCCTTAGAATGACTCCATGGAAATGCATGTTGCTTTCAGTGAGTTTGGACATCGGAATACACATCCCTCCGAGGGTCTCAGCATACAAAATGTTCAGACCACTGCCACCATCTATCAAAACCTTGGTCAATCGGGTGCCTTCAACGACTGGGTCGACCACCAATGCCTGCCGCACGGGGATAGTAACATGTGCTGGGTGATCGGACTGGTCAAATGTGATAGGAGTCTTGGACCACTTCAGATATGTCATTGTCGCTGGAGTGATCATGTTCACTTCTCTGTTGCTGAGTTTCAATCGACTTTTGCTCTCTTGGTCAGCAAAAATCACTAAAGTGGCATTGACGTTAGGGTCACCATCATCCCCCTCTTTGTCTTCATCCTTGTCTTCATCCTTTTCTTTCTCGCTAGGCTGACCCTCTTGGAAGCTCTGATTCAGGAGTCGACACTGTCGAGTGGTATGCTTCGGGTAAATCAAGTTTCCCTCTTCATCTGTCTTAGTGTGTATATGACACGGTAAATCTAGCACATCATTCCCTGCTGGATCCTTCACCTTCTTGGGGACCCACGGCCCCTTAGGCTTTCCTTTGAATTTTCCTTGGGTCACCGCTGCAGCTTCCCCAAGATTTGCTGGTTCGGCTTTGCGCTTCTGCTTCCGATTGGAATTTCCTCGTCCGGTGTCCTGGGTGACTGGTTTGTTCTTTCCACTACGGAGTTGGTCCTCTTCTTCGTAGCGCACCGAGTGGCTATTTCCATCATTCGGGCTAGAGTCATATCTCCTGTCCGACTGAATTTCAAGTTAAGCTCTCTGTACCGAACACCCTCCTTGAAGGCGCAGACTGCTTGGTGTTGTGACACATTTTCCACTGTGTGGTGCAGAGTGGTCCACCTCTGGATGTAATCCCTCAAAGTTTCATTCAGTTTTTGCATACAATTTTGCAATTCAGTCAACCCTGCAGGCCGCTTGCAAGTGCCTTCAAAGGTCCTGACGAATACTCAGGCTAATTCTTCCCAGCTAAAAATACTTCCAGGAGCCAACTGATTCAGCCAAGCTCTAGTCGAACCCTCTAACATCAAGGGGAGGTGCTTCATGGCCACATCATCATTGCCACCGCCAATCTGTAGGGCCACTCAGTAATCCTCCGGCCAAGTATCAGGCTTTGATTCACCGGTAAACTTGCTCACTCCTGTCGCCAACCTGAAGTTGGGTGGGATCTCGGCAGTTCTAATGGCCCTACTGAAACACTTAGGCCCCGAGACATGAACTCTGCTATCAGTCGGACGATCTCTGTCGAGTCCCTCTCTGTGTGCTTGGTTTCTGTCGACAAGACCTTGCACAAGAATTGACCTCGCATCAAACCCAGGCTCTCTTGGGTCGATGGGACCCCTCTGCTCATCGTTGTACGGGCGCCTGTCATCATACTGTTGGTGCATGTATGATCCGCCCCTCGGAGGGGGCGTAGGCACTCGATGGTGGTCGTCATGGTCGAGCCGATGATCATACTACTCGTGGTTCCGACCCAAGTACTGCTCTTGGCGGTGCCCACGACCCTCACGTCGCAGAGGCGATCTTGGGCTGTGAGCCGACTAGACTATGTCTGCCACCACAGACCTACTATGGATTCTGTTACGAGAGTGGGAAACGGCTGTGTTTTGCTCTCCTGCTGCCCGGAGCAGCGCTCGAATCTGCATCAAACCTCTTCCAGCCTCTGACTGTGACGGCTGAATTGACTCTGCTATACGGGTTGCGGCTGTAAGATTCTGAATCGGAGTGTAGTATACCTGAGGTTCGAGCGGGAACAATTGTCGCTGTCGTCGACTGGATTCGTGGATCTGTCATCGAGCTCGCTCGTCGAGTGAATGCTGAAGGTTCTCCAGTCACACGCGCTCAGCCAAAGTGGCCAGGCGCGCGGACTCTAAGGCCCGAGCCTCAGAGGTTTCTCCAATGATGGGAGTGTGGAGCGCCTCCACTTTGCGATGGTGCAGCCTCCTCCCTCTGCTGTGAAGTGAGGGCCTCAGGATGATATTCCTCGTGAACACGCGATGGATCGCCGCCAGCATCACCGCCGCCACTGCGACGATAACCAGGCGGGCTGCGCGGTGTGTCAACCATCAGGACTTCTGCCGTAGGATTGCTGCTGTCGCACTCGGACAGGGTCTCAACGGAGCCAGTCGACAGGTCGAACAACCCGTAGAGGGATTCATCGGGCTCGATTGCCGCGACTTGACGGGTGGTCGACTGACGAGCCACCGCATGCTTTACCCACCGCTGAAGCCGCGATCGACCAGATCGCTTAAGATGACGAACAGCGGTGACTGAAGATGCTACGGGAGCCGACTGATACTGAGTCGACGGCTGCCGCAGAAGGACGTCGCGGACGCATGCGTGAAAGTGCGTCACCCCACGGACGGGGAGCGTCTCGACGTCAAGGGGGGGCCTCCTTGAGCCAGCGGAGTCGTCGGCGATGAAAATGAGCACGCCGAGACGGATCTCACGGCCCTCAACCAAACCGCCGCCAGAAACCATGATGATGAAGATCGGGAAAATTCGCAACCTCAACGGAAGTCGCTAAGACACCTGCCCCATGGTGGGCGCCAACTGTCGTGGTACTAAGTCTGACAGTAAGAGTAGGGGGTATGAAGGAAGGAGGAGGAAAGATCCTAGCTACAGTGAGATTGTGCATGCAAGACTTACGAGTTCAGGCCCTTCTCGGAGGAAGTAACAACCCTACGTCTCGGTGCCCGGAGGCTTGGTCGACTGGATTATGCATGAAGTTATAGGGGGTGCAAACCCTTGTGCCAGTGGAGGGGTGGCTTATATAGAGTGCGCCAGGACCCCAGCCAGCCCACGTTACAAAGGGTTCAATGTACATTAAGGTAAGACGTTACTAGTAACGCCACTAATTAAGTGATATAAATGATCTTTAAGACTACGGAGTGAATGCCTGACCGTTGCCATCCTGAGTGACGTTAGGCCTTCTCTACTCTGAGTGATTTCTTGTACCGTCGAGTGATTTCCTCTTGGTCGAATGGAATTGGGATATCCAAGTGGGATGATTGGTCGAGTGAGTTGCAATCCATGATTACTTCAGTCGGTATCTTTTGTTATAGTTTGAATGTCCTTGGCTCTCGGGTAATGACTTTGGGTAGGGTGTTCAGTTCAAGCCTATGACCCTACCCTAGGTCTATGGCATCATCACATATGTTCCTCTCTCATAATAATTTTCAGTAGCATCATGAATGAATTCAACAATATAACCATCACATAAAGCATTCTTTTCATGACACAAAAGTATAGAAAACTTATTACTCTCCACACAAGCAAATTTCTTCTCATTAATAGTAGTGGGAGCAAACTCAACAAAATAACTATCATGGGAGTGAAAATTAAAATCATGATGACAAGTTTCATGGTTATCATTATTCTTTATAGCATACATGTCATCACCATAATCATCATAGATAGAAACTTTGTCATCATAGTCAATTGAAGCCTCATCCAAAATGGTGGATTCATCACTAAATAAATTCATGACCTCTCCAAATATACTACTTTCATTATAATCATCATAAATAGGAGGCATGTTGTGACGCCCCAAGACCGATGTGCCAGATGTCCTCCAGTTATTCGTTGTTTTGCCTTGTCATTTGCTTTCATGTTGCATCTTACCATGTCATCATGTGCATTGCATCATCATGTTTTCAAAACTTGCATCCATCCTGGTTCCCCTAGTTCCGTCCGTTGTCCGTTCTGAGTCCAGACACACTTGCATGCGCCCGTGGCACGTCCGAATATTATTTTATAAGTGGCCGGAAAATGTTCTCGGATTGGGTTGAAAGTTGGCGTGCGGTCTTATTATTGTGTAGGTAGGCCGCCTGCCAAGTTTCATCGCATTCGGAGTTCGTTTGACGCCCCAACGGATAACTATAGCGGCATTATAGCCGGTCTAGCGTCGGACGTTTCTGGTCTCCGGAAGCGGTTGTCGGGTTGCTTTTCCCCTCTCTCTTCTCAGTCCACACACTTGACCTCGTTCGCCTAACCCCTCTTTGCATAGTGCCCGCGGCCCTCCTCGCGCGCGCATACAAAGCTGTCCCGGACCCGACCCGGACAGTCGTCACCGTTGGATCCGGATCATCCCCAAACATCTACAAAACGTCACCACTTTCTTATTTGGACTCCCTAGCTATTTTATTCGCGTTCGTCCGATTGCGATCGGAGGGACGAGTTAGCCTCTACCCTAATCCCTTTGCAATATAAATAGTGGGCAACCCTAGAAATTAGGGATCTTGTCCCATCCTCCGCCGCCGCCAGCCCACTATCTCCTCCTCCTTGGGATCCCCTCCCAATCCAAACCACCAACCGAAGCCGTCACTTTCCTCCTCGTTTTCCAGATCAGGCCAACCACAACCAGCCAATTCCATCGATCCAACCCATCAATCATGGAAGCCCCGCAGCCAATCACCTTCCTCGATACACCCATCGATCCAGCCCCGTCGAGCTCCTCTACTCTGCCCCGTCGTCGTCCCGCAGCACATCCCCTCCCTGTTGTCTCTGCCTCCCTTGGCCTCGCCGACCGGAGCATCAGGTCATGCTGCAGCACCCCGTCGCCTCCCTGCCTTCCTTCCCCGATCTCACTCTCTCATGCCCCAATCTCTCTCCCTCTCAGGTGACCAGAGGCCTTGCCATAGCCATGGAGCTCCAAGAATCTTGCTGCCGCCGGCCGATCTACTTCAGCTCCTCCGTCAAGTCCCGCGCTGCCCTCGTCGTCCGAATCCATGCCAAGCTCCGACGACCTCACGACCTCTGTACTCGGGCTTTCATCCCTGTCTTCCCGACCTCCTTCGCGCCCCTGGTTGCCGCTGTCTGCATCGAGCATGAGCAGCTCGTCGCCCAGTGCCTCGGCGCCCCTGCGCCGCCGGAGTCCTCAGCGCCGGCGTGTCCCCTGCTGCTCCTCTTCATCGAGCCGTGCCCCGTCCGTTCCATCTTCGCCATATCCCGGCTGTCTCTGTCGCGAGGGAGACCAGCGCCGTGCCCTGCTTCCTCTGGATCGAAAGACAAGCACTGCTCCACTCGACGCGTTGACCGTATCGCTCGCATGGGCCGGCCTCGCTCCGTGCCTCATCGCGCCCCGCCCGCAGCCCAGCAAGTCGCTGTGGCCCAGCCTCTCCACCGAGTCGGGCCAAGGCCCATGGGTCAGGCTACCCCAAGCGCCCCACCTTTCTTTTCCTGCTACTGGGCCAATTCAGTTCCAGCCCATCATGTTTTTTTTCCTGTCTAGTGAATTTAGCTTTTTCCCAAAGAGTGCCAGTTTTGCAGAACGGCCCCTAAGCTTCATGCATTTAATATCTTCACAACCGTGCATCGGATCTAAATAATTTATATATGAAACTTGCTTAAAATTATGTGTAGATTAATAATATGCCACTTTCTTGCTATGTCTAAAATGTTTAAAATGATGTTTGTTTAAATTTGCTCCTATGCTTTGCTAAAATGGTTTAATTCATAACTATTTAACCGTAACTCGGAATTTAATAAACTTTATATGTAAATGGGGTGGAAAATGCCTAGTTTAACATGATGTACTTGCTTCACATGTTTAACAACTCTAAAATTATGTTTAGGGCAGAACAGTACCAAACCTTAAAATGTGCATATGGGGTTTTACCGGAATTGTTGTTCGTTGTTTCCGGCCTCATTTAAACTTGCCTAGATAGGTAGTTTTGTTGTGCTTCACCCCTTGCCATGTTAATCAACATTTAATATTGTTGAGTACCTAACCAAGAGAGAACTAAATAAGTCATGTGGTGTTTTCTTCAATATGCAACTCCGTTGAATGTTGAGCTCCACTTAATTTGTAGGATTGTTTGTGCATTTTACCATGTCATGCTTCATTAAACCGGACATGCATCATACTTGGTTGTGCATCATGCCATGTTCATGTGTTGGTTGTTTACTATGTTGTTTGCTTTCTTTTCGGTGTACTTCTTCTCGGTAATCCGGTAACATCGTGTTGTGAGGATTCGTTCGACTACGTCCGTTTGTCTTCTTCGTGGACTCGTTCTTCTTCCTTGCGGGATTTCAGGCAAGATGACCATACCATCACTTCTATCTTTGCTTGCTAGTTGCTCGCTCTTTTGCTATGCCTATGCTGCGATACCTACCACTTGCTTATCATGCCTCCCATATTGTTAAGCCAAGCCTCTAACCCACCTTGTCCTAGCAAACTATTGTTTGGCTATGTTACCGCTTTGCTCAGCCCCTCTTATATCGTTGTTAGTTGCAGGTAAAGATTGGAGTTTGTTCCTTGTTGGAACATGGATATTTTGTTGGGATATCACAATATCTCTTATTTAATTAATGCATCTATATACTTGGTAAAGGGTGGAAGGCTCGGTCTTATGCCTGGTGTTTTGTTCCACTCTTGCCGCCCTAGTTTCCGTCATATCGGTGTTATGTTCCCGGATTTTGAGTTCCTTACACGGTTGGGTTATAATGGGAACCCCTTGATAGTTCGCTTTGAAATAAAACTCCTCCAGCAAGGCCCAACCTTGGTTTTTACCATTCGCCACCTAGCCTTTTCTTTCCCTTGGGTTCTGCAAACTCAAGGGTCATCTTTATTTTAAACCCCCCCGGGCCAGTGCTTCTCTAAGTGTTGGTCCAACCTAGAGCACCGTGCGGGGCCATCCCTTGGCAACTTGGGTTACGTTGGCTCCTGTACGCTTAGCTTATCCGGTGTGCCCTGAGAACGAGATATGTGCAGCTCCTATCGGGATTTGTCGGCACAATGGGTGGTCTTGCTGGACTTGTTTTACCATTGTCGAGGATGTCTTGTAACCGGGATGCCGAGTCTGATCGGATTGTCTTGGGAGAAGGAATATCCTTCGTTGATCGTGAGAGCTTGTGATGGGGTAAGTTGGGACACCCCTGCAGGGTTATGAACTTTCGAAAGCCGTGCCCGCGGTTATGGGCAGATGGGAATTTGTTAATGTCTGGTTATAGAAAACCTGAAGCTTGACTTAATTAAAATACATCAACCGCGTGTGTAACCGTGATGGTCTCTTCTTGGCGGTGTCCGGGAAGTGAACATGGTGTTGGAGTAATGCTTGACGTAGGTTGTTCTAGGATCACTTCTTGATCATAGTTGTTCGACCGTGCGTTTGCCTTCTCTTCTTGCTCTCATTTGCATATGTTAGCCACCATAGCTAGTCGCTTGCTGCAGCTCCACCTCATACCCTTTTACCTAACCATAAGCTTAAATAGTCTTAATCGCGAGGGTGTGAGATTGCTGCGTCCCCGTGACTCACAGATACTTCCAAAACCAGCTTGCAGGTGCCGAGGATACCGTGTAGATGACGCAACCAAGCTCAAAGGGGAGCTCTATGAAGATCTTGTCCTTTGTGTTGTTTCATTCTAGTCGATCAGTAGTGGAGCCCAGTTGGGGTTGATCGGGGATCTGTGTAGCATTTGGGGTAGTCTTCTTTTATTTTGGTTCCGTAGTCGGACCTTGATTGTATCTGGATGATGTAATGCTTTATTCATATATTGTGTGAAGTGGCGATTGTAAGCCAGCTGTGTATCTCTTTCCCTTATTTATTACATGGGTTGTTGTGAAGATTACCTCACTTGCGACATTGCTTTCAATGCGGTTATGCCTCTAAGTCGTGCTTCGACACGTGGGAGATATAGCCGCATAGAGGGCATTACAAGTTGGTAATCAGGGCCTTCCCTGACCTTAGGAGCCCCCTGCTTGATCGAATCTCTGGCGTTGTTGAGTCTAGAAAAATGTTTTGAGTCATTTAGGAATTATATATATCGGAGAGTTAGGACTTCTTTTTACTCCTCAGGCCCTTCGTCGCTCTGGTGAGGCATCCCGACGTAGAGTTTTGACTCTCCTCTTCTCAAATTTCAGTAATTTGTTTTAGGATCACACAGGTATCTTGGAATCGTTCCGATGGTTTTGTGACGAGAACATTGTTCTTGGTGCCTCCTGACATTTAGGGGTTGTGGAAGTGTCCCGGGGAGTTGAGCTCCGAGGTGTTGTCATCACAATTTTATTGTTGCAGGTCTGGAATACCTGAGTTCACCGACATCGAAAATCTCTTTTATGCAGTTGTTGGTGAGATAACCTCGACGCCACCTAGTACTGGGGCAGGAGTTCGGGAGTATTGCCATAACTCGTATAACGGATGCTTTTCGAAGGTTGAGGTTAACGATTTCCGAAGGTTTCTTGGTTATGTGTTGAAGGATGGATACAACTGGATGTAGGATTTGCTAGTTTTGGGTGAGATATTATGCTTCCCCTGTATCTCCACACCTGATTGCATAACCGGAAAATTTCGGGAGTTTATAAGTGGGAATTCAAGTAGCTCGTAGGATATCTTTCCGACAGATGTATGATATGAAATTGGGGTTCGACGTCTAGTGGTCCGCCTATCCACGATTGGTTTTACAGTGGTCTCGTTGTGTCTTAAAGAGTCATTGGCTTTGCTGACTCGGGGACGCTTCGTATGTCATGTGCATTGCGTTGTACATGATGGTGCTGTATGATCGAGCCCGTGTAGGCCCCACCACGAAAACTTCGGACGAAACCTCTATCATATGTTTGTTCCGGCTTATTTTGCAGGCCAATCCTTTGTTTTGTTTTGAGTTGTGGTATTCGAGTTGCTTCGAAGTCAAGAGTTGACTCCATACCTTTTTGAACCGGTGTTCTCATACTCCGATGTGAATACCAATCCTTCTTGATAATCGAGATTATCATGTCAATCCTTTTCAACCGGTGTGTCTCTCTTCAAGTGGTTCCGATCTTTTCAACATCCGCAAGATCAACTCTAAGTTTTCTCAAAGGTGTTTGCTTCATCCTTGCCAAGTTTCCTTTGTTTTCCCGCCCTCCCACCCTTTTTTCTTCAAGGACTCATATATCTTAATCAAGTATCCTTTTATTGATGGGAAGCCTCTCCATTCTTTCCGTCAATGTTTTTATCCGGTGATTCTCAGGAAGATACTAACGGAGCTTCAAGTGTATTATTCTTCGTTCTTTTTCTTCTCCGGTGGTTTCAAGTCAAGCTTCGTTGATCATATCCTTTCCTCGTTTCAATGATTTCTCATGCCGGTGCACCTCTTAATCATCCACTTCTCACCATTCATTTGTTCCGGAGTGCTGAAAATATCTAAAAGATTCTCGTTCCCATTCCTAATTCCATTCAAGTTATTTCGTGGTTGTCACCTTATTCAAGCTATTTAAATCAACCGGCGCAATCTATCTTTTAAATCGTTTAACATTGTTTGTTTTGAGTGGGACTTAACCCACAGGTCTTTTCCCAGGATCTTACCTGACTCTTCTAAATTTTTCCCGGAGCTATTCTCAAATTCTTTTCCAAGTTTGACATAAGAATGAATTATCATCAGTCAAATGCCTTCTCCAAGATCGGTCAAATTCTTTTCATCATTGGTTCAACCTTTCCATTCTTCATTCCGGAGTGTCTAAACAATTATTGGTGGTGTTTTCCCGTCGTCATTGTGGGATTTTGAAGACCGAAGAAGAGTTTTTCCTCCATATCTTATCCGCTCTCTCAGATATTCGTGGTTCTAGCTTGCTGCCATCCTCTCATAATTGTTTTTTTCGATTGTGAGAATTCTTTTCACCCATCAGGAGTAAATTTCAGGAGTCTTTTTAGTTTGTTTCTCCGGAGGCCATCTTTTCAGGTTTATTCATTCTCAGCTTTCAGCTATTGTTCTCCAAATCTTACCGGTGCATCATTCAAGTATTCTTTAATCATCTCGTGATCCATTCATTCTCATGTATCTAAATTCCCTCAAGTATCTTCATTCGTTTTCCAATTCTTCCCGGTGAATTGTGCCTTTACTTCATTCATTGTTAATTCTTACGATGGTTCTTCCAGGATTCTCTTCCGTTGTTATCATATCAATTTATCCATTGTTCCAATCCTACTGGTGGTTCATTGAAGACCTTTCCAAGTTTGACGCTATATCTATCTTAACCCTTCTACGATAATAAGTAGTGTGCCAAATCCATTGGTTGTCATCAATTTAAATTGGTGAAGGATACGCATAACATAATTCTTATTATTGTTTCATCCAAGTGACCTAATTCTTGCTTTCCGGAGTGGTTCATCATATCACATTCTCGGTTCGAGATGCTTTATCTTTTTCTGGAGTTCCAAGCTCTCTCAATTATATCACCACAGAGATTCATCTAAATCATTACAAGGTTTCACCTTGTGTTTTCAACTTCTCTTTCTTTTCGTTATCCTTTTGTTACCGGAGTTCTTCATGAAGGTTCTACATGATGGTTCATCAAGGATTTATTTCCTTCTCGAAGTTGTCATCGACATTCTTTTCTAAGGAGCTCAAGCATTCTTCTTCTTGCAATCCGGAGTGCATTTGTTCTCTCTTATCTTCTCAAGATGGTATTATGTCATTCTTGATAATCTGAGTACATGTTTCATGATTCACATGTTGTTAAGAATGAGGTATTTAAAATCCTCCAATCTTTTCGTTCGAGTTATCTTGCGTCATGTTTCACCTAAAGCCTTCCCTAAGGATTTTTGCTATTTATGGTGCTCATAAATGACCCAAGTTGTTCATGTATCCTCCCGACGAAAATAAGTTTCTCGTCTCCTTGGTCATACCAATCCAATTCTTTTTCCCGTGAGTGGCAGGTTGTCACCTCATAATTTGAGATGTATTCCATAAGACCATATCAAGCTTATCCTTTCGTTGTTGGATTTCCAACAACTCCATTCGACCCTTCTCCTAAAGATGCCTTTTCAAACTCTCTTGTGGTAGAAGTTGGCATTTTATTCTCCATTCTTTTATTTCAATTATCTATCTTATATTCTTTCATTCCGGAGGCATTGTGATGTTGCTCTTTTTCAGTCATCATCTCGAATCATGAAGATCATGATCTTTTCATGCTTATCCTATTTAACCGGAGTGTTGTGACCTTTTTGCTCAAGTTCTTTTCGCCTTATCAAGCCTTGCACCTCTTTTCAACCGGAGTGCTTTCTGAGATCTTTCTTACCCCTTGTTCCATTCATTCAATAGTTCCGGAGGCAGTGTGTCGTGTTTTCATTCAAGTATCTTCTCATCTTATCAAGTTCTTATTCAATTCTTTTTCTTCTCAACCGGAGTGCTGCCTGAAGTTGTTTCTTCCTTGTTCCTCTTTTCTAACACAGTGTTTTCAACTTTGTTCATCTCCGTTGTATTCTTTTCTCGAAATGGCTTAACCTTTTCAAGGTCCTTTGGTTTCACTCGTTTGTCAAAGAAGCAACTTATTTTACCTCTTCTCTTTCTCTTCCATTTTCTCTCCGGTGCCATTCTAGATCTCAGGACGAGATCCTCTCGTAGTGGTGGAGTGTTGTGACGGCCCGAGACCGATGTGCCAGATGTCCTCCAGTTATTCGCTGTTTTGCCTTGTCATTTGCTTTCGTGTTGCATCTTACCATGTCATCATGTGCATTGCATCATCATGTTTTCAAAACTTGCATCCGTCCCGGTTCCCCCAGTTCCGTCCGTTGTCCGTTCTGAGTCCAGACACACTTGCACGCGTCCGCGGCACGCTCGGATATTATTTTATAAGTGGCCGGAAAATGTTCTCAGATTGGGTTGAAAGTTGGCGTGCGGTCTTATTATAGTGTAGGTAGGCCGCCTGCCAAGTTTCATCGCATTCGGAGTTTGTTTGACGCCCAACGGATAACTACATCGGCATTATAGCCGGTCTAACGTCGGACGTTTCCGGTCTCCGGAAACGGTTGTCGGGTTGCTTTTCCCCTCTCTCTTCTCAGTCCACACACTTGACCTCGTTCGCCTAACCCCTCTTTGCACAGTGCCCGCGGCCCTCCTCGCGCGCGCGTACAAAGCTGTCCCGGACCCGACCCGGACAGTCGTCACCGTTGGATCCGGATCATCCCCAAACATCTACAAAACGTCACCGTTTTCTTATTTGGACTCCCTAGCTATTTTATTCGCGTTCGTCCGATTGCGATCGGAGGGACGAGTTAGCCTCTACCCTAATCCCTTTGCAATATAAATACTGGGCTACCCTAGAAATTAGGGATCTTGTCCCATCCTCCGCCGCCGCCAGCCCACTATCTCCTCCTCCTTGGGATCCCCTCCCGATCCAAACCACCAACCGAAGCCGTCACTTTCCTCCTCGTTTTCCAGATCAGCCAACCACAACCAGCCAATTCCATCGATCCAACCCATCAATCATGGAAGCCCCGCAACCAACCAACTTCCCCGATACACCCATCGATCCAGCCCCGTCGAGCTCCTCTGATCAGCCCCGTCATCGTCCCGCAGCACCTCCCCTCCCTGCCGTCTCTGCCTCCCATGGCCTCGCCGACCGGAGCACCAGGTCATGCTGCAGCTCCCCGTTGCCTCCCTGCCTTCCTTCCCTGATCTCACTCTCTCATGCCCCAATCTCTCTCCCTCTCAGGTGACCAGAGGCCTTGCCATGGCCATGGAGCTCCAAGCATCTTGCTGCCGCCGGCCGATCTGCTTCAGCTCCTCCGTCAAGTCCCACGCTGCCCTCGTCGTCCGAATCCACGCCAAGCTCCGACGACCTCACGACCTCTGCACCCGAGCTTTCATCGCCGTCTTCCCGGCCTCCTTCGCGCCCCTGGCTGCCGCTGTCTGCATCGAGCAGGAGCAGCTTGTCGCCCAGTGCCTCGGCGCCCCTGCGCCGCCGGAGTCCTCATCGCCGGCGTGTCCGCTGTTGCTCCTCTTCATCGAGCCGCACCCCATCCGTTGCATCTTCGCCATGTCCCTGCTGTCTCTGTCGCGAGGGAAACCAGCGCGGTGCCCTGCTTCCCCTGGATCGAAAGACAAGCGCCGCTCCACTCGACGCGTTGACCGCATCGCTCGCACGGGCTGGCCTTGCTTCGTGCCTCATCGCGCCCCGCCCGCGGCCCAGCAAGTCGCTGTGGCCCAGCCTCTCCACCGAGTCGGGCCAAGGCCCATGGGTCAGGCTACCCCCAGCGCCCCACCTTTGTTTTCCTGCTACTGGGCCAATTCAGTTCCAGCCCATCATGTTTTTTTTCCTGTCCGGTGAATTTAGCGTTTTCCCATAGAGTGCCAGTTTTGCAGAACGGCCCCTAAGCTTCATGCATTTAATATCTTCACAACCGTGCATCGGATCTAAATAATTTATATATGAAACTTGCTTAAAATTATGTGTAGATTAATAATATGCCACTTTCTTTCTATGTCTAAAATGTTTAAATTGATGTTTGTTTAAATTTGCTCCTATGCCATGCTAAAATGTTTTAATTCATAACTATTTAACCGTAACTCGGAATTTAATAAACTTTATATGTAAATGGGGTGAAAAAATGCCTAGTTTAACATGGTGTACTTGCTTCGCATGTTTAACAACTCTAAAATTATGTTTAGGGAAGAACAGTACCAAACCTTAAAATGTGCATATGGGGTTTTACCGAAATTGGTGTTCGTTGTTTCCGGCCTCATTTAAACTTGCCTAGATAGGTAGTTTTGTTGTGCTTCACCCCTTGCCATGTTAATCAACATTTAATATTGTTGAGTACCTAACCGAGAGAGAACTAAATAAGTCATGTGGTGTTTTCTTCAATATGCAACTCCGTTGAATGTTGAGCTCCACTTAATTTGTAGGATTGTTTGTGCATTTTACCATGCCATGCTTCATTAAACCAGACATGCACCATACTTGGTTGTGTATCATGCCATGTTCATGTGTTGGTTGTTTACTATGTTGTTTGCTTTCTTTCCGGTGTACTTCTTCTCGGTAATCCGGTAACGTCGTGTTGTGAGGATTCGTTCGACTACGTCCGTTTGTCTTCTTTGTGGACTCGTTCTTCTTCCTTGTGGGATTTCAGACAAGATGACCATACCCTCGAAATCACTTCTATCTTTCCTTGCTAGTTGCTCGCTCTTTTGCTATGCCTATGCTGCGATACCTACCACTTGCTTATCATGCCTCCCATATTGTTAAACCAAGCCTCTAACCCACCTTGTCCTAGCAAACTGTTGTTTGGCTATGTTACCGCTTTGCTCTTCCCCTCTTATAGTGTTGTTAGTTGCAGGTGAAGACTGGAGTTTGTTCCTTGTTGGAACATGGATATTTTGTTGGGATATCACAATATCTCTTATTTAATTAATGCATCTATATACTTGGTAAAGGGTGGAAGGCTCGGCCTTATGCCTGGTGTTTTGTTCCACTCTTGCCGCCCTAGTTTCCGTCATATCGGTGTTATGTTCCCGGATTTTTTGTTCCTTACACGGTTGGGTTATAATGGGAACCCCTTGATAGTTCGCTTTGAAATAAAACTCCTCCAGCAAGGCCCAACTTTGGTTTTACCATTCGCCACCTAGCCTTTTCTTTCCCTTGGGTTCTGCAGACTCAAGGGTCATCTTTATTTTAAACCCCCCCGGGCCAGTGCTTCTCTAAGTGTTGGTCCAACCCAAGCACCGTGCGGGGCCGTCCCTTGGCAACTTGGGTTACGTTGGCTCCCGTACGCTTGGCTTATCCGGTGTGCCCTGAGAACGAGATATGTGCAGCTCCTATCGGGATTTGTCGGCACAACAGGTGGTCTTGCTGGACTTGTTTTACCATTCTCGAGGATGTCTTGTAACCGGGATGCCGAGTCTGATCGGATTGTCTTGGGAGAAGGAATATCCTTCGTTGACCGTGAGAGCTTGTGATGGGCTAAGTTGGGACACCCCTGCAGGGTTATGAACTTTCGAAAGCCGTGCCCGCGGTTATGGGCAGATGGGAATTTGTTAATGTCTGGTTGTAGAAAACTTGAAGCTTGACTTAATTAAAATACATCAACCGCGTGTGTAACCATATGGTCTCTTCTCGGCGGAGTCCGGGAAGTGAACACGGTGTTGGAGTAATGCTTGACGTAGGTTGTTCTAGGATCACTTCTTGATCATAGTTGTTTGACCGTGCTTTTTCCTTCTCTTCTTGCTCTCATTTGCGTATGTTAGCCACCATATATGCTAGTCGCTTGCTGCAGCTCCACCTCATACCCTTTTACCTACCCATAAGCTTAAATAGTCTTGATCGCGAGGGTGTGAGATTGCTGAGTCCTCGTGACTCACAGATACTTCCAAAACCAGCTTGCAGGTGCCGAGGTTACCGTGCAGATGACGCAACCAAGCTCAAAGGGGAGCTCTATGAAGATCTTGTCCTTTGTGTTGTTTCATTCTAGTCGATCAGTAGTGGTGCCCAGTTGGGGTCGATCAGGGATCTGTGTAGCATTTGGGGTAGTCTTCTTTTATTTTGGTTCCGTAGTCGGGCCTTGATTGTATCTGGATGATGTAATGATTTATTCATGTATTGTGTGAAGTGGCGATTGTAAGCCAGCTATGTATCTCTTTCCCTTATTTATTACATGGGTTGTTGTGAAGATTACCTCACTTGCGACATTGCTTTCAATGCGGTTATGCCTCTAAGTCGTGCTTCAACACGTGGGAGATATAGCCGCATCGAGGGCATTACACATGCAATCATTATAACAAATTTGCACATCAAATCTTGGGGGACTAAAAATATCTTCATCAAACATAGCATCCCCAAGCTTATGGCTTTGCATATCATTAAGATCATGGATATTCAAAGAATTCATACTAACATCATTGCAATCATGCTCATCATTTATACCAAACATTCTATTAAATTATTCTTCTATTAATTGAGCATAATTTTTCTTTCCATCATTTTCACGAAATACTTTATAAAGATGAATAATATGATGCAACCTCAATTCCATTTTTTGTAGTTTTCTTTTATAAACCAAACTAGTGATATTCAAGAAACTAAAAGATTCAATTACAAGATGTAAAGATAGGCCTTCATGCACTCACCTCCCTGGCAACGGTGCCATAAAAGAGATTTGTTGACGGGATGTGAGTGCTGCTTTCCTAACCTCCCCGGCAACAGCGCCAGAAAAGAGCTTGATGTCTACTACGCAACTTTATTCTTGTAGACTCATGTTGGGCCTCCAAGCGCAGAGTTTTGTAGGACAGTAGCAATTTTCCCTTAAGTGGATGACCTAAGGTTTACCAATCCAAGGGAGGTGTAGGATGAAGATGGTCTCTCTCAAACAACCCTACAACCAAATACAAGAAATCTCTTGTGTCCCCAACACACCCAATACAATGGCAAATTGAATATGTGCACTAGTTCGGCGAAGAGATGGTGATAAAAGTGTAATATTTATGGTAGAAATATATTTTTATAATCAGAACAAATAAACAGCAAGGTAGCAAATAGTAAACGGGCACAAAAACGGTATCGGAATGCTTGAAAATGAGGCCTAGAGTCCATACTTTCGCTAGTGTAATCGCTCAACAATGCTAATATAATTGGATCATATAACCATCCCTCGACGTGCAACAAAGAATCACTCCAAAGTTCCTATCTAGCTTTAAACATATGAAGAAATCGTTTGTAGGGTACAGAACCACCTCGAAGCTATTCTTTCCGATCGATCTATCCAAGAGTTCATACTAAAATAACACCAAATAATTTCAGATTCGTAATACTTAATCCAACCCAAAGAACCTCAAAGAGTGCCCCAAGATTTCTACCGAAGAAACAAAGACAAGAACGTGCATCAACCCCTATGTGTAGATTACCCCAATGTCACCTCGGGAATCCGCCAGTTGAGTGCCAAAACACATATCAAGTGAATCAATATGATACCCCATCGTCACCACAAGTATTCATACGCAAGACATATATCAAGTGCTCTCAAATCCATAAAAGTATTCAACACGATAACAACGAAATCTCAAAGGGAAAAACTAAATTCATCACAACAAGATAGAGAGGGGGAAACACCATATGGTCCGACTATATTAACAAAGCCCGCGATACATCAAGATCATGACATCTCAAGAACACGAGAGAGAGAGAGAGAGATTAAACACATAGCTACTGGTACAAACCCTCAATCCCGAGGGTGGACTACTCCCTCCTCATCGTGGTGGCCGTCGGGATGATGAAGATGGCCACCGGAGATGATTTTACCCTCCGGTAGGGTGCCAGAACAGGGTCTAGATTGGTTTTCGGTGGCTATAGAGCCTTGCGGCGGTGGAACTTTTGATCTAGGTTAACCCCAAGGGTTTCTGTGATATTTGGGATTTTATAGGGCAAAGAGGGGGTGCGGGAGGCCACCAAGGTGGGCACAACCCACCTGGGCGCGCCTGGGCCCCCCAGGAGCGCCCTGGTTGGTTGTGCCCCCCTCAGGGCACCCCCCAGGTGCTGCTCTGGCCCATCGGGAGTCTTCTGGTCCATAAAAAATCCACAAAAAGTTTCACAATGTTTGGACTCCGTTTGATATTGATTTCCTGTGATGTACAAAACAAGCAAAAAACAAGAACTGGCACTGGGCACTGGGTCAATAGGTTAGTCCCAAAAATGGTATAAAGTTGCTATAAAATGATTGTAAAACATCCCAAAATGATAATAAAATAGCATGAATACTTCATAAATTATAGATACGTTGGAGACGTATCAACCTGCTTAGCTACGGCTAGCTTAGAATACAATCATGCAACAAAGATAATATTCTAGTCTTGTGGCGTCCATCCACCAACAGGCAAGAGTTGAGTATAACATCGTAACCCTACTTCATACCTTCACTTTGATATGGTAAACTTGCAACATGATATGTTGTAGCCACAAGGGTCAATACATTGAATACATTGGAAAACTTCACCAGGTAGTAGGCCAAACTCATTTATGCATTTTGGCTAAGTGGGGTTCAAGGCTCTTTGCACAAATAGTTTCCCCTTGCATTGTGGTAGGTGGTCTACTTTATTAGCACATACGTAATACAGTGGGCCACTACATCACACAACTGCCCTAGACCAGCTCCACATGATTAGCCAGCGAAATCCGCACCGTACCTGGCACCTGGGTTAGTTCATACTCCCTTGGTTCAAACCATCGAATTTTAATTAAGAAGAGGTTATAAAATCAAGCTGGCAATTCTCAGAAGAGTTGCTCAAAAGTTGTCTGTAACTGGGGACACGGTAAACCAT
Organism: Triticum aestivum; assembly: GCF_018294505.1. Lineage (NCBI taxonomy): Eukaryota > Viridiplantae > Streptophyta > Magnoliopsida > Poales > Poaceae > Triticum > Triticum aestivum. Next base: position 166,194,063 of record NC_057800.1, on the reverse strand, counting down.
GATCAATTCTATACACTCTAGAGAGGTTTGTGTACTTTAATTGTGATTCCCAGTCACACCATCGTCCTACTAAACTTCATTTGGGAAGTAGACAGCTATACCAAGACGAGATTTTTGGGAAGTAGTAGCCCATATCGAATGGCCAACCCAGTCCACCCTACCACTAACTACATTTGCTGCTTAGCCAAAAGGGTTCCCACAATTGACTTGGTCAAGACAAGGCCCGTATATATTAACTCATAGTTAGACATGTGAGCTACTCAAGTTTGAACTCGTACAAACCCTTTGATACCTAGGTGGTCACCCACACAACTGTCAACCAACAAGCAATACTGAAGCACCGCCTAGATGATTCATTAATTAAGTTGTTATTAAGCAGTCATCCAAAAGTAACCTTTGAAAATAGGTGTTGATCCCAATCCATGTAATAGCAGCTAAGAGACAACACGATGGTTACAAGACAAGGTAAATGGATATAAGTTTTCAACTACTAGGTGTTGCAGAATTTAGCATTCCTAACATTCAATCATATTTGGAAAGTACTAGATGCAACAAAACAATAGGTGATAATGATCAAAGGTTCCACTTGCCTGGTATTGACGGTTTTTCAATCTCATAATCTTGATCAATTTATTCTTCGCCCTCCGTACAATCTAATGTAACTAAAGAGTAATCATAAACAACCATACAATACAAAACCAACATACAATAAGTGCAGTGCATGATGTCAGTGTCATTGTGTTATGAGACCATGTGTCAGTGTTAACTCTTAATAGTTTGGAAAACAACATATAGCGATTGTCACTTGGAATACATGTGACATAACGGTTCACATGCAAGTTTCAATAGCAAAATGGTTAATCACATAACGAGTATGTGATGCCAAGTTGTGGTTGCCAGACTTATCAAAAGGAATCCTCCAACTAGAGTCATGTTCTATGGACAATGGATAACCAAGTCCATGTTTAAGTTTGAATGACAATCCAAACTTGTTAACCTTTCATGAGTTTGAATGCACACAAGCTATTTGGCTTCAACAACCTCGTTCGCCTTATAATTCAATAAGGTTCACTTCATTTTGAATTTAAACTAAAATAATTTTTTAATTAATACTCTTCCAGATTCCCCCTCATGTTTTAATTAAATTCAGGTTATAATTATTCTACTAAAGCCAAAGACAAACCCAAAACAATTACTAGTTTAATTCATCTTAATTCAAGTTTAGACGAAGTCAATAAAATCCAAGATCATTCACTAAGTTCAAATCATACCCAAGTCTTAATTTAGTTCAAACTAAACACAAATTAAGTTTAATTCACTAGAGTCAATTATTAACTCCAAATAAATAATAGGTTTTAAATTATATCCAAATTAAAATTGAACTGAAACAAAATAATAATGGAATCCTAAAGTCACTATAAATGCAAGAATATTTACTAGTCAAATTATAGGATTCTAAACTATGTTGCAAACTAATTATTCCATTAAACATTTTTTACAAGGTTAAACTAAATTAGGTCTTAATACTATTTGAATCATGGCTACTGCTAAACTATATTTAAAATCAAACTTTAAATTTTTTAAAATTAAACTACAATAAGTTAAGTTCAAACTACATTTCACTAGATCCATTTTGCAAAAAGAATCAATTAATTTGGATTTATAAATGAGCAAGTTATGTCATATTTAAATTCAAATTCGTTCTATTAGAATTCAAATTCTAAACTATTCAAAATCTAAATTTTATTAGTCTAGGTGAAAGTTCAATTCATAAGGATCATTTAGCAAAAATATCACTATTTTGTGTTACTTACAAAATAAAAGTTATGATGTTTCTAAGTTACACGGGTTTTTCCTGCAAAACTACCAATTAATTAAACTAAACTAAAGTCATGTGGATAAGACAGGGCCACATGGCACAATGTGATTGCCCCGTACCGATTCACGCAAGTGAGTGCGTGTGGAACATTTGATCTAAATCCAACGGCCAGAAATAGACCGGCTCACCTCATGGTGCTTACGTCACCCAAGTTCTGTCAGAAAACTTGAACGTGGCGATGTAGCTCTTGGATCTCGTCGGTCCAAGGCGGCGATGGGCACGGATGGATGCAGCAGATCACAGGGAGGACAGCGGTGGTGTTGGTTGGCCTCATGGGCGACGACAAGCGACGTAAACATTGTCACCGAAGATCACACGTGCATCGGAGCTCTTAGGTGATGGCGGATTTCTCCAAAGCGAGCTCCTCTGGATGAACCAAGTGGGTCAGGAGATGCGCACAAGCAAGAGAAAGACGATATACATGGTGCGTTGGATGGGCGCAAGCTTACCTCACCGGGAGCAATGGCAGGGCGGCGGGGAGCTTTGGCCTCCAATGAACTCGCTGCTCCAGAGGGCCATGGGTGCACAGACAATGCCTGAGAGACTCGCCGATGTGCGGTGGATCTCCTGGTTGCAATGACGCGGCTTGGGGTGGGCCGTGCCTTCTGGAATTCGGCCGGAGGAAGTTGGGACAGAGGCGGAGCTATGGGGTGCATGATGGAGCAGCCTGCCGGCGATGTCGAGGGGAGAGAGGGGAAATGAAGAGGGGGTCAATAGGAATTTATAGGACACTACCACAGGCTCGGGAGTGCATGGAGAGCGCGTGGACGTGCGACGTGGATGAGGGAGTGCGTCGGTTGCGAGCGAGGTCGTGGGTGCCTCTAGAGGTTGGGATGATGTGGGTGGGTCCCACACGTCAACGAGAGAGAGAAGAGAGAGAGAGAGAAATGCACGCTCGTGGGCTCGCTAGCTAGGCCGGGGTGGCTTGGCTGGGTGCCCCCCCTTTTTCAAACTTTTCTCTTTTTTCTGTTCTTCCGTTGTTTCCATTTGATTTTGAATTTGGTTTTCTTTCAAAAACAAACTTTCTTTAAATTCCAAATGGAATATTCCTGAGAATGTGAACACTTCATTTGCTCTTTTTAGGAAAATAACTTTTGTCACTGTATTTTCCTTTTTGTTTTAATTTCCTTTTGAACTTCAGGTTGGTTTTAAAACAAATATGTTTTGAATCGAATTAGAATATTAACAGAAGGTCCAACATTCATCTGGACTTATGGCAATTATTTTTCATGCCAAACAATGCAAAGCCCTTATAAATATTTCCCCTTTTGATTTTTCAATTGATTCCAACATCAACCCATTTCAACCATTTTGCAAAATTTATCTGGGGCTTAAATACTATATGGGACTTCTATGGATAACCTTATGCCCAAATAAATATTTTAATTGTTACCCAATTTTGGAATTCAAAATTATTCACTAAACCTTTTAGGGTTCATTCTGCTTTCCTAAATCTCAAACAAGGGGTTCAAATGTGGCCATAGGGTCCTTGACCCTCTAGGTGATCAAACAAGGCAAACAAGTCAATCATCAAGCATTTTTTTCTAGGCAATGTTAGTTGACTAGCAAGCAACAATGGTAAATTGTAGTCAATGTCAAGAAATTATTGGAAAATTTTAATTCCCGGTGGAATATTGAACATACCAGATTTGGAAAAAATGGGATGTCACTACTACAGGATGCTGCTAACGCGACACTACGACCAGAGACCCTACAACAAAACTGTTTGCGATGCCATAATCGCAAATGGTGGTGTAAAAACCGTCAAAAAGGTGCAAAACTTTTGCGATGGCGGAGCCATCAAACACGGTTCAGATTTTAGTTGTGTGTGCGATGCAGGGCATACAGTTCAGTTCAATTAACTATTTGCGATGAGGAGGAACAAAAGAAATGGGCAGCCAGATGGAGGTGTGTGTGATATACAACATACGGTTCACTCGGATGAACTATTTGTGATTAGGCAACACAAAACAAACAGTCAGCCAGATGAAGGTGTGTGCGATATACGACATGCGGTTCACTCGGATGAACTATTTGCATGAGACATGAGAACAGAAACGGTTCAACTTAACCAGATGTGTGTGATACGCGACAAACAGGTCTGTAATTAGAAATGTGTGTGAAGACCGATAATAACACAGACGGTTGCTACTAATAAGACATGTGTGTTGTGCCATGGGACTGCATACAGAACAACAACATATATATATATACACACACACTTATAAGGACATGCTCGCATAACCAAATTAAACATCCACTTACATAGGTGGATACTACAACCATGGCATTTGCACACACCAAAGTAAACTATTACATGCATACTTGCATAGGTGGCTACTACACACATGACATTTCCACACACCAATAAAGTAAACTATATATTACATGCAGGATTAACTAGCATAAACGATCATCTGATCATCATCTACTTCTTGTGACGCTTGCTCTACTTGTGGCTCGATCCAGGCTCGTCGATTTGGGTAACGAGGCGCTTCCTCATGTCAATGATCCACCTGTGCATCTTGTAGCATGTGTACACGTTCTTGGCCGCGAACCTGAGGTGAGGTTCATCCAGTTGCTGCATCCAGGCCCAGTGCCAGGATAAGGGACTTGTTCTCTGGGCATCCTGCTTCATCTTTTCGTAGTAGGGGTCGATGATGGCCGAGGCGAGTTCGACCAGGGAGTCCTTCGTGCTGCCCTAGACCCTGTAGTGGTCACGGATTTCGTCAAGGTTCTTGCAGGCCAAGCCCGTAACGCTGAGCGTGTTTACATCGTCGGTGGTTTCCACCGTGGTGAACTTGTAGTCAATGTTGTTGACAAACCTGTTGAAACGGTCGCAAGGCTCTGTGGCCATGAAATTGTGGTAGATGAGGACATGATGGCGCACACACAACTGGGCAACGACAACCTTCTGATCTATGTCGGGACAACCGGCGGTGTACTGGAGGTCGATGCCGACCACCTTTTACTTGTCTCGAGCAAGCAACTGCTCAACGCTATTGATGTAGTCGTCCACCACGGCCGGGTTGATGGTGTACACCACCGAGAGATCCATCTTCCTCGTGTGGGTCTCCACTCTATGCTCGCCAAACTCCATTGGAGCGCTGCTGGACATCCCCTCTTTATCTGTCGTCATGGGTGTGCTTGTTGTGTTGTGGGGCACGATCGAAAGGTTGAAGTGACTAAGGTTATAATGGCCGCGGGAATTAAAGGGGAAGCCGGACGGCAAGGAATATCGGCAGGCCCTGATGGCAGTTCTAATTTGCAGCGCGTACCTCCATCGTGCCACAAGTAACTACATCGTGTGGCAACGTGTGCCGCACAACCGCATGCATATGGGGCCCCCGACGTGATCGTGCGCACGCCCAACCGCTCGCAGAGTGCGTGCGGAGGGATGCGAGCAAAGCGCTCCGCGGTCGCCTCAGCGGCAAGCAACCATACATATAGCAGTTGAACGTGTGGTTGCTTATCTCGTGTGCTTCTACCACAATCACTAATGGCACCGGTTCATCGTCATCGCTCAGCCACTCCGCCGTCATCAGAGGGCAGCTCTAGCTGGGAGGCTACACCATGGCGGCGGCGCAGTCCCCGGTGTAGTGTAGTGCGTGTGGCGTCCTTGTTAGGTGTGCGTGGAACACCCACCACACGCTCCGCCGTCGCTGCCCGTCGACAGCTGTTGCCAGCCGTCGTTGCCGCCACACCACCATCGAAAGCCAGGGACATCTCCCGCTCCGTTGCCGTGGCCCAGAGGCGGGAGGTGGCCGTCGTGGCTGCCACCCCACTGCCGACCACCGTGTCCATCACCCTCCCCGCCACCGCGGCCCGAAGGCGGGAGGTGGTGGTCGTGGCCGCCACCTCATCGTCGGTCGTCGTGGCCGCCAGCCCACGTCAACCATCGAGATCATCACCCGCTCCACCACCGCCACCCGAAGGAGGGAGGCGGAGGTGGAGGCCCGCACTGCGTCAGCGACCTTGCACGCTACATCGAGTTCCTGCAGGAGGAGGAGGAGCGCCTCATCGAGCATGCAAAGAGCCTTACCGTAGCCATGGCCGTAGCACACGCCGACGCAGAGGCGAGGAATCAGGAGATCTATGAGCAGTCTGGCCGCTTTGAGAGGGATCGTCTGGAGCGGCAGTGGGCATTCGAGCTGGCAAGCGTCGCTGAACGTGTAGCAGCGGTAGGCATCGTATTGCATTTCTCCAGCTCGTCGGTAGACTCCTCCTCCTCCTCTACTTCTTACTGAGCGCGCTCGGCAGAGGAGAGGCTGCCGGAAGTAGCACAAAGCCCCTCCGTTGTAGTAGTAGTAGTATTTAGGGGCTATTTTGTTCAGTTCGTCTGACTATAGATGTGTGGTCGAACTGTACAACATACTTAAAATTAGCTAGTATATATAGTTGAACTAGCTATTTCAGTACTTGGTTGGCAACAATTGGGGAAAAGTTTGGTCGGTTCAGCTGTCGAGTTGAACTGTTTGTACAAATTAAGAAAGACTTCTTAATCTATGAATGAAATCTATGCTTAATTACTGAATTTTAGTTGCAAAAATTAGATAGTGCTAGTGATTTCTAGCTGCATATTTTGACAAATCGCAGTGTTACAAGGATTGACAAATGGCAACGTTACTAGATCAACAAATGTAAATCTTTCCAGTTTAACAAATGGCAACATACCCAATATGACAGATGCAAATCTTATCAAATTGTTTGTACGTGGTTCCACACGGGCCATCCAAAACAACTGTTTGCGTTGAAGGGATGCACAAATCCTGCACTGCGGATTTTCCCTCGACTTAAGGGGGAAGACCATAGCTCTCACTTTGCATACGGGTGTTCTATCTAAAACGTTTGCGATCAAGAGCTGCAGAAATCCTGCTCGGCACAATTTCTCTTGGCTTCCTGGGGAAGCTGTCGTTTGCAATGAGTGTTTTATATTTAAAAACTGTATTAAACTACGTCTTGGGCGCCATTAATGTAGAGGATGCGAGCAAGGTGGGCGGCCACGGAAGTCAAAGGGCTCGCTTCCCGGTGAGCCTGCGCGTCGTACAGCTCGCACGCTTCCCATTGAGCGTCCGCATTGGAGTACAGCTCGCACGCCTTCCGTTTAGTCAAGCACTCAAGCACCTATCCGCACGGCACCTCCTAGCCATTAAAAGAGTGAGGCGTGGCGTCACGTGAATGTTAACAGAACGCACACAATTTAAATTATACAAAACATTTGAGATGTTACAATGGCAGCTATTTGTTTGAAAATACCTTTGTTGTCTATTATTCGAGTGCGCCTTCTCTCAAAATGGACACAAAAAATACCACAACATGTCGGGTGCCATTCCATTATAGCATGCCAAGTTTCATGAATTTCAGGCGAGTTTTGGATTTACTAGAATTTAAAAAACAAAGTATCTCATCGTTTTGCCGGCAATCAACATTGCCCTGGTGTTTGAAATTCATTCTCATTTCTTGCATGGGACCTAAGCATGGCCCGAAGAATACATATTTGTTTTTTCAACCAATTTATATGCACTGGAGCTTGTGCATGTAGTTCAAATTTTAATTATGCACATGAAATGCCTAGAAAACCCAGTTAATATATAAAAATGTCCAAACGAACCCCGAAAAATCCCAAAAGTAAATACAACACTCCTATTGTTCTATGTTGACACTAGAAATTTTTTGAAAGCAATAAGAGGCAGCGGATATCGTTTCATCCCCAAAGGTGGCACGTTCCCTACCGAAACCATCACGCTTGTTGTGAGAAGCTAAGGTTTGTGAGAAGCTTATACCCACACCTGCCCCAAATGGGACAAATAATTTATCATGGCATGTTGATGCTGCTCCATGATAGCATGCCAAGTTTCATGAATTTCAGACGACTTTTGGATTTACTAGAATTTAAAAGCCAGGTATCTCAATGTTTGCGGCTGAGTGACGTTGGCAGGGTGTTTGAAATTCATTCCCATTTCTTGCATGGGACCTAAGAATGCAACCAAGGACACATATTTGATTTTTCAACCAGTTTATATGCACCGGAGCATGTGCATGTAGTTCAAATTTGAATTATGCACATAAAATGCCTGGAAAACCCAGTTAATGTATAAAAATGACCAAACGAACCCCAAAAAAAATCCAAAATTGAACACAACACTCCTGTTGTTCTATGTTGACACTCGAATTTTTTTAAAAGCAATAAGAGTCAACGGATATCATTTCATTCCCAAAGGTGGCAGGTTCCCTATCGAAACCATCACGCTTGTTGTGAGAAGCTCTGGTTTGTGAGAAGCTTATACCCAAACCTGCCCCAAATGGGACAAAAAATTTACCAAGGCATGTTGATGTCGCTCTGTGATAGCATGCCAAGTTTCATGAATTTCAAACGAGTTTTGGATTTACTAGAATTTAAAAACCAGGTATCTCAATGTTTGCGCCCGAGTGACGGTGACAGGGTGTGTGACATTCATTCCTATTTCTTGCATGTGACCTAAGCATGCAACCAAGGACACATATTTGATTTTTCAACCCGTTTATATGCACTAGAGCATGTGCATGTAGTTCAAATTAGAATTATGCACCTGAAATGCCTACAAAACCAAGTTAATATATAAAAACGTCCAAACAAACCCTGAATAATTCCAATTTTTTGACGACACACCTATAGTTGCATGTTTACTGCAAATAAAAGTTCTAGCAATTCAAACACCATCCTTTGTAGCTGTGACCCCATTACGTAATTCAAATCAAGACGATAAATCAAGTAGATCGCACATAGTTTATTATCACCAACCGTGTGAGATGCAGCACAAAATATCTTCGAGCATCGTCGGTGTATAGTACGCGTATGGCTTACGCGAGAAGGTGCATCAGCTACAGTCCACAGCCGGCGTGCAAGCACACTAGCTCACTCCCGAAATATCATTTCACTGTTCATTCATCACCGGTGAAAGATGGGACGTGGGCCCGTGACGTGAGGGCAACTTCGGCGGCCAACTCCGGCGAGAGCGCGGCCGCAACCACCAGGCGCATGCTAACAAGCTTCGTGAGGGCGACCGCAGTCTGTGTCCAGGCGGCCAAGGCAGCCCAAACGGCCGTTGTTGCTTCTCATGCAGCGGCAACATCATCTTCCTCGGGGATAGCAACTGGCGAGAGCCGCACGGCAGCTGTCTGTTCCGCAGCGACGACCTTAGCCCTGATGGAGGCCACCCACTACCATGTTGAGGCCGTCCACGCCCATCTTGTGGCGGTCATCACACAAATCGAATGAAGCTTCTCTCACAGCGGTCGGCAACCCACGACCGAAGAGTTGGCAATCGTCGAAAGAGATCGAGCAGCCGTTCGTTCCTGCGCGGCATACCTTGCCACGACGGAGCCCGCCAGAGCCCAGATCGTGGCCGCCCACGCCCATCTCGTGGCGGCCTATTCCAAAGATATGGCAGACACGGATGGCGAGATGCTTGCCGAGTATGGCGCAATTGATGCCATGGAGCCCCTTCCCCAGGAGACCGTCGGGCGCGAGCTGGACATGGAGGCGGCCGTGAAGATCGACGAGCACCAACCATAGTAGTACTCTTTGTTTTGTTTAATTAAGAACGTTGGTCTTTAATTTGTTAGAGTAATGTTTAGGCAGCTAGCTATGTTTAATTGCTAAACTTGCTCGGTTAAGAAGTTAGTCTCCTTTGTGTACCCAAATTATGCAATGATAATACGTCTCCATCGTATCTACTTTTCCAAACACTTTTGACCTTGTTTTGGACTCTAACTTGCATGATTTGAATGGAACTAACCCGGACTAATGCTGTTTTCAGCAGAATTGCCATGGTGTTATTTTTCTGCAAAATGAAAGTTCTCGGAATGACCTGAAACTTCACGGAGAATATTTTTGGAATATATAAAAAATACTGGCGAAAGAATCTATGTCAGGGGGCCCACACCCTATCCACGAGGGTGGGGGGCGCCCCCCTGCCTCATGGGCCCCCTGATGCTCCACCGACCTCAACTTCAACTCTACATATTCACGTTCGGGGAGAAAAAAATCAGAGAGAAGGATTCATCGCGTTTTATGATACGGAGCCACCGCCAAGCCCTAATCTCTCTCGATAGGGCTGATCTGGAGTCCGTTCGGGGCTCCGGAGAGGGGAATTCGTCGCCATCATCATCATCAACCTTCCTCCATCACCAGTTTCATGATGCTCACCGCCGTGTGTGAGTAATTCCATCATAGGCTTGCTTGACTGTGATGGGTTGGATGAGATTTATCATGTAATCGAGTTAGTTTTGTTAGGGTTTGATCCCTAGTATCCATTATGTTCTGAGATTGATGTTGCTATGACTTTGCTATGCTAAAAGCTTGTCACTAGGGCCCGAGTGCCATGATTTCAGATCTAAACCTATTATGTTTCCATGAATATATGTGAGTTCTTGATCCTATTTTGCAAGTCAATAGTCACCTACTATGTGTTATGATCCGGTAACCCCGAAGTGACAATAATCGGGACCACTCCCGGTGATGACCGTAGTTTGAGGAGTTCATGTATTCACTAAGTGTTAATGCTTTGGTCCGGTACTCTATTAAAAGGAGGCCTTAATATCCCTTAGTTACCAATAGGATCCCGCTGCCATGGGAGGGTAGGACAAAAGATTTCATGCAAGTTCTTTTCCATAAGCACGTATGACTATATTCGAAATACATGCCTACATTACATTGATGAACTAGAGCTAGTTCTGTGTCACCCTATGTTATAACTGTTGCATGAGGAATCGCATCCGACATAATTATCCATCACTGATCCAATGCCTACGAGCTTTTCACACATTGATCTTTGCTTAGTTACTTTTCCGTTGCCACTGTTACAATCACTACAAAACCAACAATGTTACTTTTGCCACCATTACCGCTACTTCCATATTACTTTGCTATTAAATACTTTGCTGCAGATATTAAGTCTTTCAGGTGCGGTTGAATTGACAACTCAACTGTTAATACTTGAGAATACTCTTTGGCTCCCCTTGTGTCGAATCAATAAATTTGGGTTGAATACTCTACCCTCGAAAACTGTTGCGATCCCCTATACTTGTGGGTTATCAAGGCTATTTTCTGGCGCTGTTGCCGTGGAGCATAGATCTATTCTTTGAGTCACTTGGGATTTATATCTGTTGATCACTATGAAGAACTTTAAAGATGAAAGAACCAAGATTTATCCCTCAACTACGAAGGGAGGTAAGGAACTGCCATCCAGCTCTACACTTGATTCACCTTCTGTTTTGAGTAAACTTGCGACACCTACACCTGCTATTTATTCTGATATGTCGCATGTTATTGATGATGCCACTTCTGCTATGCATGATGCTTATGATGAAACTACTTCTATGCTTGATAATACTATGCCACTAGGTGAATTTCTTGATGAATGCTACCTCTTGAGCACTGCGTTGGTTTTCCCTTGAAGAGGAAAGGGTGATGGAGCAAAGCAGCGTAAGTATTTCCCTCAGTTTTTGAGAACCAAGGTATCAATCCAGTAGGAGACCACGTGCGAGTCACCTCGTACCTACACAAACAAATAAGAACCTCGCAACCAATGTGATAAAGGGGTTGTCAATCCCTTCACGGCCACTTGCAAGAGTGAGATCTGATAGAGATAATAATAATAAGATAAATATTTTTGGTATTTTTATGATATAGATTGAAAGTAAAGATTGCAAAATAAGATAGATTGGAAACTTGTATGATGGAAAATAGACCCGGGGGCCATAGGTTTCACTAGTGGCTTCTCTCAAGATAGCATAAGTATTACAGTGGGTGAACAAATTACTGTCGAGCAATTGATAGAAAAGCGAATAATTATGAGAATATCTAGGTATGATCATGTATATAGGCATCACGTCCGTGACAAGTAGACTGACTCCTACCTGCATCTACTACTATTACTCCACACATCAACCGCTATCCAGCATGCATCTAGAGTATTAAGTTCATAAGAACAGAGTAACGCTTTAAGCAAGATGACATGATGTAGAGGGATAAACTCATGCAATATGATATAAACCCCATCTTTTTATCCTCGATGGCAACAATACAATACGTGTCGTTTCTTTCTGTCACTGGGATCGAGCACCGCAAGATTGAACCCAAAGCTAAGCACTTCTCCCATTGCAAGAAAGATCAATCTAGTAGGCCAAACCAAACTGATAATTCAAAGAGACTTGCAAAGATAACCAATCATACATAAAAGAATTCAGAGAAGATACAAATATTGTTCATAGATAATCTTGATCATAAACCCACAATTCATCGGATCTCGACAAACACACCACAAAAAGAGTTACATCGAATAGATCTCCAAGAGAATCGAGGAGAACTTTGTATTGAGATCCAAAGAGAGAGAAGAAGCCATCTAGCTAATAACTATGGACCCGAAGGTCTGAGATAAACTACTCGTACATCATCGGAGGGGCCATGGAGTTGATGTCGAGGCCCTCCGTGATCAATGCCCCCTCTGGCGGAGCTTTGGAAAAGGCCCCAAGAGGGGATCGCTTGGGTACAGAAGGTTGCGGCAGTGGAAATAGGGTTTTGTGGTGCTCCTGGATGTTTTCAGGGTACGTAGGTATATATAGGAGGAAGAAGTAGGTCGGTGGAGCCATGAGGGGCCCACGAGGGGGGAGGGCGCGCCCCCCTCCCTCGTGGCCACCTCGTTCGTTTCTTGACGTCCACTCTAAGTCCTCTGGATCAAGTTTGTTCCAAAAATCACACTCCCGAAGGTTTCATTCCGTTTGGACTCCGTTTGATATTCCTTTTCTGCGAAACACTGAAATAGGCAAAAAAACAACAATTTGGGTTGGGCCTCCGGTTAATAGGTTAGTCCCAAAAATAATATAAAAGTGTAAAATAAAGCCCATTATCATCCAAAGCAGATAATATAATAGCATGGAACAATAAAAAATTATAGATACGTTGAAGACGTATCAGCATCCCCAAGCTTAATTCCTTGAGTAGGTAAATGATAAAAACAAAAAAATTGATGTGGAATGCTTTCTAGAATATTCTTTAATGTATTTTTTTTCTCTATTGTGGCATGCATGTTTAGATCCGAAAGATTCAAGATAAATGTTTATTGTTGACATAAAAATAGTAATACTCCAAGAATTCTAATCAAGCAATTATGTCTTATCAAAATACCATAGCCAAAGAAAACTTATCCCTACAAAGTCATATAGTTTGGCTATGCTTCATTTTCGTCACACAAAATGCTCTCATCATGCATAACCCTGTTGACAAGCCAAGCAATTGTTTCATACTTAGCCTTTTCAAACTCTTTCAACTTTTACGCAATATATGAGCGCGAGCCATGGACCACTATGGGTGGAATAGAATATGATGATTAAGGTTGTGTGAGAAGACAAAAAGGGAGAAAGTCTCACATTGCCGTGGCTAATCAATGGGCTATGGAGATGCCCACCGATTGATGTCAATGTAAGGAGTAGGGATTGCCATGCAACAGATGCACTAGAGCTATAAATATATGAAAGCTCATCAAAGAAACTAAGTGGGTGTGCATCCAACTCGCTTGCTCACGAAGACCTAGGGCATTTGAGGAAGACCATCATTGGAATATACAAGCCAAGTTCTATAATGAAAAATTCCCACTAGTATATGAAAGTGAAAAAATAAGAGACTCTCTATCATGAAGATCATGGTGCTACTTTGAAGCACAAGTGTGGAAAAAGGATAGTAACATTGTCCCTTCTCTCTTTTTCTCTCATTATTTTTTTCATTTGGGCCTTATTTTTTTGGCCTCTTTTCCTTCCTTTTTTCGTCCGGAGTCTCATCCCGACTTGTGGGGGAATCATAGTCTCCATCATCCTTTCCTCACATGGGACAATGCTCTAATGATGATCATCACACTTTTATTTACTTACAACTCAAGAATTACAACTCGATACTTAGAACAAAATATGACTCTATGTGAATGCCTCCGGCGGTGTACCGGGATTGCGATGAATCAAGAGTGACATGTATGTAAAATTAAGCATGGTGGCCTTGCCACAAATACAATGTCAACTACATGATCATACAAAGCAATATGACAATGATAATGCGTGTCATAATAAATGGAATTGTGGAAAGTTGCATGGCAATATATCTCGGAATGGCAATGGAAATGCCATAATAGGTAGGTATGGTGGCTGCTTTCAGGAAGATATAAGGAGGCTTATGTGTGATAGAGCGTATCATATCACGGGGTTTGGATGCACCGGTGAAGTTTGCACCAACTCTCAAGGTGAGAAAGGGCAATGCACGGTACCGAAGAGGCTAGCAATAATGGAAGGGTGAGAGTGCGTATAATCCATGGACTCAACATTAGTCATAAAGAACTCAGATACTTATTGAAAAAATCTACAAGTCATCAAAACCAAGCACTACGCGCATGCTCCTAGGGGGGATAGATTGGTAGGAAAAGACCATCGCTCGTCCCCGACCGCCACTCATAAGGAAAGCAATCAAAGAACACCTCATGCTTCAAATTTGTCACATAACGTTTACCATACGTGCATGCTATGGGACTTGCCAACTTCAACACAAGTATTCATCAATTTCACAATTACTCAACTAGCACACCTCTAATATTACCACCTTTATATCTCAAAACCATCTATCAAGCATCCAACTTCTCTTAGCATTTAAAATTTATAACTGATAATCCCCAAGTGCAAGGAACCATCGTAGCAATTTCCAAAGGTGGAAGTGATAAGTATGGAGTGTCGAACACACAAGGAGCTAAAGGTAAGATCAATATTCTCTCAAGCCCTATCTGCCACTGATACGACTCTACGTACACCGAACGTTTGCTTCCAACTAGCAATGAGAAATAAAACTACGTTGTGGGTATGAAGTGGATAACTTTTTTTTATATCGGAGAGCTAAAATATAAAAGTAGGTGATGTTATCATAAAGTTAGAATATATTACTAAATATTATAAATAGCGAGTGTGGAATAATGGTGGATTCGTGTGTGGAATTGTCCTAGGCAATTGTTAACAAGACCGGTAATCACTATTGCAATTTCATATGAGGGAGAGGCATAAGCTAACATACTTTCTCTACTTGGATCATATGCACTTATGATTGGAACTCTAGCAAGCATACACAACTACTAAAGATCATTAAGGTAAAACTCAACCATAGCATTAAAGCATCAAGTCCTCTTTATTCCCATACGCAACAACCCCCTTACTCGGATTTGTGTTTCAGTCACTCACCAGCACACTATAAGCGAATCATGAACGTATTGCAACACCCTACAGCGGGAACCCCTCACGCTTGCGCGACACGGAGGGCACCATAGGACAACATCAAAGTAAAACATACAACTCATACCAATCTAGATCATCAATCAACCCAAAGACAAAAGATATCTACTCAAAACATCATAGGATGGCAACACATCATTGGATCATAATATGTGGCATAAAGCACCATGTTCAAGTAGGGATTACAGTGGGGTGCGGGAGAGTGGACCGCGTAAAAGAGATGGGGATGGTGATGTTGATGAAGATGATCACCGCGGTGATGATTCCCCTCTCGATGGCACTCTGGTGCCACCAAGAGAGAGGACGAGAGGTTCTCCCCCTTGTGCTTCCTCCTCCATGGCCTCCCCCTGGATGGGGAGGGGTTCCCCCTCTGGTCCTTGGCCTTCATGGTGATGATGGCCCCTCCGGGATCATCCTCCATGCCCTCCAGTGATGATGGCCCCCTCCGGTAGGGTGCCGGAGAGGGCCTAGATTGGTTTTCGGTGGCTACGGAGGCTTCTGGCTGCAGAACTCCCTATCCAGGTTAATTTTTCGAGGTTTCTATATTTATAGGAATTTTTGGCGTCGATCTCACGTCAAGGAGGTGCCCGAGGCATCCACGAGGTAGGCCCACACGCCTGGGGGGTGGGCGTGCCCCCCACCCTCGTGGACACTCCGGGACTCTCCTGGCCCAACTCTTTTACTCCGGGGTCTTCTTTTGGTCCATAAAAAATCGTCAAAAATTGGCACGTCAATTGGACTCCGTTTGATATTCCTTTTCTATAAAACTCAAAAACAAGAAAAAAAACAGAAACTGGCACTGGGCACTAGGTTAATAGGTTAGTCCCAAAAATCACATAAAATAGCATATAAAACATCCAAGGTTGATAATATAATAGCATGAATACTTCATAAATTATAGATTCATTGGAGACGTATCATCATCCCCAAGCTTAATTCCTGCTCGTCCTCGAGTAGGTAAATGATAAAAGAAATAATTTATGAAGTGTGAATGCTAGCAAGTGCATAAGTTTCATCAATGATAGTTCCAATCACTTTTTCTAGCATCATTATATATCATAGCAGTAGCTCATCTTCATAAAGCTTTTCATGATCAAGTAACAAGCTATTCACATGTTAAAGTATAGATCATAAACTTTCTTGAAACTAACAAACTATATTCTCGGTCATTAAACAATTGCAATTCATCTTATTTTCAGGAAGGGTCTATGCTAGAGCTTTGATTTAGCAAACTCCACATACTCAACTATCATTTAATCTTTCACAATTGCTAACACTGATGTGATATTTATGGGTTCAAAGTTTTAATCGGACACAGAGAAAGATAGGGGCTTATAGACTCGCCTCCCAACCTTTTACCTCAAGGGTAATGTCAACAATAATAGGTCATGATAACTTACATCCAATTGGATATATATATTAGGATCTTTCCAACACAATGTGCTTTCCAAAGGATAAAATGTAAAAAGGAAAGGTGAAGATCACCATGACTCTTGCATAAGGGTAGAAGATAAAAGTAAAAGATAGGCCCTTCGCAGAGGGAAGCAGAGGTTGTCGTGCGCTTTTATGGTTGGATGCACAAAATCTTAATGCAAAAGAACGTCACTTTATATTGCCACTTGTGATATGGACCTTTATTAAGCAGTCCATCGCTTTTATTTCTTCCACATCACAAGATCGTATAAAGCTTATTTTCTCCACATTAATAGATCATACATATTTACAGGGCAATTTTTATTGCATGCACCGATGACAACTTACTTGAAGGATCTTACTCAATCCATAGGTAGGTATAGTGGACTCTCATGGCAAAACTAGTTTAAGGGATGTTTGGAAGCACAAGTAGTATCTCTACTTGGTGCAAAGAATTTGGCTAGCATGAGGGGGAAAAGCAAGCTCAACATGTTGGATGATCCAAGACAATATACTTTATTTCGGATATAAGGAAACATAACCCATTAAGTTGTCTTCCTTGTCCGACGTCAACCTTTTAGCATGTCATATTTTAATGAGTGCTCACAATTACAAAATATGTCCAAGATAGTATATTTATATGTGAAATCTCTCTTCCTTCAATATTCTTTCATGAATTGTTCAAGTGACCAATTCTACGTTTGCTAACTTTCAATAAGTTTACTACCTATACTTATTCTATGTGAAGTCATTACTCCCCATGGTATAAGCATATGAAACATATATAAATTCACATTTATGATATTCAATTATACAACCATTTACTCATAGGATGTACGTGAAGCACATGAGTAAATGACAAACTACTCCAAAAGATAATAGTGAAGGACACTGAGTAGTCAAATAAGTAACTAGCCATGGGAGGGTTCCTTTTCATTTAATAATTCAGATCCAATAATTTTATTCAAACAACAAGTAAAATTGAAAATACGCTCCAAGCAAAACACATATCATGTGACGAATAAAAATATAGCTCCGAGTAAGGTATACCGATAGTTTTGAAGACGAAAGAGGGGATGCCTTCCGGGGCATCCCCAAGCTTAGGCGCTTGAGTCTTCCTTGAATATTACCTTGGGGTGCCTCGGGCATCCCCAATCTTAGGGTCTTTCCACTCCTTATTCTCCTCGTATCGATATCTCACCCAAAGCTTGAAAGCTTCAATCACACAAAACTTAACAGAACTTCGTGAGATAGGTTAGTATGATAAAGAGTAAACCATTCACTTTCGTACTGTCAAATACAAGGTTCATAATTGTTCTCACACAATGCCTACTGTACCATATCATTTCTACAATTTATATTGAGAAATATAAGTCATAGAAACTAGAAAACAAGCAAACTATGCAAAGAAAAAAGAATCTGTCAGAAACAGAACAGTTTGTAATGATCTGAACACTAACCATACTTTTGCTACTCAAAAAAATTATGAAATAAATTGGTGGACGTGAGGAATTTTTCTATTAATCTTCTGAAAAAAGAATCAACCTAATCGCACTCTCCAATAAAAATGGCAGCAAATCTCGTGAGCGCAAAGTTTCTGTTTTTTACAGCAAGATCACATTAACTTTCACCCAAGTCTTCCCAAAGGTCTTACTTGGCATTTTATTGAAACAAAATATATAATACCTGATTAATACAGTAGCTTAATCATGAGAACACACAAAAACATTCAGGGTAAATATTGGGTTGTCTCCCAACAAGCGCTTTTCTTTAATGCCTTTTAGCTAGGCATGATGATTTCAATGATGCTCACATAAAAGATAAGAATTGAAACATAAAGAGAGCATCATGAAGAATATGACTAGCAAATTTAAACCTAACCCACTTCCTATGCCTAGGGATTTTGTGAGTACACAACTTATGGGAACAAGAATCAACTAGCATAGGAAGGAAAAACAAGGATAACTTCAAAACTTTAAGCACATAGAGAGGAAACTTGATATTATTGCAACTCCTACAAGCATGTATTCCTCCCTCATAATAATTTTTAGTAGCATCATGAATGATTTCAACAATATTACTGATATGTCTCCATCGTATCTATAATTTTTGATTGTTCCATGCCAATATTCTACAACTTTCATATACTTTTGGCAACTTTTTATACTATTTTTGGGACTAACATATTGATCCAGTGCCCAGTGTCAGTTCCTGTTTGTCGGGGGCGATGCTGATTCCCGCCAACACCTATGGGGACAGGGCCCCTTTTCGGTTCGGTGGGGGGCGGAGAGCGCACAAAGAGCGGATCGAGGCAGTGCACGCGGGCGATTTTACCCAGCTTCGGGCCGCACGGATGCGTAAAACCCTACTGCTGCTTGTTTGTGTATATTGGATTCTTGCTCAGGAGCGATGGACGCTGCCAGAGTGAGCTTGAGAGTGTTCCTGGTGTCGAACGAGCCGAACTACTCGAGCCTCTGAATTCTTCGAACCCTCCCCTACATTGCGCTTGGGCCTCCTTTTATACTCTCAAGGGGTCACCGACAGGGGGCAACATAGACAAGAAGGGTAAAAATGGAAAAGGATGCGGTAGGTGTAGCTACCGCTACTGTGGATACAGTGCGCCCTACCTAACTCTGACGGCAGGGGACAAAGGCATTAAATGCCTGTCTGAGTCTCCTAAACAGTGCAAAAGGTGACTGTTAGGTGTGCCACCGTTTGCCACGATGGGCTTCTCTTCATCTCCGTTTGCCACCACGTACCCCTAGCTGCACGGCCTCTCGCCACGTGCGCTCTGGGAGAGTCCCAGAGCGACACGTTAGCAGGTGAGCTGGAGCGCGGGCACGAAGTGGGGGTTTCCCGCGGCATGCTCCTTGCCGCGGCCGTCGTCTTGTCGCGTCTGGAAGCTTGTCGCTCGCCGGTTCTTGCCGGGACGCAGGGCGCGTCGCGGCAAGCTTTCTTGGTATGTCTTGAGTGGCCTTCCCGGCAAGCTCCTCTTGCCGGGGTCTTGTCTCTTCCCGGCAAGCTCCTCTTGTCGGGGCCTTGGTTGGCCTTCCCGGCAAGTTCCTCTTGCCAGGGCTTTGATTTGAATACTTTGTTCTTGAATGGTCTTCAAGGGAACCACGGAGGGTCCTGGCGGTAACCTGGCAAGCCTTGCCGCGGGGCGCTGCAACTGCCCGTGCACGAGTTCGGGGTAATAGGGTACCCCTACTCTAGTACACCGACACTGTTTGTTGTAGGTCTTTTGTTTCGCAAAATATCCATATCAAACGGAGTCCAAACACGATAAAAACCGACGAAGATTTTTTTTGGAATATATATGATTTTTGGGAAGAAAAATCCAGGCGAGACGATGCCCGAGGGGGCCATGAGGCAGGGGGCGCGCCCCTGACCCTCGTGGCCACCCCGTAAGGTTGTTGATGCCCTTCTTTCGCCGCAAGAAAGCTAATATCCGGATAGAGATTGTGTTAAAATTTCAACCCAATCGGAGTTACGGATCTCCGGGAATATAAGAAACGGTGAAAGGGTAGAATCTGAGAACGCAGAAACAGAGAGAGACAGAGAGACATATCCAATCTCGGAGGGGCTCTCGCCACTCCCATGCCATGGAGGCCAAGGACCAGAGGGGAAACCCTTCTCCCATCTAGGGAGGAGGTCAAGGAAGAATAAGACGAAGGGGCCCCCTCTCCCCTTCTCTTCCAGTGGCGCCGGAACGCTACCGTGGCCATCATCATCATCATCATCGTGATCTACACCAACACCTCCGCCATCTTCACCAACATCTCCATCACCTTCCCCCCTCTATCTACAACGGTCCACTCTCCCGCAACCCGCTGTACCCTCTACTTGGACATGGTGCTTTATGCTTCATATTATTATCCAATGATGTGTTGCCATCCTATGATGTCTGAGTAGATTTTCGTTATC
The DNA here is from genome assembly GCF_018294505.1 of Triticum aestivum. NCBI lineage: Eukaryota > Viridiplantae > Streptophyta > Magnoliopsida > Poales > Poaceae > Triticum > Triticum aestivum. Next base: position 166,173,548 of record NC_057800.1, on the reverse strand, counting down.
GTATCGGTGGTTGATGAATTGATATGATTGATTTAATTTGCTTTTGGTTATGTTGCTGTCCTTTGGTGCCCATCATATGAGCGCACGCGTGGATCACACCATAGGGTTAGTTGTATGCTGATAGGACTATGTATTGGAGGGCAAGGGTGACAGAAGCTTCAGCCTAGCATAGAAATTGATGCATACGGGATTGAAGGGGACCAATATATCTTAATGCTATGGTTGGGTTTTACCTTAACGAACGTTAGTAGTTGCAGATGCTTGCTAATAGTTCCAATCATAAGTGCATAGAATTCCAAGTCAGGGATGACATGCTAGCAGTGGCCTCTCCCACATAATACTTGCTATCGGTCTAGTAAAGTAGTCAATTGCTTAGGGGCAATTTCGCAATACCACCACTTTTCCACACTCGCTATATTTACTTTATTGCTTCTTTACTTACAACAACCCCTACCTTTTATTTACTTGCTCTTTATTATCTTGTAAACCTATCCAACAACACCTACAAAGTACTTCTAGTTTCATACTTGTTCTAGGTAAAGCGAACATCAAGTGTGCGTAGAGTTGTATCGGTGGTTGATAGAACTTGAGGGAATATTTGTTCTGCCTTTAGCTCCTCGTTGGGTTCGACACTCTTACTTATCGATAACTTTTGCGATCCCCTATACTTGTGGGTTATCAAGACCTTTTTCTGGCGCCGTTGCTGGGGAGCAATAGCGTGGGGTGAATATTCTCGTGTGTGCTTGTTTGATTTATCACTAAGTAATTTTTATTTGCTGTTTTTAGTTGTTCTTTATCTTTAGTTATGGATATGGAACACAAAATACCAAAAAATAGGTGTACTTTTTGCTCATGGAGATGGGGAACCTCCTAAAACCCTCGATGCTGGTTATGTGAAAGATATTATGTACTACTTTAATAATCCTGAGAAAACCCCATTCAATTATGTAATGGGAGTAACGTTGGATCAACGTGAATACTTTAGGGATTACCGCTTGACACAAAAAGGGAAACTATTATGGGATCAAATTCATATATTGAAGTGGTATGCTAGGCAACTATGCTTGAGATATGATTATACTTGTTGCTCTAGGATGAAGGCTCCACACCTTCCCTTTTTATGAGAATTTAATGATAATAAAACCTTAGCTTCTTATGCTAATGGTATATATGATAACTATGATGTGGAAGAAATAGAAGAATTTGTTGCTTTTATAGGTGCTTATGAAATTGAATCTATGTTTAAATAGTTTGAAGATTTTGATGAATCGGTTTATAGACCTAAAAATTTAGCTATCCTTAAATATTGCTATGAGAATTATGAATACAATTCCGATAATAATGCACTTATTGATAAAGTCTCCACTGTCCAAGAAGAGACTAATATTTTGCAGGAATCTATGAAAGAAGAAGTTGATGAAACTGTGAGCTCATTGGATGAAAAAGATGAGGAGGAGAGCGAAGAACAAAATGAGGAAGAGCGGATTGATCACCCGTGCCCACCTTCTAATGAGAGTAACTCTTCAACTCATACATTGTTTAATTCCCCTTCATGCTTACCGAAGGATGAATGCTATGATAATTGCTATGATCCCGTTGATTCTTTTGAAATATCACTTTTTGATGATGCTTGCTATGCTTGTGGCCAAGATGCCAATATGAATTATTCTTATGGAGATGAACTTGCTATAGTTCCTTATGTTAAAAATGAAATTGTTGCTATTGCACCCACGCATGATAGTCCTATTATCTTTTTGAATTCTCCCAACTACACTATATCAGAGAAGTTTGTGCTTATTAAGGATTATATTGATGGGTTGCTTTTTACTACTGCACATGATAATTTTGATGAATATACTATGCATGTGCTTGCTGCTCCTACTTGCAATTATTATGAGAGAGGGACTATATCTCCACCTCTCTATGTTCCCAATACGATAAAATTGCAAGAAACTGTTTATACTATGCATTGGCCTTTACTATGTGTGCATGGATTGTTCTTTTATGACATGCCTATGCATAGGAAGAGAGTTAGACTTTGTCATTACATGATATATGTTACCTTGTTCTCACTACTAAATTGCAAATCATTGCTAATTAAAATTGGCTTTGATATACCTTGGGATCTGGGTGGATTCACTACTTGAGCACTATATGCCTAGCTTAATGGCTTTAAAGAAAGCGCTGCCAGGGAGACAACCTGGAAGTTTTAGAGAGTCATTTATTTCTATTGAGTGCTTTTATATAGTTTAAAAACAACAAAAATAAAGAGGGGAACCCAAAACTTTTTCAAAAAGGAAAGTGAAAGTGAGAGAGACAAGCATTGTTGAAGTGGGAGAGCTCCTTGAACTTTGTTCATGCTCACGGCAACTTTGTGAATCTTGATTACAGAAACTTTTCAACAAAAATAATTATCCCCTTGTACAATTCCATTGTATTATAAAAATAATGTGCCAAGGTTTGCCTTTAGGATGTTTACATTTTCTTGATGGTTTGTACGGTGCAGGACAGAAACTTTGGTTGTAGTGCGCGATTTTACATTTTTAGATGGAACGTCAAATGGTTATGATTATTTTTGCACTGTATTTCTATACAAATTGTTTTTTTACTAATTTTTGCAGAATTTTTCAAGTATCAGAAGTATGGTGAATGTTCAGATTATTACAGACTATTCTGTTTGAGACAGATTCTGTTTTTGATGCATAGTTTGCTCGTTTTGATGAAACTATCAATTTATATTAGTGGATTAAGCCATGAAAAATTAATATTACAGTATACACAATGCAAAAACAAAATATGAATTGGTTTGCAACAGCACTTAGAGTAGTGATTTGCTTTATTATACTAACGGATCTTACCGAGTTTTCCGTTGAAGTTTTGTGTGGATGAAGTGTTCGATGATCGAGAAGGTCTCGATGTGAGAAGAAGGAAGAGAGGCAAGAGCTCAAGCTTGGGGATTCCCGAGGCACCCCAAGTAAATATTCAAGGAGACTCAAGTGTCTAAGCTTGGGGATGCCCGGGAAGGCATCCCCTCTTTCTTCAATAAGTATCGGTATGTTTTCGGATTCGTTTCGTTCATGCGATATGTGCAATCTTGGAGCGTCTTTTGCATTTAGTTTTCATTTTTTATTCACCATGCTGGTATGAGATAATCCTTGGTTGATTTATAGAATGTTCTATGCACTTAACTTATATCTTTTGAGTATGGCTTTATAGAATGCTTCATGTGCTTCACTGATATCATCTGAAGTTTGGATTGCCTGTTTCTCTTTACATAGAAAACCGCCATTTGTAGAATGCTCTTTTTTGGTTCACTTATATTTGTTAGAGCATGGGCATATCTTTTGTAGAAATAATTAAACTCTCTTGCTTCACTTATATCTATTTAGAGAGATGACAGGAACTGGTCAATTACATGGTTAGTCATAAAATCCTACATAAAACTTGTAGATCACTGAATATGATATGTTTGATTCCTTGCAATAGTTTTGCGATATAAAGATCATGATATTAGAGTCATGCTAGTGGGTAGTTGTGGATTGTAGAAATACTTGTTTTGAGGTTTGTGATTCCCGTAGCATGCACGTATGGTGAACTGTTATGTGATGAAGTCGGAGCATGATTTATTTATTGATTGTCTTCCTTATGAGTGGTGGTCGGGGGTGAGCGATGGTCTTTTCCTACCAATCTATCCCCCTAGGAGCATGTGCGTAGTACTTTGTTTTGATATCTAATAGACTTTTGCAATAAGTATGTGAGTTCTTTATGACTAATGTTGAGTCCATAGATTATACGCACTCTCACCCTTCCATCATTGCTAGCCTCTCTAGTATCGCGCAACTTTCGCCGGTACCATAAACCCACCATATACCTTCCTCAAAACAGCCACCATACCTACCTATCATGGCATTTCCATAGCCATTCCAAGATATATTTCCATGCAACTTCCATCATCATCATATACATGACTTGAGCATTCACTGTCATATTGATTTGCATGATCGTAAGATAGCTAGCATGATGGTTTCATGGCTTGTCCATTTTTTGATATCATTGCTATGCTAGATCATTGCACATACCGGTACACCGCCGGAGGCATTCATATAGAGTCATATCTTTGTTCTAGTATTGAGTTGTAATATTGAGTTGTAAGTAAATAAAAGTGTGATGATCATCATTATTAGAGCATTGCCCCAGTGAGGAAAGGATGATGGAGACTATGATTCCCCCACAAGTCGGGATGAGACTCTAGACTTTAAAAATAAATCAAAGAGGCCAAAGAAGCCCAAATAAAAAAAAGAGGCCAAAGAAGCCCAACAAAAAACAAAAAAGAGAGAAAAATGAGAGAAAAAGAGAGAAGGGGCAATCTTACTATCCTTTTACACCACATGTGTTTCAGAGTAGCACCATGTTCTTCATATAGAGAGACTCTTGAGTTATCACTTTCATATACTAGTGGGAATTTTCATTATAGAACTTGGCTTGTATATTCCGATGATGGGCTTCCTCAAACGCCCGAGGTCTTCATGAGCAAGCAAGTTGGATGCACACCCACTTAGTTTTCAGTCTGAGCTTTCATACACTTATAGCTCTTAGTGCATCTGTTGCATGGCAATCCCTACTCACTCACATTGATATCTATTGATGGGCATCTCCATAGCCCGTTGATATGCCTAGTTGATGTGAGACTATCTTCTTCTTTTTTTCTTCTCCACAACCACCATTCTATTCCACCTATAGTACTATATCCATGGCTCACGCTCATGTATTGCGTGAAAGTTGAAAAGATTTGAGAATGTCAAAAGTATGAAACAATTGCTTGGCTTGTCATCGGGGTTGTGCATGATGTGAATATTTTGTGTGGTGAAGATGGAGCATAGCCAGACTATATGATTTTGTAGGGATAACTTTCTTTGGCCATGTTATTTTGAAAAGACTGATTGCTTTATTAGTAGGCTTCAAGTATTATTGTTTTTATGTCAAATGATAGACTATTGTTTTGAATCACTCGTATCTTAATATTCAAGCCATGATTAGATATGTGATCAAGATTATGCTAGGTAGCATTCCACATCAAAAATTATCTTTTTTATCATTTACCTACACGAGGATGAGCAGGAATTAAGCTTGGGGATGCTGATATGTCTCCGTCGTATCTATAATTTTTGATTGTTCCATGCCAATATTCTACAACTTTCATATACTTTTGGCAACTTTTTATACTATTTTTGGGACTAACATATTGATCCAATGCCCAGTGCCAGTTCCTATTTGTTGCATGTTTTTTTTCGCAATTACCATCACATAAAGCATTCTTTTCATGATCTACGGGCATAGAAATTTTTCTACTCTCCACATGAGCAAAATTCTTCTCATTCGGAATGGCGGGATCACTAGTTCCTAAAGTTGACACTCTTCCAAACCCGCTTTAGATGATAGTATTATTCATACTCCAAAAGATGTAAGTGAAGTTCATGGAGCATTCTACAATTAATATAAACTAACCAATGTTCAAGCTCAAAATGTATGAGTGAAGCACACGAAGCATTCTATAAAACCATACTCAAAAGATTTAAGTGAAGCACAAAGAGCAATTATATAAGATCATACTTAAAAGATATAAGTGAACCACATGAATAAATCAATGAAGGGCTATCTCATACTATCATGGTTCATAAAGGAAGAACAAAAAACACAAAGGACACAAATCATGTGAACGAAACAGAAACCGAGCTATACCGATAATTGTTGAAGAAGAAAGATGGGATGCCAACCGGGGAATCCCCAAGCTTAGATGCTTGAGTATCCTTAGAATATTTACTTGGGGTGCCTTGGGCATCCCCAATCTTTAGCTCTTTCCTCGCTTTATTCTTCTCACATCGGTAACTCCTCGTTCTTCGAACACTTCATCAACAAAAACTTGGTGAGATCCGTTAGTATAATAAAGCAAATCACTACCTTTAGGTACTGTTGCAAACTCATTCCAATTTCATATTAGAACTATATCTACTGTATTCCAACTTCACCATGGTTTATACCCCCCGATACTACCCATATATTCATCAAAATAAGCAAACAACAGACGAAAAACAGAATCTGTCTAAAACAGGACAGTCTGTAGAAATCTGAAGGTTTAATAAAGTTCTGTAAATCCAAAAATTATGAAATAAATTTGAAAATTTGAACAATTTATACAGAAGTAATGTGCAAAAAGTTTCAGACCCATTTGACTTTCCAGTAAAAAATTTAAAATCACGCGCTACAACCAAAGTTTCTGTTTTTGTTCTGCACATAGTAAACAAGCAATCTAATCATCCTAAAACCAAAGCTTGGCACATTATTTTTATAATACAATGGATATATATAAGGGGATAATTATTTACAGAGAAACTTCCATGTAAATTTTTACATTGTTTCCGTGAGCATGAACACGAGTGCTCAAGGTCAACCCTCACTTCTTCAATGCATAACTTTCCAATCACTTCTCTTTTTGAAAAACTTTTTAGGCATGAGAGGCAAGTAATTTTTTTGTATTTTCATTCTTTTAATTTTTTTATATATTTTTCACCCACAACTAAACAGAAACAAAAAAGAAAAAACAAAATCTACTTAGTGAAGAAAGCAAACAAGCATACACGAGAATATCAACCCCACGCTATTGCTCCCCAGCAACGGCGCCAGAAAAGAGCTTGATAATCCCCAAGTGCAAGGAATCATCATAGCAATTTCCAAAGGTGGAATTGATAAGTATGGAGTGTCGAACCCACAAGTAGCTAAAGGTAAGATCAGTATTCTCTCAGGCCCTATTTGCCACTGATACGACTCTATATACACCGAACGTTTGCTTCCAACTAGCAATGAGAAATAAAACTACATTGTGGGTATGAAGTGGATAACTTTGTATGATATCGGAGAGCTAAAATATAAAATTAGGTGCTGTTATCATAAAGTTAGAATATATTACTAAATATTATAAATAGAGAGTGTGGAATAATGGTGGATCAGTGTGCGAAATTGTCCTAGGCAATTGTTAACAAGACCGGTAATCACTATTGCAATTTCATATGAGGGAGAGGCATAAGCTAACATACTTTCTCTACTTGGATCATATGCATTTATGATTGGAACTCTAGCAAGCATCCGCAACTACTAAATATCATTAAGGTAAAACCCAACCATAGCATTAAAGCATCAAGTCCTCTTTATTCCCATACGCAACAACCCCCTTACTCGGGTTTGTGTTTCAGTCACTCACCAACCCACTATAAGCGAATCATGAACGTATTGCAACACCCTACAGCGGGAACCCCTCATGCTTGCGCGACACGGAGGGCACCATAGGAAAGCATCAAAGTAAAACATACAACTCATACCAATCTAGATCATCAATCAACCCAAAGACAAAAGATATCTACTCAAAACATCATAGGATGGCAACACATCATTGGATCATAATATGTGGCATAAAGCACCATGTTCAAGTAGGGATCACAACGGGGTGCGGGAGAGTGGACCGCGTAAAAGAGATGAGGATGGTGATGTTGATGAAGACGATCACCGCGGCGATGATTCCCCTCTCGATGGCACTCCGGTGCCACCAAGAGAGAGGAGGAGAGGTTCTCCCCCTTGTGCTTCCTCCTCCATGGCCTCCCCCTGGATGGGGAGGGGTTCCCCCTCTAGTCCTTGGCCTTCATGGTGACGATGGCCCCTCCGAGATCCTGCTCCTTGCCCTCCGGTGATGATGCCCCCCTCCGTCAGGGTGCCGGAGAGGGCCTAGATTGGTTTTTGGTGGCTACGGAGGCTTCTAGCGGCGGAACTCCCGATCTAGGTTAATTTTCTGAGGTTTATGTATTTATAGGATTTTTTGGCGTCGGTCTCATGTCAAGGAGGTGCCCGAGGCATCCACGAGGCAGGCCCACGCGCCTGGGGGGTGGGCGCGCCCCCCACCCTCGTGGACGCCCCGGGACTCTCCTGGCCCAACTCTTTTACTCCGGGGTCTTCTTTTGGTCCATAAAAATCGTCAAAAATTGGCACGTCAATTGGACTCCGTTTGATATTCCTTTGATGTAAAACTCAAAAACCAAGAAAAAAACAGAAACTAGCACTGGGCACTATGTTAATAGGTTAGTCACAAAAATCATATAAAATAGCATATAAATGCATATAAAACATCCAAGGTTGATAATATAATAGCATGAATACTTCATAAATTATAGATACGTTGGAGACGTATCAATAACCAAAGTGAATTACCATGTTGTTCTAAAGGACTCTCAAAATGATATAAGTGAAGCATGAGAGATCAATTATTTCTATAAAATAGAACCACCTCCGTGCTCTAAAAGATATAAGCAAACCACTAGAGCAAAAACTATATGGCTCAAAAGATATAAGTGAAGCACATAGAGTATTCTAATAAACTCCAATTCAAGTGTGTCTCTCCCAGAAGGTGTGTACAGCCAGGATGATTGTGGTAAACTAAAAAGCAAAGACTCAAATCATACATGACTCTCCAAGCAAAACACATATCATGTGGCGAATAAAAATATAGCTCCAAGTAAAGTTACCGATGGACGAAGACGAAAGAGGGGATGCATTCCGGGGCATCCCCAAGCTTAGGCTTTTGGTTGTCCTTGGATTTTACCTTGGGGTGCCTTGGGCATCCCCAAGCTTAGGCTCTTGCCACTCCTTGTTCCATAATCCATCAAATCTTTACCCAAAACTTGAGAACTTCACAACACAAAACTTAAAAAAATCTTCGTGAGCTCCGTTAGTAAAAGAAAACAAACCACCACTTCAAGGTACTGTAATGAACTCATTCTTTATTTATATTGGTGTTAAACCTACTGTATTCCAACTTTTCTATGGTTCATAAACTCTATTACTAGCCATAGATTCATCAAAATAAGCAAACAACACACAAAAAACAGAATCTGTTAAAAACAGAACAGTCTGTAGTAATATGTAGGTTTCGAATACTTATGGAACCCCAAAAATTCTAAAATAAATTGCTGGACGTGAGGAATTTATCTATTAATCATCTTCAAAAAGAATTAACTAAATAGCATTCTCCAGTAAAAAATGGCAGCAATTCTCGTGAGCACTAAAGTTTCTGTTTTTTACAGCAAGATCAAAAAGACTTTCCCCAAGTCTTCCCAAAGGTTCTACTCCCTCCATTCCATATTAGTTGTCACTTAAACGGATGTATCTAGCACTGAAATACGTCTAGGTACATCCATTTCAGAGACAAGTAATTCCGAACGGAGGGAGTACTTGGCACAAACACTAATTAAAAGCATAAAACCACATCTAAACAGAGGCTATATGAATTATTTATTGAATAACAGCAAGGAAAAATATTGGGTTTTCTCCCAACAAGCACTATCGTTTAACGCCCCTAGCTAGGCATTGATAATTTTAATGATGCTCAAATGAAAGAAAAGAATTGAAGCACAAAGAGAGCATCATAAAACACGTGACAAACACATCTAATTCTAACATACTTACTATGCATAGGCATCTTATAGGCAAACAAATTATCAGGGAAAGAAAAAACTAGCATATGCAAGGAAGCGGAAAGAAACAATAGCAATCTCAACATAACGAGAGGTAATTTAGTAACATGAAAATTTCTACCACCATATTTTCCTCTCTCATAATAATTACATGTGGGATCATAAGCAAATTCAACAAAATAGCTATCACATAAAATATTTTCAACATGATCCACATGCATGCAAAGTTGACACTCTTCCAAAATAGTGGGATTAACATTAACTAAAGTCATGACCTCTCCAAACCCACTTTTATCAAAAAATTAATAAGATTGAATATTCTCCAAATATGTGGGATCTAAAGTTGACACTCTTCCAAACCCACTTTCAATAATATTGCAAACACTATTATAAATCGCATATTCATCATGGGGCTTAAATAAATTTTCAAGATCATAAGAAGAATCACCCCAATCATGATCATTGCAACAAATAGTAGTCATAGCAAAACTAGCATCCCCAAGCTTGAGGTTTTGAATATCATTAACACAATGGACATTAAGATAATTTATAATAACATTATTGCAATCATGTTTTTTATCGAAGGAACTATCAAGTATGGGTGCAATAGCAACGATCTCATGTTTGACATAAGGAACTATAGCAAATTCATCTTCATAAATATTGGCATCATGGCCACAAGAATAGCAAGCATCATGTTCATCAAGGGATATTTCAATCAAATCATCAGAATCATAATTATCTATAGATTCATGCATATCATTATTTTCTTCCGAAGCAACTGTCATTCTTTCAATAAATTCTTTGACATAGACATTATGAGCATAGTTTTCATAGCAATATTTAAGTATGTCAATTTTCAGATTCCTAGAGAGTAATATCATGCTTTTCAATCAAAGAAGCAACTTCATAAGCACCCGTAAAAGCAACACATTCTTCAATTTGTTCGATATCGTAGTAACTATAAACACCCTTTGCACAAGAAGATAAGATTTCATTATCATTAAACTCACATAGGTAGGGGAGATGTTTTTTAGGGTTCTTAGAGCAACAAGTAAGATCACAAATTTCACAAAGATTCCAAGCATAACATAGCAATCTGTTTATTTGATCTCATAAGAGTCTCCCTTTTTCAGACAAACGGTGACGCACAAAATGAGCATGCCCATATAAAGATTTCCCATCAACTAGGCTAGTTGGGGTTTCAGCACGAGCGCATAAGAGGATCGAAGATGATCCAAGTAGAACACTTTAAGTGGATCCATATCAATAGATTTTTAGCAAGCAAAGATGCAAGCAAATAGAAGCCACATGGAAACACAAAGAAAGATACATACAAGAAGAAGGCGAACGTAAAAAGGGCGAATAAAACGGCAAAGGTGGAGTGGGGGAGAGGAAAACGGAAGGCAAATGGCAAATAATGTAATGCGAGGGTAAGAGTTGTGATGGGTACTTGGTATGTCTTGACTTGGCGTAGATCTCCCCGACAACGGCGCCAGAAATCCTTCTTGCTACCTCTTGAGCACTGCGTTGGTTTCCCCTTGAAGAGGAAAGGGTGATGCAGCAAAGCAGCGTAAGTATTTCCCTCAGTTTTTGAGAACCAAGGTATCAATCCAGTAGGAGACCACGCGCGAGTCACCTTGTACCTACACAAACAAATAAGAACCTTGCAACCAACGCGATAAAGGGGTTGTCAATCCCTTCACGGCCACTTGCGAGAGTGAGATCTGATAGAGATAATAATAATAAGATAAATATTTTTGGTATTTTTATGATATAGATTGAAAGTAAAGATTGCAAAATAAGATAGATTGGAAAATTATATGATGGAAAATAGACCCGGGGGCCATAGGTTTCACTAGTGGCTTCTCTCAAGATATCATAAGTATTACGGTGGGTGAACAAATTACTATCGAGCAATTGATAGAAAAGTGAATAATTATGAGAATATATAGGTATGATCATGTATATAGGCATCACGTCCGTGACAAGTAGACTGACTCCTGCCTGCATCTACTACTATTACTCCACACATCGACCGTTATCCAGCATGCATCTAGAGTATTAAGTTCATAATAATAGAGTAACGCTTTAAGCAAGATGACATGATGTAGAGGTATAAACTCATGCAATATGGTATAAACCCCGTCTTTTTATCCTCGATGGCGACAATACAATACGTGTCGTTTCCCTTTCTGTCACTGGGATCGAGCACCGCAAGATTGAATTCAAAGCTAAGCACTTCTCCATTGCAAGAAAGATCAATCTAGTAGGCCAAACCAAACTGATAATTCGAAGAGACTTGCAAAGATAACCAATCATACATAAAAGAGTTCAGAGAAGATTCAAATATTGTTCATAGATAATCTTGATCATAAAACCACAATTCATCGGATCTCGACAAACACACCACAAAAAGAGTTACATCGAATAGATCTCCAAGAGAATCGAGGAGAACTTTGTATTGAGATCCAAAGAGAGAGAAGAAGCCATCTAGCTAATAACTATGGACCCGAAGGTCTGAGGTAAACTACTCACACATCATTGGAGGGGCCATGGAGTTGATGTAGAGGCCCTCTGTGATTAATGCCCCCTCTGGCGGAGCTCCGGAAAAGGCCCCAAGATGGGATCTCTTGGGTATAGAAGGTTGCGGCAGTGGAAATAGGGTTTCGTGGTGCTCCTGGATGTTTTCAGGGTACGTATGTATATATAGGAGGAAGAAGTAGGTCGGTGGAGCCACGAGGGGCCCATGAGGGGGGAGATCGCGCCCAGGGGGGTAGGCGCGCCCCCTGCCTTGTGGCCACCTTGTCCGTTTCTTGACGTCCACTCCAAGTCCTCTAGATCATGTTTGTTCCAAAAATCATGCTCCCGAAGGTTTCATTCCGTTTGGACTCCGTTTGATATTCCTTTTCTGTGAAACACTGAAATAGGAAAAAACAGCAATTTGGGCTGGGCCTCCGGTTAATAGGTTAGTCCCAAAAATAATATAAAAGTGTAAAATAAAGCCCATTATCATCCAAAACAGATAATATAATAGCATGGAACAATAAAAAATTATAGATACGTTGGAGACATATCAATGAACAACTTGCTAGGGTTAGAGAGAATGAAATTATTGAAACCGATAATATTGATGAAAGTGATGATGAAGATCCCCCCCCCTATATATGAATTGCCTATTGTGCGTGAGGGTTATGTTATGGATGAAGAAACTGCTAGAGACTTTTTAGCTTGCAATGATAGATATGATCTTAAGAAATTGTTAGCTAAGCTGAAAGAAAAATCCTTGAATGCTAGAATGAAACATGACCCTGCTTTTGCTACTTCACCTATGTGTATCTCTGATAAGGATTATGGTTTCTCTGTCGATTCTGAGTTAATTACTTTGGTTGAATCTGATCCTTTCCATGGTTATGAAACTGAAACTGTTTTGGCACATCTTACTAAATTAAATGATATAGCCACCCTTTTTACTCATGATGAGAAAACTCGCTATTACTTTATCCTTAAGTTATGTCTGTTCTCATTAAAGGGTGATGCTAAAACATGGTTTAATTCTCTTGATCCTGGTTGTGTGCGTAGTCCCCAGGATATGATTTATTACTTCTCTACTAAATATTTCCCTGCTCATAAGAAACAAGCTGCCTTAAGGGAAATATATAATTTTGTGCAAGTTGAAGAAGAGAGTCTCCCACAAGCTTGGGGAGGCTTCTTTGATTACTTAATGCTTTGCCTGATCATCCTCTCAAGAAAAATGAAATGCTTGATATCTTTTATAATGGACTAACCGATGCTTCCAGAGACCACCTGGATAGTTGTGCTGGTTGTGTTTTCAGGGAAAGAACTGTTGAACAAGCTGAATTGCTATTGAATAATATGTTGAGTAACAAAAATGATTGGACACTTCCTGAACCAACTCCTAAGCCAACTCCGAAGAAAAGGGGTATTCTATTTCTCAGTCCTGAAGATATGCAAGAGACAAAGAAATCTATGAAAGAAAAAGGTATTAAAGCTGAAGATGTTAATAATTTACCACCTATTGAAGAAATACATGGTCTTGATAACCCGACACAGGTAGTAAAGGTAAATTCTCTCTATAGATTTGATGAAGGTGATATTCCTCATAATAAGTCTGCTAGCCAATGCTTGGATGAATTTGATAATTTTATTGTGAAGCAACAAAACTTCAATGCTTATGTTGGTAGACAATTGCAACGTAATGCTTATATGATTGAACACTTGAGTGATTATATGTCTAGAGTTAAAGGTGAACTTAAACTTATTAGTAAACATGCTTCTATGGTTACCACTCAAGTAGAACAAGTACTTAAAGCTCAGAATGATTTGCTCAATGAATTATAAGAAAAATGAAAATGTTGTTAGAGTTGTGACTAGAGGGGGTAAAATGACTCGGGAACCTTTGTATCCTGAAGACCACCCTAAGAGAATTGAGTAAGATTCTCAGAGAACTAATGTTGATGCACCTAGTTCTTCTAAGAGGAAGAAAAAGAAAAATGATAGGACTTTGCATGCTTCTAGTGAACCTATTGTTGACACACCTGAGAATCCTAATGATATCTCTATTTATGATGTTGAAACACAATCTGGTAATGAACATGAACCTAGTGATAATGTTAATGATGATGTTCATGTTGATGCTCAACCTAGCAATGGCAATGATGTAGAGATTGAACCTGCTGTTGATCTTGATAACCAACAATCAAAGAATCAACATTATGATAAGAGAGCCTTCATTGCGACGAAGCACGGTAAAGAAAGAGAATCATGGGTTCAGAAACCGATGCCTTTTCCTACTAAACCATCCAAGAAAAAGGATGATGAGGATTTTGAGCGCTTAGCTGAAATGATTAGACCTATCTTTTTGTGTATGTGTTTGACTAATATGCTTAAAATGAATCCTTATGCTAAGTACATGAAAGATATTGTTACAAAAAAGAAAGATACCGGAAGCTGAAATTTCCACCATGCTTGCTAATTATACTTTTAAGGGTGGAATACCAAAGAAACTTAGAGATCCAGGAGTACCAACTATACCATGCTCCATTAAAAGAAACTATGTCAAAACTACTTTATGTGATCTTGGAGCCGGTGTTAGTGCTATGCCTCTCTCTTTATATCGTAGACTTGATTTGAATAAGTTGACACCTAGTGAAATATCTTTGCAAATGGCTGATAAATCAACTGCTATACCTGTCAGTATTTGTGAGGATGTGCCTGTAGTGGTTGCAAACGTTACTATTTTAACGGACTTTGTTATTCTTGATATTCCCGAGGACGATAGTGAAGGAAATATGCCCTAGAGGCAATAATAAAGTTATTATTTATTTCCTTATATCATGATAAATGTTTATTATTCATGCTAGAATTGTATTAACCGGAAACATAATACATGTGTGAATACATAGACAAACAGAGTGTCACTACTATGCCTCTACTTGACTAGCTCATTAATCAAAGATGGTTATGTTTCCTAACCATGAACAAAGAGTTGTTATTTGATTAACGGGATCACATCATTAGGTGAATGATCTGATTGACATGACCCATTCCATTAGCTTAGCACCCGATCGTTTAGTATGTTGCTATTGCTTTCTTCATGACTTATACATGTTCCTATGACTATGAGATTATGCAACTCCCGTTTGCCGGAGGAACACTTTGTGTGCTACCAAACGTCACAACGTAAATGGGTGCTTATAAAGGTACTGTACAGGTGTCTCCAAAGGTACATGTTGGGTTGGCGTATTTCGAGATTAGGATTTGTCACTCCGATTGTCGGAGAGGTATCTCTGGGCCCTCTCGGTAATGCACATCACATAAGCCTTGCAAGCATTGCAACTAATGAGTTAGTTGCGAGATGATGTATTACGGAACGAGTAAAGAGACTTGCCGGTAACGATATTGAACTAGGTATTGAGATACCGACGATCGAATCTCGGGCAAGTAACATACCGATGACAAAGGGAACAACGTATGTTGTTATGCGGTCTGACCGATAAAGATCTTCGTAGAATATGTAGGAGCCAATATGAGCATCCAGGTTCCGCTATTGGTTATTGACCGGAGACGTGTCTCGGTCATGTCTACATTGTTCTCGAACCCGTAGGGTCCGCGCGCTTAAGGTTTCGATGACAGCTATATTATGAGTTTATGAGTTTTGATGTACCGAAGTTAGTTCGGAATCCCGGATGTGATCACGGACATGACGAGGAGTCTCGAAATGGTCGAGACATAAAGATTGATATATTGGACGGCTATATTCGGACACTTGGAAGTGTTCCGGGTGATTTCGGAGAAAACCGGAGAGCCGGAGGGTTACCGGAACCCCCCCGGAAGAAGTAATGGGCCATATGGGCCTTAGTGGAGAGAGAGAGGGGCAGCCAAAGGTGGGTCGCGCGCCTCCTCCCCCCTGGTCCGAATTGGACTAGGAGAGGGGGGGACGCCCCCCTTTCCTTCTCCCTCCCCACTTCTTTCCCCCTCCTAGTAGGAGTCCTACTCCTACTAGGAGGAGGACTCCTCCTTGGCGCGCCATAGAGGCCGGCCGGCCTCCTCCCCTTGATCCTTTATATACGGGGGCAAGGGGGCACCCCTTGATACACAAGTTGATCCAGGTGATCATATTCTTAGCCGTGTGCGGTGCCCCCTTCCAACATAGTCCTCGATAATATTGTAGCGGTGCTTAGGCGAATCCCTGCGACGGTAGTACATCAAGATCGTCACCACGCCGTCGTGCTGACCGAACTCTTCCCCGACACTTTGCTGGATCGGAGTCCGGGGATCGTCATCGAGCTGAACGTGTGCTAGAAATCAGAGGTGTCGTAGTTTCGATGCTTGATCGGTCGGGCCGTGGAGACGTACGACTACATCAACCAAACGCTTCCGTTGTTGATCTACAAGGGTACGTAGATCACACTCTCCCCCTCTCGTTGCTATGCACCACCATGATCTTGTGTGTGCATAGGAAAATTTTGAAATTACTACATTCCCCAACAGTGGCATCCGAGCCTAGGTTTTATATGTTGATGTTATATGCACGAGTAGAACACAAGTGAGTTGTGGGCGATATAAGTCATACTGCTTACCAGCATGTCATACTTTGGTTCGGCGGTATTGTTGGACGAAGCGGCCCGGACCGACATTACGCGTACGCTTACGCGAGACCGGTTCTCCCGACGTGCTCTGCACATAGGTGGCTTACGGGTGACAGTTTCTCCAACTTTAGTTGAACCGAGTGTGACTACGCCCGGTCCTTGCGAAGGTTAAAACAGCACCAACTTGACAAACTATCGTTGTGGTTTTGATGCGTAGGTAAGATTGGTTCTTGCTTAAGCCTGTAGCAGCCACGTAAAACTTGCAACAACAAAGTAGAGGACATCTAACTTGTTTTTGCAGGGCATGTTGTGATGTGATATGGTCAAGACATGATGCTAAATTTTATTGTATGAGATGATCATGTTTTGTAACCGAGTTATCGGCAACTGGCAGGAGCCATATGGTTGTCGCTTTATTGTATGCAATGCAATCGCGCTGTAATGCTTTACTTTATCACTAAGCGGTAGCGATAGTCGTGGAAGCATAAGATTGGCGAGACGACAACGATGCTACGATGGAGATCAAGGTGTCGTGCCGGTGATGATGGTGATCACGATGGTGCTTCAGAGATGGAGATCACAAGCACAAGGTGATGATGGCCATATCATATCACTTATATTGATTGCATGTGATGTTTATCTTTTATGCATCTTATCTTGCTTTGTTTGACGGTAGCATTATAAGATGATCTCTAACTAATTATCAAGAAGTGTTCTCCCTGAGTATGCACCGTTGCGAAAGTTCTTCGTGCTGAGAGACCACGTGATGATCGGGTGTGATAGGCTCTACGTTCAAATACAACGGGTGCAAAACAGTTGCACACGCGGAATACTCAGGTTATACTTGACGAGCCAAGCATATACAGATATGGCCTCGGAGCACGGAGACCGAAAGGTCGAGCGTGAATCATATAGTAGATATGATCAACATAGTGATGTTCACCAATGAAACTACTCCATCTCACGTGATGATCGGACATGGTTTAGCTGATTTGGATCACGTAATCACTTAGAGGATTAGAGGGATGTCTATCTAAGTGGGAGTTCTTTAAGTAAATTAATTGAACCTAAAATTATCATGAAACTTAGTACCTGACAGTATCTTGCTTGTTTATGCTTGATTGTAGATAGATGGCTCGTGTTGTTGTTCCATTAAATTTTAATGCGTTCCTTGAGAAAGCAAAGTTGAAAGATGATGGTAGCAATTACACGGACTGAGTCCGTAACTTGAGGATTATCCTCATTGCTGCACAGAAGAATTACGTCCTGGAAGCACCGCTGGGTGCCAGGCCTGCTGCTGGAGCAACACCAGATGTTATGAACGTCTGGCAGAGCAAAGCTGATGACTACTCGATAGTTCAGTGTGCCATGCTTTACGGCTTAGAATCGGGACTTCAACGACGTTTTGAACGTCATGGAGCATATGAGATGTTCCAGGAGTTGAAGTTAATATTTCAAGCAAATGCCCGGATTGAGAGATATGAAGTCTCCAATAAGTTCTATAGCTGCAAGATGGAAGAGAGCAGTTCTATCAGTGAGCATATACTCAAAGTGTCTGGGTATAATAATCACTTGATTCAATTGGGAGTTAATCTTCCAGATGATTGCATCATTCACAGAGTTCTCCAATCACTGCCACCAAGCTACAAGAGCTTCGTGATGAACTATAATATGCAAGGGATGAATAAGACTATTCCCGAGCTCTTCGCAATGCTGAAAGTTGCGGAGGTAGAAATCAAGAAGGAGCATCAAGTGTTGATGGTCAACAAGACCACTAGTTTCAAGAACAAGGGCAAAGGGAAAAAGAAGGGGAACTTCAAAAAGAACAGCAAGCAAGTTGCTACTCAAGAGAAGAAACCCAAACCTGGACCTAAGCCTGAAACTGAGTGCTTCTACTGCAAGCAGACTGGTCACTGGAAGCGGAACTGCCCCAAGTATTTGGCGGATAAGAAGGATGGCAAGGTGAACAAAGGTATATGTGATATACATGTTATTGATGTGTACCTTACTAATGCTCGCAGTAGCAGCTGGGTATTTGATACTGGTTTTGTTGCTAATATTTGCAACTCGAAACAGGGACTACGGATTAAGCGAAGATTGGCTAAGGACGAGGTGACGATTCGCGTGGGAAACGGTTCCAAAGTCGATGTGATCGCAGTCGGCACGCTACCTCTACATCTACCTTCGGGATTAATATTAGACCTAAATAATTGTTATTTGGTGCCAGCGTTAAGCATGAACATTATATCTGGATTTTGTTTAATGCGAGATGGTTATTCATTTAAATCTGAGAATAATGGTTGTTCTATTTATATGAGTAATATCTTTTATGGTCATGCACCCTTAAAGAGTGGTCTATTTTATTGAATCTCGATAGTAGCAACATACATATTCATAGTGTTGAAGCCAAAAGATGCAGAGTTGATAATGATAGTGCAACTTATTTGCGGCACTGCCGTTTAGGTCATATCGGTGTAAAGCACATGAAGAAACTCCATACTGATGAACTTTTGGAACCACTTGATTATGAATCACTTGGTACTTGCGAACCATGCCTCATGGGCAAGATGACTAAAACACCATTCTCCGGTACTATGGAGAGAGCAACAGATTTGTTGGAAATCATACATACAGATGTATGTGGTCCAATGAATATTGAGTCTCGTGGCGGATATTGTTATTTTCTCACCTTCACAGATGACTTAAGAGATATGGGTATATCTACTTAATGAAACATAAGTCTGAAACGTTTGAAAAGTTCAAAGAATTTCGGAGTGAAGGTGAAAATCATCGTAACAAGAAAATAAAATTTCTGTGATTTGATCGTGGAGGAGAATATTTGAGTTACGAGTTTGGTGTACATTTGAAACAATGCGGAATAGTTTCGCAACTCACGCCACTCGGAACACCACAGCGTAATGGTGTGTCCGAATGTCGTAATCGTACTTTACTAGATATGGTGCGATCTATGATGTCTCTTACTGATTTACCGCTATCGTTTTGGGGTTATGCTTTGGAGACGGCCGCATTCACGTTAAATAGGGCACCATCAAAATCCGTTGAGACGACACCTTATGAACTATGGTTTGGCAAGAAACCAAAGTTGTCGTTTCTGAAAGTTTTGGGCTGCGATGCTTATGTGAAAAAGCTTCAACCTGATAAGCTCGAACCCAAATCGGAGAAATGTGTCTTCATAGGATATCCAAAGGAGACTATTGGATACACCTTCTATCACAGATCCGAAGGCAAGACTTTTGTTGCTAAGTTCGGAAACTTTCTGGAGAAGGAGTTTCTCTCGAAAGAAGTGAGTGGGAGGAAAGTAGAACTTGACGAGGTAACTGTACCTGCTCCCTTATTGGAAAGTAGTGCATCACAGAAAACTGTTTCTGTGACACCTACACCAGTTAGTGAGGAAGCTAATGATGATGATCATGAAACTTCAGAACAAGATACTACTGAACCTCGTAGATCAACCAGAGTGAGATCCGTGCCAGAGTGGTACGGTAATCCTGTTCTGGAAGTCATGCTACTAGATCATGATGAACCTACGAACTATGAAGAAGCGATGGTGAGCCCAGATTCCGCAAAATGGCTTGAAGCCATGAAATCTGAGATGGGATCCATGTATGAGAACAAAGTATGGACTTTGGTTGACTTGCCCGATGATCGGCAAGCAATTGAGAATAAATGGATCTTCAAGAAGAAGACTGACGCTAACGGTAATATTACTGTCTACAAAGCTCGACTTGTCGCAAAAGGTTTTCGACAAGTTCAAGGGATTGACTACGATGAGACCTTCTCACCCGTAGCGATGCTTAAGTCTGTCCGAATCATGTTAGCAATTGCCGCATTTTATGATTATGAAATTTGGCAGATGGATGTCAAAACTACATTCCTGAAGAGTTGTATATGATGTAACCAGAAGGTTTTGTCGATCCAAAGGGAGCTAACAAAGTGTGCAAGCTCCAGCGATCCATTTATGGACTGGTGCAAGCCTCTCGGAGTTGGAATAAACGCTTTGATAGTGTGATCAAAGCATTTGGTTTTATACAGACTTTTGGAGAAGCCTGTATTTACAAGAAAGTGAGTGGGAGCTCTGTAGCATTTCTGATATTATATGTGGATGACATATTACTAATTGGAAATGATATAAAATTTCTGGATAGCATAAAGGGATACTTGAATAAGAGTTTTCAATGAAAGACCTCGGTGAAGCTGCTTACATATTAGGCATTAAGATCTATAGAGATAGATCAAGACGCTTAATTGGACTTTCACAAAGCACATACCTTGACAAAGTTTTGAAGAAGTTCAAAATGGATCAAGCAAAGAAAGGGTTCTTGCCTGTGTTACAAGGTGTGAAGTTGAGTAAGACTCAATGCCCGACCACTGCAGAAGATAGAGAGAAAATGAAAGATGTTCCCTATGCTTCAGCCATAGGCTCTATCATGTATGCAATGCTGTGTACCAGACCTGATGTATGCCTTGCTATAAGTCTAGCAGGGAGGTACCAAAGTGATCCAGGAGTGGATCACTGGACAGCGGTCAAGAACATCCTGAAATACCTGAAAAGGACTAAGGATATGTTTCTCATTTATGGAGGTGACAAAAAGCTCATCGTAAAAGGTTACGTTGATGCAAGCTTTGACACTGATCCGGACGATTCAAAATCGCAAACCGGATACGTGTTTACATTAAACGGTGGAGCTGTCAGTTGGTGCAGTTCTAAACAAAGCGTTGTAGCGGGATCTACACGTGAAGCGGAGTACATAGCTGCTTCGGAAGCAGCAAATGAAGGAGTCTGGATGAAGGAGTTCATATCCGATCTAGGTGTCATACCTAGTGCATCGGGTCCAATGAAAATCTTTTGTGACAATACTGGTGCAATTGCCTTGGCAAAGGAATCCAGATTTCACAAGAGAACCAAGCACATCAAGAGACGCTTCAATTCCATCCGGGATCTAGTCCAGGTGGGAGACATAGAGATTTGCAAGATACATACGGATCTAAATGTTGCAGACCCGTTGACTAAGCCTCTTCCATGAGCAAAACATGATCAGCACCAAGGCTCCATGGGTGTTAGAATCATTACTGTGTAATCTAGATTATTGACTCTAGTGCAAGTGGGAGACTGAAGGAAATATGCCCTAGAGGCAATAATAAAGTTATTATTTATTTCCCTATATCATGATAAATGTTTATTATTCATGCTAGAATTGTATTAACCGGAAACATAATACATGTGTGAATACATAGACAAACAGAGTGTCACTAGTATGCCTCTACTTGACTAGCTCGTTAATCAAAGATGGTTATGTTTCCTAACCATGAACAAAGAGTTGTTATTTGATTAATGGGATCACATCATTAGGTGAATGATCTGATTGACATGACCCATTCCATTAGCTTAGCACCCGATTGTTTAGTATGTTGCTATTGCTTTCTTCATGACTTATACATGTTCCAATGACTATGAGATTATGCACTCCCGTTTGCCGGAGGAACACTTTGTGTGCTACCAAACGTCACAACGTAAATGGGTGATTATAAAGGTACTGTACATGTGTCTCCAAAGGTACATGTTGGGTTGGCGTATTTCGAGATTAGGATTTGTCACTCCGATTGTCGGAGAGGTATCTCTGGGCCCTCTCGGTAATGCACATCACATAAGCCTTGCAAGCATTGCAACTAATGAGTTAGTTGCGATATGGTGTATTACGGAACGAGTAAAGAGACTTGCCGGTAACGAGATTGAACTAGGTATTGAGATACCGATGATCGAATCTCGGGCAAGTAACATACCGATGACAAAGGGAACAACGTATGTTGTTATGCGGTCTGACCGATAAAGATCTTCGTAGAATATGTAGGAGCCAATATGAGCATCCAGGTTCCGCTATTGGTTATTGACCGGAGACGTGTCTCGGTCATGTCTACATTGTTCTCGAACCCGTAGGGTCCACACGCTTAAGGTTTCGATGACAGTTATATTATGTGTTTATGAGTTTTGATGTACCGAAGTTAGTTCAGAGTCCCGGATGTGATCACGGACATGACGAGGAGTCTCGAAATTGTCGAGACATAAAGATTGATATATTGGACGGCTATAGTCGGACACCGGAAGTGTTCCGGGTGATTTCGGAGAAAACCGGAGAGCCGGAGGGTTACCGGAACCCCCCCCGGGAGAAGTAATGGGCCATATGGGCCTTAGTGGAGAGAGAGAGGGGCAGCCAAAGGTGGGCCGCGTGCCTCCTCCCCCCTGGTCCGAATTGGACTAGGAGAGGGGGGGGGGGTGGCGCCCCCCTTTCCTTCTCCCTCCCCACTTCTTTCCCCCTCCTAGTAGGAGTCCTACTCCTACTAGGAGGAGGACTCCTCCTTGGCGCGCCATAGAGGCCGGCCGGCCTCCTCCCCTTGATCCTTTATATACAGGGGCAAGGGGGCACCCCTTGATACACAAGTTGATCCAGGTGATCATATTCTTAGCTGTGTGCGGTGCCCCCTTCCAACATAGTCCTCGATAATATTGTAGCGGTGCTTAGGCGAAGCCCTGCGACGGTAGTACATCAAGATCATCACCACGCCGTCGTGCTGACCGAACTCTTCCCCGACACTTTGCTGGATCGGAGTCCGGGGATCGTCATCGAGCTGAACGTTTGCTAGAACTTGGAGGTGCCGTAGTTTCGGTGCTTGATCGGTCGGGCCGTGGAGACGTACGACTACATCAACCAAATGCTTCCGTTGTCGATCTACAAGGGTACGTAGATCACACTCTCCCCCTCTCGTTGCTATGCACCATCATGATCTTGCGTGTGCGTAGGAAAATTTTGAAATTACTACGTTCCCCAACAGATAGTATGTCTATTATTCTTGGTAGACCCTTTTTGAATAGTGTAGGGGCTGTTATTGATCGCAACAAAGGCAATGTCACTTTTCATGTTAATGGTAATGAGCATACGGTACACTTTCCAAGGAAACAACCTCAAGTCCATAGTATCAATTCTATTGAAAAAATTCCAACAATTACTATTGGAGGTTTTGAATTTCCTCTTCCTACTGTCAAGAAGAAATATGACATTTCTTATTGTTGGGGACGTGCATATCCCCGTTGAGGTAACTTAGTGTTATTCGAAAATTCTCCGGTTTCATGTTATTCGAAAAGAGTTTGTTAACAAGACTTGATCAACCTTGTTAGTGGAATCCTTTTGATGAGCATGAGATGGATGAAGTTAGAAAGCACAGCTCTCTGTACCCTCTTTTTACTTTCTGTTATTTAGATTAAATAAAGCAAAATAGTATTTCATGTCTATTTTCTGAATTATCCCTGCAATAAAAAATACCTCGAAAATAAAAGTTCTCCAAATGTCCAAAAAATTTAATATGATTTTTTCTAGAATATTTAAGAATTATTGGCACTGAGAACACACCAGGGGGACCCACCATGTGCCCACGAGGGTGGAGGGCGTGCCCACCCCCCTGGGGTGCGCCCCCTACCTCGTGGACCCCACGTGGGCCCCTCCACTTATTCTTGCACCCACACACTTCGTCTTCCTCCAGAAAAAAATCCTCCACCAGCTCAAACCCGTGTTCTAGCCCATCTTGCTGCCATTTTCGATCTCCTAGCTCAAAGCTCCATTCACAAAACTGCTTTGGGGGATTGTTCTTCGGTATGTGACTCCTCCAATGGCCCAATTAGTTTTTGTTCTAGTGCTTTATTTATTGAAAATTTTTGCTACTTAGGGGACCCTGTTCTTGAGCTTTCATGTCAAATTTATGTGGTCAAAAGTAGTTTTATTGCATGATATGGCCTCTAGGCACTTGTAGGAGTAGTTGCTATCGATCTTGTTGAGTTTGGTTCACCTTTATTTTGAGTTACTAAAAAATTCAGAAATTTTTCAGAGGAAGAAATATGTTTAGTAAAATGTACAAAGGTGGTTCCTCAAGAAAGTAGGCACCTAGGCTCGCTATACGTGAGCCGGACTATGAACTACCGAGGAAAGCTCAAGTGGGGCCTTGCGAATGGCCGTAGAAGAGTTTATGATCCGTGCAGGCATCAAGGAAGAATTTGATGCATATGTGCATAACACTGATCTTGAGGGCTTCGTGTCAGATAAGTGCCAGCAATACCGCCACTTAACTGATTCATTTGTGAGAAGGTTTAAATTTACATCCTCGCACAATTCTCACACTATTTTATTTGATCTTTATGATAAATCATATACCATGGACCTAGAAGATTTTAATACTGCTTGTAAACTCCCGCACTGGGGCAATGTTAGTGAACCTCGCAAATCTGAATATAAATACTTTCTTGCTAGTATTGTTGTGGGAGAATCTAGGGAAATCACACAAGCTACCACAAGGAGCATTCATTTTCCTTCCATACATTATTTTGCTCTCTTCATGGGTAGATGCATTAACGGTAAAGATGAGGCTTGTCACATGGGCGTTCTAGATCTTAGTGTCCTCAAGAGTGTTGTATTAGGTGATAAACAATATAACTTGAGGGCTATTGTTGCACGTAGGTTGCATCTTAATAGTTTAAGTGGAGACTTGTTTGGTGGAATTTATGCAACTCGTGTAGCTAATTTTCTTGAGATACCACATGAGAATGAAAAGGAATTGCCTCCTTCTTATCAAGATTATAATGCTATGGTTCGTCATCAGTTTGTTGAGAGGAATGAACAGTTCCTCCAGTACCGACTAATCTTTGACAGACGGCGCACCGTCCATGTTGCTCTCCCTGCTCCTGCTTTCTTTGACTTTTAGACAAAAGGGAGTTATGTTATAACTAGGGAGGAGGCGAACGAGTACAAGAGGAGGACGGTGGCAGCTCACCTCCAAGCTGCAGCCCGTGAGGCAATAGCCGCTGCATCACAGTACGACCCCAGCTACAACTTTGGATATCCACCAGGCCAGCCGTGGGCATAGACCAACTTAGGCCAAAAGCCTAAGCTTGGGGGAGTACGTATCTCTCACCGACATTACATTCATGTTCACACACTCATGCCAGTTTTCGGTGCTCATACTTTTTCATTGTACTATCCATGCTAGTTTAATTTCTTTTTAAGCTTTCTTCTTGTATGTTTGAAAAACATAATAAAAAACAAAAAATTAGTCGTAGCTTTTAGCTAGTTTACTTTCCATGCTTGTAGTAGTAGTAATTAAAAAGAAAACCCAAAAAGATTTATCGTTCTTATTTTGCTTGTTGGGAGCTTTCCCGTGTAAATAGTTTTATTTCTTTTCTTTGGGGGTCGAGAGGAGAAGACCATGATGAAATTGTTGAGTGACTCTCATATGCATTATTATTGATTTAACCAAGAAGCCCATATTACCTTGTCTTCTACTGTGTATTAAATGCTTGTAGATTCCAGCTTAGTCCAATGCACGTGCACTATTATTATTATCCACACTGTTTGGTCGTGCAAGTGAAAGCTAATAATGACGATATATGATGGACTCATTGAGATGAGAAAGCTGGTATGAACTCGACCTATCTTGTTTTTGTAAATATGATTAGTCCATCGTTCCTGATTCAGCCTATTATGAATGAAACATGTTTGCAATGACAATTAGAGATTATAGTTTCTCATGCCATGCTTAATTAGCTAGGAGTTTATAATGGTGTACGTTGCGTGCCAACATGATATTAAAATGGTTTTGATGTGGTATGATAGGGTGATATCCTCCTTTGAATGATTCGAGTGGCTTGACTTAGCACATGTTCACGCATGTAGTTGAAACAAAATCAACATAGCCTCCACGATATTTATGTTCATGGTGAATTATATCCTACTCATGATTGCATTCAGTGTTGATTAATTTTAATGCATGTTCATGACTATTGTCACTCTCTAGCTGGTCGCTTCCCAGTCTCTTTCTAGTCTTCACTTGTACTAAGCGGGAATACTGCTTGTGCATCCACTTCCATAAACCCCAAAAGTTATTTCATATTAGTCCACCATATCTTCCTATATGCGATATCTACCTGCCGTTCCAAGTAATTTGTATGTGCCAAACTCTAAACCTTCAAATGAAATTCTGCTTTGTATGCTCGAATAGCTCATGTATCAACTAGGGTTGTTTATATCTTCCATGCTAGGCGGGTTATTCTCAAGAGGAGTGGACTCCGCTCCTCACTCACGAGAAAGTGGTTGGTATCCGGGATGCGCAGTCCCATGCTTAAATTAAAATAATTGCAAACAAAACTCCCCAAGGATTGTTGTTAGTTAGAGGCATCTGTTGTTTCGGACAAGCTATGGATTGATGTTTGTTGGTGGTAGGGGGGGTATAAACTTTACCATTCTATTTGGGAACCGCCTATAATGTGTGTAGCATGGAAGATATCGAGATCTCTCGGTTGTTATGTTGACAATGAAAGTATACCACTCAAAATATTATTCATATATATTTCAAAATCGAGCTCTGGCACCTCTACAAATCCCCGCTTCCCTCTGAGAAGGGCCCATCTATTTACTTTTATGTTGAGTCATCACCCTCTTATTAAAAAGCACCAGTTGGAGAGCATCGCTGTCATTTGCATGTATTACCATTAGTTTACATTGAGTATGAATGTGACTAGATCTCTTTTACCATGAATTACAATGTTTAGTCAGTCCTTGATCTTCAGAGGTGCTCTGCATTTATGTTTTGCGGTCTCGGAAAGGGCTAGCGAGATACCATCTTGTTATATCATATTATGATTGTTTTGAGAAAGTGTTGTCATCCGAGATTTATTATTATTGCTCGCTAGTTGATTATGCATTGATATGAGTAAACATGAGACCAAAATGTTATTGTGAATATGGTTAGTTCATAATCTTTGATGAAAACTTGAATGCTGGCTTTACATATTTATCAAAGTGCTAGTGATCGACTAGAGGGGGTGAATAGGCGAACATTAGTCCCTCAACCAGGTTTGTCGTCAATACTCCAAAACCAACCAGGGGAGGCACTAGATGCACTTACAATTTACAACAACAAGATCAAACAGAGTTTGTAAAAGTTTTTCTTTATCACTTTCAGTTTGTCAACTGAATTGTTTGAGCACAAGCAAAGGTTTAAGCTTGGGAGAGTTGATACATCTCCATCGTATCTACTTTTCCAAACACTTTTGACCTTGTTTTGGACTCTAACTTGCATGATTTGAATGGAACTAACCCGGACTGACGTTGTTTTCAGCAGAATTGCCATGATGTTATTTTTATGCAGAAATAAAAGTTCTCAGAATGACCTGAAACTTCACGGAGAATATTTTTGGAATATATAAAAATACTGGAGAAAGAATCTACGTTAGGGGGGGCACACCCTGTCCACGAGGGTGGGGGCGCGCCCCTGCCTCGTGGGCCCCCTGATGCTCCACTGACCTCAACTTCAACTCTACATATTCACGTCCGGGGAGAAAAAATCAGAGAGAAGGATTCATCGTGTTTTACGATACAGAGCCGCCGCCAAGCCCTAATCTCTCTCGGGAGGGCTGATCTGGAGTCCGTTCGGGGCTCCGGAGAGGGGAATCCATCGCCATCGTCATCATCAACCTTCCTCCATCACCAATTTCATGATGCTCACCGCCGTGCGTGAGTAATTCCATCGTAGGCTTGCTGGACGGTGATGGGTTGGATGAGATTTATCATGTAATCGAGTTAGTTTTGTTAGGGTTTGATCCCTAGTATCCATTATGTTCTGAGATTGATGTTGCTACAACTTTGCTATGCTTAATGCTTGTCACTAGGGCCCGAGTGCCATGATTTCATATCTGAACCTATTATGTTTCCATGAATATATGTGAGTTCTTGATCCTACTTTGCAAGTCAATAGTCACCTACTATGTGTTATGATCCGGTAAACCCGAAGTGACAATAATCGGGACGACTCCCGGTGACGACCGTAGTTTGAGGAGTTCGTGTATTCACTAAGTTTTAATGCTTTGGTCCGGTACTCTATTAAAAGGAGGCCTTAATATCCCTTAGTTTCCAATAGGACCCCGCTGCCACGGGAGGGTACGACAAAATATTTCATGCAAGTTATTTTCCATAAGCATGTATGACTATATTCGGAATACATGCCTACATTACATTGATGAACTGGAGCTAGTTTTGTGTCACCCTATGTTATAACTGTTGCTTGAGGAATCACATCCGACATAATTATCCATCACTGATCCAATGCCTACGAGCTTTTCACATATTGATCTTTGCTTAGTTACTTTTCCGTTGCCACTGTTACAATCACTACAAAACCAATACTGTTACTTTTGCCACCGTTACCGCTACTTACATATTATTTTGCTACTAAATACTTTGCTACAGATATTAAGTCTTTCAGGTGCGGTTGAATTGACAACTCAACTGTTAATACTTGAGAATATTCTTTGGCTCCCCTTGTGTCGAATCAATAAATTTGGGTTGAATACTCTACCCTCGAAAACTGTTGCCATCCCGGGTTATCAAATGACGTGGATGACCACTGTAACCAGGGAAATTCGAACCAAAATATTTGACGTCCAAACTCAATACACGCGGGTTAAGCTATCTGAATCGTTTGTGATGTTAACATATCGTACACAGTTCTGAATAAGGGACCGTGTCTGATGACACTTTGCGCGCCACTTTTTTCGCTAAAGAGATTCCCAATTTTCGGCTTTCGTGAAAATTCTACCTCCTCGCCCCTCCCCCTTACCAAAAGCCGCATTCCCCTGTTTCCGCCTTCCTTTCCAAGTTGAAACCTTCACTCCTTGCTTGCAGCGCCGCCTCCTCGTTGGCGACCCTCCTTCACGCTGCTCGACCTCGCCTATCTAGGCAGTAATCCACACCCGACCCCCATTCTCTTCCTCCTTCCACATCCCACATGCCCCGACCGCCGGCGCGAGCGTGACACCTTCCACCCAAATCACCGACCCATCCACCAAATAAGTGTCGCCCTAAGCCATGGTGCACGCAGTATAGCTAGGATCTCAAGGAGCATTTGGCAGCGGAGAAGCAAATCGCGGTCGCACACGCGGATGAGGTCGCGAGGCCACCATTGACGCCTCACGCGCCGACGCTGCGACGCGGTTGGCTGCTTTAAATGAAAGTTCACCACGTTTTCTCGTGGCCACCATCGGTGCCTTCAACGAATATTACGAGGTGTTTTCTCAGCGTGCACGTGCTTACCTCATCTCGAGAGCCAGTAGGTTGGTGCCTGGCGCGCCTCAGGCAACTCACCACTACAACGAGGGCACCCATGATGCGGAGGCCTCGTCGTCTTCCATGCCCAAGGAGCCAATCATCATCGATATCTTCGACAATGAGGAGTAGCTTGTCTTATTAGCTCACTATAAGGACCCATGTTCAGTTTGCTAGCTATTGCCTTTCCTTAACAAATTATAGTGAATCGTGCTATCTACTTTTACCATGCAATCTTCTGCTATAGTGTATATGTTCTATATGTCGTGCAATGTGGTGTTCAGTTAACTGCTTGGTTCAATTTTGCAAATGTGATGTTTAATTCTTCAGGGTGTAATATTTCCAAGTTGTTAAACATGCTTGGTTTGGTGAACTGTCTGATCTTCTATTACGAGTATGTTATATTGTGCAATGTGGTGCTCAGTTAACATTTGGTTCATTTGTTATGTTGTTTAGTTAACTTCTTGGTTCAATTCTGTAATGCGATGTTCAATTGTTGTGGGTGCATTCTGTTATTGTATATCATGTGAGAAATAAATCGAATTTGGTTGTACTAAATACATGAGAAA
Source organism: Triticum aestivum (assembly GCF_018294505.1). Classification (NCBI taxonomy): domain Eukaryota; kingdom Viridiplantae; phylum Streptophyta; class Magnoliopsida; order Poales; family Poaceae; genus Triticum; species Triticum aestivum. The sequence continues at coordinate 166,143,192 of NC_057800.1, read as the reverse complement.
AAAATACAATTGCTATATTTCCATATTGTTAAGCATGCTTGGTTTGGTTAACTGTCTGATCTTCTATTATAAGTATGTTATATTGTGCAATGTGATGCTCAGTTAACGTTTAGTTCATTTGTTGTGGTGTTTAGTTAACTATTTTGTTTGGTTCAATTCTGCTATGCGATGTTTAATTGTTGTGGGTGCATTCTGTTATTGCGTACCATGTGAGGAACAAGTTGAATTTGGCTGTAATAAATACATGACAAAAAAATACAATTGCTATATTCCCAAGTTGTCAAGCATGCTTGGTTTGGTTAACTATCGGATTTTCTATTAGGAGTATGTTATATTATGCAATGTGGTGCTCAGTTAATGTTTGGTTCATTTGTTGTGGTGTTTAACTAACTGCTTGGTTCAATTCTACACTGCGATGTCCAATTGTCGTGGTTAGAATTTTGTATTGTTGTGCATGTGAGGAATAAATCAGATTTGGCTGCACTTAATACATGAGAAACATATACAAGTGCTATATTTTCTAGTTCTTAGTCATGCTTGGTTTGGATAAATGGGATTTCCATGTGGCTTGAATTAATTACTTAACCTGATGACTAACTACCTTACATGTGTTGCGGGGAAACAATGGAAAGCACTGAGGTTTACAATCGAGATTAGCACGTGCATGGTCCGTTGTCTAATAGCACATTATTGCGCAATTGTAGGATTCATTCTAATATTTAGATTTTTAACAATTTGGTCTTGCACATGTAGGTCCTGCTGTCAGAGGTTTTGACCCACTGTTCGACCATTTTTGCATATAGGAAAATGAGTTATCCATGAATATCAGTCAAGTCAAGAAACTCAGAAAGATTGTTATGATAAAGAAATTAGCAACAAAAAATAAAAAGATCTTTATCTGCACAATGAAGAAGACATCAGTTCACTACCGGATGGTACTAACTATTATACCTTGCTTTTTATTTCTTTGCCCCATTTCCAATATAGAGAAGATATTTACGCACATCCTTATTTTCAGGCCTTTACAAAGCAGTTCACCGATGATTACCTCTCAAACCACATGTATGGTCAGGAGGCGGGGAAGGTATTCATACAACACCCACGGTTCAATATTGAAGTGTTTCTGAAGAGGACGAATGATGGACGGTCAATCATCCACATACACTGGCCTAAAGTTACAAAGACCTTCAATATCAATGAAGGCTCAATATTCGTCTTCTGCTTCAGTAGTTTTTCAGATGAGATACATATGTCTATGTACCGTCTATGATGCTAATTTCGAAAGATTATAGATGTTGCATGCGAAACTTGGTACTGGTGTAGTTGTGTAATGGGGTAGCTGAGTGCTGAAGCTATATGATGTTGTACTCTGATATATTTCAATTATGAAAATGAAATATATTTTGTGCTTAATATGAAATGTCAATTAGATTAATAAATGGATTATGTATAATCGAATAATTAGCTTGCTAAATGGGTTTTTCTATTGCAAACGGTTATTGAAAAAACACCATGTACGATGCATTCAATAACGCACACAGTTTTTAAGAATAAACCGTGTTAGATTAATGAACAATCACACACGACATCCTCTTGAAAACTGTTTGCATTAGGCCACCTGGCGCAAACGTTTACCACGTAAAAAATGTGTGTGATGAACAACCCTTGACACACAGTTTCTTCTAGGCACCGTGTGTGATGAATTCAATAACGCAAACGATAAAATTGTTAATACAGTGTGCAATGAAAACACTATCACAAATAATTTAACCGGAAAATTGTGTGTGATGTACCTGCGAACATAAACGTTTTCCTTGGAGCGGCTGTGTGGGATGTATATACGAACAGAAACGTTTAGCGATGGCTGACTTGTGGGATGTACTTACGACCAGAAATGATTTCACCTGTATAATTATATTTTTAAGCATTACTGTACGTATTTATGTATTTGAGTGCTCGCCGGTCGCACATGACCTTATTTTACCGAGCGTGTGTGCTAGGAGGGCATATCCCTGACGGTTTCTGGGTCGTGTGGGAAGGACCCCCCATCGCCCACACTCACTTGGCGACGGTTTCAAATGCCGTCGCGAAAGGGGTTAAAAACCGTTTGTTTAGCACCTCGCTGTACTAGTGTGTGACAGGGAGGTTGTTGTCTGGGTAGGCGTTGTCGACGACGACGAAGAAGGGGAGGAGCCTAACGCCCCCCTTGTAGCCCTGGCTGGACCCCTCGCGGGAGCCACTCTGATACATCGAGGTGTCGCGCCACCGTAGTCTCTCGCCGCACCAACGTTGCCATGTCGCGTCGTCGTCGTGGAGGAGGTGCCTGTGCCACCATTGCCTTGTCACGTCGCCGTCGAGGAGTAGGAGAAGGGATGGGTGAAATGGGGACTGGAGTTTGCGGCGCGTGGGGTGAGAGGATAAGGCCCATTTCTTTTGCCAGAATTTGGGGATTGTAACAGAATCCGACCCCTACCCAGCTTTTTCCGGAATCTTTGAGGTTTGAGCCCTATTTGTTTTACACTCCTATCTAGTTAGGGTCTAATTAGACAGAATTGTAAAATAAATGAGGCTAAAAAATTATGGGAAAAGCTGGATAGGGATCGGACTCTGGGAGAATCCCGAGATTTTGACAAAAGAACTGGGCCTAGACCTTGTCCATGGGCCAGGCCCGATGACCGGGCCAGGCCGGGCCTGGGCCTGTCGTATTCGCGTGTTAACGAAAAGGCCCGGCCCAAGGTCCGGCGGGCTTTTAACGTGATGGGCCAGGCTTGGGCCTGGGTTTTTTGCATCAGGTTTCGGTAGGCCCCGCCCGACAAATAAGCAGATATAACTGGTCCTAAGCCTCCTGTGGTGTGAGGGTGTTCGCGGTAGAAAGCACACAGAGCGAACGATCCCTTTCGGCTGAAGTGTCGAGTAAAGTGCTTCAAGATTCATGCAAAAGGATGGAATGGTGGCTGGGCGTTCACTGGGACTTCCATGAGAATGTCAGCCAGATAATAAGATTTCCAAAAAGAAAGAAAAAAACTTACAAAACAAACCGAGCTCACCTACGTCACCGCTCTCCTCGTTTTCACTTTCGCACGCGTTTTCCCGTCCCCGAACCAAATTTCAAAAGGAAAGCCTTCGACCGCGCAGATCCCCTCTTCTTTCCATCCCTCTCCCGCGCACGCGCCGTCAAACCCTAGCTGGCTCGCTCCGTCCCTCCTCCTCTCATGGCGTCCCCGCGTGCGCCCGACTGGCCCCGTGGCCTCATCTTCGCACCCGGCGACGCCGATCTCATAACAATCCACCTCCAGCGCAAGAGCTCCGGGTCCTCGCTCCACGCCGCCGACGCCCGGTACATCCACAACGCGGACGTGTACGCGGCCGAGCCCGCCGCGCTCGTCAGCGGCCTCCTCCCCGCCTCGGCGAGGAGCGACGGCGAGGGCAGGGAGTGGTACTTCTTCACCTCCGTGCGGGCCCAGAGCAGCCGGGACACCCGCAGGTGCCGCGCCGTCGCGGGTGGGGCCGGCACCTGGCATTCGGAGAAGGCGCGGTGCGTCGTGCTCGACGGGGGCGGCGCCGCCGTCGGGTACCGCCAATCCTTCACCTACGAGCCCAAGAACGGCTGGCTGATGCTCGAGTTCAGCCAACAAGAACCCCGCCGCGGCGAGGCCATGCCCGTCCTCTGCAAAATCTACCAGAAGCGTCGTGCCGGCCGGTCCGCCTCGAAGACGATTTCGTCTGGGTCGTCGTCGATGTCGGGATCCAAGAGGAAGGCGGCGGCCGCGAACGAGCGCTCCGTCGAGGGTTCCTCGGCCCGCGTGAGGCGATGCCTGCAGTTCGGTCTGCCTCCTGCCGCACCAAATCCGCCCGCACTTGTTGCTACATCGGAGATTCAAGAAGCATACTTGCTTTCAGCCCAGCGGCCGCAGGCAGAGCACGAACCAGAGGAGCCTCAAGAACCACCGGTACGCATAGCACACACAGCCACACCGCTGATTCCCAGCTTCTCCATGGCCGCCGACCACGCCCTGACCTTGGACCGCACCGCCTTCCTCCGCCCCGCCCAAGATTGGCCCATGCCAGGGAATTCGGACCTGAGCGACACGTCGACGGTACTACTGGGAAATTATGGCTTCGTCTCACCAGCCACCTCCGAGCTGAGCTGCTACAATGCCACGACACCCTTGAGAGATAACACCGGCGCTTGGGCCTTCCAGCCGTCCGCCCTGACCTCCTCCTATGACACCACCTTCCTCCTCCCTGGCCAAGATTGGGCCACACCAGAGTCGTCACAAGTCAGTGAGGCATCGACGCTGGACAGCTACGGCTGCTTCTCGCCCGACCACGCCACATCCAGGCCCACCACACAGCCGATCAGCAATGGCACCGGCTATTGTTGGTCTTTCCCGCAGCACAGCGAGCTATCAGCGATTTTTGACGCCTGATTGAATGCTTTGATACGCTTCCACGCTAGGCTGAGAGGAGTGTGGGTCTGCCTCCTTTAGTTTGTAGGGATTTTTTGCCATACTCGATTGTTCTTGGTAGACTTTTTCAGCAGCAACTCTGCTTTCTGTTGGAACCGAGGCTTGGTTCAGTTAACCGACATCTTAGCGGTCCTCCGGCGATGTAACTGGGATGCACACAACACACGTAGCTGTGGATCCTTCGTTGTGCACTCTTCCTATAGCCGTGGTTTAGTACAAGAGTTTATTTTGTGGGCCTCCAATTGATTTAGTTTTTTAGATTATTATGCTTTTGTTGCTACTGCACACACACTGAATAATTCAGAAATGGAGCGCTTCTTGTTTACCTGGCCCACACAGCGTTATAAGGTGAAGAACTTTTTAAGCAAGGGGCCTCGTAGTCTCCTATTCATATGTTTTTGGGGGTGATGATTCTTAAATCTTAATGTGGTCTATCCTTCATTATGAACTGACAAACAAAGCAGCACATCAAGCGATTTGCATGATTTCACCCAGTTGGTTAATCTGGGTAGAACAATGGTTTTCCTTCCGCGTATCTGAAAATGAAAGAGTTCAGTGCTCTAAGTGATACTTACATACTCCCTCAGCTGGTCCCAAGCTTGTCCCTCAAATGGATGATGCTAGATACATCCACTTGAGGGACAAGCTTTTTCGGACGGAGGGAGTATATAATTACTAGAGCCCCAATATAATTAGTCATACTTAGAGGTATATGATATGAGCAGAGCCTGGATATAATTATATTTTTTTTGTCTATCAATAGCAGTTCATTATATTTTGGTTTGAATTAGCAATACCTGTACCTTCAATGATGTTTTAATTTGTTACTCTACTTAGCTATTACTGTTATTGACACAACAAAGTCATGCCATCAATAGTCATTCTTTTTGCAGATTCAGAAACAATGTAGAGCTTACTGAAGTAAAACAAAGTATATGTTATTAGCTGTCATAATGTTCACGTCAAAGTTGTCTTGTTTCATACCACTGACCGCACCTTTGGTCGCGACGCGTCAAAATAAGCCTTCTATGTTGTATATCATATCAGTTCTCTGAATTTTCAAATACTACCTAAACCAGTTGATCTTATATCTTATGAATGTAGCTTCGTTTTTGGTCTAATCGGCTTTGGTTCATTTCTTCTAGTTGTCATTTGTGCAGGCATTGAGCTTTCCAAGGAGGAACAAAGCCTTAGATGATGCACTGTTTGGTTTCTGCATCAAACAGTTCTCCCCCTCCATTATGACATCATAATGAACTTTTTTGTTTATTTCTGTGATTCATGCGCCTTCATTTGTTCTTGTGTGCTTTTTTGTGAGGCAGGAATGCAGTCCGTGAAATACTTGAAAAGAAATTTCAGCCACTTTTGAGGACTCCTCACTAGTGAACATAGTTTTTGTTCTATATATCCTCTGCACCCTGCCCCACCCTCTACATTTCGTACTAGCTAGATGCAAAAATGCATTAAATTTTTTCCTGGTAGCTACGGGGCGTGTTATCTTTCTCTGCGATGTTTTCTCTTTAAAGCGTCTATTTATTTTGTAGGCTAAAAAGAACAAAGTAGATGGTGTGGGCAGGGATGCTTTTAGCAGATTTTCAGATTAGTACTCCTCGCAAGTGCTGAAAAACCTGACTCCATACCAGAGCGCTGTTATTGGTTCAGGTTTGGATAACTCCTTGTGTATGGGAAGCATGAAATTCCGTCAGAGTTTGCCAGATGGGTGGCTGACCAGAAGATGCACATGCTGCAAACACCCAAGCAGGGTTGTTCCTACCTTAGTCCGCAGTTACGAAGATGCTGAATTCCTTAATGCCTTGATCAAATTATCCCCTTTGAGCACATAAATCTGTCTTGGTCATCACACGGGTCTTGTCATTCACTTTGTTTTCTGACCTTTTGTTGCTAATAATAAACAGTCGTTCTTGCTTGTTTCCTGTTGTTGTGTATCTTTTGTTACTACGCCCTCTTAAAAAAATCTTGATCTCAAAGCAATTTTTGAAGGGTATTTTTGTACTTGCATTGTGATGGATCTGTTAAAAAGGTAAAAATTTGTCTGATTTCGTGCAAAATAAAATCTGCATGTGTTCCAAAATATCTAAATTAGAGTGTGCAATTTGGTCTAGAAATTATCTGATTTGCTATATAAAGAAGAATCAATGTTTGGAATATGAAATCTGGTCCACAAATACATTGTACACTAGTTAGTACATTGTCAGGAAGAGCAATGAGCTCTAGATTGATACAACATTTGAAGGGTTGAGTGTGCTTCGTTGTCCCGTCGGTGCTGTTGGGCTTTTAATTTTTTTTTTGTTATTTGGTTTGGCATGTGGAGAAGATGGTGTGTTTTATTTTTATAATTTGGTGTTTTGGTGGGCTTTTTTGTGTTTTCTTCAAACTTATATGTGGAAGTTTACTGTGCCGGTGGCGGCATGTTTATATTAGTGCTACAGTGCCACATTTGAAGCTTCTTATTTCTAGGCGGTGAGAGGATGTGCGGGATGATGTGTTTCTTTAGGCTGGTTTGAGAACATGTTGTCCCACATAAAATCGTGAATCAAATCCTAAGTTAAATACCTTAACTGAATGAAAGAGTCCCTTGAGAAATTGTTGACCCGGTAAAAATTGCGGGCCAAATCCAAATGTAAGGGCATCTCCTGCTGTTGGAGCCCCCTAGGACAATCTCCGGACCAAAACTAGCATGTCGTGGGGGGCAAAACGCGAGTCTGTTTTTCTAGCCGTTGATGCCCCCCAGACAATCGTCGGGCAAAAAGTGATTGGGTGGGTCAAGAGAAAGGACGAGTGGGGGAATATGATTGGTTGTTGCTTCCAGCGGCACCCCAATAGCCCCCCAGTGCACGCTGGGTTTGTCCTGAGTTCGCCGGCGCCATTTTGAGGTCTTGGGAGGGGTTGGGGAGGAGGGGCATGGCTTGGCCCTTTTTACATTGCCGGCCGAAAAAGGGCTGGGGGGGGGGGGGGGGGGGGGCTCGGGGGCACTCGGGGGCGGCTGGAGATGCTCTAACACCTCAATTAAATGGGAGGACTCTAAAATTAGTGTATAGTGTATTAAAAATTAAACACCTTACTTGAATGGGAGTGCGACACACTGATAACACATGATAGATACCACTCATCTCCCTCGCGTCGCCCCCGTCCTGGCGACTCGGGGGCTCTCCAACCCTAGGCGCCGCCGCCGCCCTCTCCTTCTGCCCTCCTCGCGCCGCCGCCGGGTGACTCCGCCGGGTGAAACCCGCGTGGCAGACGACGGCGACGGGGGGACTCTCTCCCGACTCCCCTTCCTCCGCGGGCGGCGGATCTAGGCGGCAGGCGGCGGTGTCCTGCAGCGCTCTTGGCGTGATGGCAGGCCTCGGCGAGCGGTGGTGGGGCGCGGGGCACACGGCGGCGAGCCTCGGCAGGCGGTGGCGGCTGCGCGCGGGGCTGACTCCGGGGCGGTGGCGCGGGCATGGATCCATCGCGGATCTGATCCTGCGGGCGCGGTCTCGGCACCCCCTGCTCGGCTGGCGGGTCTGGGTGGGGGTTCTCCTTGCTGAGATCTGGCAGCGGGATCATCCAGATCCCGGCAAGGATGGCGGCGACCCGTGCACGAGAGATGGAGGTCTTCGATCAGATCTGGGTGAAAATCTGCTATTGGCTATTGCCAAGGCCGGCGATGGCGACGCTGTCTGCGTCGTTCCCTTCTTGAAGGCATCGCCGTGGAGACGTTCAAGGCCACTCTCTGCTACCTCCGGGGGAAACCCTAGATCAGTAGATCGGATGACGGCGGCTCTCTTGTGTCGTTTCCCCCTGGGGGCGTCATTCTTGGAGGTGCACACGGGCTCGAGGGACTAGAGGACGGCGACTTTGGTGGAGCGGTGCTTCATCTTACACATTGATGGTGGCGGATCTCGGCGGCGTGGCGCTGTGGAGACTCGGCGTCTGATGCGCGGAGATGGACTCGTGCAGGAGGAGGAAGCTGTCTGGCGTCATGGTGGCGTTGATGGCAGAGTGGTCTGACATAGTAGAAGCCTCAATATCTGCTCTGAAGACAGACTTGTGGAAGATGGCGGCGACGACACATGTGAGTGCGTTAGACCGGTTTGTGCCCCAGACCCGGTATGTGGCTCGGCTGGGGCTTCCGGCTTTTGATGATAGGTCTAGGTGAGTGGTCTGGGTATTTGGCCCAGCTAGCATCCCTTCATCATATGGATAGAAGTAGTGGCATATGTTGCCAAGATGGCGGATTCAGGCATATTGTTGTAATACTTTGTAAGGTCATCGAGAATAATTAATAAAGTGGTCGTATGCATCTCCAAGATACAGAGGCCGGGGGTCATCCTCCTTTTCTAAAAAAAAACTTGAATGGGAGTGCTCCTTGAAACATTGTTGGCCAATTCAAAATTGGGAACCCAATAAATACCTACATCCCATAGGAATCCTTTTTCTCCCTTTTAAATATTCTTACTGCCTCTAAACGGATTAATGATAGACCGTTTCCTGATTTTGCATGCATGCGATGCGGTGGTTGTCCTTAATTCGCGAAGGTGGTTGATTTAACCACGCAAGGTCCTTTTCTTCTCTGATTCTTAGTTTCTCCGCGGTTGATTTGCGTGTGATTTATGTCCATACATGGTGGCATCTGTTATTTTCTGTATGCGCCGTTAATTTAAGTTTTCGAGTAAGTATGTACTTGCCGTTTGAATGGTTGTTTCTAGAGCGATCGGTTATGCTGTATAAATTGACGGTCGGTCGCACAACGAAGCCCTATTGCTACTGCTACGAGAGCCACTTTGTAGTCGTCGCTCGCCGGCCACGGGATTCATTGGCCATGCGCCTGGGCCGTGAGGTTGTGGTGGCTTCTATCTTTCACGTCGAGTACACCATTGAGGCAACAGAGATGACCACCAACCGGACGGAACTTCGCGGGTGCGTTCGCGGTGTGGTCGCCTGGTCGGCTGCAACGGTGGCGAGACGTCTGACGCCAACGTCACAATCAGGTTCCACGTCGGTGACCATGGGACAGCGAGACATTTAGCAGACCCTAGTCACACTGGCGCACACCTTCCCGGTCACCGCCCGATCCGGCAGAGCTAGCATTTGACATCAGGGTGGTTCATCTTTTAAATTTTTTTTATAAAAAATATGACATGTGAATGTTCTAACTAGTTACCAATATCACATAAAAATAAATCAATATGATCTTACAAACACACTAAAAATCTTAGTTAAGTCTAAGTTTTGCATAAAGAAACATACCTAGTAGTAGTACATACTATATAGACCATAGTATATACCTTGAAAAGTTCTTGAGTTTGCTCTATGGTCACATTTGACATAGACACTGCTGGTTCTTGAGTTTGCTCTTCAATCACAACCGCCATACACACAAATTCTCCGGTTTGCTCTCCGGCCACATCTGACGTATTCCCCGCCTTCTTCTTCTTCCCTAACTTCATAGCTTTTCTCTGGAAAAGCGAAACAATGTCTACGTCCTGTTCATTCTTCAAAAATTCTGCAATAAAAATTAATTTGTATCAATAAATGTAACTGAGGCAGAAATTATGTGCAAAATTATGTGTGTGTTCATAGTGCAAAAAAGCAAACCCTAGGTAAAAATTTGGGGGTTTTCGGTAACTTAAATTGGGTTGCACACTTGCTGCCGCCGAAAACTGGTTACTGAGCGGCAGCGGTGGCCAGCAGCTTTGCAGCGAGGCCGGAGGGCGGAGGCAGGGGCGGGGCGGTAGGGTTAGGCGGCCCGGGTAGGGGCGCCGTGGGGGAGCAACTGGGGCGGTGGATCCGGGGGCAGAGCCCGGGCGGGAAGGAGAGGCGGGATGGGCTCCGGCCGGCGACCGGCGAGGCCGCGAGGTCGGCAAGCCGGTCAAGCGAGGAACGGCGGCTGGGATGCTGTCCTGTCTCCTGTGCGAGATGTGGACAAGAGGAGGGCGTGACGAGACCAGGGCGTGACGGCGTTCGCTGGATCCGATCGGTAAGTGTTATTGGGCTGATTTTTTTCTGGCCCAGTTAGAAATCCATAGGTATATAACCTGACCCAAAATATCAGGGTGGGCCGCGGCCCACCCTGGCCACCCTGTAGCTCCGCCCCTGCGATCCGGCATCACGCTTCCCGGTACCGGCCCCGCCCAAGAGGTCGGCCTGGAAGCAAGCCCCCTTCCTCCTCCGGCCCAACGGCGTCTCACACTCTGACATGCCGTGGCCACCAACTGTCCTGGATGTCGGCCACTGGCTCGACCTTGCTAAGAGCATCTCTAGTAGAATCGCAATATAATATCGTGACCCGTAATATAATCATCAAAATACAGGTCGGCATGAAAAATTCTGCCCAAATAGACCCCGCAAATGCGTTCGATCCATAATTTTTTTCCGTGGCGCGGCAAAAGTTCCTCTTCAACCTTTAGATTCATCGGCGGGGTGGGTGGGGGGGGGGAGGCCAACCCAAGCTCGCCCCTATCCGCAGCAAGATTTGACGCGAGGGAAATTTCCACCATTTTTCGCCGCCATGGAAGCCTCCCAGTCGTCCCCCGTCACCGTGGAAGTTGCGCGCGCGCAATCCCCTCCGACGGATCTCGTCGCCGGTTACCTCCGGCGGATCTCGTCGCCGGTTATGTCGCCCAAGGCACCACCGCACCTGCCCACAAGCGCCAGGGCAACGTTGTCGTGCAGTGCAGCAATCTGGCGGGCCTCGCCGGAAAGGCACGCGCGCCGAGCGCCGCCGCCGCTGCGCGATCTACTCGGCCGTCGATGAAGAAGGTGAGCAAGGTTTCGGGCGTGAAGCACAAGAAGGTTCCTACGAAAAGGCCGGCACCTTCGTCCACTACCTCTGCCTCGGCAAGATGTTCCCCGACGATGACGTTCAACGGCGCTGCTTCCACCGCAGGCGAGGAGTTTGATGAAATGGCCAGAAGGTATGCATCTTCGATCCCTTGTACTTGCTTCGCTTTTCGCCATTGTGGTAGCCCATGACTTGATGCCACTTGCTGTAGCAGTGGTTTGAACAATGCCACTGCCGAGTTCGTGAACTTGTTGGACACCAACGCCGTCGACATCGATCAAGCCCCGTTCGCTGATTTCAATTACAATGAAATGGAGGATGGCGTGAATGATCAAGGTGGTGAAGATGAAGTGGAGAAGGTATATAAGGGGCGTATGAGCAAGCGCAAGCAAAAAAAACATGAGATTGAAGAACTACACGATCGTGGAAGATCAAATCTTGATCAAGGCTTGGAGTGCGGTGTATCTTGATGCTTACAAGGGTACATCTCAAACCTCCAAGAGGTTTTGGCAAAGAATCGAAGATCAATACTGCCGCATGATGGCGAAGCATCCCAATAGGACTCCATGGACCGTTCGGTCACTCCAAGGTCGTTGGGACGTGATCAAGCCGATTTGTAGCCCTTGGGCTACTTGCTTGGAACAAGTTCGCAATGCACCTCCAAGTGGAACCGTTGAATCCGACTATGTGAGTTCGTTTTCACATCCCAAGTTGTGCACATCATTTATAGCATACGAAGTGATTGCATCATTTGACTTTGTTTTAATTGTGTAGGACAAAATTGCCCAACAAAGTTACAAAGACATGGAAGCTTTCGAAGGCATTTTTTTAAACTAGAGCATTGTCGGGATATGCTCAAAGAGTACGACAAGTGGAAGTTGATTGACAAAGAATCCCCATCGAAAAGAGGTTCACTTATGAACATAGATGAAGATGAAGATAATGATGGCCCAAGAAATTTGAACAAGCCCGATGGTGACAAGAAGACAAAGGAGAAGATCAAGAGGGAACACGAAGCATCGAGCTTGAGGGACAAGATAGATGCCATGGTGCAATCAATGAGTTGATGTTAGCGAAGAAATTGGAGACAAAGAAAGAGTTGGCCGAGAAGAAGGCACGAGAGAAGCAAGAGAAGTGACAATTGTTCAAGGATGAGGGGTTGCGCAAGGTGGCCATTGAGGAGAGAAGGGCACGTGCCGCTGAGAACAACGCCATGTCCAAGCTTCTTGCCGAAGAGAATAGGATCATGACATTGAACCGCAATGTCATGGATGACATCACCAAAGAATGGCATGATATGGCAAGGAGAGACATCTTGAAGAGGAGGATGCTTGCGTCGGCCGGTGCGTGTTACAGTGCCGGCGATGTTTTCTCATCGGGATTTGGAACCAATGTTGCCGATGCATTCAGTGCGCCCCGCCGATGCTTTCAGTGCCGGAGTTGGAACAAGTGTCGGTTATGGATTCGGGGGCGGCGATGGCATCGATGGAGGTAGTGCGGAGTGAAGATCATGACAACAGATGAAAAACGACCAAGATGATGATGGGCGTGGTCATCGCTTTTGCATGAAGTCCTTTTACGTTTGTCGTACAAAACTATGCTTTTATTTGCATGCGAACTACATTTTATTGTTCAAATTTGAACTCATTTGTCGGAATCGCTGTCAAATTCGCTTATCAGGGGTTTTCGGTTTGCGGGTCGACACGGCAGCGGCCGAGCAGACCCCGCGTAGCCGACCCGTAAAAGAGCATATTCTGCGAATATCCTTTTTTACGGGTCCGTTTTACAGGGTATGACTCTGCCGCCGCCTACACCGGTCTTCAAAATCGTTTTTCCGCGAACTGTAAACGCGTTTTGTGGATCGACATTATACAGGATCTGCTAGAGATGTTCTAACGCGCCACAGACTAGGAGCCCGCTCTCGGTCCTGATTCCCTCCTTCGACTTCCCCGAGTCTCCCTCGGATTGTGGCTCCGGGTCTGAACCCAATATAGTCATCATTGACCACTCCGACCAAGCGCCGGTCGTCGCCCTTGACCCGCTGTAGATCCGGCGTCGACGATTGATCTCCTGTTCCGCCCATGGGAAGATGGCGCAACTTCACCGCCACGTCGTCTTGTTGCTTTTCTTCTATGGTGACCCACAAGGACACAACCACTCGACACTGGCCGGGGTTGGCGAGATGGCTCGGAGGGTGGAGACACCGGCACGCCATATAGTGGGGACAAAATCGGGACGGTCGGGTAAAGGTGCAAAGTGGAGCTTTTTTTTAGCTGCAACGTGGAGCATTTTGGTCTATGATGTGTCCTGGAGTACTGAGTTGGGGCCGGATAGGCGGAAGGATGACCCGCGTACATTGAGGATGTTGCGAGTAGTGGCGGAGCGTGACAAGAAACCAAGAGGGTAATTTCAAAATAAAATTAAAATATGCATGAAAACAAGTGTGACTCGCAACATAAACTAAAACAAGGGCAACTCTGAACAGACGTAATGAAATCATTGGAGTACATCTTCTCGGAATCATCAGTTGCTACCAAAAATAAAAGTTTCAAACATCATTGCTGCTTCTTTGAATAAGAAGATAGCGAGCTAGCATGTGAATCAAGTTTCTTTAATTTATGCAAACAGCTTAACCCCATGGCAATCATTTACATGGCAACCAAAACGTGATTGAATGAGTTAATATAATGGTTTGAATCCAGTTTACATAGCAATCAAAATCTACACACCGTTAGAATTTTAATGTATCAGTTTACTATAACTGAATTAGAATATAAGTATATCATGATTGCTCCTTCAGTCCCTCCGCAATAGTTCACTCCCTAGCTCATCATAAATAAAAATAAATAAATTACAACAAGGTAATTTTGGATTTTATAATATGATTAAAGTAGACCCGGGGCTCATAGTTTTTACTAGAGATTTCTCTCTTGAACACATATCATACGGTGGATGAGCAAATTAATGTTGCGCAATTGATAGAAAAGCGCATCATTATGACGTATTCACAACAATGATCATGTATATATGCATCATGTACAGGACAAGTAGACCGACTCATGCTTGCATCTATTACTATTGCTCCACCAATCGTCTGCTATCCAACATGCATCTACGGTATTAAATTCATGAAAAAAATTGAAATAACGCCTTAAGCAAGATGACATGATGTAGGCAAAGTAAACCCATTCAATATGAATAAATCCCGTAGTTTTATCCTTAGTAGCAATAATACAATATGTGCCTCACTACCCTTTCTGTCACTGGGTGAGGACACCACAAGATTGAACCCACTACAAAACCATTAGTAGAAAACAGGGCTTTGGTTCGGCCAGAAAAGAGCATTAATCCCGGTTGCATTACGAACCAGGACTAATGTGAGCATTAGTCCCGGTTCGAGCGGCTAGGGCACCGTACAGGCATTAGTCTCGGTTCAAATGGGACATTTAGTCCCGATTGGTGCCACGAACCGAGACTAAAGGGTGCGATGCCCATTAGTACCGGTTCGTGGCACAAACCGGTACTAAAGGTTAGACCTTTAGTCCCGGTTCGAGCCACCAACCGGGACAAATGGGGTTGAGGCATTAGTACCGGTTCGTGGCACCAACCGGTACTAAATGTCCCATTTGAACCAAGACTAATGCCTGTACGGTGCCCTAGCCGCTCGAACCGGGACTAATGCTCACATTAGTCCCGGTTCGTAATGCAACCGGGATTAATGCTCTTTTCTGGCCGAACCAAAGCCCTGTTTTCTACTAGTGGTTTTGTAGTGGGTTCAATCTTGTGGTGTCCTCACCCAGTGACAGAAAGGATAGTGAGGCACATATTGTATTATTGCTACTAAGGATAAAACTACGGGATTTATTCATATTGAATGGGTTTACTTTGCCTACATCACGTCATCTTGCTTAAGGCGTTATTTCAATTTTTTTCATGAATTTAATACCGTAGATGCATGTTGGATAGCAGTCGATTGGAGGAGCAATAGTAATAGATGCAAGCATGAGTCGGTCTACTTGTCCCGTACATGATGCATATATACATGATCATTGTTGTGAATACGTCATAATGTGCGCTTTTCTATCAATTGCCCAACATTAATTTGTTCACCCACCGTATGATATGTGTTCAAGAGAGAAATCTCTAGTAAAAACTATGAGCCCCGGGTCTACTTTAATCATATTATAAAATCCACCTTTAGTACCGGTTGGTGCCACGAACCGATATTAATGATGCAATTTTCAAATTCTACCCCCCTTGTGTATCGCCTTTTCAGTTTTGTAAAAAGCAAAAGAAAATGATAAAAACTTCAAAAGTTAAAATACTTCGAGATATAGTTATGTTACTACATCTACTAGTTAGGAAAATTTAAAAACTTAAATTTGGACATGTTTTGCAAAAAGTGCAGGGAAAATGTAAAACGGCTATAACTTTTGCATACAATGTCAGAAAAAAACGTATAATATATCAAAATGTTCAGCACGAAAATCTGCATCCGATTTTAACAGCCTATGGCTTGTTTGCAAATTTTTAGAATCCTCAAATTCTAAAAGGAAAAAATGTTATGCTCAAATTTTAGTTTTTTTTGAATTTTCGTTAAATCTGGTCAAACTACTTATTCAAGAAGTATTAGTGTTACTAAATAATTATTCAAGAATATTAGTGTTACTAAATAATTATTTTAGTTTTTTTTTAATTTTGGTCAAATCTGGTCAAACTGTGGTCAAACAATGGTCAAACCACTTATTCAAGAAATATTAGTGTTACTAAATAATTATTGTTTTTAGAACGATAGTTTCAAAGTCAAACAGTGAAATGTGTGACTTCATGCTCAAGCTACACTCCTGAGAGTTAATAGGATTGACATCTTACTATTGTCAGAAAAACAACAAGTGCAAACTTGGAAACAAGGGAGAATAGAACCCGGAAGTTAAGCATGCTCAGGTTGGGGTAGTGAGAGGATGGGTGACCGTCCGGGAAGTTAGATGATTTGGAATGACGAGGGGTGATTAGAGACTAGAGGTTAAATTGAGCAGTGATGAGGGATGATTAGAGATTAGAGGTTAAAATAATTCAGAAATTTGAAAATTCGGGAAAAAATTTCATTTTTTCAGAAAAAATCATAAATTTTCCTTTAGTACCGGTTGGTGTTACCAACCGGGACTAAAGGTGGACCTCGGCCTAGAATCGGGACTAAAGGGGGGGGGGGCTTTAGTAACGACCCTCTAGTCCCGGTTCCAGAACCGGGACTCAAAGCCCTTATGAACCGGGACAAATGATTCTTTTTCTACTAGTGAACACCTCTCCCACTGAAGATAAATCAATCTAGTTCGTTGAACCAAACAGATAGATCGAAGAGAAATACAAAGTTATAACAATCATGCAAAATAAAGTTCAGAAACGACTCAATTACTTTCAATGAATATTCCAATCATAAACCCACAATCATCGAATCCAAACAAACACACCGCGACAGAAGATTACATCGGATATAACTCCAAGAAGATCGAGGAGAACATTATATTGAAGATCAAAAAGAGAGAGAGAAGAAGTCATCTAACTACTAGTTATGGACCCGTAGTGTAACGCCCCGAGACCGATGTGCCAGGTGTCCTCCAGTTATTCGCTGTTATTGCTTTGTCATTGCTTGCGTGTCGTGCTTTGCATATCATGTCATCATGTGCATTTCATTTGCATAATTGTTCGTCTCTTGCATCCGAGCATTTTCCCCGTTGTCCGTTTTGCATTCCGTCGCTCCTATCTCCTCCGGTGGTCATTTCTACCTTTCTTTCGTGTGTGGGGGTTAAACATTTCCGGATTGGACCGAGACTTGCCAAGCGGCCTTGGTTTACTACCGATAGACCGCCTGTCAAGTTTCGTACCATCTGGACTTCGTTTGATACTCCAACGGTTAACCGAGGGACCGAGAAGGCCTCGTGTGTGTTGCAGCCCAACACCCTTCCAATTTGGCCCAAAACCCACCTAAACCTCCTCCATCATCTCGGTCGTTCGATCACGATCGCGTGGCCGAAAACCGCACCTCATTTGGACTCTCCTAGCTCCCTCTACCTATAAATATGTGCTCCCCTCCCGAATTTCGCGGATGAAACCCTAAAATTCCTCTCGCACGCCGCCGGACATGTCCGCGCCCGCCGGACGAAATCCCGCCGCCGCTCCCTTCCAGTGGCAACGTGCCATGTGTCCCGCGCCCGCCGTCCCCGCTGCCAGCCCGCGCGGCCCGGATCGGGCCCGCGGGGCCCACCTGTCACCGCCGCCATACGCGGAGGGCGCTCGCCGCCCGCGCCAGCTGGATCCAGCGCCGCGCCGCCCACCTCTTCCTCCGCCGGAGCTGCGCCGCCGCGCGCGAGCTCGCCGGCCCCGACCATCGCACCCCGCCGCCTCGAGCGCCCCGCGCCGCCGCCGTTTTCCCGTCGCGCCCTACCACCCTGCCACCCCGGAGGAGCTCCACGCCGCCTCGCCGCCGGCGAACTCCGCCTCGCCGTGTCGCCTCCACCCCGCCGTCTCGGAGCTCCGGCAGCTCCACCATCTCCGGCCGCCGTCGTCTTCAACTCCGGTGTACAGGAGATCCGCCGCCGCCTCGGGAAGCGTGCCATGGATCTGGATCTGGATCCATCCTCCTCAGTTGACTTTTATCCCTTAAACCCTAATTATATGCCCACGTTCATTATGCCGTAACTTTGCATCCGTAGCTCCGATTTGAGTGTGTGACATATCAAAATGTTCGCTTCAGAGAGTACATCATTTCATCTCATTGCATCATTTTCATTTGAGCCCATCTTGGTGCCCGAAATGCTGTTGGAAGAATGCTATTTGAGATATTTGTCAGATCTGCTGCACCAAATAGCTATTTGTCATTTTTGCCATGATTATTGTGTGCATGCTATGCCCCTGAGCTCTACATATGTTTTGTTATATGCTTTGTCATCTTTCCAGAGGTGCAATCCATGTTTTTTTTGTGATGTGTGTGGTGACTAGCACAAGCTTGCAAAGTGGTGCATTGTTAATGCTGATTTTAGGGACTTAGAAATTCCACGAAGTCCTTGATCTATTTTTATCAATATGCCATATGTTCATATTGTTTCCTAGTGATCCGTGCCTCTTTGGAGGATGATCAGTAAGGATGTTTTGTTAATCTTGTAGTGCTCTATCCATCCATGTCTTTGTTTGCAATTATGGAGCACCCTAGCTTGAGTCAATCGAGCTCTACTTTTGCTATTTCGTGAATCTCGGCAGATTGTCTACTTGTTAGCAATTTTGCTGGGGATGTTGCAGTTGACCCGTGCATGCTATATTGTTGTTCTTGCCATGTCTAGCTTGTATAATGTGTATTCTTGATGGGTGTATGCTTAGATTGTCATGACATGCTCTGTAGTGAGTGCATCGAGCTCGTAAACATGCCTACTTGATATCTGTTTTGCATGCTCCAGTTTTTCACTAAGTCTGTGATCTGGTTATGTTTTTGCCATGTTCACATGCTTGCAATTGTATTTTCTGATCCCTTTTGGCTCAAGGTCACTAAGGGACTTTTGTTAAGATCTTTGAGTAGCTCGATGCCATGCTTTACTTTGCCATGTTCAGACCCTGTAGCATATAGTTTTCATGCTCCAAAGTGTGCTACCTGATCTGAAATTCCAGACAAGTGTTAATTTCACTAAGTCTGAGATCTGTTTACCAATTGCATTTTTGCCATGCTTGTTTGAACCTGTTAATGGATGAATCAGCCGCAGCTTAGTGTTCCTCTTTTATCAAGCATCATGAATGGATCCCTGCCATATATTTTGTTGCCATGTTTGGGTGCTGTAGCATGTTTGTCTTGTTGCATTTGGATGGTCACTTGCTGTATATCGCAGACCGGTGCCATATTTGTTTTGCTTGCCATTTCCAAACCGTGCATCCGATTCCGGTGATCTTTATATCGATTTCAACCGAAATCACCTCACCTTTCCAATGACACTCTTGGAATGCCAAGTTGAGGCTAGGTTCAATCATTCCTTGTCAAATCATGCATATGCATTGCATATTGCATCTCGCATATCATACCATGTTCATGTGTGGTTTATTTACTATGTTGTGTGCTTCTTTCCGGTGTTTGCTTCTTCGGATTGGTTCCGGTAATGTTGCATTTGTGAGGACCCGTTCGACTACGTCCGTTTGTCTTCTTCATGGACTCGTTCTTCTTCCTTGCGGGATTTCAGGCAAGATGATCATACCCTCGAAATCACTTCTATCTTTGCTTGCTAGTTGCTCGCTCTTTTGCTATGCCTATGCTGCGATACCTACCATTTGCTTATCATGCCTCCCATATTATTGAACCAAGCCTCTAACCCACCTTTTTCCTAGCAAATCGTTGTTTGGCTATGTTACCGCTTTGCTCAGCCCCTCTTATAGCGTTGTTAGTTGCAGGTGAAGATTGAAGTTTGTTCCTTGTTGGAACATGGAGATCGTTCCTTGTTGGAACATTGCTTACTTGTTGGGATATCACAATATCTCTTATTTAATTAATGCATCTATAAACTTGGTAAAGGGTGGAAGGCTCGGCCTTATGCCTGGTGTTTTGTTCCACTCTTGCCGCCCTAGTTTCCGTCATATCGGTGTTATGTTCCCGGATTTTGCATCCCTTACGCGGTTGGGTAATAATGGGAACCCCTTGACAGTTCGCCTTGATAAAACTCTTCCAGCAATACCCAACATTGGTTTTACCATTCGCCACCTAGCCTCTTTTTCCCTTGGGAGTCGCGCTCCTGAGGGTCATCATTATTTTAACCCCCCCGGGCCAGTGCTCCTCTGAGTGTTGGTCCAAACTAGAGCCCCTTGCAGCGCCACCTCGGGGAAACCCGAGGGCTGGTTTTTGTTGTATGGACTACTCATCTGAGTGTGCCTTGAGAATGAGATATGTGCAGCTCCTATCGGGATTTGTCGGCACATTCGGGCGGTGTTGCTGGACTTGTTTTACCATTGTCGAGGATGTCTTGTAACCGGGATTCCGAGCCTGATCGGGTCTTCCCGCTAGAAGGAATATCCTTCGTTGACCGTGAGAGCTTGTGATGGGCTAAGTTGGGACACCCCTGCAGGGATTGAACTTTCGAAAGCCGTGCCCGTGGTTATGGGCAGATGAGAATTTGTTAATGTCCCGTTGTAGAAAACCTGAAATTGACCTCAATTAAAATGCATCAACCACGTGTGTAACCGTGATGGTCTCTTTCCCGCGGAGTCCGGGAAGTGAACACGGTGTTGGAGTTATGCTTGACGTAGGTTGTTCTAGGATCACTTCTTGATCATAGTTTCTCGATCGTGATTTGCCTTCTCTTCTCGCTCTCATTTGCGTATGTTAGCCACCATATATGGTAGTCGCTTGTTGTAGCTTCACCTCATATCTTTACCTTACCCATAAGCTTAAATAGTCTTGATCGCGAGGGTGCGAGATTGCTGAGTCCCTGTGGGTCACAGATTACTTCAGAAACCAGCTTGCAGGTGCCGATGAACCGTGCAGATGCGCAACCAAGCTCAGGAGGAGCTCGATGAAGATCTTGTTCTTTGTGTTGTTTCGTTCTAGTTGATCAGTAGTGGAGCCCAGTTGGGGTCGATCAGGGACCTTGTCGCATTTGGGATTCTTCTTTTATTTTGGTTTCGTAGTCGGACCTTGATTGTATTTGGATGACGTAATGCTTTATTCATGTAATTGTGTGAAGTGGCGATTGTAAGCCAACTAGTATGCCTCTACTTGACTAGTTCGTTAATCAAAGATGGTTATGTTTCCTAACCATGGACAAAGAGTTGTTATTTGATTAACGGGATCACATCATTAGATGAATGATCTGATTGACATGGCCCATTCCATTAGTTTAGCACCCGATCGTTTAGTATGTTGCTATTGCTTTCTTCATGACTTATACATGTTCCTATGACTATGAGATTATGCAACTCCCGTTTGCCGGAGGAACACTTTGTGTGCTACCAAACGTCACAACGTAAATGGGTGATTATAAAGGTGCTCTACAGGTGTCTCTAAAGGTACATGTTGGGTTGGCGTATTTCGAGATTAGGATTTGTCACTCCGATTGTCGGAGAGGTATCTCTGGGCCCTCTCGGTAATGCTCATCACATAAGCCTTGCAAGCATTGCAACTAATAAGTTAGTTGTGAGATGATGTATTACGGAACGAGTAAAGAGACTTGCTGGTAATGAGATTGAACTAGGTATTGAGATACCGACGATCGAATCTCGGGCAAGTAACATACCGATGACAAAGGGAACAACGTATGTTGTTATGCGGTCTGACCGATAAAAGATCTTTGTAGAATATGTAGGAGCCAATATGAGCATCCAGGTTCCGCTATTGGTTATTGACCAGAGACGTGTCTCGGTCATGTCTACATTGTTCTCGAACCTGTAGGGTCCGCACGCTTAAGGTTTCGATGACAGTTATATTATGAGTTTATGCATTTTGATGTATCGAAGTTTGTTCGGAGTCCCGAATGTGATCACGGACATGACGAGGAGTCTCGAAATGGTCGAGACATAAAGATTGATATATTGGAAGCCTATATCTGGATATCGGAAGTGTTCCGGGTGAAATCGGGATTTTACCGGAGTACCGGGAGGTTACCGGAACCCCCCGGGAGGTATATGGGCCTTAGTGGGCCTTAGTGGAAGAGAGGAGAGGTGGCCAGGGCTGGGCCGCGCGCTCCTCCCCCCTAGTCCGAATAGGACAAGGAGAGGGGGCGGCGCCCCCCTTCCTTCTCTCTCTCCTCTTTCCCCCCTCCCGAATCCTATTCCAACTAGGAAAAGGGGGGAATCCTACTCCCGGTGGGAGTAGGACTCCTCCTGGCACGCCCTCTCCTGGCCGGCCGCACCCCCCCTTTGAACCTTTATATACGGAGGCAGGGGGCACCCCTAGACACACAAGTTGATCCACGTGATCATATTCTTAGCCGTGTGCGGTGTCCCCTTCCACCATAGTCCTCGATAATATTGTAGCGGTGCTTAGGCGAAGCCCTGTGACGGTAGTACATCAAGATCGTCACCACGCCGTTGTGCTGACGGAACTCTTCCCCGACACTTTGCTGGATCGGAGTCCGGGGATCGTCATCGAGCTGAACGTGTGCTAGAACTCGGAGGTGCCGTAGTTTCGGTGCTTGATCGGTCGGGCCGTGAAGACGTACGACTACATCAACCACGTTGTGCCAACGCTTCCGTTGTCGATCTACAAGGGTACGTAGATCACACTCTCCCCTCTCGTTGCTATGCATCACCATGATCTTGCGTGTGCGTAGGAATTTTTTTGAAATTACTACGTTCCCCATCAGTGGCATCCGAGCCTAGGTTTTATATGTTGATGTTATATGCACGAGTAGAACACAAGTGAGTTGTGGGCGATATAAGTCATACTGCTTACCAGCATGTCATACTTTGGTTCGGCGGTATTGTTGGACGAAGTGGCCCGGACCGACATTACGCGTACGCTTACACGAGACCGGTTCTCCCGACGTGTTGTGCACAAAGGTGGCTAGCGGGTGACAGTTTCTCCAACTTTAGTTGAACCGAGTGTGGCTACGCCCGGTCCTTGCGAAGGTTAAAACAGCACCAACTTGACAAACTATCATTGTGGTTTTGAAGCGTAGGTAAGATTGGTTCTTGCTTAAGCCCGTAGCAGCCACGTAAAACTTGCAACAACAAAGTAGAGGACGTCTAACTTGTTTTTGCAGGGCATGTTGTGATGTGATATGGTCAAGACATGATGCTAAATTTTATTGTATGAGATGATCATGTTTTGTAACCGAGTTATCGGCAACTGGCAGGAGCCATATGGTTGTCGCTTTATTATATGCAATGCAATCGCGCTGTAATGCTTTACTTTATCACTAAGTGGTAGCGATAGTCGTGGAAGCATAAGATTGGCGAGACGACAATGATGCTACGATGGAGATCAAGGTGTCGCGCCGGTGACGATGGTGATCACGACGGTGCTTCGAAGATGGAGATCACAAGCACAAGATGATGATGGCCATATCATATCACTTATATTGATTGCATGTGATGTTTATCTTTTATGCATCTTATCTTGCTTTGATTGACGGTAGCATTATAAGATGATCTCTCACTAATTATCAAGAAGTGTTCTCCCTGAGTATGCACCGTTGTGAAAGTTCTTCGTGCTGAGACACCTCGTGATGATCGGGTGTGATAGGCTCTACGTTCAAATACAACGGGTGCAAAACAGTTGCACACACGGAATACTCAGGTTATACTTGATGAGCTAAGCATATACAGATATGGCCTCGGAACACGGAGACCGAAAGGTCGAGCGTGAATCATATAGCAGATATGATCAACATAGCGATGTTCACCAATGAAACTACTCCATCTCACGTGATGATTAGACATGGTTTAGTTGATTTGGATCACGTAATCACTTAGAGGATTAGAGGGATGTCTATCTAAGTGGGAGTTCTTAAGTAATATGATTAATTGACCTAAATTTATCATGAACTTAGTACCTGATAGTATCTTGCTTATTTATGTTTGATTGTAGATAGATGGACCGTGCTGTTGTTTCGTTGAATTTTAATGCGTTCCTTGAGAAAGCTAAGTTGAAAGATGATGGTAGCAATTACACGGACTGGGTCCGTAACTTGAGGATTATCCTCATTGCTGCACAGAAGAATTACGTCCTAGAAGCACTGCTGGGTGTCAAGCCTGCTGCAGGAGCAACACCAGATGTTATGAACGTCTGGCAGAGCAAAGCTGATGACTACTCGATAATTCAGTGTGCCATGCTTTACGGCTTAGAATCGGGACTTCAATGACGTTTTAAACGTCATGGAGCATATGAGATGTTCCAGGAGTTGAAGTTAATGTTTCAAGCAAATGCCCGGATTGAGAGATATGAAGTCTCCAATAAGTTCTATAGCTGCAAGATGGAGGAGAACAGTTCTGTCAGTGAGCATATACTTAAAATGTCTGGGTATAATAACCACTTGATTCAATTGGGAGTTAATCTTTCAGATGATTGCGTCATTGACAGAATTCTCCAATCACTACCACCAAGCTACAAGAGCTTCGTGATGAACTATAATATGCAAGGGATGAATAAGACTATTCCCGAGCTCTTCGCAATGCTGAAAGCTGAGGAGGTAGAAATCAAGAAGGAGCATCAAGTGTTGATGGTTAACAAGACCACTAGTTTCAAGAAAAAGGGCAAAGGGAAGAAGAAGGGGAACTTCAAAAAGAACAGCAAGCAAGTTGCTGCTCAAGAGAAGAAACTCAAACCTGGACCTAAGCCTGAAACTGAGTGCTTCTACTGCAAGCAGACTGTGCAAGCAGACTGGTCACTGGAAGCGGAACTGTCTCAAGTATTTGGCGGATAAGAAGGATGGCAAGGTGAACAAAGGTATATGTGATATACATGTTATTGATGTGTACCTTACTGATGCTCGCAGTAGCACCTGGGTATTTGATACTGGTTCTGTTGCTAATATTTGCAACTCGAAACAGGGACTATGGATTAAGCGAAGATTGGCTAAGGACAAGGTGACGATGCGCGTGGGAAATGGTTCCAAAGTCGATGTGATCGCAGCCGGCACGCTACCTCTACATCTACCTTCGGGATTAATATTAGACCTAAATAATTATTATTTGGTGCCAGCGTTGAGCATGAACATTATATCTGGATCTTGTTTGATGCGGGACGGTTATTCATTTAAATCAGAGAATAATGGTTGTTCTATTTACATGAGTAATATCTTTTATGGTCATGCACCCTTAAAGAGTGGTCTATTTTTATTAAATCTCGATAGTAGTGACACACATATTCATAGTGTTAAAACCAAAAGATGCAGAGTTGATAATGATAGTGCAACTTATTTGTGGCACTGCCGTTTAGGTCATATCGGTATAAAGCGCATGAAGAAACTCCATACTGATGGGCTTTTGGAACCACTTGATTATGAATCACTTGGTACTTGCGAACCGTGCCTTATGGGTAAGATGACAAAAACACCGTTCTCCGGTACTATGGAGAGAGCAACAGATTTGTTGGAAATCATACATACAGATGTGTGTGGACCGATGAATGTTGAGGCTCGTGGCGGATATCGTTATTTTCTCACCTTCACAGATGACTTAAGCAGATATGGGTATATCTACTTAATGAAACACAAGTCTAAAACGTTTGAAAAGTTCAAAGAATTTCAGAGTGAAGTTGAAAATCATCGTAACAAGAAAATAAAATTCCTACGATTTGATCATGGAGGAGAATATTTGAGTTACGAGTTTGGTGTACATTTGAAACAATGCGGAATAGTTTCGCAACTCACGCCACCCGGAACACCACAGCATAATGGTGTGTCTAAACATCGTAATCATACTTTACTAGATATGGTGCGATCTATGATGTCTCTTACTGATTTACCGCTATCGTTTTGGGGATATGCTCTAGAGACGGCCGCATTCACGTTAAATAGGGCACCATCAAAATCCGTTGAGACGACGCCTTATGAACTGTGGTTTGGCAAGAAACCAAAGTTGTCGTTTCTGAAAGTTTGGGGCTGCGATGCTTATGTGAAAAAACTTCAACCTGATAAGCTCGAACCCAAATCGGAGAAATATGTCTTCATAGGATATCCAAAGGAAACTATTGGATACACCTTCTATCACAGATCTGAAGGCAAGACTTTTGTTGCTAAATTTGGAAGCTTTCTGGAGAAGGAGTTTCTCTCGAAAGAAGTGAGTGGGAGGAAAGTAGAACTTGACGAGGTAACTGTACCTACTCCCTTATTGGAAAGTAGTACATCACAGAAACCTGTTCCTGTGACACCTACACCAATTAGTGAGGAAGCTAATGATGATGATCATGAAACTTCAGAACAAGATACTACTGAACCTCGTAGATCAACCAGAGTGAGATCCGCACCAGAGTGGTACGGTAACCCTGTTCTGGAAGTCATGCTACTAGATCATGATGAACCTACGAACTATGAAGAAGCGATGGTGAGCCCAGATTCCGCAAAATGGCTTGAAGCCATGAAATCTGAGATGGGATCCATGTATGAGAACAAAGTATGGACTTTGGTTGACTTGCCCAATGATCAGCAAGCAATTGAGAATAAATGGATCTTCAAGAAGAAGACTGACGCTGACGGAATATTACTGTCTACAAAGCTCGACTTGTCGCAAAAGGTTTTCGGCAAGTTCAAGGGGTTGACTACGATGAGACCTTCTCACCCGTAGCGATGCTTAAGTCTGTCCGAATCATGTTAGCAATTGCCGCATTTTATGATTATGAAATTTGCCAGATGGATGTCAAAACTGCATTCTTGAATGGATTTCTGGAAGAAGAGTTGTATATGATGCAACCAGAAGGTTTTGTCGATCTAAAGGGAGCTAGCAAAGTGTGCAAGCTGCAGCGATCCATTTATGGACTGGTGCAAGCCTCTCGGAGTTGGAATAAACGCTTTGATAGTGTAATCAAAGCATTTGGTTTTATACAGACTTTTGGAGAAGCCTGTATTTACAAGAAAGTGAGTGGGAGCTCTGTAGCGTTTCTGATATTATATGTGGATGACATATTACTAATTGGAAATGATATAGAATTTCTGGATAGCATAAAGGGATACTTGAATAAGAGTTTTTCAATGAAAGACCTCGGTGAAGCTGCTTACATATTAGGCATTAAGATCTATAGAGATAGATCGAGACGCTTAATTGGACTTTCACAAAGCACATACCTTGACAAAGTTTTGAAGAAGTTCAAAATGGATCAAGCAAAGAAAGGGTTCTTGCCTGTGTTACAAGGTGTGAAGTTGAGTCAGACTCAATGCCGACCATTGCAGAAGATAGAGAGAAAATGAAAGATGTTCCCTATGCTTCAGCCATAGGCTCTATCATGTATGCAATGTTGTGTACCAGACCTGATGTGTGCCTTGCTATAAGTCTAGCAGGGAGGTACCAAAGTAATCCAGGAGTGGATCACTGGACAGCGGTCAAGAACATCCTGAAATACCTGAAAAGGACTAAGGATATGTTTCTCGTTTATGGAGGTGACAAAGAGCTAATCGTAAAAGGTTACGTTGATGCGAGCTTTGACACTGATCCGTACGATTCTAAATCGCAAACCGGATACGTGTTTACATTAAGCCGTGGAGCTGTCAGTTGGTGCAGTTCTAAACAAAGCGTCGTGGCGGGATCTACATGTGAAGCGGAATACATAGCTGCTTCAGAAGCAGCAAATGAAGGAGTCTGGATGAAGGAGTTCATATCCGATCTAGGTGTCATACCTAGTGCATCGGGTCCAATGAAAATCTTTTGTGACAATACTGGTGCAATTGCCTTGGCAAAGGAATCCAGATTTCACAAGAGAACCAAGCACATCAAGAGACGCTTCAATTCCATCCGGGATTTAGTCCAGGTGGGAGACATAGAGATTTGCAAGATACATACGGATCTGAATGTAGCAGACCTGTTGACTAAGCCTCTTCCACGAGCAAAACATGATCAGCACCAAGGCTCCATGGGTGTTAGAATCATTACTATGTAATCTAGATTATTGACTCTAGTGCAAGTGGGAGACTGAAGGAAATATGCCCTAGAGGCAATAATAAAGTTATTATTTATTTCATTATATCATGATAAATGTTTATTATTCATGCTAGAATTGTATTAACCGGAAACATAATACATGTGTGAATACATAGACAAACAGAGTGTCACTAGTATGCCTCTACTTGACTAGCTTGTTAACCAAATATGGTTATGTTTCCTAACCATGGACAAAGAGTTGTTATTTGATTAATGGGATCACATCATTAGATGAATGATCTGATGGACATGACCCCTTCCATTAGCTTAGCACCCGATCGTTTAGTATGTTGCTATTTCTTTCTTCATGACTTATACATGTTCCTATGACTATGAGATTATGCAACTCCCGTTTGCCGGAGGAACACTTTGTGTGCTACCAAACATCACAATGTAAATGGGTGATTATAAAGGTGCTCTACAGGTGTCTCCAAAGGTACATGTTGGGTTGGCGTATTTCGAGATTAGGATTTGTCACTCCGATTGTCGGAGAGGTATCTCTGGGCCCTCTCGGTAATGCTCATCACATAAGCCTTGCAAGCATTGCAACTAATAAGTTAGTTGTGAGATGATGTATTACGGAACGAGTAAAGAGACTTGCCGGTAACGAGATTGAACTAGGTATTGAGATACTGACGATCAAATCTCGGGCAAGTAACATACCGATGACAAAGGGAACAACGTATGTTGTTATGCGGTCTGACCGATAAAAGATCTTCATAGAATACGTAGGAGACAATATGAGCATCCAGGTTCCGCTATTGGTTATTGACCAGAGACGTGTCTCGGTCATGTGTACATTGTTCTCTAACCCGTAGGGTCCGCATGCTTAAGGTTTCGATGACAGTTATATTATGAGTTTATGCATTTTGATGTATCGAACTTTGTTCGGAGTCCCGAATGTGATCACGGACATGATGAGGAGTCTCGAAATGGTCGAGACATAAAGATTGATATATTGGAAGCCTATATTTGGATATCGGAAGTGTTCCGGGTGAAATCGGGATTTTACCGGAGTACCGGGAGGTTACCAGAACCCCCCGGGAGGTATATGGGCCTTAGTGGGCCTTAGTGGAAGAGAGGAAAGGTGGCCAGGGCTGGGCCGCGCGCCCCTCCCCCCTAGTCCGAATGGGACAAGGAGAGGGGGGCGGCGCCCCCCCTCTTCCTTCTCTCTCTCCTCTTTCCCCCCTCCCGAATCCTATTCCAACTAGGAAAGGGGGGGGGATCCTACTCCCGGTGGGAGTAGGACTCCTCCTGGCGCGCCCTCTCCTGGCCGGCCGCACCCCCCCTTTGAACCTTTATATACGGAGGCAGGGGGCACCCCTAGACACACAAGTTGATCCACGTGATCATATTCTTAGCCGTGTGCGATGCCCCCTTGCACCATAGTCCTCGATAATATTGTAGCGGTGCTTAGGCGAAGCCCTGCGATGGTAGTACATCAAGATCGTCACCACGCCGTTGTGCTGACGGAACTCTTCCCCGACACTTTGCTGGATCGGAGTCCGGGGATCGTCATCGAGCTGAACGTGTGCTAGAACTTGGAGGTGCCGTAGTTTCGGTGCTTGATCGGTCGGGCCGTGAAGACGTACGACTACATCAACTACGTTGTGCCAACGCTCCCGTTGTCGATCTACAAGGGTACGTAGATCACACTCTCCCCTCTCGTTGCTATGCATCACCATGATCTTGCGTGTGCGTAGGAATTTTTTTTGAAATTACTACGTTCCCCAACAACAAGTTGGTATCAGAGCCTTCCCCGACCTTAGGAGTCCCATTGCTTGATCGAATTAGCGGACGAGTTGAGTCTAGAAAAATGTTTTGAGTCATTTAGGAATTATATATCAGAGAGTTTAGGAATTCTTTTTACTCCCCAGTCCCTTCATCGCTCTGGTAAGGCATCCTGACGTAGAGTTTTGACTCTTCTCTTCTCAAATTTCACTAAATTTTTTTTAGGATCACGCGGGTATCTTGGAATCATTCCGATGGTTTTGTGACGAGAACATTGTTCTTGGTGCCTCCTGACATTTAGGGGTTGTGGCAGTGTCCCGGGGAGTTGAGCTCCGAGGTGTTGTCATCATAATTTTATCGTTGCAGTTCTGGAATACCTGAGTTTAGTTCGCCGACATCGAAAATCTCTTTTATGCTGTTGTTGGTGAGATAACCTCGACGCCACCCAGTACTGGGGCGGGAGTTCGGGAGTATTGCCATAACTTGTATAACGGATGCTTTTCGAAGGTTGAGGTAGACGATTTCCGAA
Source organism: Triticum aestivum (assembly GCF_018294505.1). Lineage (NCBI taxonomy): Eukaryota > Viridiplantae > Streptophyta > Magnoliopsida > Poales > Poaceae > Triticum > Triticum aestivum. The sequence goes on along the minus strand of NC_057800.1, from coordinate 166,113,083 downwards.
GGTTTCTTGGTTATGTGTTGAAGGATGGATACAGCTGGATGTAGGATTTGTTAGTTTTGGGTGAGATATTATGCTTCCCCTGTATCCCCAACACCTGATTGCATAACCGGAAAATTTCGGGAGTTTATAAGTCGGAATTCAAGTAGCTCTTAGGATATCTTTCCGACAGGTGTATGATATGAAATTGGGGTTCGACGTCTAGTGGTCCGCCTATTCACGGTCGGTTTTACAGTGGTCTCGTTGTGTCTTAAAGAGTCCTTGGCTATGCCGACTCGGGGACGCTTCGTATGTCATGTGCACTGCCTTGTACATGATGGTGCTGTAAGATCGAGCCCGTGTAGGCCCCACCATGAAAACTTCGGACGAAATCTCTATCATATGTTTGTTCCGGCTTATTCTGCAAGCCAATCCTTTGGTTTTGTTTTGAGTTGTGGTATTCGAGTTGCTTCGATGTCAAGTGTTGATTCCATACCTTCCCCAAGTGGTGTTCTCATACTCCGATGTGGATACTAATCCTTCTCGATCATCGAGTTTGTCATTTCAATTTCTTGTCAACCGGTGTGCTTCTCTTCAAGCGGATCTGTTCATTTTCAATATCCGCAAGATTCAACCTCAGCTTTCTCAACGGTGTTCGTTTCATCCATCCCAAGTTGCCTTTGTTTTTTCCCGTCACCCACCCTTGTTTCTTCAAGGATTCAGATTTCTTGATCAAGTATCCTTTTATTCATGTGAAGTCTCTCCATTTTTTTCCTTCATGTTCTTACCCGGTGATTCTCATGAAGATTCTAACGGAGCCTCAAGTTTATAATTCTTTGTTCTTTTATCTTCCCCGGTGTGTTCAATGCAATCTTTTGATGGTGATCACATCCTTTTCCTCGTTTCAAATGTTTTTCTTATGCCGGTGCACCTCATTATCATTCCACTTCTTGCTATTTAATTGTTCCGGAGTGCTCAAGATATCCCGAAGATTCGTGTTTTCCACTCTGCATTCGTTCAAGATCTTTCGAGGTTGTTATCTCATTCAAGTCATTTAATTCAACCGGTGCAATCTCTCTTTTAAATCTTTTCAACGGTGTTCTTTTGAGTGGGCACTAACCCACAGGTATGTTCCCAGGATCTTACCTGACTCTTCTATTTTTCCCGGAGCTATCCTCAAATTTATTTTCAAAGTTTGACGTAAGAATGATTTATCATCAATCAAATGTCTTCTCTTAGATCTTTCACAATTCTTTTCATCGTTGACTCAATCTCTTCGCTTTTGATTCTTCCGGAGTGTCTAAATAATTCATGGTGGTGTTCTCGTCGTCATTCTCAGATTTTGAAGACCGAAGAAGAGTTTCTCTTTAAATCTTGCTCCATTCTCTTCAAGATTCATGGCTCTATCTTCGTGCCATCCTCTCATAATTGTATTCGATTGGGAGATATTATTTTCACCCATCCGGAGAAATTCAAGATTCTGTTCAGTTTGATTATCCGGAGCCCATCGTCTAAGATTTATTCATTCTAGCTTTCAGCTCTCATACTCTAAATCATACCGGTGTCTAAATCAAAGATTCTCTAATCAGCTTGTAATCTTTTCGTTCTCAGGGATCTAAATTCTCTCAAGCATCTCCATTCATTTGCAAATTCTTCCCGATGTTTCTTTATATTCTCTTCGTTCATTTTCAATCCTTACGGTGGTTCTTCCAAGATTCTTCTTCCTTCTTTTATCATATCAATGTATTCGTAGTTTTCTATCCTACTGGTGACTTGTTGAAGACTTTCTCAAGTTGGCCCTATATCTATCATAATCCTTCCAACGGGAATAAGTTGTTTGCAATCCGTTGCTTGTCATCAACTTAAATTGATGAAGGATACACATAACGTAATTCTTATTCTTGTTCATCCAAGTGATTAATTCCTTATCCTAGAGGCTCATCAATTTTTTTTTGATCTCATTTGTTTATCTTTCTTTTCCGGAGTTCCAAGCTCTCGCAATTATATCTTCACGGAGATACACCTAAAGCATTACAAGGTTTCACCTCATGTTTTTAAACTTCCTTTTTCTTCTCGTTGTCCTTTTGTTACCGGAGTTCTTCACAGAGGTTCTACATGATGTTTCATCTATGATTTAATTCATTCTTGAAGTGTTCATCGAGATTCTTTTCTAAGAAGCTCGAGCTTTCTTCATATTGTAATCCGGAGTGCAATTCTTTCTTCCGTATCATTGGAGGTGGTATTATGTCATTCTTGATAATTTGAATTCATGTTTCATGATTCACATGTTGTCATGAATGAGATATTTTAAATCCATCAATCTCGTCATTGGAATTATCTTGGGTTATATTTCACCAAAAGCCTTCCCTAAGGATTGTTGCTATCTATGGTGCTCATAAGTGACCCAAGTTCTTCTTTTATTCTCCCCGTAAAATAGTTTTCTCGTCTCCTTGTTGATATCAATCCAATTCTTTTCCCGTAAGTGGCTGGTTGTCACCTCATAATTTGAGATGTATTCCATAAGACCATATCAAGTGTATTCTTTTCGTTGTTGGTGTTCCAACTACTCCGTTCGACCCTTCCCCTAAAGATGTCTTCTCAAACTCTTTTGTGGCAGAAGTTGGCATTTTCTTCTCCATTCTTTTGTTTTAATCATCTATTTTCTATTACTCTCTCCCGGAGGAATTGTGTTGCTGCTCTCTTCAAACCTTCTTCTTGTCCTTGTCATGCTTATCCTTTTAACCGGAGTGTTGTGCCCCTTTGCTCAAGCTCTTTCATTTTATCAAGTCTTTCATCTCTTTTCAATCGAAGTGCTGTCCGAATTTGTAATTCCTTGTTTCCTCTTCCCTACTGGAGTGTTTTCAACTTCATTTATCTCCGTTGTATTCTTTTCTCGATATGGTTTAACCTTTTCAAGGTTCTTTGGTCTCACTCGTTTGTCAAAGAGCAACTTAGTTTTACATCTTCTCTCTCTCTTCCGTTTTCCCTCCGGTGCCATTCTAGATCTCGGGACGAGATCCTCTCGTAGTGGTGGAGTGTTGTAACGCCCCGAGACCGATGTGCCAGGTGTCCTCCAGTTATTTGCTGTTGTTGCTTTGTCATTGCTTGTGTGTCGTGCTTTGCATATCATGTCATCATGTGCATTTCATTTGCATACATGTTCGTCTCTTGCATCCGAGCATTTCCCCGTTGTCCGTTTTGCATTCCGGCGCTCCTATCTCCTCCGGTGGTCATTTATACCTTTCTTTCGTGTGTGGGGGTTAAACATTTCCGGATTGGACCGAGACTTGCCAAGCGGCCTTGGTTTACTACCGGTAGACCGCCTGTCAAGTTTCGTACCATTTGGACTTCGTTTGATACTCCAACGGTTAACCGAGGGACCGAGAAGGCCTCATGTGTGTTGCAGCCCAACACCCTTCCAATTTGGCCCAAAACCCACCTAAACCTCCTCCATCATCTCGGCCATTCAATCATGATCGCGTGGCCGAAAACCGCACCTCATTTGGACTCTTCTAGCTCCCTCTACCTATAAATATGTGCTCCCCTCCCGAATTTCGCGGATGAAACCCTAAAATTCCTCCCGCATGCCGCCGGACATGTCCGCGCCCGCCGGACGAAATCCCGCCGCCGCTCCCTTCCAGTGGCAACGTGCCATGTGTCCCGCGCCTGCCGTCCCCGCCGTCGGCCCGCGCGGCCCGGATCGGGCCTGCGGGGCCCATCTGTCACCGCCGCCATCCGCGGAGGGCGCTCGCCGCCCGCGCCAGCCATATCCAGCGCCGCGCCGCCCGCCTCTTCCTCCGCCGGAGCTGCGCCACCGCGCGCGAGCTCGCCGGCCCCGACCACCGCACCCCGCCGCCTCGGGCGCCCAGCGCTGCCGCCGTTTTCCCGTCGCGCCCTGCCACCCTGCCGCCCCGGAGGAGCTCCACGCCGCCTCGCCGCCGGCGAACTCCGCCTCGCCGTGCCGCCTCCACCCCGCCGTCCCGGAGCTCCAGCAGCTCCACCATCTCCAGCCGCCGTCGTATTCGACTCCGGTGTACAGGAGATCCGCTGCCGCCTCGAGAAGCATGCCATGGATCTGGATCTGGATCCATCCTCCTCGGTTGACTTTTATCCCTCAAACCCTAATTATATGCCCATGTTCATCATGCCGTAACTTTGCATCCGTAGCTCCAATTTGAGCGTGTGACATATCAATATGTTCGCCTCAGAGTGTACATCATTTCATCTCATTGCACCATTTTCATTTGAGCTCATCTTGATGCCCGAAATGCTGTTGGAAGAATGCTATTTGAGATATTTGTCAGATCTACTGCACCAAATAGCTATTTGTCATTTTTGCCATGATTATTGTGTGCATGATATGCCCCTGATCTCTACATATATTTTGTTATATGCTTTGTCATCTTTCCAGAGGTGCAATCCATGTTTTTTTGTGATGTGTGTGGTGACTAGCACAAGCTTGCAAAGTGGTGCATTCGTTAATGCTGATTTCAGGGATATGTTCATGTTGTTTCCTAGTGATCCGTGCCTGTTTGGAGGATGATCAGTAAAGATGTTTTGTTAATCTTGTAGTGCTCTATCCATCCATGTCTTTGTTTGCAATTATGGAGCACCCTAGCTTGAGTCAATCGAGCTCTACTTTTGCTATTTCGTGAATCTGGGCAGATTGTCTACTTTTTAGCAATTTTGCCGAGGATGTTGTAGTTGATCCGTGAATGCTATGTTGTTGTTCTTGCCATGTCTAGCTTGTATAATGTGTATTCTTGATGGGTGTATGCTTAGATTGTCATGACATCCTCTGTAGTGAGTGTATCGAGCTCGTAAACATGCCTACTTGATATCTGTTTTGCATGTTCAAGTTTTTCACTAAGTCTGTGATCTGATTATGTTTTTGTCATGTTCACATGCTTGCAATTGTATTTTCTGATTCCTTTTGGCTCAAGGTCACTAAGGGACTTTTGTTAAGCTCTTTGAGTAGCTCCATGCCGTGCTTTACTTTGCCATGTTCAGGCCCTGTAGCATATAGTTTTCATGCTCCAAAGTGTGCTACCTGATCTGAAATTCCAGACAAGTGTTAATTTCACAAAGTCTGAGATCTGTTTACCAATTGCATTTTTGCCATGCTTGTTTGAACCTGTTAATGGGTGAATTAGCCGTAGCTCAGCGTTCCTATTTTGTCAAGCATCATGAATGGATCCCTACCATGTATTTTGTTGCCATGTTTGGGTGCTGTAGCATGTTTATCTTGTTGCATTTAGATGGTCACTTGCTGTATATCGCAGACTAGTGCCATATTTGTTTTGCTTGTCATTTCCAAACCGTGCATCCGATTCCGGTGATCTTTATATCGATTTCAACCGAAATCACCTCACCTTTCCAGTGGCACTCTTGGATTTCCAAGTTGAGGCCAGGTTCAATCATTCCTTGTCAAATCATGCATATGCATCACATACCGCATCTCGCATATCATACCATGTTCATGTGTGGTTTGTTTACTATGTTGTGTGCTTCTTTCCGGTGTTTGCTTCTTCGGTTTGGTTCCGGTAACGTCGCTTTTGTGAGGACCCGTTCGACTATGTCCGTTTGTCTTCTTCATGGACTCGTTCTTCTTCCTTGCGGGATTTCAGGCAAGATGATCATACCATCGAAATCACTTCTATCTTTGCTTGCTAGTTGCTTGCTCTTTTGCTATGCCTATGCTGCGATACCTACCACTTGCTTATCATGCCTCCCATATTGTTGAACCAAGCCTCTAACCCACCTTTTTCCTAGCAAACCATTGTTTGGCTATGTTACCGCTTTGCTCAGCCCCTCTTATAGCGTTGTTAGTTGCAGGTGAAGATTGAAGTTTGTTCCTTGTTGGAACATGGAGATCGTTCCTTGTTGGAACATTGTTTACTTGTTGGGATATCACAATATCTCTTATTTAATTAATGCATCTATATACTTGGTAAAGGGTGGAAGGCTCGGCCTTATGCCTGGTGTTTTGTTCCACTCTTGCCGCCCTAGTTTCCGTCATATCGGTGTTATGTTCCCGGATTTTGCGTCCCTTACGCGGTTGGGTAATAATGGGAACCCCTTGACAGTTCGCCTTGATAAAACTCTTCCAGCAATACCCAACATTGGATTTACCATTCGCCACCTAGCCTCTTTTTCCCTTGGGAGTCGCGCTCCTGAGGGTCATCATTATTTTAACCCCCCGGACCAGTGCTCCTCTGAGTGTTGGTCCAAACTAGAGCCCCTTGCAGTGCCACCTCGGGGAAACCTGTGGGCTGGTTTTAGTTGTAAGGACTGCTCATCTGAGTGTGCCCTGAGAACGAGATATGTGCAGCTCCTATCGGGATTTGTCGGCACATTTGGGCGGTGTTGCTGCACTTGTTTTACCATTGTCGAGGATGTCTTGTAACCGGGATTCCGAGCCTGATCGGGTCTTCCCGCTAGAAGGAATATCCTTCGTTGACCGTGAGAGCTTGTGATGGGCTAAGTTGGGACACCCCTGTAGGGATTGAACTTTCGAAAGTCGTGCCCGCGGTTATGGGCAGATGGGAATTTGTTAATGTCCGGTTGTAGAAAACCTGAAGTTGACCTTAATTAAAATGCATCAACCGCGTGTGCAACCGTGATGGTCTCTTTTCGGTGGAGTCCGGGAAGTGAACACGGTGTTGGAGTTATGCTTGACGTAGGTTGTTCTAGGATCACTTCTTGATCATACTTTCTCGATCGTGCTTTGCCTTCTCTTCTCGCTCTCATTTGTGTATGTTAGCCACCATATATACTAGTCGCTTGCTGCAGCTCCACCTCATACCTTTACCTTACCCATAAGCTTAAATAGTCTTGATCGCGAGGGTGCGAGATTGCTGAGTCCCCGTGGCTCACAGATTACTTCAAAAACCAGCTTGCAGGTGCCGATGAACTGTGCAGATGCGCAACCAAGCTCAGGAGGAGCTCGATGAAGATCTTGTCCTTTGTGTTGTTTCGTTCTAGTTGATCAGTAGTGGAGCCCAGTTGGGGCCGATCGGGGACCTTGTCGCATTTGGGGTTCTTCTTTTATTTTCGTTCCGTAGTCGGACCTTGATTGTATTTAGATGATGTAATGCTTTATTCATGTAATTATGTGAAGTGGCGATTGTAAGCCAACTATGTATCTCTTTTCCTTATGTATTACATGGGTTGTTTGCGAAGATTACCTCACTTGCGACATTGCTTTCAATGCGGTTATGCCTCTAAGTCGTGCTTCGACACGTGGGAGATATAGCCGCATCGAGGGCGTAACACATAGGTCTGTGGTGAACTACTCACGCATCATCAAAAGACAACAAGGATGATGTAGAAGGCCTTCGTGATCTGTTCCCCCTCCGACAGAGTACCGAAAAATGCCTCCAGAAGGGATCGCGGAAGAACAGAAGTTTGCGGCGGTGAAAAAAGTGTTTCAGGTGGCTCTTTGGGGGTTTCCCAATATTTGAGAATTTATAGAAGTGAAATTAGTTCAGACGTAGCCTCGGGGGCCCCATGAGATAACAGGGCGCGCCTAGGGGGACGTGACCTGTTGCCTTGCCGCCTCCTCGTTCGTCCTCTGGACTCCTCCTGAAGCTTCTAGGGTCTCTTATGTACAAAAAAACCCATCAAAAAGTTTCATAGCGTTTCACTCCATTTGGTACTGATTTTTTGGAAAACCAGAAACAAGCAGAAAACAACAACTGACACTAGGCAATGGGTTAATAGGTTAGCTCGAAAAATGATATAAAATAGCATAAAAATGCATATAAAGTATCAAAGATTGATAATATAATAACACGATGAGGTACAACAATAGCGGCGACGTACATATTTGATGCAATAGCTGAGCAACTTGCAGCCGGGCTTTGGCAAGTTGGCTGCCGGGATGCTCAACGGTTTAGGGAAGTTCAAAGTAGGCGACGACAAGGGTAAGGTTGTCTGTCGGGTTCGCCGGCTTGAGGGAGCTCGGTGTCGACGCCCCTTTCATCGTTGGCAAAATCTGTGACGGCAAGCTACTCGCGACCACCGTCTGACTACCGACAACTCCATCCACCTCTCATTGGAGTGTACTCGTTCGGTCGGGAGATGGAGAAATAATCGAGAAGACGATGGCAAATTGGCAATTCGTCTCCGAGCATAGTTACATGTATTAATCAGTTTAGCAACTATAATCCTCAATGCATAGGTGCTTAGTTTGTTGTTGCTAAGATTTCATCATTTAATTGTTTAATCACTGAACTCGTTTATGCATTGGGCAAACTTCTCTTATGTATAAGTGTTTTGCATAGGACCGCATGCTTGGTATTGGTTCTTTCTGGATCATCAAACTCCTCTCTCTCCTATTAACCACTCCCTCCGTCCCATAATATGACTATATGGCATGCTTCCCTAGTCCCCACTGCCAGTTTTCGAAAAAAAGTCCCTACTGTCAGTAAGTTAGAATTAGTGCGCATGTTCCGTTTGATTTATTATTAGTAAGATGTGGCGGTTGCTCGGTGGGTGGTAAGGCAGAGTTGGAGGAAGGCGACGACGGACTGCTGCTATTCGAAGGAAAAGATCCATAGGTGCGAAGATGGAGTTCTTCCTGGATCCACCCAACAGGCGAGTGTTCCTCCTAAGAGCATCTCCAGCCGTTCGGCCCTTCAAGGGGCCTAAAAAGAGCGGCTTGGGGGTGAACCGGCACTAGATTGGCCCCTGGGGGCGACCTAGCTCGCAGTCACGCCCCCAGGCGCCGGCCCTAGGACGCCGCAATTTCGAACTTGGTCGTTCCCGCTCAAAAGACGTCACAAGTTCGGCGGTCAGAGGACACAGTTCGGCGATCGGATAAATAGTTCGGCATAAAAAAAGAACACCACAAGTCTGGACGCGTGCGCAACGCAACACTCGGCGGGGTCGGCCTCCGGCGTCGGCGTAGTCGGCATGCGCAGGCTAGGCGGTGTCGGAGCTGCTTCCGTGTTGGGTGGCGTCGGCGCGGGTTCGGTGCTGCTGGGCGTCGTGGAGGCATCAACGCTCGGGCTTGGCGTCGGCGTGGGCGCGGGAGTTGGCGGCGCCGTCGTTGTCAGCTGGTTCAGGATGAGACCGCGCTCCGCCATGTACCACGCCTTGAGCTGTTCGTCGTTGCTCTGGAGTATGTCCGCCCTGCCCATCAGAAAAGCCAGGTCGGTGTTCCTCTTCTTCGCGGCGACGTTGGTCCGGAGCAGCTCGAGCTTGACGGCGCTGTTCGTTATGAACGCCGACCACCGTGTCTCGGTCTTCTCTTCACGCAGGGCGGCTCGGGCCTGTGCGTCAGCGAGGCAGTGTTCGATGGACTCCTGCACTCGCGCGGTTGCCGCTTCGGCGTGTTTCCCCTTCTTGGCCCCTTTGTTGCCGTCCGGCCGCCCTTCTGACGCGCCCGTCGTCGGCGCGTCCAGCTTGTAGGTCTCCTGGCGCGGGGGATCACGTACTTCTTCAGCGGCACGGCGGGTGGCTGGGAGGCGAGCGGGAGGAAGGTTGACGGGAGGAATGGAGAGAATAAGAGAAAGGGGGGGGGGGAGAAATGGCGGGAAGAGGCTCTCGACTCGCCAACAGAGCGGCCCCACGCCCCTTTTCGCTTGTGCCTGCGCCCCCAGCGTGCCGAGTTCGGCTCGGGTCCGCTGGCGTCAGTTCGGCTCAAGCCGGCGAAAAACGGGCTACTGAGGATGCGACTGGGTCGATTTTTTGACACCGACGCGGCAAAAACGTATGAGAAAAAGGCCTGTTGGGCGCGGCTGGAGATGCTCTAAGTCCTAACTAACCTCCAGTCCGCCGCGTTCGATAGATGCATTCCGTTTATTGGTTAATTTGATTGATTGATTGACGAGTCATCCTGCATGCCCTCCTCCGATGTGTAGATTGACATTGCCCGACGAGGTTGTCAACGAGAGCCCGTGGGATTCCTTGTGCGTTTGATGACCAGCCGGCGGAATCTGAATCTGGTCTCCCGCCCGCAGCTACCGTCAGGAAGGTCACGCCGCCGGCAGAGAAGAATCCGTCGGGGCTGATCTTGAAGACAATGGAGTCCGAGCTGCGTACACTACTTCAGAGCAGTCAACTAACTCACATCGACACTGAAGCTCCAGCTCCGTGGCCAGACGAAGAGGTCAGTATTGTGACTGTTAGTACCTGTTGGCATGTCTGGTTGATAACAATGTTACCATGTTATTTGTATTGATGTTTGTGCAAATCTAGTAAGTACCCAATATCTTCGGCCAATCAGTTCATTGCAAAAATGGAGCAGGAAGTTTGGACGCAAATCGTAGAACGAAAAAAATGGATTGTTTTCTGCCAGAGTAGAAATTGCTTCTGTGTCAGAATGTGTTGCTCAGCTCTGGGCCATACAAGATTGAATTCAGTTTTGTTAGTACAGTACAGTTAATTCAGTTTTGTGTCATTCCTTTGAAGGGTGTCATACAAGATTTAGCTGACACTCTGTATTAAAATAATGTCTAGAATCCGTATACCGAAAAAGCCTTTCGCCCCGCTTTATAAATAAAGCAAACCGCCACGAGCACATACAAGAACTAGTTCAGAAACACACACCCAAGAAACACAACAAATAGGTTCAGAGGTACTGCTGAGGGCACAGCTCAACAAGCCCAAAACACACACGACACACAAAAAAGGCTCATCCGGGGTTAAGGCCGGAGACCAAAAGACGACTAATCAGGCTCCGGTGGGGGCGGCGGTGGTGGCGGCGACGGGCGGACGGCCATCGAGCGGAGATCGGCGATGAAGGCGGAGATGGCGTCCCGGTCCCGAGGGCGGCTAAGCGGCCGCCAGAACTGCAAGTAACCAGACAGTTTGAAGAGAGCGTCAGTAGATCGTCGAAGAGGGGAGCGCTGAATCACGAGCTTATTGTGAATAGTCCAAAGCGTCCACGCGAGGACCCCAATCTCAAGCCACCTAATGTGGCGAGAGGGCGCCGGTGAGGCCTGAAGCTCGGCGAAGAGGTCGGGGAAGTTGGAGTGGCACCAATCACCACCAACCGCCTCACGAAAGCAGCTCCAAACAAATTGAGCAGATACGCAGGAGAAGAAGATGTGGTTCGAGTCTTCGGGGGTATCACAGAGGGGGCAGAGGCCGGAGCCCGGACCATTGCGCTTGCGAACCTCAACTCCCGACGGCAGCCGGCCACGGATCCATTGCCACATGAAGATGCGGATTTTGAGGGGCAGGCGAATGGACCAGATCGCCAGGAGGGGCGGCGGAGCGGAGGAGGGGGCGATAGCCGCGTAGAGGGACTTAGTGGAAAATTGTCCCGAGGGCTCGAGGCGCCACCGAACCGCATCCGGGTCCGAGTCCACCAACGGTTCATGGAGAGCAATACAATCAAGAAGTTCATGCCAAGCGGCCACTTCCGGAGGCCCAAATGGCCTCCGAAACGCGAGTCGCCCTAAGTCAATAAGGGCCTGTTGAACTGAGATTGTAGGAACGACGGCGATGGAGAAGAGGTCCGGAAAGCGGGCAGCGAACGGAGCGTCACCCGCCCATCGGTCAAACCAGAACAGGGTCGCCGCACCCGAGCCTACCGGGATGGAGGTCCCAATGCGGAGAACGGGAAGCAGTTGGGTGACCGACTACCAGAACTGGGACCCACCCGATCGCTGGCAGAAGGCCAGAGGCTGGCCACGCAAGTATTTATGCCGGATGATGTCCAACCAGAGACCACCGTGCCCCTGGGAAATACGCCAGAGCCAGCAGGATAGAAGGGCAATGTTCATGCGCTTCGAGCACATTATGCCAAGGCCTCCCTGCTCCCGGGGCTTGCAGATGTCGGGCCAACTCACCATATGATACTTTTGTCTGTTGTTGTCCCCAGCCCAATAGAAGCGCGACTGGATTTTCGCGATCTCGTGATGGAGAGTCTCGTGGAGGCTGTAGAAGCTCATAAGGAATAGGAGGAGACTAGAGAGCGAGGAGTTGATGAGAATTGTCCGGGCCGCCTTCGAGAGCCAGCGACCTTGCCAAGGCTCAATGCGCGTTTGTAACTTGGTCATTGCAGGACGAAGGTCCGCCACAGTAAGCCTAGAGTCACTAATGGGTGTTCCCAGGTAGGTCGTTGGGAAGGCACCCAAGCGGCAATTGAGGCGGTTGGCGATGTCAAGGGCCTCAGCTGGAGAATAGCCCATCACCATCACATCACTCTTATCAAAGTTAATCTTAAGGCCAGACATTTGTTGGAAGCAAAGGAGGAGAAATTTGAGGCTAGCGATGTCCGTATCCGAGCCTTCGACCATGATAATGGTGTCGTCGGCGTACTGGAGCAGGGAGATGCCGACACCCCCAGTCAAGTGGGGAGTGATGCCTCTAATATGGCCCGCCGCTTTGGCCTTATCTAGAATGGCCGCAAGAGCATCAACCACCATGTTAAACAAGAAGGGGGAGAATGGATCACCCTGCCTCACCCCACAGAACGTGGGGAAGTAGGGACCGATCTCCCCATTGATGTTGACGGCGGTGCGCCCACACGATACCATCTGCATAACCCGCGTGACCCAGCGGTCATCAAAACCTTTTCGCAGGAGGACTTCCCGAAGGAAGGGCCAGCTAATCGTATCATAGGCTTTATGGAAGTCAATTCAGGAAGACCGCCTTAAGGCGTTTGGATCGCACCTCATGGAGAACCTCGTGAAGAACCAGCACCCCATCCAGAATATAGCGGCCTTGGATGAAAGCCGATTGGTTGGGGTGGGTGATCTGGTCCGCTAGCAGGGTCACCCTATTGGCGAACCCTTTAGCCAGAATCCGGAAAATCACGTTGATCACCGTGATGGGGCGGAACTGCCGGATGTCCGAAGCGCCAGGGACCTTGGGAATGAGCGAGATCGTCCCATAATTAAGGCGTCCGAGGTTGATGGACCCGACATAGAACTCGTCGAAGATGGCCATGATCTCTGGCTTGATCACATTCCAGAAGCTTTGGAAGAACTTGACTGGAAGGCCATCCGGGCTAGGTGCCGAGGTCGGATTCATGCCTTTGATGGCGGCCCAAACCTCGTCCTCAGAGAAGGGGGCTAACAGGGCCACGTTCTCAAGGTCAGACACAAGTTGGCGACCGGACCAGCAGTCGAGTGCTAAAGATAAGCCGCTCCGAGGAGCGGCTGTGAACAGGGCCCTATAGAAGCCGTCGACATGGGACCTAATGTCCCCGGGGGACTGCAAAAGGTTTGGACCGTCCCAAAGGAGAGGGATGGTGTTACGCCTGCGCCGGCCATTATCGATAGCTTGGAAATAGGCCGTATTCGCATCACCCTTCAACACCCATTTCTGAGCACCACGCAACCGCCAGTAGGCCTCTTCATCAGAGTAGATGACAGAGAGCTGACCTTCCAGGTCATAGCGAGAGAGCCACTCCTCGGGAGAAAGGCCGGAAGCATCAGCGCGCAGGTCCAGGGTTTGGATTGCAGACAGTAGGGCCTTCTTACGCTCGCGGAGGTCGCGCCCCAGGTTGGCACCCCACCCCTTCATAAACTGCCGACCACGTTTGGCGCAGGCGTGCCAAGAGTTGGCAGCGGAAGGAGGGCGGGACGGGGACTGTGAGAGGGCCCGAGTCTCCACCCAGCGCGCACCGACCGCGTCAATGAAGCCCGCTTGGGACAACCAAAATGTCTCAAAATGGAATCGGGGCGGGATCGGGGGACGCTCATCTGCGGAGGAGAGGAGAGGGACGTGGTCAGAGCCAATCCGAGTGATGGCTCGGAGAGAGGCAAGGGAGCAACGAAGGTCCCATTCCGGAGAGACTAGGACCCGGTCCAGAACAGACTGGGTCGGGGCTACCTGGCGGTTGGTCCAGGTGAACCTGGCACCAACCCGGTCAATCTCACGAAGGCCAAGATCGGCAATGCAATCGTTGAACATTTGCATCAGGGCAAAGTTGACGTTCGCATTGCTCTTGTCCTTCACGCATCTAAGGAGATTAAAGTCACCCCCACCACCACCGGCAGAGAGGCAGCCGACACCTTCCTGTTGAGCTCCTCAAGGAAGGAGGCGGAACGGCTGTGGTCGGCGGGGCCGTACACAATAATGACCTCCCACTTGAAGTTGATGGAACGCTCAAAAATCGACATGCTAACAAAGAACTGTCCCCGATCCATACTACCCACCTCGAAGGTGGCATCCTTCACACCTAGCAGGATGCCACCGGAGTGGCCCGCGGTCCCACTAGAAGGGAGCCAATGCCAGGCGAAGAGGTGGGAGCTCAGGCGGTCAAGCTCAGGAAGGGAGAGCTCCGTGCGCATGGTCTCCTGAATAGCCACAATGTCAATGTGTTCGTCGCGAATGTACTCGATGAGTTGGCGGCGGCGACCGTCATGGCCGAAACCGCGGATGTTCCAGAAAAGGGCACGCATCACGCGACCATTGAGGGGCTGCTTGACCCCAGGACACGAGAGGCGCTTTGGGTGCGGAGAGCGGCAGTACGAGAGCGGGTACGACCCCGAAGCTCGGAGGCGTCCAGGGGTGGGATACCGCCAATCCTCCGAGGAGGGGGTGGTATGGGGTCTGCCGACTCAGATGATGGACCAGGGGGCGAGAGTAGAGCGGCTCTAGCCTCAGCCAGCTTCCCATCAAGGATCTCGCGAGCCTTAATGGCCGCGATCTGGGCCAACGGGGGGCCAACCTCCCCCCTAAAGATAATCGCGGAATCAGTCGCAATCTTCACCAGGTTTCCAAGAGGCATCGATTCGAGAGCCGAAAAAGAACAAGTAGCTGCTGAGGGAGGGACTGGAGGGGTACCTGGCTCCAGGTTCCGTGCCGCAGCCCGAAGCTCCGCCCACTCGCGGATGGGAAGCACCGGGCTCCCCTCCGGGCGCGCCGCGTCCAGCCGAGCGCTCCGGCGCGAGGCAGTAGCCGGAGAGGAGACCGAGCGGGCACGCCGAGAGAAGGCCACCACGCGTGGTGGCGGAGGCGGGGCAGCCAAGGGGGTGGTCACCTGAGACTCCCCCTCCAGGCCCGAGACCGCAGCGGGTAGAGGCTGAAGAGCCAGGATCGGAGAGGAGGGCTGCAGCTCTGTCGGGGAAGACGGCGGGGGAGCAGGGGCCTCGACGAGCGCCACCCGGACCGCGGCCGGAGACGACAGGGGAGGCGACGGGGCGGCGACGGGGGAGGGACCGGGGGAGGCCACGACGTCCCGAGCGAGCGGCGAAGGCGGGTCCGGGGTCACCGGTCCCGTGGGACGGAGGACCAGGTCAAGGCCCGGCTCGCCTGGAGCAGTGCAGACGGGGGAGCGTGGGGAGTATGCGGGGCAAACGACCAAGCCCACACTGGAGGCGTCGCTAGTAGCAGGGGACTCGGCCCCTGGGGGAGGGTAGCCAGGGACGGGGGAACCAGCGCGACCTGGCGCCCGTGGCCACCATCGGCCGGAGGAGAAGGGGAGCGGGACGCCGACCGAGAGGGCGAGTCGTCTGAGCCCTCCCCGTCCTCCGACTGGCGGGGGCGAGGGTGGTGGCGGCCGTGGTAGTCCCCACCGGTGCCTGGGTTGCCGTCAGGAGGGCCATCGTCGGTGAAGCGAGGGCGGCCGACGTGGTTGGGAGGCTCGGGGGCGATGCGGAGGTCGTAGCCATGGTCGTTGAAGAAGACACGGACGGTGATGCGAAGCTTGGAGGAGTCTAAGCACTTGACCTTGACCCGGACCTCCTCCTCCTTACGGAGGGAGAGCTCATCCACCACCACCACCTTGCCCAAGATCCTGGACATCTGGCGGATGACGAGATCAGAGCGGGCGATGTCGGGAAGCCCACCCACAAGGAGCCAGGCGGTATCCAGCACAGCCACCACAGGGGCGTCGAGGATAGGCTCAGTGATGTCGACGACGAGCTGGTTGAGGGCGAGGGTGATCCGGCCACTGCGCGTGGCGTACCCGTAGCTGACGGAGTCAGGGAAGACCACGGTGAAGATGTGACCGGCAGTAGGGGTAGCCAACCAGTCCCATTGGCACCGGTAGAGGTGGTTGAGCTCGGCCTCAATCATCTCTGGAGAGGCCACCCCATCAACCACAGTAACGATCGCCTGAAGGGAGGGGTGGGTGGAGGGAGATCGGGGACCTCGAGGTGAAAGAAGCCCAGCCCCTCGATCTCGTGCCCATACATCATGAGCTCCGACGTCACCGGGCGAGCAGGACAAAGCAGGGCAGGATGGCCAGGGTCCTGGCAAATGTAGCAGCACTGGGGGTTGACGCAGTTGACTTGCGAGTGTCCCGCCACCCCGCAATTGAAGCACGGGGGGCGAGGAAGGTTGGAGACCGGGCCCGGAAGAGGGCCAGAGCCCGGAGCCACCGGGGGAAGCGAGGCGGGGGCGCCCCGACCCTGCCCGCGCCGTTTCTTCTTCTTGGCCGGGCCCTGACGACCGCGGGATGGGCCGGAACCCGGGGCGGCCGCGGGAGCCGGCACCGACGACGACGCGGCGTGGGGCGGGACGTACTTGCGCGGCGTCGTGGAGGGAACCGGGGCTTGGGGACGGGAAGCAGCGGGGATCGACGAGCGCGGAGGGGACGGGGAGCGGCCGCGACGGGGCGGGGGGGGAAGGCGAACGGCGGCGGGACCGCCAGTCACCCGACGCGGCAGCACGGGGAGACCGCGACCGGCCGCGGTCATCCCTTCGGGCCGGCGAGCGGCGGTCATCGCGCCGGCCGTCGCGGAGCTCACGCAGCTCACGGCGGAGTTCTTCCTCACGTCGCAGGGAGTCCGGCGATGGACGACGAGGCTCGCGGCGGTCATCCTGTCCCCGCTTCGGGCGTGGCTCGCCGTCGTCCCAGTTGCGCATGGCCGACGATGGCGGCGGGAGGGGGCGCGAGGACGGGCCTGCAACGAGGGGCGGCGGGAAGGGGAGTGGGGGAGGAGGAGGATTCGGTCGAGGGGAGGACGCGAGAGTGACGGCGGGAGGAGGCAGGGGAGCGATTGGATACCCGCGAGGGAACCAGATCGATCTAGGCGGGGCACTGGGCCTAGGGCACCGGGGCGGCCCAGTCGGCCCGGGCAGGCCTAGGTGGAGCGGAAGCGGCCCAGCAGGCGCAGCCGCCAGATGGGCCGGGCCGCGGCCCAAGAGGCCTGGGCTGGACAGGTCGAGGCCCAACACTCGACGGGGACGGCCGAGCCGTAGGGTTTCCCCTTCAGCGGCGGGCGCCGCCGCAGCAGTTTGCACCCGCGACCCGCCGCCGGCGGAGACCGGCGCGGGGCGATGCCTGGGGAGGGAAACACGGACGCGGAGGGAAGAGGAGCCGAACGAAGCGCTGAATGGACGAAAAGGGGAGGCATGGACCACCGGAGCCGTGGTCACCGGGACATGCCTCGACGGCGGCAGCGCTGGAGCAATCACCAGCCGAGCCAACGGCGGACAGCACCAGGAAAAGCGGGCGGCGCCGCGTTTCGAGCGGCCAGCCACACCCCATGAGCGGGCACGGCGACGGCGACCGCTCCCATCCCGCAAGCTCCGGCCTTGCGTCCCCGGTGCCCGAGACTGGCTCGAGGGCAGCTGCGGCAGAACCCCACACATGGGGGGCTGAGCCACCGGCCTAGCCGGGCTGGGCGGCGCGACGGGGAGCGATGAGCGAGGGAGGGAACGGCGTGTCGTCCGCGCAAGTCGGCCCACCGGAAGCGGGAGGCGGCCGCAGGAGCGGGCGAGGGGGGCGGCAGGTCGGGCGGCTCCGCCGGAGCCGGCGACAGGGAGGGGGGGGGGGGGGGGGGGGCGGGGTCGACGGGGCCGGCGAGGGGCGCGGCGGAGGGCAGCCCCGCAGCCGGGGGCGCGACGCCGCAGGCGTCGCAGGAGCGCACCGCTACCTCCATCACGCACCTCCGGTAGTCAGAATCCGTATAGGGTCGATCCCTCCAGATCGACCACCATGTACTGGCAAGATTGGAGCATTGGAGGAAACGATCCTTGGTTTCATGGGACGAAGAGCGGAAAATGTAGTGGAACCTGAAACTGCACTATATCCGACTCCCTTGGATGATGGTGTACACACCGGGGCATGGGTAGTCAACTAGTCATAGAAATCTCTGGTTAACTCGTTGCCCCTTGTGCCTCAGTTGCAGAGGCACAACACAAGAACTGAGCACACGAGAAGCAACCTGAAGTGAGAGTACTCCACCGCTAAACTCTTATTTTTGAGGGAATGAATGGCCATCATGGCTATTTTATTGATTGGGGAAAATGTTTACATCATTTACAAAGGCACTAACAAGAAAATCAGGGGGTTCATCGATCCTATTACAGGATGCATTATGATCATAAGAAAATTTAGCTATGATATGAGCAACTTCTTTGGCCTCCCTTCGACAGTGTAGAAACTCAAACATTTCCAATCATGTCTGGCATGACAAAGCAGTCAGTGTAAACCGGTGGCTTCTCCCCAAATTCTTTCTTGATCTGCACACGCGTTGACAACCTCTAGTGCACCAGCTTCGATCTGTATGAAGTCATAGCCCATGGAATATGCTACAATTAATCCATTTTTCATTGCTATTGCTTCCGCTGTTACTGCATTAGTAACATAAGGGATTGTAGCACATCACGCCGCCAATAAGGTACCATGTTTGTCATGGGTTACCGCCCCTGTCGCACCTCTTCCTTCATCCTCATGGAAAAATCTCATCATTCACCTTGACAAACCCAATTGGCGGTTTGTTTCATTTCAGATCTGATGGAATGTCAGCCCCTGTTGCAGTTCTCATTCGCTGGAAGTTAGCGCATATAGCCTGTACTGCAATAGCACTCCTTGCCATGGGTGGAACTTGTTTGCCGTGCATCTGTTGTCGCCGAAGCCACTAAAGATACCAGCAAGCAGTGGCTATTCCTCCCTTGAGACCAATATCTGATATATGTGGTAAAGAGGAGTCGGGCAGTCTGAATAAATATTCCAGGATGGCAGACCCGGATCTGTCCATGGCATGCATCAGCTATAATGTTAGATGTGCCCAATAGTCGCCACATCTCCACTGCTCGGCCACAACTAAAGTGCAGGTGAAAGATATCCTCGGGCCCTTGTAAACAGATCGGGCATTGCCCATTAGTACCATTGTGCCTATTCACCAAGATAGATTTCAATTGAAGTAACTCGTGAAGAGTTTTCCAGCAGATTTTTTTTACCTGGTACATTCATTTCCATAAAATGTTCCACACCGGATTGGGTAAAGAAGGACCTACTGCATCTCGAATAAATCTCACATTAAACTGGTGTTTGCATTCATAGTGATATGCAGATCGGACCCAAAAAACAGCCTCCTAGTTCTTCACTGCCAGGCAATAAAGTCCTCGGAAGCATTATGACTGAACGGGATCCGAAGAATACGTATTGCATCAGTCGGATTAAAAATACCCCGTATCATTTCTTCATCCCATTGTTCAGTGATAGGATTAATCAATTCATTCACCCTTGTAATAAAAGCACCTCCCCTCTGAGGTAAGATTTTCAGTGAGGGGCTCGATGGGATCCAGTGGTCCTCCCAAATATTAACCTTCTCTCCATTACCAATCCTCCAGACATGACCGTTTAAAAGTTTGAATTCCAGCAACTATACTCTGCCATGTAAAAGCTGTTCCTTTTCTTGGATCTGCAATCATATTGTCACCTGAAGGATAATATTTTGCTCGTAGCACTCTTGCACAAAGTGATTCTGTCTCATCAATTAGGCGCCAGACTCGCGTAGCCAACATTTCCAGGTTAAAGCAGTGCACTGCCTGCAAGTTCATGGTTCTTGCTTGCTTGTATAGATGGTCAAAGTGATGAATATTGGTTCCCGGGAGACCAAGTCGTCACGATAATGGTGTGGCTGAGCATGCACCGAGCTTCTCCTGTTAACAAATATTTTTGTGCCAAAATAGCGCATTCTCAAAATGGCAATTCATTGGGTGTAATGGAGTTGCACTTAGCTTGCTTCCGTTGTCTTTTTGTATCAAGCCGAAGAGGTAGTGGAGATCCAACTAGAGAAAACTGTAATGTATTGCATCCAGTTTCGTGTGGAAATTGGGCTGTGCGCATTATCTTGATCGATGCAGAGCTTGAGGTAATAAAACTCTTCTTAAAAAAGAGAAGGTTCTCTCTGGGGATTGGATTTTTGCTAGCACTTCGAGTGCATACAAGTTCAGATAGGTATGCGCAATAGTGGCATGTTTGCATCGTGGGGAAATTAATTAATCTGGTAATTTGAATGAGGTTCTTAACAATAGCTGAGTTGCAATGGTGCTGTGAAGTGCCACTGCATCGACAGTTGATTCCAATTCAGTGAATGTTATGGTGCTTCAAGTCAAACTTCACATACACAAGTTTATTTAGCCACAATGCTATCCTTATGAGAAAACTCAACACGGATTTAGGTACACATAAGCAGTTACTTTTTGAGAACATGCAGGAGAACCGAATGACAGACTATATTAACACTTGCATGTTTTTGATGGTTGATTCATTTCTGAGCACTTCACATCTCAGTTAAATTTTCGGTTATGATCCTGTGATACTTGTTCACTTCATAATTTTGCACAAAAGAATACAAATTGCGCGTGTTTAGAGCTTGATATACAGCCTGCAAGTATCTGTATTTTGCTGGTGCTTAACACTTTTTTTCGCAAATACGCAAGATTGCGTATCATTCCATTGATAGGTATTTAATTTCTTGTATAACTATCTACATAATTCTCCAGAATTTATTGAGGCAAAATACGTGGTGACAACCATCTAAGTATCGAATCGCACCTTCGCGATGGCTCCTCACGTGACTCACCTGTGTCTGTCAACAAAGTCGAATTCAGCCCGCGCGTGAAACACATCCTGGGCACCATCCACGAGCCAGGGTGCCAAACACCAGCGTCTCCATCCCCTCCACACCAGCGTGTACATCACCCCATGGAATAGAACGTGCTAAATGTTCAATTCTTGATCAGATTAGAGATTAATAGCTGCAGCTCCTTAATTTGAACTGAACAAAAAAATTCATTTCAGTCAGTTATATATCTCATAACTCTGTATGCCATAATCTCGACATGATAATATACATTTTCAGTCAAAGCATTAATCTGCAATTTCCATGCTCTTAATCCTGGTTTTATATATCTAATATCCTATTATGTTGTTTAAACATCTCCTGCAGATTTCAGTTGGCAACTCTGGATGTACAACCTCGCCGGCCCGTGTGACTCTGCGTTAGCATTCCGGTCCAAATATCAGTCAATTTGCTTCTCATTCATCAGTCTCAGGTATATAATATTTCCCCTAAAAAGGGTATGCAATCTCTAATCATGTGGTTTCCTGTTCCGAGCACACAATAGAACTACCTTTATGGTTTCCTCAGATGTATAGAAACAGAAGATAGAAACTGATTGCATGCAATTCTATATGATCATCAGATAACTACACAAAAAGAACCATGGAGTCTGGAAGCACGAGCTCCTTTAAAAAGTATTATGAATGTCCCGGTGGTTAATTCAACAATGTCATGACAATGGAAACAACGCTCTACATCTTTGAACTCTAATTATTTCCTTTAAACTTCATTTACTTTGTAAATGACATATCTTTTGTTTTGTGTATTCAAATAGGAGCAATTTTACAGAGCTAAATCCTTATTTTGGTGAACAAAGAGATGTATCAATGAGTTGTGCACACTGTAAGCTTTTACGCGATAAGGATAAATACTTGCAAATGACATCAATTCAAAGAGAAGCTTATTTACAGGGGAATCGCAAGCACAAACGAGCTAAACTACAAAAGAATGAAAGTACTAGCAATGCACAGTCATAACTAGGCAGAGAAATATGAGTTGCAGTGACCACATGCACATGCTTATGGAATCTTCTCATCTGATAGAAGGTACTTTATTGTGGTTTATAATATATATAATTTCATTATCACTATGTATGCTTTGGTAATGGAATTTAAATTGTTTTCTTTTTTCAGATTGTTGCATGCACAGTTCAGTGGTCGATCAACAAGGATGTTCACAATAAGTGAAGCAAGGTTTGATAAATATCTGTATTTACCATAAGAATCTTTGTTTAGATATATTGCTAATAATATAGTCTAATCTTCTGTTTTTCCTTGTTTGTCATGTCATAAGCAGTGGCCACAGTTGGTAGTTTTGAGATATCTTTAATCCGGCAATCGAGACATATCTGAATCAGACAAACGCCTTATTCTTCAGTCAAATATGTGTCACCTAGACAATGGAACTATGGTTGGTCTGTCTGGAGTATATGCATCTTCTATCTGTCTTGAAGATTAGGCTGCAGATAAAGCATTGAGAAATAGCAATGGACGTAAGCGACTATGTGGCACTAACTGGTGCTCACACTTGCACCTGAACGAAGAGAATCATACTGACGGAGGTATCTTGACAATATGGAGCAGGTATGATGACTATGAAACAAGAAAGTCTCATGGAGCAGGTTATAGTAATGCACATGATACAGCTGATCGGGCAAGTTGTAATAGACAAAATTCAAGAGCATATCAGTTTTGAATCTGAAGACACAATGTACATGCCAACTGATTGTTTGCTGCTACACAAGATATGCTTGAAACTGCAGCGCATCTTGGCCATGTTCACTGCTGGGTTCCTTCCAGCTCACCAAGCCCAAACCACCCGCATCCAGATGCTTCTCCGCCGCCAAAAAGGGCCGCGGCCGCCGCGCTTCTGTTGCTTAGCATGTGTTCCGGCAAACAACGTCCGGTGCGCACTGTTTCCTGCTGTTTACGTTTGAGATTAGGCTCCTGCTAGCTGTAGCTGCTCTTCTGTTGATGTGCCCCTGGCCCGCTTGCTTCATCTGTTCGTATGGCCTGCACTGCCCCATGTTCCCCGTGTTGCTGCTGTTGTTTATGGATAATCATCACTGTGCTGTCATGAATAATCCGGCAAGGAGAAAGGTGGTTCATCTCAGAACAATGCGTTTGTTATTTGCCTCCAAGATACCAAGCTAGACTTTATTCATTATAGGCTTGTTGCTGAAATTTTGGCTTTTGCTGATAATTTTGGCTTCCTTTTGGCGGACGGCACTAGAGGTGGGATTCTTCTTGCTGCTTCCCAAGATTTCTTCAAACTGTCACACTTTGCACACTATCTCAGCCACCATTTGTATGTGTGCTAATGAGTGTAAATGGAGCATTTCGGCCGTCTACGGACCTCAGTCTGAAACAGATAAAATTATTTTCATTGGTGAACTCAAGGGCCTGAAAAATGCTGTCAGTGTTAGGTGACTTCAACCTGATTTGTTGGGCTGCAGATAAAGCAATAACATATGATTAATAGGCGCCTCATCAACGCCTTCAGAGCTGCTCTGAACTTGATGGAGGTCACTGAATTGCGGCCGCATGGAAGGCGTTTCACTTGAACTAGCACCTGTCAGCAGCAACCCAAAACCAAGATCGATCATGTTTTCCACACCGCTGAGTGGGGCCCTCTATTCCCCCAGTGCCTCCTCCAGGCCATTACTTCTTCTGTCTCGGGCCACCGTGCAACCTTCAAGGGCTTCCATTTTGAAAAGTATTGGACAAGAATTCACAGCTTTCAGGACTCTGTTTTGGCTTCCTGGACCAAGCCAGTGTTCATAAGCGATGCTGTTGGAGTTCTAGGAATGGGGGTCCCCAGACTTGTCTGCCTGCGGCCTGCGGCGTGGCTCAGGTGGGGGCCCAGCGCGGCCCATCTTCATCAGCCCAAGCTCAAGACCCTCGCGAGGGGCCAAGCCTCACGGGACGGACGACATGAAGCTTCCTCAAGAGCGGCCTCATCAGGCAGGCTCACGAGGAGGCGGAGAGATCAATGCAAGGGTACCTCGCGAGGATCCCATGACGCAAACCATAACGATCAAGGCCAGGCGGGCGCCGGCCTGCGCAGGGTCCTTGTTTCCCCTTTAGTGCAAAGGGAGCAAGTACAGGCCAAGGTATCAGGTAAAGGTTGTCATTCCAGTGCAACGAGACCAAGACCAGCAGAGCGGCATGACGGAGGTCATCGTGAAGCCCAAGACGGCGTCATCATTAGTACTTTTGGCAGCCGAAGACCACCTTTGGTCAGGATAACTTGGACTACATGTTCCCCTTCAAAATGGCCAATTGTTGGCGCCCTTCCCGCTCATTATTTGGGGAGAGGCCCAGGGCCTCTATAAATAGAGCTAGCCACTACAGAGGGAGGGGACATCTGGAAATCTGGTAGAACCCTAGAAGAGAGAGAAGGAGAGGAGAAAAAGAACCCAATAGAGACTAAGTAGAACACACCGCACCAGCTCAAGAACACCCCTCGCGAGGCTGTTCTTCCCTTGTACTGTCCATCATCAGCCCCACAGGCAATCCACCACACCACACACTGAAGTAGGGTATTACACCACAACGGTGGCCCGAACCAGTATAAACCCCATGTCTCTTGTGTTGTTCATCATTTTCATCTTAGTTCGCACGAGAGGATTAGACGTAGATCGGTAGGGGAGAGATCTCCGCGCGCACCCCAGTGTTCGAACCTTAAGGGTCTGCCGGAACCCGAAATCCGATATTTGGCGCGCCAGGTAGGGGTGCGCCGGAGTCCTCCTTCCTCCGCG
Source organism: Triticum aestivum (assembly GCF_018294505.1). Classification (NCBI taxonomy): domain Eukaryota; kingdom Viridiplantae; phylum Streptophyta; class Magnoliopsida; order Poales; family Poaceae; genus Triticum; species Triticum aestivum. The sequence continues at coordinate 166,088,582 of NC_057800.1, read as the reverse complement.
TCAAGTTCCGCCGCTTCGCCACCTAGATGTCAAGCAACCCGGCTGCCAATGCCGACCGCTGGGCTGCGTGGCCCGCCCATGCCGTGTCGCCGTCTCAGGGCGACCTCAACCTTGCGCCTCAGGCAGCTCGCGCTACGCAGGGCATTGCGGGACGCAGGCGACGCGGCCAGACGCCGCCTACCCTCACGCCACGGCAGGTGCGGGCTGCAGCAAGGGCCTCGAACCACGCCGCTGCCACGGCACCATACACCCGGCGGGAGCAGGCGAACTCCAGGGCCGCGCTCACGGTGGCCCGAGAGCTACTACGGTGCCGCTTACTGGAAGGCGGCCGCGACGTGTTGTTGGAGCGAGTGGCCGAGCTCCTGGACGCCGCCGCCTCAGGAGCTCCCCCTCTCTGCGTCCAGCTGCCGCCCCAGAGCCGGTCCAACGTCAACACCTCCGCCAGCACCGGGCGGCTGATCGCGCCGGCCCTTCCCCAGGCCGGCGAAGGGATGCGCGCCGCAGCCTTTGGCCTCGGCGGACCACCGCGTCGTCACATACAAGGCGACGCCCCAAGCCAGACTGCGTGGCATGCGGGGCGCTACAGCGAGGTCCACGAGGTGGTCGCCTCGGAGGCCTATGTACCCCGCATGGTGGATCAAGGGCGCGAGCTGGAAGAAGGTCACGGCTCGTTCCTCGGGCCCGGCTAGGACGAGGAGGCGCCGGAAGCCAAGCTCTTTCAGGAACCCCAAAAGAGCATCGACAATCGCGCCGACAGCAGCAACTATCGGGTACCACTCATCCCTCAGGAGCAAGCTTACGCTAACCATGGGTCGCAGGAGGTACAGGTCGCCGCAGCGGATGGCTGCCCCAACGCTGCAGCCTCTTATCCCTCAGGAGGAGGGTGCAGGGGGCTGCAGGAAAGGGGCCGAGATCCGGGCTCACCCTCGCAGCGGTCGGGTCAAGATGTTCTCAGGAGGTAGGCCCTCTACCAGGGAGGTGCCCCATGGCCTGCCCCCGGCAGAGGACCCGTGGTCATCGGGGGAACCGCTGGCGACCGCTCTACCCCATTGGCGTCGTCCTTGGTTTCCGGTCACCGTCAATGACGGCAGCGTGAGGCGCAAGGCGGGGCCCTCGTCTGGCGATATGAAGCAAGGCCAGTACCTGTGAAGAAGGCCCAGTGCCTGTGAAGCTCGCCGCCCCGTGACACTCTCATGTAATAATGAGTGGGGCTGTACATGCCCCGGAGTCTCAGGAGCGCCGGCCTCAGGCCCTGGGGCTCCCGCCCACGCCCAGTGATAGCACTTAGCTCCGCACTGGTGAGAAGACGTCGAAGACTAGACTAGGTGCCAGACGCGGCTTCTTTTTTGCTTTTCTTCTGCCTTTTTGCTTTTTTGCTTCTTCCTTGTCGGCAAGTTTTTTCGGTTTGGATTTAAGTTGGATTTGAGTTTGAAGCTTGCGTGCATTCGGGGAGGGGGTGTTTAGTCTCGTTCGAGCAATCTCTAGCGTTCTGGTTTCGGATTTACGCCCCAAGCTAGCGTCAGCTGCGCCCCTCACGAGCCCCTAGTGAGCCGGGCCGGGCCAGGCACGCCTACAGCTGGGACCACTGTCTCCGCACCCTCTCCGGAGGTGCTCATCACAGGATCAGCAGGTTAATCGAGGGACGTCGGAGGCATAGCACCCCCCCCCCCCCGCAGGCCCGCTCAGGGCACGCCAGGGCCGGAAGGTAAACGAATCAACCGAACCATCACCGAGCTAGCGACTAAACTCACGCATAACGTTGTGCTCATCAGAGTACGGATTACAAATCTTTACATGAGGGGCCTCCCCTCCCAAAATGCTCTTACATTCTTCAGGGCCAAGTCCGAGTCTTCTTCATGCAGGATAAACTGCGGAGACATGCGGTCAGTCGGACATATCACTCACCGTGTCTTCTGGGGTGTCCTCGGGAGCGTCACTGGAATCACTAACGTCATCGCCCCCACCACCTGCGTTTCCGTCAGCGCCGGGCTGATCTATAACGCCGCCTTCGTCAGCGCCCACGACCACACCATCGTCATCAGACGCGAAGGCCCTGACGAGGGCGTCTACGTTGTTCTCTACCCACTGCGCCAGGTCGCCCCAGACAGATATGGGCACAGGCGCGATGGCAGCGTCAAAGTCGAAGTGGGGGTCCATCTCCTGCAAGTGGCTGAAGACACGGGAGAAGACACGCCTGAGCAGGGCTAGGCTCCTCTCCTCAACAAGCCCGCGGGCTCTTTCGCAATGATCCTCCAGAAGCGTCACCACGTCAGTGAAGAACCAAAGATTGCCTGTGTAGCTGGCCTCGTGCGGCTCCTTAGCGGCAGCCTCGTAAATCTCGCCTAAGGCTGAGTTCGCCCTCTCCCTGAGCGTCTGAAGCATGGGAGCATGCTCGCGCTCCAGAACCCTCCGCTGGCGGATCTCGTCCTCGTTCTGCCGCGTGATGGCCTCGGCGTCATCGACCCTCCGTTGAAGAAGAAGCAGCTCCGCCTGGGAAGAGGATAGCTCTGCCTGTGCCGCACCAAGGGCGGCTGCGGAGGAATCCACACGCCGCGTCTCTTCAACCAACTTGGCCTTGATGGCCGCTGTCCTGCCCTCAGCCTCGGCCCTGATCAACATCAACCTCGCCTTGTATTCGCGCTCGAGGACCGAGCGAGCTCCCGCCACACGGCGGTCGACCTCTTCCTAGACCCGGGCTTCGCGCGCCGCAACGTCGTCCACCGCCTGGGCCGCCAGGCGCTCCCTCGTCTCCAACCGCTCCAGGTCAAGGCTGCGCTCGGCGGCCTCGAGTGTCAGCGCCTCCTCGCGCCTCTGGAGCTCCGCCCGGTCGACGGCGGCCTCCTGCATCGACCCGAGGGCCGTGTGGCGCAGCTCTATTTGTTGCTCCAGGGAGTTGCTCCGGGCTTGGAGCTCCCATACGCGCTCCTCCGCATCCTTGCGTCGTCGGTCTGCCTCCCGAGCCTCCTCGACGGCCCGGGAGCAGGCCTCCCGCGAAGCCGCTAGCGACGCTTCGGCCTTCGTGTTGTCGAGGTCACGTTGATGACACGCGAAGGCAATGGAAACCTTTAGCTTGCGTTTCTCCTCAGCAAGGCGCAGGCCTTCAGCCTCGAGGCGCGCATCCTCGGCAGCAAGCTCTGCTCCAACCCGATTCACCGCGTCCGCCGCCCCCTGGAGAAACTCTTCACGAAGGGCACGACGCTCCCGAGCGCGCCTGAGCACATCTTCCACATCACCCTCTTCCGCTGGAGCATGCAGAGGGCCCCGAGGCGGTAAGCCCCCTCCAGGCGTGGGGCAGGGGGCTGCCGCCCCAACCGTCGTCGGATGGACCGCCCTGAGAGTCCGGCCCGGTGTCGATCCACCCACGGAGAAGGAGCCAAGGACAGACCTCAGCCATTCGCCTTCTATGACCAAAGAAGGGGCGCGGGGCAAGCCTGACGTGCCCCGAGAAGACTCGTGAAGAAAGGGCATCGGGCGAGCAAGCTCGAGACGCCCTATGGAGCAGATCACTCCACCAACCTGTCCAGCAGCGAGGGCGCCACCCGAGCTCGGTAGAACCGGAGCCAGCAAAGGGGGCGAAGCTGCGGGGGCTGGCTCCTGGGTCGACTCGACGGACTCAGCAAGGAGGGACCTGAAGGGCCACAATCAGCCAGAAGGATAACAAATCAAATGAGCAGGGAAAGAAGAAGGCTTACTCGTCCATGTCAAAGTACTTCATGCGCTTCAACAAGCGGCAAGGGCGGTCACTGCCGCCTGAGGCCTCCTTCCTCTTGCGAAGGGCCTCGAAGTCTACACGGAACCGACCCAAGCGCCTGGGGCGGGGGTCGGCCTGGGGCGCAGAAGAAGCCTCAGGATTGTCGGCGCCGGAGGACTCAGCTTTGGGGGCACCGTCGGGCGTCGCCTCGCGAAGAACGGCTGGGGGCTCGGGAGCCCCGGCCTCGGGAGCCGAAGGCCAAAACCCTGCATCAACCGCTGCCCTAGGGCGGGCCTCGGGAGACGTCGCCTTCGAGGCTTCACGCGGCGCCACCACCTCGACATCAGCCACCTCAACCCCCGCCGGCTCTCTCCCCGCTCTGTCGCCTGAGGAGGGACCGCTGTGGGCGGCGGGGGGAACAACCATGACAACTGGGTTCTTGCGTGGCCCCGTGAGGCCAGCCGGGCGCAGCCCCCACTCGTCGAAGCTGGGCATCTACTTCACGAAATCAGCCCTGCTGGAACAAAGGTACAGAAGGACGCCACCGCTCCGTAGGCTGCCTGGGGAAGGATCACCAGTCAAGACCCGAAGCACCGTCCGCAGCACTTCGGGCGCCAAATCCTCCTCCTGAAGCCGCATGCGGTCTCCGCGCCCCGCAAAGTCCCACATTCGGCGAGAGTGGCGCTGGAGAGGAGCAACGCGACACAGAAGGAACTCCCTCACCACCTTGGGCGCTGTCACATTGTGTGCCCTCAAACTTTCGAAGCGGCGCCAGACGAAAGCGAGCCGGGGGCTCGCGAGCGGTTCATGACCCCAGCCTGGGTTGGGAACAACAGGCAAGGTCGGGTGCGAGAGCAAGGGGCTAGGCACCCCGACGTCCACGTACAGCCACCGCTCCCTGAACCTGGCCTGAGAAGGCGGAAGGCTGAAGTCAATCCCTGAAGCAGTCGTCTTGGGCACGACGAAGAAACTTACACACCCCGAGCACTAAGTGGGATCGCTCAGGCGCAGAGAAAAGAAGTGGCACAGCAGGGCAACAGAAGGAGGGATGCCTATCATCGCCTCACACACGAAAGCAAAGACAACCAAAAGGGTAATGGACTCCGGCCCGAGGTGCATCATGTGAATCTGATAATGGGAGAGCACAACGTTGAAGAAAGTAGAAAAGGGGGGAATCAGACCCGCCCATAAGGCGTCGGCGAAGAATCGGACCTCCGTGACGGTCCTAGCAAGAAAGGCGCGGGATGCGGGCCAAGCGGTGGTCCGGCCGCACTCGTTGAAGATGGAAGCAAGGGCGGAGTGGACCTTGTCCAAGGCTTCCGGGTTGAGTATGATTGACCGATGGACGACGGGGGCCGCCGCTGGAGGTGCGCAGGACAAAGGCGCGGGCTTCTCCCCCTTCCCTTCTTCGTCGGCGCCATGGCATTTGGGAAGGGGAAGAGCTCGAGCCGGATTGGCGGCGGAGGTTGGATCTCGGAGAAGAAGGAAAGGTAGGAGGCGAGCGGGCAGCGGAAGGAGGAACAACTGTGTGCAACTATGGGTCCGCTTAGCCGGGCGCGTAGCAAGGCGTCGTGGGAAGTGCAGACGCCCACGTCCAATCAACCGCCACGCAGCGCCCAAGGCCGCAGGCTGTTAGGGCCCGCGACGCTTCGTGCTTGCCCCTTCGCTTCTCTGCTAAGCCAAGCCCGCGCGCGCCTTGGGCCCGGGGGCTACTGTCAACGTTCTGGGAACGGGGGTCCCCAGACTTGTCTGCCTGCGGCCTGCGGCGTGGCTCAGATGGGGGCCTAGCGTGGCCCATCTTCATCAGCCCAAGCTCAAGACCCTCGCGAGGGACCAAGCCTCGTGGAGCGGACGACAGGAAGCTTCCTCAAGAGCGGCCTCATCAGGCAGGCTCGCGAGGAGGCGGAGAGATCAATGCAAGGGTACTTCGCGAGGATCCCATGACGCAAGCCATGACGATCAAGGCAAGGCGGGCGCCGGCCTGTGCAGGGTCCTTGTTTCCCCTTTGGTGCAAAGGGAGCAAGCACAGGCCAAGGTATCAGGTAAAGGTTGCCATTCCAGTGCAACGAGATCAAGACCAGCAGAGCGGCATGATGGAGGTCACCGTGGAGCCCAAGACGGCATCATCACCAGTACTTTTGGCAGCCGAAGACCACCTTTGGTTAGGATAACTTGTACTGCATGTTTCCCTTCAAAATGGCCAATTGTTGGCGCCCTTCCCGCTTATTATTTGGGGAGAGGCACAGGGCCTCTATAAATAGAGCTAGCCACCACAGAGGAAGGGGACATCTAGAAATCTGGTAGAACCCTAGAAGAGAGAAAAGGAGAGGAGAAAAAGAACCCAGTAGAGACTAAGTAGAACACACCGCACCAGCTCAAGAACACCACTCGCGAGGCTGTTCTTCCCTTGTACTGTCCACCATCAGCCCCACAGGCAATCCACCACACCACACACTGGAGTAGGGTATTACACCACAACGGTGGCCCGAACCAGTATAAACCCCGTGTCTCTTGTGTTGTTCATCATTTTCATCTTAGTTCGCACGAGGGGATCAGACGTAGATCGGTAGGGAGAGATTGTTGGAAATATGACCTAGAGGCAATAATAAATTGATTATTATTCTATTTCCTTGTTCATGATAATCGTTTATTATCCATGCTAGAATTGTATTGTTAGGAAACTCAGATACATGTGTGGATACATAGACAACACCATGTCCCTAGTAAGCCTCTAGTTGACTAGCTCGTTGATCAATAGATGGTTACAGTTTCTTGACCATGGACATTGGATGTCGTTGATAACGGTATCACATCATTAGGAGAATGATGTGATGGACAAGACCCAATCCTAAGCATAGCACTAGATCGTGTAGTTCGTATGCTAAAGCTTTTCTAATGTCAAGTATCATTTCCTTAGACCATGAGATTGTGCAACTCCCGGATACCGTAGGAGTGCTTTGGGTGTGCCAAACGTCACAACGTAACTGGGTGGCTATAAAGGTACACTACGGGTATCTCCGAAAGTGTCTGTTGGGTTGGCACGAATCGAGACTGGGATTTGTCACTCCGTGTGACGGAGAGGTATCTCTGGGCCCACTCGGTAGGACATCATCATAATGTGCACAATGTGACCAAGGAGTTGATCACGGGATGATGTGTTACGGAACGAGTAAAGAGACTTGCCGGTAACGAGATTGAACAAGGTATCGGGATACCGACGATCGAATCTCGGGCAAGTATCGTACCGATAGACAAAGGGAATTGTATACGGGATTGATTAAGTCCTTGACATCGTGGTTCATCCGATGAGATCATCGTGGAACATGTGGGAGCCAACATGGGTATCCAGATCCCGCTATTGGTTATTGACCGGAGAACGTCTCGGTCATGTCTGCATGTCTCCCGAACCCGTAGGGTCTACACACTTAAGGTTCGATGACGCTAGGGTTATAAAGGAAGTTTGTATGTGGTTACCGAATGTTGTTCGGAGTCCCGGATGAGATCCCGGACGTCACGAGGAGTTCCGGAATGGTCCGGAGGTAAAGATTTATATATGGGAAGTCCTGTTTTGGTCACCGGACAAGTTTCGGGGTCACCGGTATTGTACCGGGACCACCGGAAGGGTCCCGGGGGTCCACCGGGTGGGGCCACCTGCCCCGGGGGGGCACATGGGCTGTAAGGGGGTGCGCCTTGGCCTATATGGGCCAAGGGCACCAGCCCCAAGAGGCCCATGCGCCAAGGGATAAGGAAAGGAAGAGTCCTAAAGGGGGAAGGCACCTCCGAGGTGCCTTGGGGAGGAGGGACTCCTCCCTAGCCGCACCCTTCCTTGGAGGAAGGGCCAAGGCTGCGCCCCCCCCTCTCCCTTGCCCCTATATATATGTGTGGGGGTGGGAGGGCAGCCATACCTTTGCCTTTGGTGCAGCCCTCCCCTCTCCCAAGTCCTTCTCCTCTCCAGGATTGCCACGCTCCTCCACCACCACCACGCCGTTGTGCTGCTGCTGGATGGAGTCTTCCTCAACCTCTCCCTCTCTCCTTGCTGGATCAAGGCATGGGAGACGTCACCGGGCTGTACGTGTGTTGAACGCGGAGGTGCCGTGCGTTCGGCACTTGGTCATCGGTGATTTGGATCACGACGAGTACGACTCCATCAACCCCGTTCACTTGAACGCTTCCGCTTAGCGATCTACAAGGGTATGTAGATGCACTCTCCTTCCCCTCGTTGCTAGTTTCTCCATAGATAGATCTTGGTGACACGTAGGAAAATTTTGAATTTCTGCTACGTTCCCCAACAGTGGCATCATGAGCTAGGTCTATTGCGTAGATTCTATGCACGAGTAGAACACAAAGTAGTTGTGGGCGTTGATTTTGTTCAATATGCTTGCCGTTACTAGTCTTATCTTGATTCGGCGGCATCGTGGGATGAAGCGGCCCGGACCAACCTTACACGTACGCTTACGTGAGACCGGTTCCACCGACAAACATGCACTAGTTGCATAAGGTGGCTGGCGGGTGTCTGTCTCTCCCACTTTAGTCGGATCGGATTCGATGAACAGGGTCCTTATGAAGGGTAAATAGCAATTGGCATATCACGTTGTGGTCTTTGCGTAGGTAAGAAACGTTCTTGCTAGAAACCCATAGCAGCCACGTAAAACATGCAAACAACAATTAGAGGACGTCTAACTTGTTTTTGCAGGGTATGCTATGTGATGTGATATGGCCAAAGGATGTGATGAATGATATATGTGATGTATGAGATGATCATGTTCTTGTAATAGGAATCACGACTTGCATGTCGATGAGTATGACAACCGGCAGGAGCCATAGGAGTTGTCTTAATTTATTTATGACCTGCGTGTCAACATAAACGTCATGTAATTACTTTACTTTATTGCTAACCGTTAGCTGTAGTAGTAGAAGTAATAGTTGACGAGACAACTTCAAGAAGACACGATGATGGAGATCATGATGATGGAGATCATGGTGTCATGCCGGTGACGATGATGATCATGGAGCCCCGAAGATGGAGATCAAAAGGAGCAATATGATATTGGCCATATCATGTCACTATTTGATTGCATGTGATGTTTATCATGTTTATGCATCTTGTTTGCTTAGAACAACGGTAGTAAATAAGATGATCCCTCATTAAAATTTCAAGAAGGTGTTCCCCCTAACTGTGCACCGTTGCGACAGTTCGTTGTTTCAAAGCACCACGTGATGATCGGGTGTTTGATTCCAACGTTCACATACAACGGGTGTAAGACAGATTTACACATGCAAACACTTAGGTTGACTTGACGAGCCTAGCATGTGTACAGACATGGCCTCGGAACACAGAAGACCGAAAGGTCGAGCATGAGTCGTATGGTAGATACGATCAGCATGAAGATGTTCACCGATGTTGACTAGTCCGTCTCACGTGATGATCGGACACGGCCTAGTTGACTCGGATCATGTAATCACTTAGATGACTAGAGGGATGTCTATCTGAGTGGGAGTTCATAAGATGAACTAAATTATCCTGAACATAGTCAAAAGGTCTTCGCAAATTATGTCGTAGCTCGCGCTTTAGTTCTACTGTTTAGTTATGTTCCTAGAGAAAAATTAGTTGAAAGTTGATAGTAGCAATTAAGCGGACTAGGTCCGTAAACTGAGGATTGTCCTCATTGCTTCATAGAAGGCTTGTGTCCTTAATGCACCGCTCAGTGTGCTGAACCTCGAACGTCGTCTGTGGATGTTGCGAACATCTGACATACACGTTTTGATGACTACATGATAGTTCAGTGCGTAATGCTAAACGGTTTAGAGTTGAGGCACCGAAGACGTTTTGAAACGTCGCGAAACATATGAGATGCTTCGAGGGCTGAAATTGGGATTTCAGGCTCGTGCCCACGTCAAGAGGTATAAGACCTCCGACGATTTTCTTAGCCTGCAAACTAAGGGAGAAAAGCTCAATTGTTGAGCTTGTGCTCAGATTGTCTGAGTACAACAATCATTTGAATCGAGTGGGAGTTGATCTTCCAGATAAGATAGTGATGTTTCTCCGAAGTCATTACCACCAAGCTGCTAGAGCTTCGTGATGAACTATAATATATCAGGGACATATATGATGATCCTTGAGATATTCGCGATGTTTGACACCAAAGTAGAAATCAAGAAGGAGCATCAATTGTTGATGGTTGGTGAAACCACTAGTTTCAAGAAGGGCAAGGGCAAGAAGGGATACTTCATGAAACGGCAATTCAGCTGCTGCTCTAGTGAAGAAACCCAAGGTTGAACCCAAACCCGAGACTAAGTGCTTCTGTAATAAGGGGAACAACCACTGGAGCAGAATTACCCTAGATACTTGGTAGATAAGAAGGCTGGCAAGGTCGATAGAAGTATATTGGATATACATTGTGTTGATGTGTACTTTACTAGTACTCCTAGTAGCACCAGGGTATTAGATACCGGTTTGGTTGCTAAGTGTTAGTAACTCGAAATAAAAGCTATGGAATAAACGGAGACTAGCTAAAGGTGAGCTGACGATATGTGTTGGAAGTGTTTCCAATGTTGATATGATCAAGCATCGCACGCTCCCTCTACCATCGAGATTGGTGTTAAACCTAAATAATTGTTATTTGGTGTTTGCGTTGAGCATAGACGTGATTGGATTATGTCTATCGCAATACGGTTATTCATTTAAGGAGAATAATGGTTACTCTGTTTATTTGAATAATACCTTCAATGGTCTTGCACCTAAAATGAATGGTTTATTGAATCTCGATCGTAGTGATACACATGTTCATGCCAAAAGATATAAGATAGTAATGATAGTACCACCTACTTGTGGCACTGCCACTTAAGTCATATCGGTATAAAACGCATGAAGAAGCTCCATGTTGATGGATCTTTGGGCTCACTCGTTTTGAAAAGTTTGAGACATGCGAACCATGTCTATTGGTGTATATGCATGAAGAAACTCCATGCAAATGGACCGTTTGGACTCACTTGATCTTGAATCACTTGAGACATGCAAATCATACCACATGGGCAAGATGACTGAAAGCCTCGTTTTAGTAAGACGGAACAAGATAGCAACTCGTTGGAAGTAACACATTTTGATGTGTGCAGTCCAATGAGTGCTGAGGCGTATAGTGGATATCGTTATGTTCTTCACAGATGATTTGAGTAGATGTTGAGTATATTTACTTGATGAATCACGAGTCTGAATTATTGAAAGGTTCAAGTAATTTCAGGGTGAAGTTGAAAGATCGTCGTGACAAGAGGATAAAATATCTATGATATGATCATAGAGATGAATATCTGAATTACGAGTTTGGCACAGAATTAAGACATTGTGGAAATCGTTTCACAACTAATACAGCCTGGAACACCATAGTGTGATGGTGTGTCCGTACATCATAACTGCACCCTATTGGATATGATGCATACCATGATGTCTCTTATCGAATTACCACGATAGTTCATGGGTTAGGCATTAGAGACAACCACATTCACTTTAAATAGGGCACCACGTAATTCCGATGAGATGACACCGTATGAACTATGGTTTAGAGAAACCTAAGCTGTCATTTCTTAAAAGTGTGGGGCTGCGACGCTTATGTGAAAAAGTTTCAGGCTGATAAGCTCGAACCCAAAGCGGATAAATGCATCTTCATAGGACACCCAAAACAGTTGGGTATACCTCCTGTCTCAGATCCGAAAGCAATAAGGGATTGTTTCTAGAATCGGGTCCTTTCTCGAGAAAAAGTTTCTCTCGAAGGAATTGAGTGGGAGGATGGTGGAGACTTGATGAGGTTATTGAACCGTCACTTCAACTAGTGTATAGCAGGGCACAAAGAGTTGTTCCTGTGGCACCTACACCAATTGAAGTGGAAGCTTATGATATTGATCATGAGACTTCGGATCAAGTCACTCCCAAACCTCGTAGGATGACAAGGATGCGTACTACTTCAGAGTGGTACGTAATCCTGTCTTGGAAGTCATGTTGCTAGACAACAATGAACCTACGAGCCATGGAGAAGCGATGGTGGGCCCGGATTCCGATAAATGGCTCGAGGCCATAAAATCCGAGAGAGGATCCATGTATGAAAACAAAGTGTAGACTTTGGCGGAACAGCTCGATGGTCGTAAGGCTGTTGAGTACAGATGGATTTTAAAAGGAAGACGGACAATGATGGTAAGTATCACCATTAAGAAAGCTCGACTTGTCGTTAAGATGTTTTCCGACAAGTTCAAGGAGTTGACTACGGTGAGACTTTCTCACTCGTAGCGATGCTAAGAGTCTGTTGGAATTATATTAGCGATTACTGCGTTATTTATGAAATCTTGCAGATAGGATGTCAAAACATTGTTTCCTCGACGATTTTTCTTGAGGAAAGGTTGTATGTGATACAACCGGAAGGTTTTGTCAATCCTGAAAGATGCTAATAAGTATGCAAAGCTCCAGCTATCCTTCTGAGGACTGGAGTAAGCATCTCGGAGTTGGAATGTATGCTTTGATGAGATGATCAAAGATTTTGGGTGTATACAAAGTTTATGAGAAACTTGTATTTCCGAAGAAGTGAGTGGGAGCACTATAGAATTTCTGATGAGTATATGTTGTTGACATATTGTTGATCAGAAATGACGTAGAATTTCTGGAAAGCATATAGGGTTATTTGGAAAGTGTTTTCAATGGAAAGCCTGGATTAAGCTGCTTGAGCATTGAGCATCAAGATCTATAAGGATAGATCAAAACGCTTAATGGAACTTTCAAATGAGCACATACCTTGACATGATCTTGAAGGTGTTCAAGATGGATCAGTCAAAGAAGGAGTTCTTGCCTGAGTTGTAAGGTATGAAGTTAAGACTTAAAGCTCGACCATGGCAGAATAGAGAGAAAGGACGAAGGTCGTCCCCTATGCTTAAGACGTAGGCTCTACAGTATGCTATGCTGTGTACCGCACCTGAAGTGTGCCTTGCCATGAGTCAGTCAAGGGGTACAAGAGTGATCCAAGAATGGATCACAGGACAGCGGTCAAAGTTATCCTTAGTAACTAGTGGACTAAGGAATTTTCTCGATTATGGAGGTGGTAAAAGAGTTCGTCGTAAAGGGTTACGCCGATGCAAACTTTGACACTAATCCAGATTATTCTGAGTAGTAAACTGGATTCGTATAGTAGAACAGTTATTTGGAATAGCTCCAAATAGAACGTGGTAGCTGCATCTAGGAGATGACATAGAGATTTGTAAAGCACACACGGATCTGAAAGGTTCAGACCCGTTGACTATAACCTCTCTCACAAGCATAACATGATCAAACCCAGAACTCATCGAGTGTTAATCACATGGTAAATGTGAACTAGATTATTGACTCTAGTAAACTCTTTGGGTGTTAGTCACATGGGGATGTGACCTTGAGTGTTAATCACATATCGATGTGAACTAGATTATTGACTCTAGTGCAAGTGGGAGACTGTTGGAAATATGCCCTAGAGGCAATAATAAATTGATTATTATTATATTTCCTTGTTCATGATAATCGTTTATTATCCATGCTAGAATTGTATTGATAGGAAACTCAGATACATGTGTGGATACATAGACAACACCATGTCCCTAGTAAGCCTCTAGTTGACTAGCTCGTTGATCAATAGATGGTTACGGTTTCCTGACCATGGACATTGGATGTCGTTGATAACGGGATCACATCATTAGGAGAATGATGTGATGGACAAGACCCAATCCTAAGCATAGCACTAGATCGTGTAGTTCGTATGCTAAAGCTTTTCTAATGTCAAGTATCATTTCCTTAGACCATGAGATTGTGCAACTCCCGGATACCGTAGGAGTGCTTTGGGTGTGCCAAACGTCACAACGTAACTGGGTGGCTATAAAGGTACACTACGGGTATCTCCGAAAGTGTCTGTTGGGTTGGCACGAATCGAGACTGGGATTTGTCACTCCGTGTGACGGAGAGGTATCTCTGGGCCCACTCGGTAGGACATCATCATAATGTGCACAATGTGACCAAGGAGTTGATCACGGGATGATGTGTTACGGAACGAGTAAAGAGACTTGCCGGTAACGAGATTGAACAAGGTATCGGGATACCGACGATCGAATCTCGGGCAAGTATCGTACCGATAGACAAAGGGAATTGTATACGGGATTGATTAAGTCCTTGACATCGTGGTTCATCCGATGAGATCATCGTGGAACATGTGGGAGCCAACATGGGTATCCAGATCCCGCTATTGGTTATTGACCGGAGAACGTCTCGGTCATGTCTGCATGTCTCCCGAACCCGTAGGGTCTACACACTTAAGGTTCGATGACGCTAGGGTTATAAAGGAAGTTTGTATGTGGTTACCGAATGTTGTTCGGAGTCCCGGATGAGATCCCGGACGTCACGAGGAGTTCCGGAATGGTCCGGAGGTAAAGATTTATATATGGGAAGTCCTGTTTTGGTCACCGGACAAGTTTCGGGGTCACCGGTATTGTACCGGGACCACCGGAAGGGTCCCGGGGGTCCACCGGGTGGGGCCACCTGCCCCGGGGGGCCACATGGGCTGTAAGGGGGTGCGCCTTGGCCTATATGGGCCAAGGGCACCAGCCCCAAGAGGCCCATGCGCCAAGGGATAAGGAAAGGAAGAGTCCTAAAGGGGGAAGGCACCTCCGAGGTGCCTTGGGGAGGAGGGACTCCTCCCTAGCCGCACCCTTCCTTGGAGGAAGGGCCAAGGCTGCGCCCCCCCTCTTTCTTGCCCCTATATATATGTGTGGGGGTGGGAGGGCAGCCATACCTTTGCCTTTGGTGCAGCCCTCCCCTCTCCCAAGTCCTTCTCCTCTCCCGTGGTGCTTGGCGAAGCCCTGCAGGATTGCCACGCTCCTCCACCACCACCACGCCGTTGTGCTGCTGCTGGATGGAGTCTTCCTCAACCTCTCCCTCTCTCCTTGCTGGATCAAGGCATGGGAGACGTCACCGGGCTGTACGTGTGTTGAACGCGGAGGTGCCGTGCATTCGGCACTTGGTCATCGGTGATTTGGATCACGACGAGTACGACTCCATCAACCCTGTTCACTTGAACGCTTCCGCTTAGCGATCTACAAGGGTATGTAGATGCACTCTCCTTCCCCTCGTTACTAGTTTCTCCATAGATAGATCTTGGTGACACGTAGGAAAATTTTGAATTTCTGCTACGTTCCCCAACAGAGATCTCCGCGCGCACCCCAGTGTTCGAACCTCAAGGGTCTGCCAGAACCCGAAATCCGACAGATGCTGCTCGTATTCTCCACTTCAAGCTGTCAAGGACTCAAGGTTGGTCAAGGCCCTTCACATCCGGAGCAGGGCTTGCGTTGAGGATTACTGTCCGACTAGTCTGATACACTCGGCAAAAAATTGTGCAACTTACTCGCCAACCGCCTTACTCCTTGCCTCCATGACATCATCCCCAACACCCAGAGCGCTTTCATCAAGCGACGCATGATTTTTGACAATTTCCTATATGTCAAAAATGTTGTCCGACATTTATTCTCAAGCTTGATGTTGCGGGTGATTTCGATTCGGATTCTTGGGAGTTCCTTCTTGAGGTTATGGAGATACTTGGCTTCATCACTCGCTGCGTGACTTGTTGGCGCTGCTTTGGAACTCTTCTTCGAGGATCTTGGCTAACGGACAAGTTGGAAGGCGCTTTCTCCATCGTCGAGGCCTACAGCAGGGGGGCCCTCTTTCCCTGATGCTTTTCACCATCGCCATTGTTCCGCTCCACTAGCTTTTTGCCGAAGCTGCTGCTTCAGATGTGCTATCCGACCTCAACCTACCTCCATAAAACTTGAGAGTGAGCCTATATGCAGATGACACAGCTCTATTCATGAAGCCCTCGGCCGATGATATCACTACCCCCAGCCAGCTCCTGCTGCTCCCCGGCCTCAGAGTCCAGAAAAGTGCAATAAATTCTAGGAGTATTAGCTACATAGATATTGACCTGCATCAATGTTGGAAATATGCCCTAGAGGCAATAATAAATTAGTTATTATTATATTTCCTTGTTCATGATAATCGTTTATTATCCATGCTAGAATTGTATTGATAGGAAACTCAGATACATGTGTGGATACATAGACAACACCATGTCCCTAGTAAGCCTCTAGTTGACTAGCTCGTTGATCAATAGATGGTTACGGTTTCCTGACCATGGACATTGGATGTCATTGATAACGGGATCACATCATTAGGAGAATGATGTGATGGACAAAGACCCAATCCTAAGCCTAGCACAAGATCATGTAGTTCGTATGCTAAAGCTTTTCTAATGTCAAGTATCATTTCCTTAGACCATGAGATTGTGCAACTCCCGGATACCGTAGGAGTGCTTTGGGTGTGCCAAACATCACAACGTAACTGGGTGGCTATAAAGGTACACTACAAGTATCTCCGAAAGTGTCTGTTGGGTTGGCACGAATCGAGACTGGGATTTGTCACTCCGTGTAAACGGAGAGGTATCTCTGGGCCCACTCGGTAGGACATCATCATAATGTGCACAATGTGATCAAGGAGTTGATCACGAGATGATGTGTTACAAAATGAGTAAAGAGACTTGCCGGTAACGAGATTGAACAAGGTATCGGGATACCAACGATCGAATCTCGGGCAAGTATCGTACCGCTAGACAAAGGGAATTGTATACGGGATTTATTAAGTCCTTGACATCGTGGTTCATCCGATGAGGTCATCGTGGAACATGTGGGAGCCAACATGGGTATCCAGATCCCGTTGATGGTTATTGACCGGAGAGTCATCTCGGTCATGTCTGCATGTCTCCCGAACCCGTAGGGTCTACACACTTAAGGTTCGGTGACGCTAGGGTTATAGAGATATTAGTATGCGGTAATCGGAAAGTTGTTCGGAGTCCCGGATGAGATCCCGGACGTCACGAGGAGTTCCGGAATGGTCCGAAGGTAAAGATTTATATATGGGAAGTCTTGTTTTGGTCGCCGGAAAAGTTTCGCGCATTATCGGTATTGTACCAGGAGTGCCGAAAGGGGTCCGGGGGTCCACCAAAGGGGTCCACCTGCCCCGGGGGGGCACATGGGCTGTAGGGGTGTGTGCCTTGGCCTATATGGGCCAAGGGCACCAGCCCCAAGAGGCCCATGCGCCAAGAGATAAGGGAAAGGAAGAGTCCTAAAAGGGGAAGGCACCTCCTAGGTGCCTTGGGGAGGATGGACTCCTCCCTGGCCGCACCCTTCCTTGGAGGAAGGGCCAAGGGTGCGCCCCCCTCTCCCTTGGCCCTATATATAGTGGGGGGAAGGGAGGGCAGCCACACCTAAGCCCTGGCGCCTCCCTCTCCCTCCCATGACACATCTCCCTCCTCCCGCAGCGCTTGGCGAAGCCCTGTTGGAATCCCGCTACTTCCTCCACCACGCCGTCGAGCTGCTGGATCTCCATCAACCTCTCCTTCTCCCTTGCTGGATCAAGAAGGAGGAGACGTCGCTGCTCCATACGTGTGTTGAACGCGGAGGTGCCGTCCGTTCGGCGCTAGGATCATCGGTGATTTGGATCACGACGAGTACGACTCCATCAACCCCGTTCTCTTGAACACTTCCGTGCGCGATCTACAAGGGTATGTAGATCCACTCCTCCCTCGTTGCTAGATGACTCCATAGATTGATCTTGGTGATACGTAGAAAATTTTGAATTATTGCTACGTTCCCAACAATCAACGCCTATAGGAATTCCCGGTCCCTATCTGCAACTTCCCATGCAAGACTTGGGGTTACCCCTACACTTCAAGAAGATTTGCAGGGGTGACCTGCAACCCATCATTGATAAAATGGCTTCAAAGCTGCAACTTTGCCGAGGCAAGCTTCTCTATGCCTCTGGTCGCTTGGTGCTGGTCAACGCCGTTCTCTCTGTCATTCCAATTTTCATGCTAACTGTCTTCAAGCTAGGCAAATGGGCGATCAAGCAAATTGATAAACTGCTCCCAAACTTCCTGTGGTGGTCCAATCCTGATGCCCATGGTGGCCTGCCTCTGGTGAGCTGGAAATCTGTTTGTAGGCCCAAACACCTTGGGGGATTGGGGATTATGGACATTCACAAGTTCAGCAGTGCTTTGCGGATTCGTTTGAAGTGGTCGGAATGAACAGATCCAAACACGCCTTGGCATGGCACTGAGCTTCCCAGTGACAAGGATGACTCCTCTTTCTTCGACGCCTCCATCTCTGTTCAGCGTGGAATGGCACGAAGCAAGCTTCTGGAACTCCCATTGGCTTGATAGTCAGGTTTCTCGGCTTCTTGCTCCTGATCTCTTCCAACTTTGCCCTCGTAAGAACATCTCAGTGGCTGACGGTTTGAACAGTGGGAGATGGACGCGTGGCTTCCACAAAATCATCAACGGCAATCAGCTTCGATAGTTAACAAATCTTCTTACTCCTAATTTTTTTCTTTTGCTACTAGTTCTGTAACTTGAACTATTTCTCTCCTATATAATGCATCGGCAGTACAACTGCTACTTTACCTCAAAAAGAGATATCAGCAGCTACAAATTCATTGGACAAGAACTGTTCAAATCAAAGCTTAATATGCCAATCATACATCTAAGCTTTGCTCTACCTACTTTGTACACTTTTGTAAAAGACAAGGACTGTTCCATGGCCTCTCAATGCCCTCAAGGATCTTGGCACCTCTAGCTTCACCCCAACCTGTCAGCCACTGCCAACAACGATCTCCAGCTCCTTCACTCCCTCCTGGCTTCTACCATGACATCGCCTCAGCGCCCAGACACCAGGCTTTCTGCCATCAATAACAAGACCATCACTGCAGCTCACGCCTATGAGCTACTCACCTTCAGAGGAATGACTTGTGCTTATAGTTCATGGGTTTGGGACCGAATCATTCCCCTAAAGCACCGTGTCTTCTTATGGCTGTTGTTCTGGGGTCGCTTGAATACTCGGGATAACATGATGAGGAAACATTGGTCCTCGGTTGTGTCCAACCAGGATTGTGATATCTGCCCTGCTCCAGAATCTGCTTCGCACCTGGGATTGTGTTGCTATCCGGCCTCAGCGATCTGGAATGTGTTCGGCCTGACTGATCTTGCCTACAGTTCTCTGGACCTCATTAGTTTTATCGAGCAAGCTGAACAACGCTGGCCAGCCGCAAGCAAGTTTCACCTTCTCTTTGCTGCCACCGCTGTCACAACCTGGCACGCCTGAAATGACCGAGTGTTCAATTCTAAGAGATGGTCTCCGGCTTAGATAAAACAGTACTGTCACAGTTGCTTCATCTCTCGAAAAGCAGGAGCTGTGAGCAGAATGACAATGATGCTATGGGCGCGTGGGCACACCACTTAACCTAGCTTAAGCTGGTCTCAGCTTTAAGCTAGTTCAATTTTAATCGGATAGATGTTTATCTCTTCCATCTTCCCCTCTGACGGTGTCCTGGACTAGAGGGTACTCACCACGTCATCTCTCGATCTATTAGATTGGGCCGAGGACCCCCATGGCCGTATACTCATGGGCCAGTTCGGACAGCTACCGCATACAAGGAAGATTCCACAAGACTTGGTGGTCAAGACAAGGACTCCTCCCCCACCGGCGTATTCGGCTAGGACTCTTGTTATCCTAGGCCTCTGGTGCATTATATAAACTGAGGCCAGGCTAGTCGATAGATATATACAAACAATCATAATCATAGGCTAGCTTCTAGGGTTTAGCCTCTATGATCTCGTGGTAGATCAACTCTTGTAATACTCATATCATCAAATATCAATCAAAGCAGGACGTAGGGTTTTACCTCCATCAAGAGGGCCCGAACCTGGGTAAAACATCGTGTCCCTTGCCTCCTGTTACCATCGGCCTTAGGCCATGTTTGGTTCAGCTTTTATCGACGGATTCCACTACCGCGTAGCAGAATCTGAATCAAAGGGTGAACCCAGCAGAATCCGATTCCAGAAATCCACTGCCAAAATCTAAACCAAAAGCTGAAGCAGCCCAGGACGTGCTTTCCAAAATCGGATTCCGCTGTGGGCCAAAATTTGAAAAAGTTGTATCAGCTGATTTGCCAAATGACCTATATCTTTTTCACATCAGATTTTCCACAGTTGTTTTTCCACAACAGATTTTTCACAACTGCTTTTAGAAATCCACAACCGAACCAAACGGGGCCTTAGACGCACAGTTTGGGACCCCCTACCCGAGATCCACCGGTTTTGACACCGACATTGGTGCTCTCATTGAGAGTTCCGCTGTGTGATCGGCAAAAGGATCAATGGCTCGCCCGCAGGTCAACTGCGACACTGGCATCTTTGTCGCCGGCTCGACTGGTCACCTTGGCTCGACCGAGGACCGTGCTCCATCTCCGATCGTCATGTTCGGACGGGGGCCTTCTTCAACATCAACTCCGATCTCTATCATGATCATGGAGGAATCATCCATGGAGCTCAAGGGCTCAACGTCAACATTGCCCTCGGGCGGCCATGCTATTTTTATGGACAGCGAACTTGTATTCGCTGTCACCGCCTCCTCGAGCGTCGGTTTGACGATTGCTTCGGTGGAATAGTGCAGAATTACACCTACAACATCCATGCAAAATTTCGTCGAGTTCCGGTGGAGGAATCTCCGACAATCTACTATATACCGGAGCCCTGCAATTCTGGACGAGTTTAGGGCGTGGTCTCCAGAGCCCAGCTCGGAGGTCCTTTGGAAGATCCAACCATTCATCTACTGCGGAATTCCCATATCTACCACCCCTCCAAATTTCAGCTTGATCCGACGGTTCAAACTCTGGGAACCTTCCGATGAGTGGACCAATTTTTGGATCCGTTTTCTGCGCGAATACAGATCCGACCCGAATTCATGTTTCTTTATGAACATGATATTGGACAACCTTTTTAGAGGAATTCTCTTCTAGGGTATTGTGTGTTGTTTTTAAACACGTGCCCGTAAATTTTTAAGCCTTCCCTGAGGTCATCTTCATCATCATGCTGGTGTCAAATCAGTCCGGCAATATTGCTCCAAGGCTGCCGACTTGCGCTAGACACGTCGTCACTTTGTTGAGCCGAGCTCAAATTCTTCGGATCATCATCTCGGCAAGCCAAACAAGAGTTCGGCATCACGAAGGATAAATCATCACCAACATCGCCGCCCCACGGATTACACGGAGCGGGCATACCGGCATCGCCGCACGGTCACTTCATCAAGCCGGCATCGACCACGTCACTACCTGCATCGGCAGGGCCGCACTGTTGCTTCTTCAAGCTGGTGTCCATCACGCCGACCTACTTCGACTCATCGGCTGACATCGATGCTTCGACATCTCGGCTGGACCAGGGGCTTCGCCATCTCTTCATCAACCTACTCAGGAGACTTCGGCGTCACTAGCCAACCAGCTCCGTCATGTTAGCTGGACCGAGGGCTTTGCCTCGGCGAGCCAACCTTTGCCAGCATCGCCATACCATCGCTTTATCAGTCATCAGGCAATGGGTGTGCGGATCGAGTCCCAATTTTCGGAATCACCTTTCTTTGGATTGCTACAACAAATAAACCAGGTGCTATTAATCCTAGTATTTTTTGCTTGTTCGGGTTCTTTTTTCCCAAGGAATTATTACTCTGATTTGTTCATCATATGTACACAGGTTTATCAAATGATGGCCGTATTAACGACGGTCGCATGGTGGTTCGGTCAGTTTCCATACATGGTCCGGCGAACACCGCGTCCGGAACTCGGACCGACCTGCGAATTCAGGCTTTGTCACGCCTTTACCGCATCACGCCGACGCCCTGCATTGACATTGGCTTCGGCGCCAGGCCACATTTCTTTAAATAAATTATTTTTGCGTAAAGCAATTATGCAAGGATTATATATATATATTATTATCATTTCCTGGACCGCACTGTTTTATGTGTGCAGGTAATCGATTTTGACTGCATTTGGTGGTCACTACTCCGGAGTGCCGAACTCCTTGCTCGGACACCTCGGGCCTGGGGGTTGGGACCTCGGCCATGCCGAGGACTGCGAACCTTGTCGGATCTGTCACAGATCAATGGCACAAGCCTGAATCGCATCATCAACACCGAGCACATTAACCAGCTAAGTTGCTTTCATGCTAAAAAACTTTCAGTTTTAAATTTTTTTCGGTTCGACCAAGCATTATAATTTTCGGCACAAAGTTGTTTGTGACAAAGTTCCTTGTCAAAACTTTGTTTGTGACGCGCATATTTAAATACCCTGTTTATTTGGGGGCTCCCTTGATGGAGCTTTTCCTCTTGCATATGATTATACTTGTACGACTTCGTTCCTTGTTCGTGTATTACACCACAATATGCACCATATTGACCTAAGCGATTTGCAAACTGGGTTGCCTAGCTCCTGTGCTTACCCCTACGTTCCCGATTATTCGGCTAGGGAGTAAAGGGAGCACCTCTGCGATTGTCATGATCGGGTCATCTGAGCTCTGGCCTCAGACTGGATGAAGCCTAAAGCTAGCGCTCTTATTGTTTTCAATCATGATCGGCACACAAAGGAACTCATGAGTACAAAAAATCTATTGCACAAGTCTCATAGTAATAATGAGCACCGAAGAAAGGTATCGGTGGGGGTACTATTTTCTTCGAAGATGCTTCTTACACTTTGTTAGTAATATAGCATAAGCTCCCTGAGCACGCTTTATCTGTTACAACCTTATGGCCTGATTGCCTGGTCATCGGAAACACTGTCGATACTCTCGACAGGCGGAGTACATGACACTTTTTGGCCCTTGACCGAAGAGGGAGAAGCCGACGGTCGGTTAAGACGCGTATAAAGTTCGGGTGAACACAAATATGATATAAGTACTTTGGTACATACAATCATTATACATAAAATTCTTTTACCCAAGTCACTTGGGGGCTCTTAAATTTATATGAGCCGTTTTATAGTAAGTGTTCTTCTTCTTAGTCGTTGTAAAGTTTTTATTTAAAACACGACAGAAGCACTTTTTTTTCTTCTAAAGTCCAATTTTTAGATTGGCACCGGACACTTAATCTTGTTCGGACGTCAGGTTTTCACTGACGTTTTTTGGTTTTCCAAGCCTATGGCACCTTTTAACTATTTGTGTGTTTTCAGCACAAGTCTCGCAGTGCAACGCCGGATGCCTTTAGAGATTCGACAAAAAACATTCTCGGATATTGCTATATATGCATCGGTTTCGAATTGTGTCTTCGGTCAATAGTTGGGTTGCCCGGCTCCTGCGCTTGCCTCCTACGTTCCGGTTTGTTCGGCTAGGTGTGCGAAGGGAGAACCACTACGATTGTGCTTCCAGCTCACATGGTTAAGCACCTCAGTGGAGAAAGCCGAAAGCTGACTGTCACAATAAGCGTAAACTGGTCAGCGATCCGATGACAGTGTTAAATGACGGGCCATTCATAACAATGTCCAAAGTGTTTACGGCTTGACCTCGACTGTCGCCGAACACTACCGGGGCCTATTAACTGGCCTCCCAAACCAAATCCTCAATATTTTGCTCTTACATTAGAGCTGAGGTTTCATGATCATGCTTAGCATGGCAACCCAAAAAAAGAAACCGATAGCGAGACTATTTTCTTTGAAAGATATTTCTTATGTTAAACAGTAATATAACATATCTCTCTGCGTATATTTGTTTATAAAACCGTATGGCCAGATTGCCTTGTTTGTCGTAAATCTTTGCCCTCATAAAGACTTTATAAAGTAGGACAAACACTCCTCGGCTACTAGCCGAGGAGGTGGAAGCCAATGGTTGGTCAACAAAGTTTTGTAAAATGCGGATCCGAACATTAATGATGTAAAGTACTTGGATACATAGAGTCATTACACATAATTTGTGATTTTACTATGGATATCGATCCTTAATTCGGCCACCCGTGCCTGCATTAAGGCTCGGGGGCTACTGGACTTTGGGATTATTATTTACAAATATTAAAGGGGTACATCGATCCCCTGATCTGGTGTTGCCACCCGACCAATGTCTCGGGGGCTACTGCATTGCCTGTTCAATACAGAAAATTTTAAGTGCAATACAGTTTCCGAGGAGATTTTAATCCTCAGGTTGGTCGGCCGCACCCAACCTGAGTCTCGAGGACTGAGCACGCCGCTTTTTGTGTCCCGAAGTATTCTGCCGAGTTAGGACTTGATCCTCAGGCCGATTTTGCAAATCAACCTGAGTCTCAGCGTCTACTGGGATCAGTGGTCTTACATCATCCTTCAGGTGCATCTCGGGTTTTAGACCGATACACACCTTGAGGGCTACTGGCTATATATCTCGGCAGAGAATAAATTGCACTAATAAAAAAATTAACAAAAAATCGACCCATGGTCGGGGTGGTGCACAACCTCGGAAGCAGTCCGGTATAAAGCTCGGGCGCTAGTGGCTGGCTCCATAGAGGGCATTTCCAGCATTAAGCTCGGCTAAACTCCTTCATCTTTTTTGAACCAAGGTGATACGACACCTCGGATATAGTCCGGCGTTGGAGCCCGGATACGGTCCGGCGTTGGAGTTTGGACATAGTCCGGCGTTGGAGCTCGGATACATTCCGGCGTTGGAGTTTGGACATAGTCCGGCGTTGGAGCTCGGATACATTCCGGCGTCGGAGCTCGGAAAGCGGTCCGGCGTTTGGTGCTCGGCTGCAAAAGATACCTCGAATGCAGTCCGACGTTGGAGCTCGGACACAAGAGGACACTGTCTCTCGGGAACAACTTCAAACCTGAGGTGTGGCATAAAAATAACAAGGCATTGATAAAGGCCGGAAACTTAAAGGGGCTCCTCGGATACCCGACGTATAAACTTGTCGAATGCATTTCGGCGATCCTCAAGATCGAAGATGAGAAGATTTGTTGAACCAGTTTTCAAGACCGACAATCGAAGATGAAGAATAGTTCGGAAGAATCGAGGAGCGTCCCTAACTTGAAGACCGGTTCAGGGGGCTACTGACGGTGTCTTGGACTAGGAGGTACTCACCACGTCATCTCCCGATCTATTAGATTGGGCCGAGGACCCCCATGGCCGTATACTCATGGGCCAGTTCAGACAGCTGCCGCATACAAGGAAGATTCCATAAGACTTGGTGGTCAAGACAAGGACTCCTCCCCCACCGGCATATTCGGCTAGGACTCTTGTTATCCTAGGCCTCTGGTGCATTATATAAACCGAGGCCAGGCTAGTTGATAGATATATACAAACAATTATAATCATAGGCTAGCTTCTAGGGTTTAGCCTCTATGATCTCGTGGTAGATCAACTCTTGTAATACTCTCATATCATCAAATATCAATCAAAGCAGGACGTAGGGTTTTGCCTCCATCAAGAGGGCCCGAACCTGGGTAAAACATCGTGTCCCCTGCCTCCTGTTACCATCGGCCTTAAACGCACAGTTCGGGACCCCTTACCCGAAATCCGCCGATTTTGACACCGACATCCTCCCCCCCCCCCTTTTTTTACTTGTTTCTCTACAAACCAGCGGCTTATTGCTAGGGCACCTTGGTGCTAAAGATAAGCTTCATGTAATCGACCCCTCCGGTCCCAGGCTTCTTGCCTGTTTTGAAATATATAAGGTAGACCTTACTACCTTTCATTTCAAAAAAAAAGCTCCCTCCTGGCACCCACCCACAGTAATCAGTATTTTTCCACGGTTAGAACATGCAACTGGCTGGATCCAAGCAGGGGAAGAGAATCGAATGTACCTCATGTCCTTGGCCTCTTGGAGGAGCCTGGCCTGGAGTTGTCGTCCTGCAGCCTCCGTTGCTCAGCCATGAAATGAAATCATTCCTCAGTTGGCTGATCACGTAGATGATGTAGTTCTCTCCTAATCCCGCCCTCTTGAACCTCCATCGTCTTGGAGTTACCATTTTATTCATGCGTGCTGCAGGTGCAGGTGCAGGCGAGGCAAACGGTGTCGGAGCTTCAACAAGCCGAATCAGCAGCGACCAAGAAGAAAACAAGCAAAGCAGCTGCATGCACAATACTCGTGCTAGCAAAACGCAGGGAAACACACATTCAAATGCACTCAACAAATACTCAAAAGCAAACTGCATCTCTTGCATTTTCATTTCAGCACTGTCACAGTGCAGTTCCGCGGAATTACACAGGGGGGATGGGATGGGATGGAGATAGGTCACACCACTTGATGTGTACCCCAAAAAAAACAGCATCCTAGTTTGTTTGCTGCACAAGAAGTGCCTAGATGGCACACAGATAATAACTACTCTCAAGTTGCATTTAAACAAAAATGAAATACTGCCGCCAAAATGCAGTTCTAATCTTCTGTATACTGAACGGCCATGTCGCCCAAAATATTTATTGTCTGCGGCGGAGACCGAAGCTGCGCGCACACTGCTACCACGGCGCGGTCGCTAACAGCTGCATCATCTCATCCACTATCTTCACGCTGGACTCCAGCTCCTCCATCTCCATGTCAATCTCCTCCAGAGTGTCCTTCACACTCGAAATCCTGGACGACCGCCTTGATTTTCGCGACGGTGCGTGCCCGCTCCAGTTTTACCTCAGCAGGGGCTCTGGGTCGAGCAGGGAGGCTGAGGAGATCATCGACGCGTTTCAGCAGGAAGTCCACATTCATGCCCAGGAGCTTCAAGGCCTGCAAGTTCTTCCAGACCACAAAGTCCCTGCGGGAAGGAGTGCGTGCCTTGCAGGCCCTGATGCCCTCCGCGATGTCGATAGTCTCCATGATGGCTCCCACCACGAGTGTGAGGTTTAGCCCTTTGAGCAGCTCCTTGTGAAGGAACGACTTCTGGGCACAGCACAGCTCGTAGTACGTCTCGCGCAGGTGGTCAGGGAACTCGCAGTCGATGACCAGGCCATCTACGACGATGCTGAAGCTGCTGAAATCTTTCACGTTGTCGAAATCGATGACTGTGTCTGAAAATTTGATGCCATCTGTTATTGACTCACTGGCTAGGTTGCTGCTATCGCTCTGAGCAACCTTTGGCTTCTCCTCAGATTTGACATCAATGGAACTTTCTTCTTCTGCATCGCATAATAGAAAAAATGATTCAGAAGATTCAATGGTTAACTTATCCATGTATAACAAATTTCACGAGTGCAGAATCAACACAATGAACTTTGACTCACTCGGTATCTTCTCCTTGACAGCTTCAGATTTGACATCATTGGAACTTTCTTCTTCTGCATTGCATAACACAAAGCATGATTCAGAAGATTCAATGGTTAACTTATCCATGTATAATAAATTCACAAGTACAGAATCAACACAATGAAATTTGACTCACTCAGTATCTTCTCCTTGCCAGCTTCAGATTTGACATCATTGGAACTTTCTTCTTCTGCATTGCATAACACAAAACATGATTCAGAAGATTCAATGGTTAAGTTATCCATGTATAATAAATTTACAAGTGCAGACAATGAAATTTGACTCACTCGGTATGTTCTCCTTGCCAGCTTCAGATTTGACATCATTGGAACTTTCTTCTTCTGCATTGCATAATAACACAAGAAATGATTCAGAAGATTCAATGGTTAACTTATCCATGTATAACAAAGTCCCAAGTGCAGAATCAACACAATGAACTTTGACTCACTCGGTATCTTCTCCTTGCCATCTTCCAGACACAGGAGACCAAGTGCTCCATCAGTTGTAGTGAAGTTGTTCGCTCTTAATATATAGACCTGAATGAAAAGCGTACAGAAAACAAGAGGAGTTTTTAATATTGGATAAGTGCAAACAGAGCATGCATGGAACAATTCAAGAAATGTGTAACTGGCGCATATGTAGTGCCTGTCAATCAATAGTGTAAAAGAATGATCAAGCAATTGAAAAATTATCAGGAAACACTTGCCTTAAACTTTGCTGAACTGACAAGTTGAAAGACTACAACATCTCCGACCTTGATACCATGATTAATCGCAAAACCTCTCCAACCAGCACTAAGTCCTTGCTTGGCTCCTAGATATTTTGCATCATAGTTGTGCCCATCCTCATCTTCTAGCACAATAGCAGTGTCCTTCTTTGGGAGATGCTTGTTGCAGAAGTCAGACGGTAGACCCTGGGAGACAAACATAAAATTCAAATGCAGAGGAAGCAAAAACAAAGAGAAGGAAATGTTTTCATTAATCCCATCCCCATGTACACCAAGTGACACTCAGGAAGCGTCCACACATGTACTAAGCTTATGAGATTGCTCTACCTGAAACTAAATTTCACAAACCACGACGTGCTCTAAGTTGTGCAGTTCACACTTTTGCAGTGCACATTTTTTTCTCAGTAATTTGATTATCTTCTGATACAAAAGAAAAGGCAATCTGCATTTTCGTTTAGCAGGTGTTTCCTCCCCTTCGATATTTGGGTTCTTGGGTTCACATGTTGTTCATAAGAAATGATCGCCTAATTCTTCAGCTTTGGACAAATATGTGAATAGCTAATAAATAGACTTACCAGCCAAAAACCATGAACAACATGTGAATGTAGCATATACTTGACAAAGCTAGGATGTTCGGCTGGTAACTTCACAAGTACCTCCTCAGCTCTCTCCATAGCAGACCCAAAGTTACCCTGAACGCTGTAGTTTGTTCAAAGATTGAAGTGCATAAGTGGACAGGCTTTTCAGGAACTGTTAATGCATCTTCTTACTCTCGAGAAAAGAAAAAAAGTTTGAAGTACCTTGCACATGTCTTTTGGCAATTAACAGCAGCTACCTGTCAAGTCACAGCTTATTCATAGTTAGTTAGTACTCCCTCCGTCCCACAAGATAAGATCGTTTTTCAAGCTTGAAAAACGATCTTATCTTGTGGGACGGAGGGAGTACATGTTTTGAACTAAATAGAAAGTGAAGAAAATGGAGGTTAAAAACACAACAGTAATATAGAATACATGAGGCAATGCATATGAACATAGCAGAGTCAATCAATGTTTAGAAACACACTCCATACTGTGTCCAGAAATTGACCATTAAGAATTTTTAGTCGCCCGAATCGTTAAGTGTGACAAACATATCGATCTGCTTAAACCAAATTATGACATCATTTTTTGAAATGAAGGTGTGTAACATATGTATGTTCACAAAAAAAAGGTATGTAACATATGAAGCTTGTTCATAGTTAGTGCATGTTTTGAACTAATCGAAAGTGAAGAAAGTAGAGGTTAATAACCCAACAGTTATATAGACTACAGGAAGCAATGCATATAAACATAGCAGAGTTCATAAATGTTTAGAAACACATTCAATATTGTGTCCTGAAATTAAGCCCATTAAGAATTTTTTAGCAAGTTGTCAGAATCCTTAAGTGTGACATACATATGACCTGCTCAAACCAAATTATGACATCATTTTGTTTAAATGAAGGTGTGTAACATATGTATGTTCACAAAAAAAAGGTATGTAAAATATGACAATGTGCTTCTTTCAAGCTTTGAACAACAAGAATGTCCTAAAGGCGGAATGCGGAATCATACCACAGTTCTCACCATCGGCACAAGATCATCATCTACGTCGCTCTTGCTGCTGTTACTGCCGCCGCTCTCAACCAAGCCAAGCCCCGGCGTTGACATATTCAACTTCTGCTCCATGTCAATCTTGGGGTTGACAGGCCTCCCTCTCTTCTTCTGAAACCCAACCAGCCAAAATCTTTAAACCACTTTATGCAATTATTGAAGATAAGAAAATTAGTGAAATTTTGGGTGTCAAAATATCTGAAGCATTATGTGCTCATAAATGATTTTTTTGGAAGAACTGTTTACTAGCTGTAATTTCCCACGATAATGATCACATCGCGTGCATGAAGACAAGAATGGAACTGCTGACTTATCTTACTTTAGCAGTGCCAGTATCCTGGGCATTGTGTGTTTGAGAAACATCAAGCAGCCTTTTTTGCTCACTGTCCACACTCCGTGGCCGCACAATCTGACATAACGAAGAATCCAACTCTTAGAAAAGTTAGATCACTAAGCTGAACACTTGTAATCCCGTGAAATTGTGAGATGATAGAGAAAAGAAACGAGGATCTAGAGCCACAAATGGAGTATATCTACACAAAATTTACTCCCTAATTAATACAAGAGGTTTAAAGCAACAACCAATGGTTCACTTACTCTCAAAGGAACATATTCATCCTCGTCATCTGTATCGTCGCCATTAACAACGACAGGCTGTTGATCAACAACAATTGCAAGCCTATCATCCTGCGATCATCAAATATCATCATGCCATGAAAAAATTCAAAATTTTAAGAGAAGGCTAAAAAGAAACAGATAATCTGATAACATAGAATGCATACGGTCACGAATATTGGTTTCACCATGATAATGAAACATGAGAAGAAAAATCATAAGCAAATTATTAAATGCTTCATTTTACTTTAACAGAGGCAGTTCCGCATAAGTGTGATCAAGGTTCAGGACCACAAAGAAAAGCCAATCAAATGGCAGACTCCAGCAGTCAGCAGTCAAGCTCACGCAAAAGGAAAGCTATAATCTAAGAGAATGCATAAGCTCAGAGTGTTGGAAGCACTAGTTGCTACAGTACTGTTGAGGCAGTGAAGACTGAAAAAAGAAGCTTAAACAGACACTTTCAGACTCCATTACAGTTTTATTATTTACATTTTTCCCCAGGGTCCATTATAGATTATCAGAGGCAGCTCCGCAATAGTAAGTGAACCAGGATCGAGCTTCAAGAAACAAAAACTGATGAAATGGCTGATATGAAAGACTACGTCGACCTGCAGTGGCCAACAATCTGAGTGGAGCTTAAGCTGAAAGACCTCACCATTGTGGCCGTCGGCACAACATCAGCTTCCTTGTTGCTCTCGCTGTCGAGCAAGGCGAGCCTTCGGTGCACCAGTGCCATCTTCTGCTCCATGACCATCTTGTCTCGCTCGCTCTTGCTGACAGAGGGGGAACCTCCTCCTGCTGGCCTCCCTCTCTTCTTCTGAAAGGAGGCCGACCAAAACAGAGACATAAGTTCAACATATAATCAACAACCAATCCTTTTGTATTACTAATCCCATCTAGCAATAGGCCGTAGAGAAACAAAATCTGTTCTGGCTGGATGGTCGAAAGATTTTTTTTCTTCAAGAAACACTTTATTTTTATGTTCCAAGAATCATTTTCTCCAAAGCTATCACAGGATGACGAAATCAAACAAAATGAGCCCTCCACATGTCACGAGATTGCGGTATGCAGCGCTGCATTAACCAAAGATTCAAGAGAACGCCCAGAAATCAAGAAACCCCCGACCGCTAACTACATAATACTACTATAATTTTTTTTTGCGAATATAATACAACTATAAATCAACAGCCGCACGAATCAAATAAAGTGGAGGGGATGAACTTGCCTTGAGGGACTGATCGATCGACATCGCTTCCGCCTCCGCCTCGGCGCACGTGGAGTCCTTGTGGTCGGGGTGCTTGAGGCAAAAACGGGGGCGAGGAGAGGACTGACGAGCTGCACAGACGGCAGAGAGGAGGAGGGTGGAGGAAGGCGGGGGAGGAGCAGTACTGGGCTGGGGTAAATAAATAGTGTGAGAAAATGGTAAAAGCGGAAACAGATTACCGTTCGGCTATAGTGATTGAATGACGCCGTGTATGTCGGTTGATTGGTTTTTACCCAAGCGCGGTTTGAAAAGTGTCCAGTACACATTTGGAAAGTGCATTTACCATTTTCCCTGTCAAAAAAAGTGCATTTACCATTCCACCCAACTTCTCCAACGGAACGCAAAACAGCCCGTGAAAAAAGCTCATCACTCGTCAAGGCAGGTTCGCAAAACACCTTTATTTTAAATTAAAAAATGGTATAGTCACGACATATGCGAAACCAATTTTGTATTGGGTTTCACCAGAACCCGGCCATCGTAGAATTTATGACCGGGTTCTCGTGATCATCTCAGTCAGAGGCAGGATTTATGACCGGGTTCTGACGTATATGAACTACTTCCGATATCTTTGTATAAACTCATGACGTTATTTTCTTCAACTCATACCATATGTTTTCGACGATGCGGTGACAAGAGAAGCAAGATATGCACTGTGAGTGGGGCTCAAAAGTTGTTCCAAGACCCACATAACTATTGGTTAGGATGACCCGCATGGTCTCAGTGATAAACCCATGTCATTCCAGCGGGAACAATATGTTCGTCATCTCGCAACAGTGATGAGGAAGAATAGACAACGGAAGAGAGGCAGCAACGACATGGTTTTCTCGGTGTTGGCGGGGTGGAGAGGGCAGTATGGTGCATCGGTTGACATTACGAGATGTCAACTTACATGGGCATATAACTTTCACAATCAAACCTATGAGAAACTTGACAATGTGTTTAGATGCAAAAAAAATGACATCTGCAAAAAATGTAATTTGGTGTGCATGAACATATGCTTCCAAGAGCTGAATTGGATTTCCGGTGTGTTTATGACTAATGTATGAGAAGAAAAATTCTTGCAAGTATCCATCGTCTAACACTCTCGAATGGTTAAGCTGGTTATCATATCATGCTCCCCCTCCTCTTGGATACCAAAACAATAACATTTCAATCTAGTAGCTGCCTTTTGAAGTTCATATCGGGTTGGCTGGATCGTGATGATTTCGTTGATCAAGTTGCCAAGGTATGGGGAAAATGAAGTAAAGGGCGAAATCTCACTAAAGGTGGAATGATAATTAACTTAGACTCTGGTGCATCAGGACCTATATAGTTGAGCTGCCTACATGAACAACATTAACAAAAGAAGATTGCATCTCTCGACTACTGTTGACTAGCTTGACAAGATAGGATGAAGTGTGTCACCTTGCCGCTCGGGAAGTTTAAAAATAATCAATAAGGCAGTGCCACACTTAAGCATGAAGGGGAGCTAAAATGATTACCAATGTTCCAACCAAAGTTGAGCACCTCGCGAGAGATGATAACAACATCAAGTTTTTTCACATGACAGGTAATGAGAAGTATCATAAAAAGTGTATCTTTGGTCTCCATCAGGTGAAGTGGTTATTAAGGTTGTTGCTCCCCTAAATGATTACAACACAAAGTATTACAAGGCCACTCCGGCATGCTGAAAACTAGGTTTTCTTGGCAGATTTGTTTAGAAACAATAGTCCTCAAGTTTCAGAGACTGAGAATGATATCTTATTGGCCCTATTTACAGAGAAGATTGAAGGAAATATGCCCTAGAGGAAATAATAAAGTTGTTATTTATATTTCCTTATATCATGATAAATGTTTATTATTCATGCTAGAATTGTATTAACCGGAAACTTAGTACATGTGTGAATACATAGACAAACAGAGTGTCACTAGTTTGCCTCTACTTAACTAGCTCGTTGAATCAATGATGGTTATGTTTCCTAACCATAGACATGAGTTGTCATTTGATTAACGGGATCACATCATTAGAGAATGATGTGATTGACTTGACCCATCCGTTAGCTTAGCACGATGATCGTTTAGTTTGTTGCTATTGCTTTCTTCATGACTTATACATGTTCGTATGACTATGAGATCATGCAACTCCCGAATACCGGAGGAACACTTTGTGTGCTACCAAGCGTCACAACGTAACTGGGTGATTATAAAGGTGCTCTACAGGTGTCTCCGATGTTGTTTGTTGAGTTGGCATGGATCAAGATTAGGATTTGTCACTCTGATTGTCGGAGAGGTACCTCTGGGCCCTCTCAGTAATGTACATCACAATAAGCCTTGCAAGCAATGTAGCTAATGAGTTAGTTACGGGATGTATCATTACGGAACGAGTAAAGAGACTTGCCGGTAACGAGATTGAACTAGGTATTGAGATACCAACGATCGAATCTCGGGCAAGTAACATACCGATGACAAAGGGAACAACGTAACCGTTATGCGGTTTGACCGATAAAGCTCTTCGTAGAATATGTAGGAACCTATATGAGCATCCAGGTTCCGCTATTGGTTATTGACCGGAGACATGTCTCGGTCATGTCTACATAGTTCTCGAACCCGTAGGGTCCGCACGCTTAACGTCCAGTGACGATCGGTATTACGAGTTTATGTGTTTTGATGTACCGAAGGTAGTTTGGAGTCCCAGATTTGATCACGGACATAATGAGGAGTCTCGAAATGGTCGAGACGTAAAGATCGATATGTTGGAAGCCTATGTTTGGACATCGGAATGGTTCCGGGTGAAAACGGGAGTATACCGGAGCACCGGGAGGTTACCGGAACCCCCCGGGAGGTATATGGGCCTTATTGGGCCTTAGTGGAAGAGAGAGGAAAGAAGCAAAGGAGGGGACGCGCCCCCCAAGCCCAATCCGAATTGGGAGGGGGGGGCCTTTCCTTCCTTCTTCCCTCTCCTTCCTTATCTCCTAAAACCGACAAAGGGAAGGGGGGGGGGAATCCTACTCCCGGTGGGAGTAGGACTCCTTGGGGTGCGCCTAGAGAGGCCGGCCCCCTCCCCCTCCTTCATTCCTTTATATACGGGGGAGGGGGCACCCCATGGACACACAAGTTGATCATTGATCTTTAGCCGTGTGCGGTGCCCCCCTCCACCATAACCCACCTCGATAATATCGTAGTGGTGCTTAGGCGAAGCCCTATTCCGGTAGCAACATTATGACCGTCATCACGCCGTCGTGCTGACGAAGCTCTCCCTCGAGGTTCTACTGGATCATGAGTTCGCGGGATGTCAGCGAGCCGAATGTGTGCAGATCGTGGAGGTGCCGTATCTTCGGTACTAGATCGGTTGATCATGAAGATGTACGACTACATCAACCGCGTTGTCATAACGCTTCCGCTTACGGTCTATGAGGGTACGTAGACGATACTCTTCCCTCTCATTGCTATGCATCACCATGATCTTGCGTGTGCATAGGAATTTTTTTGAAATTACTGCGTTACCCAATAGTGGCATCCGAGCCAGGTTTATGCGTAGATGTTATATGCACGATTAGAACACAAAGGAGTTGTGGGCGTGGGTATATACATATTGCTTGCCGTCACTAGTTGATTCTTGATTTAGCGGCATTGTTGGATGAAGCGGCCCAGACCGACATTACGCGTACGCTTACGCGAGACTGGTTCTATCGACTTGCTTCGCACACAGGTGGCTAGTGGGTGTCTATTTCTCCAGCTTTAGTTTAATCGGATTCAATGAACAAGGTTCTTTATGAAGATCGAAAAGCAATCACTATACCGCGTTGTGGTTTTTCATGCGTAGGTAAGAACGGTTGTTGCTCAGCCCGTAGCAGCCACGTAAAACTTGCAACAACAAAGTAGAGGACGTCTAACTTGTTTTTGCAGGGCATGCTGTGATGTGATATGGTCAAGACATGATGCTAAAATTTATTGTATGAGATGATCATGTTTTGTAACACAGTTATCGGCAACTAGCAGGAGCCATATGGTTGTCGCTTTATTGTATGAAATGCAATCGTCATGTAATTGCTTTACTTTATCACTAAGCAGTAGCGATAGTCGTAGAAGCAATAGTTGACGAGACGACAATGATGCTTCGATGGAGATCAAGGTGTTAAGCCGGTGACGATGGTGATCATGACGGTGCTTTGGAGATGTAGATCAAAGGCACAAGATAGATGATGGCCATATCATATCACTTATATTGATTGCATGTGATGTTTATCCTTTATGCATCTTATTTTTCTTAGTTCGGCGGTAGCATTATAAGATGATCTCTCACTAAATTTCAAGGTATAAGTGTTCTCCCTGAGTATGCACCGTTGCTATAGTTCGTCGTGCCGAGACACCACATGATGATCGGGTGTGATAAGCTCTATGTTCACATACAACGGGTGCAAGCCAGTTTTGCACAAGCGGAATACTCGGGTTAAACTTGACGAGCCTAGCATATGCAGATATGGCCTCGGAACACTGGACACTGAAAGTTCGAGCGTGAATCATATAGTAGATATGATCAACATAGTGATGTTCACCATTGAAAACTACTCCATCTCACGTGATGATCAGACATGGTTTAGTTGATATGGATCATGTGATCACTTAGATGATTAGAGAAATGTCTATCTAAGTGGGAGTTCTTAAGCAATTTGATTAATTGAACTTTAGTTTATCATGAACTTAGTACCTGATAGTATTTTGCATGTCTATGTTGTTGTAGATAGATAGCCCGTGCTGTTGTTCCGTTAAATTTTAATGCGTTCCTAGAGAAAGCTAGGTTGAAAGATGATGGTAGCAACTACACAGACTGGGTCCGTAACTTGAGGATTATCCTCATTGCTGCACAGAAGAATTACGTCCTGGAAGCATCGCTAGGTGACAAACCCACTGCAGGAGCAACGCCAGATTTTATGAACACCTGGCAGAGCAAAGCTGATGACTACTCGATAGTTCAGTGTGCCATGCTTTACAACTTAGAACCGGGACTTCAATGACGTTTTGAATGTCATGGAGCATATGAGATGTTCCAGGAGTTGAAGTTAATATTTCAAGCAAATGCTTGGATTGAGAGATATGAAGTCTCCAATAAGTTCTACAGCTGCAAGATGGAGGAGAATAGTTCTGCCAGTGAACATATACTCAGAATGTCTGGGTACCACAACCACTTGACTCAACTGGCAGTTAATCTTCCTGATGATAGTGTCATTGACAGAGTTCTTCAATCACTGCCACCAAGCTACAAGAGCTTCGTGATGAACTATAATATGCAAGGGATGGATAAGACGATTCTTGAGCTCTTCGCAATGCTAAAGGCCGCGGAGGTAGAAATCAAGAAGGAGCATCAAGTGTTGATGGTCAACAAGACCACCAGTTTCAAGAAAAAGGGTAAAGGGAAGAAGGGGAACTTCAAGAAGAACAACAAGCCAGTTGCTGCTCAAGTGAAGAAACCCAAGTCTGGACCTAAACCTGAGACTGAGTGCTTCTACTGCAAAGGAACTGGTCACTGGAAGCGGAACTGCCCCAAGTATTTGGCGGAGAAGAAGGATGGCAAAGTGAAAGGTATATTTGATATACATGTTATTGATGTGTACCTTACTAATGCTCGCAGTAGTGCCTGGATATTTGATACTGGTTCAGTTGCTAACATTTGCAACTCAAAACAAGGGCTACGGATTAAGCGAAGATTGGCTAAGGACGAGGTGACGATGCGTGTGGGAAATGGTTCCAAAGTCGATTTGATCGCCGTCGGCACGCTACCTCTAAATCTACCTTCGGGATTAGTTTTAGGCCTAAATAATTGTCATTTGGTGCCAGCGTTGAGCATGAACATTATATCTGGATCTTGTTTGATGCGAGACGGTTATTCATTTAAATCAGAGAATAATGGTTGTTCTATTTATATAAGTAATATCTTTTATGGTCATGCACCCCTAATGAGTGGTCTATTTTTACTAAATCTTGATAGTAGTGATACACATGTTCATAGTATTGAAGCCAAAAGATGCAGAGTTGATAATGATAGTGCAACTTATTTGTGGAACTGGCGTTTAGGTCATATTGGTGTAAAGCGCATGAAGAAACTCCATTCTGATGGACTTTTGAAATCACTTGATTATGAATCACTTGGTACTTGCGAACCATGCCTCATGGGCAAGATGACTAAAACTCCATTCTCTGGAACAATGCAACGAGCAACAGAGTTATTGGAAATCATACATACTGATGTATGTGGTCCAATGAACATTGAAGCTCGCGGTGGATATCGTTATTTTCTCACCTTCACAAATGATTTGAGTAGGTATGGGTATATCTACTTGATGAAACATAAGTCTGAAACATTTGAAAAGTTCAGAGAATTTCAGAGTGAAGTGGAAAATCATCATAACAAGAAAATAAAATTTCTACGATCTGATCGTGGAGGAGAATATTTGAGTTACGAGTTTGTTCTTCATTTGAAACAATGCGGAATAGTTTCGCAACTCACGCCACCTGGAACACCACAACGTAATGGTGTGTCCGAACGTCATAATCGTACTTTACTAGATATGGTACGATCTATGATGTCCTTCACTGATTTACCACTATCATTTTGGGGTTACACTTTAGAGACAGCTGCATTCACGTTAAATAGGGTACCATCTAAATCTGTTGAGACGACACCTTATGAACTGTGCTTTGGCAGGAAACCCAAGTTGTCGTTTCTTAAAGTTTGGGGCTGCGATGCTTATGTGAAAAAGCTTCAACCTGATAAGCTCGAACCCAAATCGGAGAAATGTGTCTTCATAGGATACCCAAAGGAGACTGTTGGGTATACCTTCTATCAAAGATCCAAAGGCAAGATATTCGTTGATAAGAATGGATCCTTTCTAGAGAAGGAGTTTCTCTCGAAAGAAGTGAGTGGGAGGAAAGTAGAGCTTGACGAGGTAATTGCACCTTCTCCCTTATTGGAAAATAGTTCATCACTGAAATCAGTTCCAGTGATTCCTACACCAGTAAGTGAGGAAGCTAATGACGATGATCATGAATCTTCTGATCAAGTTACTACCGAACCTCGTAGGTCAACCAGAGTAAGATCCGCACCAGAGTGGTACAGTAATCCTGTTCTAGAAGTCACGTTACTAGACCATGATGAACCTATGAACTATGAGGAAGCGATGATGAGCCCAGATTCCGCAAAATGGCTTGAGGCCATGAAATCTGAGATGGGATCCATGTATGAGAACAAAGTATGGACTTTGGTTGACTTGCCCGATGATCGGCAGGCCATAGAGAATAAATGGATCTTCAAGAAGAAGACTAACACTGACGGTAATGTTACTGTCTACAAAGCTCGACTTGTTGCGAAAGGTTTTCGACAAGTTCAAGGAGTTGACTACGATGAGACCTTCTCACCCTTAGCGATGCTTAAGTCCGTCCGAATCATGTTAGCAATTGCCGCATTTTATGATTATGAAATTTGGTAAATGGATGTCAAAACTGCATTCCTTAATGGATACCTTAAAGAAGAGTTGTATATGATGCAACCAGAAGGTTTTCTTGATCCAAAAGGTGCTAACAAAGTGTGCAAGCTCCAGCTATCCATTTATGGACTGGTGCAAGCCTCTCGGAGTTGGAATATACGCTTTGATAGTGTGATCAAAGCATATGGTTTTGTACAAACTTTTGGAGAATCCTGTATTTACAAGAAAGTGAGTGGGAGCTCCGTAGCATTTCTGACATTATATGTAGATGACATATTGTTGATCGGAAATGATACTGATTTTCTGAATAGCATAAAAGGATACTTGAATAAGATTTTTTCAATGAAAGACCTTGGTGAAGCTGCTTATATATTGGGCATCAAGATCTATAGAGATAGTGAAGGAAATATGCCCTAGAGGCAATAATAAAGTTGTTATTTATATTTACTTATATCATGATAAATGTTCATTATTCATGCTAGAATTGTATTAACCAGAAACTTAGTACATGTGTGAATACATAGACAAACAAAGTGTCACTAGTATGCCTCTACTTGACTAGCTCGTTGAATCAAAGATGGTTAAGTTTCCTAGCCATAGACATGCGTTGTCATTTGATTAACGGGATCACATCATTAGGGAACGATGTGATTGACTTGACCCATCCGTTAGCTTAGCACGATGATCGTTTAGTTTGTTGCTATTGCTTTCTTCATGACTTATACATGTTCGTATGACTATGAGATTATGCAACTCCCGATTACCGGAGGAACACTTTGTGTGCTACCAAATGTCACAACGTAACTGGGTGATTATAAAGGTGCTCTACAGGTGTCTCCGATGGTACTTGTTGAGTTGGCATAGATCGAGATTATGATTTGTCACTCCGATTGTTGGAGAGGTGTAACACCCACGATGCGGCTATATCTCCCACGTGTCAAAGCATGACTTAGAGGCATAACCGCATAATAGGCATGTCGCAAGAGGGGTAATCTTTACACATCCCATGTACTGAATATGAAAGGGATAAAGAGTTGGCTTACAATCGCCACTTCACACAATACATAAATATAGCATTACATCATCCAGAATACAATCAAGCTCCGATTACGGAACCAACATAAATAAAGACAACCCCAAATGCAAGATCCCCGATCGTCCCAACTGGGCTCCACTACTGATCAGCTGGAAAGACACAACACAACGATCAAGATCTTCATCGAGCTCCCACTTGTGCTCGGTTGCGCCACCTGCACTGACATCATCGGCACCTGCAACTGTTTGGAAGTATCTGTGAGCCATGAGGACTCAGCAATCTCACACCCGCGAGATCAAGACTATTTAAGCTTATGGGAAGGAGAAGGTAGTGAGGTGGAGCTGCAGCAAGAACTAAGCATATATGGTGGCAAGCATACGCAAATAAGAACGAGAAGAGAAGCAACGCAACAGTCAAGAATCTATAAGTGATCACGAAGTGATCCTGAAGCTACTTACGTTCAAGCATAACACGAGACCGTGTTCTCTTCCCGGACTCCGCCGAAAAGAGACCATCAAGGCTACACACGCGGTTGATGCATTTTAATTAAGTTAAGTTTCAAGTTCTCTACAACTAGACATTAACAAATTCCCATCTGCCCATAACCGCGGGCACGACTTTTGAAAGTTCAAACCTTGCAGGGGTGTCCCAACTTAGCCCATCACAAGCTCTCAAAGTCAACGAAGGATATTCCTTCTCCCAGGAAGACCCGATCAGACTCGGAATCCCGGTTACAAGACATTTCGACAATAGTAAAACAAGACCAGCAAGACCGCCCGATGCGCCAACATCCCGATAGGAGCTGCACATATCTCGTTCTCAAGGCAACACCGGATAAGCTAAGCGTACATGTACCAACATAACCCAAGTTGCCAAGGGACGGTCCCGCACGGTGCTCTAGTTCCGACCAACACTTAGACAAGCACTGGCCCGGGGGGGGGGGGGGGGGGGGGGTTAAAATAAAGATGACCCCTGAGTCTGCAGAACCCAAGGGAAGGTGATAGGTTGTTAGGCAAATGTAAAACCAAGGTTGGGCCTTGCTGGAGGAGTTTTATTGAAAGCAAACTGTCAAGGGGTTCCCATAACACCCAACCGTGTAAGGGACGCAAAATCAAGGAACATAACACCAGTATGATAGAAACTAGGGCGGCAAGAGTGGAACAAAACACCAGGCATAAGGCTGAGCCTTCCACCCTTTACAAAGTATATAGGTGCATTAAAGTAAACAAGATATAATAATGATATCCCAAAAATAACCATGTTCCAACATGGAACAAACTTCATCTTCACCTGCAACTAGCAACGCTATAAGAGGGGCTGAGCAAAGCAGTAACATAGCCAACCAATGGTTTGCTAGGAAGGTGGGTTAGAGGCTTGACATGGCAATATGGGAGGTATGATATAGCAAGTGGTAGGTATCGCGACATAGCAAAAGATCGAGCAACTAGCGAGCAAAGATAGAAGTGATTTCGAGGGTATGGTCATCTTGCCTGAAATCCCGCAAGGAAGAAGGACGATTCCATGAAGAAGACAAACGGACATAGTCGAACGAATTTCTCACGAACGCGACGTTATCGGAACTAACCCGAAGAAGCAACACCAGAAAGGAGCAAGCAACATGGTAAACAACCATCACATAAACATGACATGATGCACAACCAAGTATGATGCATGTCCGGTTTAAATATGCATGGCAAGGCAAAGTGCACAGGCTCAATATGCAACGAGTTGCATATTGATGAAACACCACATTCAAGTTATTTAGTTCGATCTCGTTTATGTACCCAACAATATTAAATGTTCATTAACATGGCAAGAGGTGAAGCATATGAAAACTACCTATCTAGGCAAGTTTAAATGAGGCCGGAACAACAAACAACAACTCCGGAAACTCCTCATGTGCATATATGCTACAAAAAAAGACACATCCGTGACATTTTGGGCCGAATGAATTTTTTTCTGTCATACATATGACACTTCTATGACGATAATTGTGACAAAACCCGGTATCATCATAGATGTGGTGGGCTCCTACTTCTATGACAAAAAATCATGACAGAAAATGGGCTTTTCGTCCTGGGCGGGCCGGAGACGCAGCTGCATGACATTCTTTGGGCCGTCCATGACGGAAAAAACCATGGTAGAAGCGAGGGCGAGGAAAATTTCAGGGAGTTCCCGGTTACGGTGGGAGGTCGGGGGCCGAGCGATGCGCGCTTCTCTCGTACACGTACGTGCGTGTGTGCGAGGCGTTGGCTCTAACTGAACCCGAGCGAGGCATTGGGCTCTCACTGAACCCGAGCGATTGCACTACAGGCTACGCCTCACTGAACCCGAGCGATCGATCGATGGCTATTAACTGAACC
Organism: Triticum aestivum; assembly: GCF_018294505.1. Lineage (NCBI taxonomy): Eukaryota > Viridiplantae > Streptophyta > Magnoliopsida > Poales > Poaceae > Triticum > Triticum aestivum. The sequence continues at coordinate 166,046,689 of NC_057800.1, read as the reverse complement.
CGATCAAGCGATTCCTTCACTACTGCTGCTAACTGAAGCCGATCGATGCTACCTCTGGATGAACAGTGAGCGTTGCGGGGGGGGGGGGGGGGGGGTTGGATGAACAGTTCTCGGTGGGGGTGGATGAACAGGACCCCGTGGTGTTGCCTCTGGATGAACAGGACCCCGATCGATCGAGCCGGTTGGGGCTGGATGAATAGGACCCCGTGGAGGGCTAGATGATCAGGACCACCCCGTGGAGGGCAGGATGAACAGTAGACGGTGGAGGGCAGGATGAATAGTAGCCCGTGGAGGGGTGGTTGAACAGGAGCCCGTGGAGAGGGCTGGTTGAACAGTAGCCGGTGGAGTAGCGCGCGGTGGAGGCTGGATGAACAGGAGCCCGTGGATGAACAGTCGCAGGTGGAGGCTGGAGGAGGTCGACGGTGGATGAATAGTAGCTCGTGGAGGCTGGAGGGGGTCGACGGTGGAGATGAATAGTATCCCGTGGAGTTCCGTTTTGCGGCACGCCACATCCCTCCCGATGAACAGGACCCCCATTTCGACCGTAGCACTCCAACACAAGTCCGTTTCGTCCGTTTTGCGGTACTCCACACCCCTCCCGATCAACAGGACCCCCATTTCGACCGCAGGAGGTCCGTTTCCTCCGTTTTGCAGTACGCCAGACCCCTCCCGATGAACAGGATCCTGTTTCCAACGTGTCCGGTTGAACACAAGGCCGTTTCCTCTGTTCTGCGGTACGCCAGGCCTCGTTTCCATCGCCTGTTCCGTCCAAGCCCTCCCGATGAACAAGACGCATTCTGTTGCCTCCCCATGAACACGATACATTCCGTTTCCTCCCCATGAACACGACGCATTCCGTTGCCTCCCCATGAACACGACGATGACGCTGTTTCTCCGTTCCGACCCAGCCATGTACACGAGCCCTGGCCGTACGTATGCGCGAGTAGGCGTTCGAGACCCCGCCCGTATGTACACATACATGGCCGTATTTTCTTTCTTGCACCCTGGCCGCCTCTACTACGACACGTGTGCTCCTCTACATCCACCAGTATATATGTACGTACACGTTTGCGACCAGAATGACAACGCTATGTACGCTTCGACCAGGTGGGTCCCGACTGTCAGGCACTTCCTTGCGTGCGAAGATGTAGCTGGTGGGTCCCATCAGTTAGGGGGGCGAAATACGGTGGCCCGTCCGGTGGGTCCCCGCTGTCAGGTGGAGGAATAATTATTTTGCACGTAATAAGGAGGCACTTCCTTGCTGCGGCCATGGACCCAGCTGTCAGCCTCTCCACGTACAGTCCACGTCCGATGGAAGCCGTTCCTTGACCACGTTGACCATGCCGTGCCGAGAGCACCAGGGCGGTGGATGACGGCGAGGCCTAGGAAGGGGAAGACGCGGAGCCGGGGAAGACGCGACAGTGGATGCCCACGCATAGAGGAGTACGAGGGTTGATTGGTTCGCTGCGGTGTGAGGCTGCCGTCGCCGTAGAATAACATAGGGTGTGGGTGAGTAGAGGGATGGCCTGGCTAGCGGTGGGAGTAGTAGGGGGCGGTGAGGCCTCCGCCGCATCGCAGCCGGCCACGAGAGGCAGGAGCACGAGGCACGACCGGCGCTGGTTTGGGCGGCTAGAGCAAGAAGACCAGAGGTTGAAGAAGCACTACGGCCGTTGGATGGACATCGTACGGTCACTGGAGCTAGAATCGTGCATATTGACTAAGTTGGCAAAGCCCTCCGTCCCCGTCAACTTAGTAGGCCCACAAGTCAGCCTGCCACTATACTGGGTCCCAGCTAACAGGGGGAGTATTCATTTTTTGTGCGTAATAAGAAGGCACTTCCTTGCGTGCGAAGATATAGCTGGTGGGTCCGAGCTGTCAGCGGCAGTAACGTTTTTTTTGCGAAATACAGAGGCCCTTTCGGTGGGTCCCTGATGTCAGGTGGAGGAATCATTATTTTGCGCGTAATAAGGAGGTATTTCCTTGCGTGCGGCCGTGGACCCAGCTGTCGGCCTCTCCACATAAAGTCCACTTCAGATGCATGTCGGTCGTTGACCACGTTGACCAGGCCGCACCGAGAGCACTAGGGCGTTGGACGACGGCGAGGCCTAGGAAGGGAGCGACACGGATGCAGGGAAGACACGGTAGTTGTTTCCCACGCAGAGGGGAGTACGACTGTACGAGGGTTTACTGGTTCGTCTGCCGTCGCCGGAGAATAACAGTAGGTGTGGGTGAGTAGAGGGATGGCTAGGCCAGCGATGGGAGTATGGTGGGGCGGTGAGGCCTGCGCGGCAGCAGAGCCGGTCGCGGGGAGGAGGGAGCAGGCAGTCCCGCCGGTGCCTGTTTGAGCGGCTGGAGCAGGAAGAGCAGAGATTGAAGAAGCACGACGACCGTTGGATGGCCAGTCAACAGTCACTGCTTGTGCGTCAGCCTTTTTTTAGGAAAGCCTCAAATGTGTGGAAAAAACATACAACCCATCTGCCATTATTTCTAATAATTTATAGCCCATTTTCTAATTATTAAGGTTTTTTTGGAGCCCATATTCTTTTTGTTAGCATTACAGCCCATATTGTGGCCACGGTTAAAAAAATATACGAAATTTTGCATATTTCGGTGCGGTCCGAACTATTTTTAATTCCGAAATTTCGACTCACATTCAAACTGATTTTAAAAATAAATGTATATCAATATAAAATCCAACAAATTCTCCACGCATAAAAATTAATGTAATTTCAAATCTCGAAATGAAAAAAAAGATATTTGAAACTAATTGCCGGTTTGATGTGTTGTAAAAATGTACAACCCATTTCTCATTACTGATGGGTCATTTTCTCGGCCAACCGAATGAAAGCTCTCCTCATCTTGAAAGATTTGCAGGCCAACGGGCCTGACAAAGCGACTTACTTGGCAAATCACAAAAAAACTGGACCGTGGTCGTGGACCCAGCTGTCAGCCTCTCCACGTACAATACTCTTCCGATGGAATGTCGTTGACCATGTTGACCACGCCGCGCCGAGAGCACCAAGGCGGTGGACGACGGCGAGGCCTAGGAAGGGGACGACGCGGAGCCGGGGAAGATGCGGCAGTGGATGCCCACGCGGAGAGGAGTACGAGGGTTCACTGGTTCGGCTGCGGTGTGAGGCTGCCATCACCACAGGGCCTGGCTAGCGGTGGGAGTAGTAGGGGCGATGAGGCCTCATCGGCAGCACAGCCGACCACTAGAGGCAGGAGCAGGCGGTCTCCTCGGCGCTGGTTTGGGCGGCTGGTGCAAGAAGAGCAGCGATTGAAGAAGCAGCAGGACCGTTCGATTCAAATCCAACGGTTACTACTGCTAGAATCGTTTGTTGACTAAGTTGACAAGCCCTACGTACGTGTCAACTTAGTAGGCGCATAGGTCAGCCTCCCAACCGGTGTGCCCCAGATGTCAGTGGGAGGAATCATTTTTTTTCGGGTAATAAGGAGGTAGTTGATTGCGTGCGGCCAGGCCAGCGGAGGGAGTAGGGTGGGCCGGCGAAGCCTGCGCGGCATCATAGTGGGCCACAAGAGGAGGGAGCAGGCAGTCCCGCCGGCCCTAGTTTAGGCGGCTGGAGCAGGAAGATCAGAGATTGAAGAAGCACGCCGGCCGTTGGATGGACATCCAATACTAACTGCTGCTAGAATCGTGTGTTCACTGACAAAGCCTTGCGTAAACAAGTCAGCCTCGAAATCTGTGGCGTGTACAACCCATTTTCTATTAGTTTTATAGTTTTTACTCATTTTCTAATTCATATGGAATTTATTGCAGCCCATTTTCCATTTTTAGAATTGCTGGCCATTTTTTGGTCAGTACCAGGGTCAAAAAATTAACTAAATATGTGAGAAAATTTGAAAATTCGCAAATTTTTGCTGGGGAACGAAATATTCTTAATCCAAAAATTAATAGCCATACTAAAACAAATTTAAAAATAAATTAGTACTATGTCATGTTAAATCCAATGAAATACATATAAGATATCAGTGAAGAACAAAAACAAAAAAAGAAACTTATATCCGATTTGCTATAATTTTTTTGGAATTTTCAACCCCTTTTGATATTACTTTTAATAGACATTGACCATACTCTTAAGCTAGGCCAGAATGCATCCCTCCTCGTCTTGAAAGATTTGCAGCCCAGTAATTCGGAGAAAATAAATAGGCCTAGCTTGGGTATTCTTCAAAAAGAAATACTGGGCTGCCTATTTTCCCAAAGAACTGGTGCATGAACATTTAGCTTTATTTATTTATTTATTTTTAGGGGACCATGAGCATGTACCTGGACCGGATTCATGTGAGAGCCTCCCTTCCAGTTAATTATGGGCTTCTCTATTGGGCCTTCATCATTGGGCTGCATGTTATCAACAAGTGGAAAATGTGTTCCGAGTTTAAAAAAATGTGTTCCATATGATAAATAGTATGCGCTACGTACGGTACGGGGCACTAAAGGATCGAACCGTGCAACGACTTCCAAAACATTGTGTTTGTCGTTCTAACAACACATTTATTCAACCAACAGACGAAATATACTACTGATTGTACATTGAAAACAACAGCAGCAGCAACCAGGGCTGGGGGTGCAACAGAAGCAGTAAGCAGGCCAGAAGAGTGAAGACGCAGCTCTCTCTTCCAAACCAAACATCATCCATCATTACAAAAGGGCTACCAAAAAAGAACAAGTGTATGCATCAAACTAAATAAAGATCCTACTACACCAAGTGTACGCATCTAACTAACTGGCTCAGTTAGACGTTACTATTTTTTTCAAAATGGAGGCAAAAGAATTGCCTCATCGATTAATTAAGAAGAAGAGAATTGCCTGGTTAATCTACGGAAAACCGGGCTAAAACCAAAGACGTTACTATTTATTAAGCTGCAGTGGAGTCGCAGATGGAGAGGAGTGGGAAACTTCACTGGTTCGGGTGCGCGGCAGCACAGCCGCGGTGCCGCCCACGGGAGACAGGAGCAAGAACAGAGGTTGAAGAAGGAGCACGGCTGTTGGATTAACATCCAACGGTCTAGCTGCTAGAATCATTTGTTGATTAAGTTGACAAAGCCGTGCGTACACGTCCGCTTAGTAGGCCCACAAGTCAGTCACCAAATCTGACGGGTCCCAGCTGTCAATGGGATGAATAATTTTTTTCGCAAAACAAGGAGGCACTTCCTTCCGTGTGAAGATACAGCCGGTGGGTCCCAGCTGTCAGGTGGAGGAAACATTTTTTTAGCTTAATAAGGAGGAACTTTCCTTGCGTGCGACCATGGACCTTGTGGGTCCCAGCCGTCAGGCTCTCCATGTTTGTTGACCACGCCGCACCGAATGCAGCGAGGCGGTGGACGACGGCGAGGCCCCGGACGGGAACGACTCGGAGATGGGAAAACGCGGCAGTGGAGTCGCAGATTGAGAGGAGGAGAAGGGTTATAACTAGTTCTGTTGCGGCGAGGTGTCGAGGGGTGGAGAGATAGCCTGGCCGGCAGTGGGGTAGCGCTTCGCAGCGATGCATGCTAAGTAGAGCCGCTAGCCGCCGGAGGCCGGACCAGGCGGTCCCGGCGACGCTGGAGGAAGAAGACGAGAGATTGAAGGTGCATGCCGGCCGTTAGATATAAATCCAATGGCTGTGGATGACACAATCATTTGTTGACCAAGTTGACGACACCCTGCGTAGGCTTCGACCTATTGGCCCACATGTCAGCCTGCAAAAATGTGGCATATATTTAACCCATGTTTTCTAGAATGTATAGTCCATTTGCTAGGCTAGGTGAACAAATAATTTTGCGTCAATCAGGCCCATTTATATTTTCTAAGAAATCCCAGCCCATTTGCACTTCCTTGAAATACACGTATTAGGTGGGCTCGTTATATATACTCCCTCCGTCCGAAAATACTTGTCATCAAAATGGACAAAAAGGGATGTATCTAAAACTAAAATACATCTAGATACATCCCTTTTATCCATTTTGATGACAAGTATTTCCGGACGGAGGGAGTATAATGTTATGTTAGAAGGAGCAATTAATATCAAAGAATAAACCGGAGAGGCACATTATATATATATAATTAAGAAATTAGCGAGTTATTGCTCAAAATAAAAATGAGCGCGTTATTATTAAATTGGTCCTTAAAATCTTTGCAAGCTTTTGTACTCAATCACCAGGATTTTCCTTGCCTGTGAGTCAAAAACAACCAGGATTTTCCTTGCCAACTTCCGTTAAACATTCACTTTTATAAGTTAGGATGTTTTTATAATGTATATATAAGTCTCTATAAAATATACGGTAATAGTAATAATATAAATATATATAATGTGGTTAGAAGGGAAAACATAAATTGGACACAACATTACTTTTATAAGAGACCTGCGTTTTATACCCCATAGTAGGCATACTAACAAGTTCACACACAAATACAACAGAAAAGGTAAACATTCATATCAAATTCAGGTTCACAGGACATGTTCATATCCATAGCCAACATTCACAATCAACAACTCAAAATATTCATATATACACAAGCTCAGCATATCTATGCATCCAAATGATTGATAGATCACACAACAATATTCATACATAATTTACAAAAAAATTCAGATATACACATGTTCAGTATGTTTATGCATCCAAATGATTGAGATCACAGCCAATATGATCCATGGAAGAACTTTAATTACCTAGGGTACAAACTGGTAAATGGTGTTCAATCGGAGGTACTTCTTGCTAAAATTAGTTCTTGTACGAGTAAACTTTCGAGTACATAAGAGGCAGCACACACAATCTTAACTTTGCTTGTAGGTTTATCCTCAAATAGTGGCCTCGTGCCGAGGGAGGTTTGAGCAACTTGGCCACTACTTTCATCCAACCAGTTTACTGGGTCATCTTGGTCCTGTATCTCGCCAAAATTCTACATTGAAGACGAGAAAGGAGGCGGTTGAGAAAATGAACCACCCAAATTTTTTGTGCAGTTCAACTGAAATGGAGCATCCTTGGCATGCAGACTGATTAAGTGCCAGATGAATATACGCGTCAACCAACTTGTCTGGAATCTTTAGACTCCATGCCATATAGTTCGCTACCATATGTGCCGATAACCAAAAGGCACAAGTTGGGACCAAAGACTGGACTGCGTTTTTCTGGGCTATGCACCAAGCAATATTTTTGGCGTTCACTCTCCTAACACTTGGAGTTTGACAATTGGTTGACGCTGGTTGATACTCGAATGAATATAGGCACTTCTTGTCAACATTGATGCTTGTCTGAGTGAACTTTGGAGTACATAGCAGCAGCATAAGTACCTGTCCATCTGATCATTTTGTGTAGTTCTACTGAAATCACCCGACGTAATGATTTGCCTGCGAGTTCAGGCTCCAAATTACTCCTTTATGAAATTGGCAAACAATAGAACAATACCAAATTACCAATACATATGACAGGCACAATAATCATGATAAAGACCAATACCAACCTGTGTGAGGTAGCATATCAATTACTATTTCCTTTGACTGGAAGCCAAGATAAGCTAAGCGACTGACAACAAAGGAAGAAAGCATGTGGAGTTTAGCGACTGACAGGAAAGGACGGAAGCTATCGAGGCAATGAAGCACCCAAAGTTTTTGTGCAGTTCCACCAAAATCGAGCATCCCTGTTGGCACATATATTGAGAGAGTGAAATTACTGTAATAGTGGGACTAGTTTATGAAACATACACTAACAAATAGAAGCACCCTCATTATCTTAATGGGTAAAGTTAGCAACATAGTAGTCTTGCTTAAAGAGAGGTATTAATTTATTTAATCAGTGCCAATTAGCTCAACTCAACACTCAAAGCATTGCCATTTATCATTGGTTGCGAAACTTTAACGTGCAAAGATAAAGGAGTTTCTCATGATAGTAGCACGATACAAATAGAGATGACAGCAAACTAATATGGATGAAGGCCTTAGGCCCGTACCAACCTGAGAAAAAAGCTTATTCATGTAGTCCCATAAGAGATGATAAAGCACTCACTGGAATCACACAATAGTATATATTTTTGTGCACTTCAAATGTATGGTTGAAATCACTCTTGTTTACCAGTGCTGAGATTATCAAGAACTTCCAGCAGAGTTAAAGCACTGGCTGGGATACAGTTCATTGTATTTTCTTGTGTAGTTTCATTTAATGTATGATTGGCACAACATGATCCCTGTTTGCACAAGTAGGAACAAGGTGAAACCTTCATTAGCTTAGTGAGAAAGGATAGGAAGACATTAGCATATTACTCAACCAGTAGCATCAAATTCATGATGGACAATACGCAAAACATTGCCTCATTGAACCAATGGCAATAAATTGACATGCAAAACAATAGCACTATTATGTCATGACACTAATAATATTCCCTCCCTGCTCCACCACATGATTCACCTCCATAGACAAACATACACACGTACATGATTCAGCATAGGGTCCTACTAAAGATTTGTTTAACTCCAACAGGAAAATTAGGCAGTAATAAATTAGTGGTACTTAAGTACTTCTAATTAATTAAGTGAGACAGCAGAAGTGGAAGGGCTCCCTGGAGGATCGTCTCACATGTAAGGTAGTCGTTGCCGGAGCCCTTGAATGGCCTCGACTGAGGCCTCTGGCTTTAGCAAGATCGCCTTGGCACTGTTTATTCTTCTTCTTCTTCCTCTTCATGCTCTGTTTCTCTTTCTCCTCACCAGTTGGTGAAACCAAGTACATGATTGGCCTTCTAATTCAGAATTGGTTTTGTCAGTGAGGGAGTACAAGTGTACTAGTAAAAAACAGCATTATTTTCTCAGGGCAGTCGGAAAATAGAGATGAACACATGCATTAAATATCATTCTTACCTAAAGGAAGGTTACAACGCCAATATGGATGATGAGGATTGGAACACATATCTCCCTTTGTGCAGTTCCACCAAAATGAACCAACTGTTCCATTCTGACATTCCAGTTAAACAACACAAAAGTCACTTCTTTTAAGAAGAGTTTTGTGCAGTGCACCGAAAGGTCACAACAGCAACCAGGTGAATTGGATATCCCTGTTTGCACAGAAAGGCACAGAGGAAACAGTCAGAGTCTCAAACAATTACAGGCAAAAACATTTGGCTAAACTTGTCATGGCTTATAACAGTGGGTGCACCAGCAGTCCAGCACCATGTACGTAAACAGGGGCATAAAGTGGTGATTCATAGTTTGTTGCCCCGAGAAACAAACATCCAAGAAACATATCTGGGTTGGTCCCATTTTTGTTCACTCTAGCCACCTACTCCTATGTGTGGATAGAAAATCTAGTCCTGGTCATACCACTGTGTACATCGTTACCCCTATATTTCCCTTTTCGACCAAGAGACTGGTTGGATGACCAGTCTGTACTACTTTCACCTCCTTTCCTTCCTGTTTGTACCAAGTCCGATGTACATACTAAATTCCCCCACCCCCACTTTATTTCTTGTTTGAACCAAGTACTCCCTCCGTCCGGAATGACTTGTCATCAAAATGGATGTGTCTAGAACTAAAATACATCTAGATACATCCATTTCAATGACAAGTATTTTCGGACGGAGGGAGTACAAGATTCGACTCCATGAAGTAGATTTACCTCTAACAAAAAAAATGTGACATTGGACCATCCGATCGAGAGGGGATGAGAGGTAGAAAATGATGCACATGCAACAACGTAGCGAGCTGGGGAAGTAGAGCTAAGGCGGTTTCGAACGAAGATATACTTGAAGGTCGTCGGGATGTGGATAGGTGGGCGGCGGGAGGCCGGATCCGCCCACAGGCAACAACGAAGGGATCGGAGGACCTCCCGCGCCGGTGCTCGGCTAGAGATAACGATGCGGCCGGTAGTGGGTCTCCTCCCTCGCCGTCGATGATGGACTAAATGCTGCCCCTCCTCCCCTTCACCGGCGGAGGGGGATACGTCCGGATCTGTAACCAACGGTGAGGATAGAAAGCCAGTGTTTTTTGAAGGGAGAAAGACAGTGTTACTAGCCCTATCTTGTTTAAATCTGGAGAGGATGAGAGTGTGTGAATAGAGCAACCCTAGCAAGCAAGCGCGGAGGCTCCGGCCTATATATACGTAGTGAGCAACCCTAGCAAGCAAGCAACCCCTATCTTCGTCAGCTCGTACAAGACCGAGAAATTTGATTACTACAACGCCCTCTCCTTCACGGACTGAGCTCCAGTGCCTTAACTGCACCTGCCTTTGGCTGCATGACAGGAGGGCCAACCACCTGTTGGGCCCACCTATCATGGACGCAAAGGCAGGAGCAGTAAGTTGAAGCTTTCGCTATCCCTCCCGCACAAGGTGGATGTACATGCAGTAGTGGATTCGATACTGTACAAGTAGGAGTAACATCATTATTGTTCGTCTTCTCGAAGAGGCGAAGAGCCAAGCACAACCCGAATGTGGCTGGTGCGGTTCCTTGGAGTACTAGCCATGCTCTTGCATGAGACAAAATTGCTATTGTTTAACAATTAAACTCCATTATCCATTGGTTGATACTCATTCTGCATAGGTCCACGCGCTTAGCACCATTTCCTCCTGGGGTCACCAATGTTTATTTGCTAATTAATAGCATTGCATGCAATGAACTAGCCATTGCAAGTCATTAAAAGCATGCACACCTCTCATCTCTTATTGGTTGATATGTCAAGAAACAAGAAACAAGGTAGAAGTTAATGCACCGCGCCTAAGTGTTTTGGGACTATTTGGTTTTCGTAAGATGACTTACACACCTAAACAAGGGAGTAGTATAGCCTTGTAAACTGGAAAGGAGTATTTGCCTTTCTAGAGATTTCAACAAGTGACTAGACTACACCGTGTGCAGTACTCCCTCCCTTCCGGTTTATAGGGTTCAAATCTCAAATCTCATGAACCAAGGCATTTTGCGAGTGGAGGAATGTATCTCGTACTTTAAAAAACTACCCTAATTAAACTCATGCATTAATTACATAGTTCTCTCGTTTTCCTCTCCGCCTTGGTCGCGGTGCACAATATTGAGCACTCCTATATGACTAGTCGCTCTACCTACACGCGGGACATTTCAAAGCATCCAGGCCCACGTGCCATCCACCAAATCACAGCGAGGTGCTACAGTCGAGACTCACCTGTAACCCCGGTGTGGCCGTCATGACCGATCATATCACAAAACCCACACCTTTACCAGTAGTGGTAAGGTGGCCTCCAAGTTGGACTGGACGAAGCAACCATCATTTCACTGGAACGCTCGTTCAAACCCTTTCTTCCCTTTCTTGAAGAAAACCTCACTCCAGGCTACTCACTTCTGCCATTTTTCTTCTGTATCGACGAAGGAAAGGTGGGCGAATCAGTTATGCTGCTATATTTTCATTCCAAGAATCTTCTTTTTGCGAAGCACCAACCGATTCTCACATCCTATTATTTTCCCTTTTTCATTGCGATTGTGGTTTCCTTTCGATTGCTTTTTGTTTGCCAGTTCATTGATGGATCCTGGAGCACTAGGCAAAGAGTTTCCGGCGGACAACCCACTGGAGACAACGATCTCTAGGAAGCGAGCACCGACCAACGAGTTGACCATGTTGGCGGGCCAACCCATGGAGACGAAGAACTCCAAGAAACAAGCATTGGCCAAAGAGTTGAGGACGTTGGCGGACGAACTCCTCAAAGGAAGTTGAAAGAACGGTAAGGGCCCCACCGTGCCTACCCCAGGAACTCTGATTGCCACCTATGTGAGGCTCAAGACCGAGTTTGAGGAGATAGTCGCTGTTGAGAAGCAGTATTCCCCTGGCAAGGTGATGGCCCCCATCGAGGACGAGGAGATGGCCCCCGGAGGGATGAGATCCCCCGGTGAGCTGCACAAGGTAAAAAATAATGGCTTTTTACCATAGTTGTGGTTTTTGATTATTTGCAATGTGCTTGCTAATATGTTAGGGTTGTGCAGGTGCCGGTGGACGTCCTTGATGATTTCGATGTCGTGGCCCGTCCTGTTGGCATCGCCCCGGAGATCGATTCCGATGCTGCTGTCCATCCTGTGGACATCGCCCCAGAGATCGATTCCGATGTCGTGGTCAGTCCTGCGGACATCGCCCCAGAAATCAATTCCCATGCCATTGTCCGTGCTGTGGTCATTGCCCGAGAGATCTATGACAAGAAATAGTTGGTCGCGCTAATCCTTCAGGGTAGTTTGCATTGCCCTGTGTTTAATTACCAGAACGATACGTGTTATCAAACCATCTTAGGGCTAGTGCACTGTCTTATGTGGGCAGATCTTGCTACTTTTGTTTGATAGTGAATCATGTGATGAATCATGCGAACCCTCTCCGAGTTATGGAAACAGATGTATCCTCACCAACTTTTGATGTAATATATGGCATGATTAGATGTAAGTTTCAACTGTTTATCATATCAGAAGTGTTTGTTTGATGATTCTTGGTGTTAGTAGGCTAGCTACTGTGCGAGCTATAGTACTTGCAAAACACTCACCAAAGAGAAACGTTGGGGTTGATGAGCTCGTGGTACGCTTATACTTATCCCTCGTCGATCGACCAATAGCCCTAGCTCCTAAAATTGTAGGCTTAGCAATCGATGACCTAGGCGGGCTAGTTTGGCCTAGTGGGTTTCAGTGATATGACGTGCAACACAAAATCATAGCAGTGTAGATACGTACTCCCTCCGTTCCAAAATTGATGACCTAGGCGGGCTAGTTTTCCCTAGTGGGTTTCAGTGATATGACGTGGTACAGTGCCGTCCAGTCTTCACATGTGGTAGCAGTATTCGGGTACAGTAAGTTTTCTTGAAGAATCGGAATTCAACTAAGTCATGATGGTTCCTTCGTACGAACAACTTACAGTGGGAAAGGTTGGGCCTGCGATACGACCAGGGTAGACCAGGATAATTTTGTGCATGGAAGGTGGACCAGGATGGTCGACGTCCCACATGTCGGCGAATGAAAGTATTCTTTCCGATATAGAGGACGAGCAACGAGTATTCATTGTTTATTTTTGATGAAAGCTATTGTCTCCACTATTACGACGGAGGAGTGTGAAACATGGCAGCCCAGTGAACTTGGCATGTGCACCACTCCCTCCTTCCTCATGTAATGCCCAGGTTACAGCTTTTTCTCACTTTCTCTCTATCTATTTCCTCTCAAATGTTTTTACCTTTCTTTATTAAGACACAATTGTTTTTTATGCCTTTTTTTAGAATTATTTTTTATACCTAGGAGCATGTGTAGAGACGGGCTCTTGCAGAGCCCACTCCTTGACTTTGTCAATGCCTCTCTCCTCCACATAAGGAGTACTACTTGCTATGCATGCATGCGGCGGGCAGCTGGCGTCTTGAGGGGCCAGGGCGGTGAGAGCGGGCTCCGGAAGCGGTCCGGACTCTAGCATTGACAGGTAGGCCCGTGTACATAGATAAAGAACATGAGCTGATGAGGCGCATGCGGACTGTTTGACTGGTCAACCAGACAAATACGGAGCTATACGCTGAGCCAGTGACCGTATAATCACCATATCTCGTATACAAAGATCAAAGTGAGCTATCAAGACAAGTTCGATGACCGCCAATGCACTTTACTCGGTAATAAATGACCAGGATTGAAGGGGAATCCAAATTTGCTTCGTCTTCTGTCCTTGAGCTCTTGACAAACCAATGCACTATACGGTTGTCCGGCTACTCCACCCCAGAGCTTTCACCAAGCGTCGTTCATGCCACCGCACCGCACACTAACCGGTAAGGCAGCGATGGCATCCCGCCGCGCCGAGTTCCTCCCCGCCCACGACCGCACACAAAATGGTAGGGAAGCGATGGCATCCCGCCGTGCCGAGTTCATTGCCGCTCGCGACCTCACAACTATGTGGGAGGAATTTGAAGATGCCAAGGCCGAATGGGCGGTAGAGCAAGAGGCGGCCAAAGCCGCACAGAGGGAGCGGAAAAGTCAGAAAGCACTCAAGAAAGGAGAGTCCCGCCGCCGCAAGAAAGAAAAGGACGCACGCGCTGCTGCGGAGAGGTCGGCAGAGATCCAAGCACGGTGGGGTGTCGCCGACAAAGCCAGGAAGGAGAACAACGGCGTCTGGCCAGCATGTGAGAAGTAGTAGTACTAGTAGTTAGTGTGTGTGTGTGTGTCTGAGTACGAGCATGTACCAGTACTACTGTATTTTTTAGAGCAAATTACCAGTACATTAGCCTAGACTAAATGGAAAAATTCCTATCCTAAGCATCAAATGGCATCTCAATTGAGATGCATGTCATCTCACTTCCTATGATTTTCATATTCCTATCCTATGAACGAAAGGAGGCCTCTATTGGAGTAACTACTGTAGCTAGCAGTACTGCTGGTACAGTAGTTTTCTTCAAGAAGCGGAATTCAATGAAGTCATGATGGTTCCTTCATCCAAGCAACTTCAAAGTGGGAAGTGGGCCTGTGATTTGATGGCTCATTAGTCATTGTTACTGCGGCGCGACGACCTGGGTGACTCCGTTGGAGTTCTGCGTGCATGGCAAGTGGACCAGGATGGTCGACGTCCCACATGTTGGCGAACGGAACTATTCTTTCCGATATCGAGGAGCAAGGAAACCGCGTGGTATAGTATCACTGCTGATTGGTTCACAAAAAAATAGTATCACCACCGATTTATAATTATTTTTTATTTCTGATGAATGCTAGCGTTTCAACTCTTACGACGAAGGGTGCCAAACACAGCACGTGCTGGATGTCCCACACGTCAGCGAAAGGAGTGGGACATGACCAGCGTGGTAGAGCCCAGTGTAAAAAAACCAGCATGGTAGAGCGTATCCACTTCTTCCACTTCTGGGTCGGAGACAACATGTAGTAGTACTCAGTGGTATGAACGATACAAAGTGCGACCTGGAGAAAAAGACACGTCTAATTGGAAGGTCTCGGGGCACATACACATAAACAAATATAAAAGTTAATATGTGCCTCCAACTAATATAGTAGTAGTATAGTACTTAGGCACGTACTCCATAACATCACCGTGCATTGCACGTACAACATTTAGTGGTAGTACGTAGTAAGAGACAAATGCCGCCCAAGAGTTCCCTTCTCGACCTACTTTTGGGTGTTTGGTAGAGTGTATGGAGGGTGCATGAGTCCACACTAGTTTAGCACAAATACACTAGAAGCATGCATGAAGAGAGCATGCATGAAGATGGGTGTTGAGTTGAGCATGCATGAAGAGGGAACAACTATGCTAAGACGAGAACACAACCAAACACACCCTATATATGACACGCATGTTCATACCATTTGTGCCTTTCTACTTCACTTACTGCGCTACATTACTCAGGTTCGTACGTCCACTCTTGGGTACATGTTCGTCTCGTAGTTCCAGTCCCACGTGTTCTTCATATAGATGGAACGATCCTTGCATAACACGTGCACCTTGATGCTAGATGTCTCGCGTGTTGGCAAAAGGATGAACAAAGCTCACGTAAAAAATAGAGTGGAAGAACATAGATTCCAGACGACCGAGAAGGAGCAAGGAACCTCGTGGTGGAGCGTCTGCACTCATAATATTTAATATTATTCAGCGATATAAAATTAACCAATCATCTCCACAGTGGACTGGAAGAGTATGAAACACGACAGACCAGTGTAGTATCATACTAGTACATGGCTAACCCACGCTATCACCATATTTCTTGGCTTCCGTGCGACACCTATCTCTAGTAATATAGCAGCCTGTATCGCTTCTCCCTCCTCGTCTCTATCAAAGTGCGGCGGGCTGGCGTTTTTGCCATCTATTGAGGTCGGTTAACTATCACATGTTAGCGACATGCCAAGAGCATTCTAAAATTTTTTCCTTTCACGTTCCGTTTTCAAAAAGAAAAAAATCCTTTCACGTACAAATTTGCCTGTATGCTTTGAGCAACTTGCATGTTCTATACTGCTCTTGTTTGTCGGCATTTTGGGAACGGGGGTCCCCAGACTTGCCTGCCTGCGGCCTGCGGCGTGGCTCAAGGGGGGGGGGGGGCAGCGCGGCCCATCTTCATCAACACGGACCCAAGACCCTCGCGAGGGGCCAAGCCTCGCGGGGCGGACGACACGGAGCTTCCTCAGGCACGGCCTCATCAGGCTAGCTCACGAGGAGGCGGAGAGATCAAGGAGGGGTACCTCACGAGGTGCCAGTGACGCAAGCCATGACGACCAAGGGCGCCAGGCGGGTGCCAGCCCGCGCAGTGTCCTCCTTTCCTCTTTGGTGCAAAGGGGGCAAGCGCAGCCGTGGAGTACCGAGGCATCAAGCAAAGGTTGCCATTTCGGTGCAACGAGACCAAGACCAGGAAGACTGCAAGACGGAGGTCATCGTGGAGCCCAGGACGGCGTCACCACCAGAGCTTTGTGCAGGCGAAGACTACTTTTGTCAGGGTAGCGAGTACTAGCTGCCCCCCTTCAAATTAGCCCACCATTGTTGGCTCCCTTCCCGCTCGATATTTGGGAAGAGGACCAGGGCCTGTTTAAATAGGACCAGCCACCCACAGAAGAGAGGGGGTTCGGAAGGGTTAAGAGGAGAGGTTCGATCAGAGAGAGAGAGAGAGAGAGAGAGAGAGAGAGAGAAGGGTGGCTGAACTCCTCCCAGCAGTTCATCGCCCCAGCCAAGAACAGACCCTCGCGAGGCTGTTCTTCCTTGTATCATTCATCGTCATCAGCCCAAGAGGCAATCCACCACACCATAAACTGGAGTAGGGTATTACACCACAACGGTGGCCCGAACCAGTATAAACCCTGTGTCTCTTGTGTTGTTCTTTTCATAGCTTAGATCTTAGCGAGGCGGAGGGGTGCAGGTAGGTAGGAACCGAAATCTCCACGCGCACCCTAGTGTTCGAACCTCAAGGGTCTGCCGGAACCCGAAATCCGACATTTGGCGCGCCAGGTAGGGGTGCGCCGGAATTCGTCTTCCACCACCCCGTTCTCCTCCGACCATCGCACCCATGTCTGATGCTCGTCGGGCCCGCACCGAGCGCCGGGCCGCTCTCGCTTCCCGCGTCGCCCAGACGGCTCCTGTCGGCGGGCTTCCTCACTGTTCCCCGTCACCTGCCGTCAACGCCGCCACCGGCCCGGCGGGGGACGAGCAGCAAGCATCGTCTCAGCATCCGTCCGTGCGGCAAGACGGCCGCACCGCAACTCCCTCGCTCCCCCCAGCTGGTTCTTCGTCCCGCGCGCTCCGCGCACCCATGGAGGCTCGAGCTGCGCTCATCGCAGCAAACGAGCTCCTGCGCTACCGCCCCGTCGACGATGTCTATGAAGAATGGCTTGACCGCATCGCCGAGCTCGTCCGCGCCACAGGGGGCTCTCCCGCGCCGTCCGTTCCGCTGCACCGCACCCTGCCCCGCGCGAGCGACGAAGCCCCAGCGGCGCCCCGGCCGCCTCCTCCTCAAGAAGGCGCCATGGCTCCAAGGCGCGTGGCCCCTGGGCAGAACCCGCTCCGTCAGGTGCCAGCGCAGCAAGAGCAAAGCTGCCAGGAAGTCCCTCACCCGCAAAAAGCTGCCTGGGCGCTTCCTGCTCCAGCACGTCGCGACCATGCTCCTGCTCCCGCACGTTAAGACCCAGCTGCGGCGCGTGGGGACATGCAAGACCAAGCTCTCCATCACCCAAGGCCTCCCGTGGCCACAGCAGGTTGCTGTGCCTTCACCGCCGAGCTACGCAGTGTCGCATGGCCCGGCAAGTTCAAGCCAGACCTGCCTCCTCGCTACGACGGCACGGCTGACCCTACGGAGTTCCTCCAGCTCTACGAGCTGGGCATCGAAGCTACCAATGAAGACGAGAAGGTCATGGCGAACTGGTTTCCCATGGCGCTCAAGGTCGGGGCCCGGACCTAGCTCCTGAACCTAGCTCTAGGCACGATCTCCTCCTGGGACAAGATGCGCACCCGCTTCATCGCCAGCTTCCAAGGTACTCGCGACCGGCCACCTGCCGTGAGCGACATGCGCCGCATCAAGCAACAACCCGGGGAGACCCTGCAGAAGTACATCTAGCGCTTCAACAACGCATGCCTCAAGATTCCCAGGGTGACTGAAGAGGCCATTATCTCAGCCTTCTTCGACGGCGTGCGCGATGTCAAGATGAAGGAGGAGCTGGCGATGCATGAAGACCTATGCACTTCTTTGGAGCTGTTCAACTTGGCAACCAAGTGCGCCAGGGCTGAGGAAGGGCGTCTCTCCCTCCTCGAGCTGCCTGCCGCGGACTCGGAAGAGAAGAAGCCCAAGGCCAAGGATGTGAAGCGCAAGGGGGATGCCGTGCTCGCGGCAGAACTAGACACCAAGCGGGGCAGAGATCAGCCCGAGCTTTCCAAGGGCAGCCGGTACTGCGTGTACCACGACCTCCACACCCACAACACCAACGAATGTCAAGAGCTCCGAGCCGTGCAAGAAGGAAGGATCGGCCGTCGCCCCGACCGCGGTGACCGGGGCTACGGTCGAGGAGGAGGAAGGAACGCAGGACGCTGGGAAGACCGTGGCCCGCACCAAGGGTGGCGCGATCAACCTCACGAGGATCGCTAGCAAGACCCGCCTCGCGAGGGAGACTGGAGGGGTCGGCCTCGCGAGGATCGCCCGCAAGGCAACGCAGGCCTCCCTCCGCTGCCTCCGCAACCAAGGAGAAATGAGGACCGCCACGAGGACGAGGAGGCTAGGGGCTTCCAGGAGCTGCGCGCGATCGCCTGCATCCTGGGCGGGGCTCAAGCCCCAGCCTCTCAATGCATCTTCAAGCAGTTCGCCCATGAAGTGAATGCAGTCCTCCCCAAGCTCGAAGCCACGCGCCCTCTCAGGTGGTCGGCGTGCGCCATCACGTTCAGCTCGGCAGATCAGCTCAAGTGTGCGGCTACAGCCGGAGTCCTCCCGATGCTCTGTTCCCCAATCATCAGCAACGTGGTGGTCACCAGGACCCTCATCCATGGCGGGGCAGGGCTCAACGTCCTGTCCGTGGAAACATTCAACAATCTCCAAGTGCCCTACAACCAGCTTCAGCCAACCAAGCCTTTCTCCGGAGTCACCGACGGCTCCACGGTCCCGATCGGGCAGGTCCGCCTCCCTGTCACCTTCGGGGCACGCGACAACTACTGCACCGAGCTCATCGACTTCGACGTTGCTCACATTCGCCTGCCGTACAACGCCATCCTCGGGACCCAGCTCTGGCCAAGTTCATGGCCATAACTCACCACGGCTACAATGTCCTCAAGATGCCAGGAAGTGGCGGAGTCATCACGGTGCCCTGTGAAGAGAAGGATGCGGTGTGTTCCCTGGAAAGAGCCTTTCAGGCCGCGTCACTAGAAGACCCGGATCGCGGAAGCAGGAGGCTTCTCGAGACCGCCCCCAAGAAGAAGAAGACATCGTCCGGCCCGGCTCCTCAGGAGGCAGGCCCCTCTAGGCCCGTGCCTGCCCAGGGGAACCTCCTTCCATCGCATAGGAAAGCGCGCCCGGCTCCCTCCTCAGGCAGGGCTCGGGGGCTCTCCCCTGGAGGGCCACCGACCTGGCTAGGGTCACGAGGGAGGCGCTTGGGCACCACATGGAGGCGTGTTTCGAAGCACGTTTCCCTCAAGAAGGAGTAAGGCAAGGAGAGCTAGACCCTCAGGAGTTCGTCAGCAAGGCCATTCAGGAGCTACAGGAGTCAAGAGTCATGAAAGGCGGCCGCCGTCTACCAGCAGTGGCTCCCCATCCAGGCGAGGATGGTGGGCTGCGCGTCTGCATCGACATACCAAGGCTCAACCGAGTCGCCTCTCTGGAGCGCCTCTGGCCCTCGCGAGTGGGGCGCTGCGGAGGTCCACCCCACAGCTACGTTCGCATGCCTTACGGCTTGCCGAACGCGGCTGTCACGTACCAGCGCCTCATGAGGGGCATCATGGAGGCACAAGAGGCCAGGCATTCCGCAGCCCTGGCGGAGATGGAGATGGTCCGCGGGGAGCCACCAGCACCTCCGGAGCCTCCCGAGGCCCCCGGGCCTGGGGGCTCGTGAGGATTGGCTTCCGCAGCCCACTGAGTCTGCTACACCAACACCCCTTCATCCTCAACGTCATCAGGTGACATCTTTCAAGTTTCACTTCCAGCTGGGAGCGCCCCCCAGGCCTGCATTATTCCCAGGACGCGTGGGTCCGTCCCTGCGGCATGTACCCCTTTTATTTCATGTTGTTAGCTTACCTTATTGGGGGCACCCCTCGGGCTGCATGATCCCCAAGTCACTCGGGCCAGACCCAGCGGCTTGTATCCCATTTGCGTTTATTCCCGGTTATGCGTTATACCCACCATGTTAGATTATTTGATGCCGGTCCACGGCACCTCTTCTTCTCCATGCCGACCACTTGCACGTTAAAGGGGGGGGGGGTACCTGAGCATCGCGACTCAGGGCTCTTACTGGCTCTCCAGCCCTCACCCTCTGGCCTTGTCCACGGCATCGCGACCTGGCATACCAGCGACGGAGACCAGCTCGAGGGCCGGGACCCAAGGACGTAGAGTGCTGACATCTAACCGAATTTGCAGGGACACATCACAAGATAAGGCCTAGTGCCAGGCGCAACCCGCCTAGAGGTAGGGCCCCGTGAGTCCTGCGCTGGCTCACGGGTGCCCAGATACACCTCGACAGGCCCTACCGTGCCAGCCACGTGTCAGGGCGGGGCTGTACACGCCCCGGGGGCTCCTCCCGGAGGGGGCCCCCCTCCCACGTACCAGTGGAAGCACCATGCTCCGCGCTGGCTGAGGACACTGCTGAGGAGCGGCTATGCCCGTACACTACGAAAGCGCTATGCTCCGTGCTGGTGATAAACAACTGAGGGTGGCCCCCGGGCCGCATCAACCTCAGGGAGCCCAGAGCTCAGTGTCTAGCCTCATCGCAACGCCTCCCCTCGGGAGTGCCGCGCGAGGGGGGTGGGCACGGGGGCTGCGCCTGGGTCACGCCCAGACGCACGCCGCCTAGCCGGGCCCCCCCGGGGCCTGGTTCGTCGCGCGTCTCTCCCGGAGCGGAGCCAAGGTACGAAGGCCGTTTGAGCGTCAAGGGGGACTCCTGAGCATCGCGACTCAGGAGCCTAACTGGTCACGTAGCCCCTCACTCCTTGGCCCCGTCCTGGTTTCCGGTCGGGACTAACGCTGGGTGAGGTATGCGCGCGGCCGGGCTCTGCAGACGTAGAACGGTAGATCCACCCACTTCACACCTCCCTACATGCTGTTCGTGCACCAAGGGGGACTCCTGAGCATCGCGACTCAGGAGCCTAACTTGTCACGTAGCCCCTCACTCCTTGGCCCCTTCCTGGTTTCCGGTCGGGACTAACGCCGGGTGAGGTACGTGCGGGGCCGGGCTCTGCCGGCGTAGAACATAAGCAAGTAGGAAGGAAAAGCGCAAATTTCGAGGAACTCAAAAGCAAATATTACAGTCCACACTGTTATCTCAATGCCAAACGCAAGTTTAAACGCCTCCCCGAGGCATGATACATGTGCAGGAATTAAAGGCAGGACAGGAGCCACGACGGAGTCACTTGTCGGCGGAGGAGCAGCGCGGAATGGGTTCGCCTTACAGAGCAGTGGGGTCAGCAGCGCCTTGCTTCGGCTTGGTGCTGAAGGCCCGGATCTTCCCCCGCAGAGCCTCTGCGCGACCCTTCACGGCCTCGGTAGCGGCAGCGGCATGCTTGCCGCTTACTGGCTCCAGCAGGCTGTCAAGGTCGACGCCGGGACCGTGAAGGTAGATGTGGGTGAGGACCCGCGTCAGTGCTGTAGAAGACAGGACATGCGCCTCGGCCTCAGCCGTGGGGCCAAGGCCAAGGGCGACATCTTTGAGAGCACGAACCAGGAAGGGAAGCAGCTTGGCGGGGCCGTCCTCGGCGCCAGCCAGCGGGCTCTCCAGGCCGCTGTCGTAAAGCGTCCTCAGCGAGGAGCGAGCCTTCGCCTCCATCTCCGTGAAGGCCACACGGTCCTCAGCAAGAACCAGGGCCTTGTCGTCCAGCTCGGCCTTCCTCGCCCCCAACTCCTGCTCCAGCACGTCTAGGCGGTCGCGGCGCTTCCTGAGCTTGGCCTCCCTCTCCTTGATGGCCGCCTCGCGAGCCTTCATGCCTTCTTCTTGCTCTTGGCGAAGGCGGGCCTCTTTCGTGAGCTGGTCCCGCAGGCCTTGCAGCTCGTCCTCCAGCGCCTTGCAGCGACCACGGGCGTCGACCGCCTCCCCCAGGGCTGCGTCATGAGCAGCCTTCGCCTCAAGAATGACCTGTTTCTCCTCATCGCAAGCCGTCGAGGCCTGGACCAGCGCCGCCCGAATCGAAGCGTCAGAGCGAACCCATCCTGAAGCCAGCTCCAAGCGCCTGACCACCAAGCGAGGGTCGGCGCCAAGAAGATCCTGCCGCAGTCGGTCTAGCTCAGCAGCAACATGGTCCAGAACGGCAGAAGGAGTCAGAGAGACAGTAGCCGGTGGAGTAGTGTCAGGACCCCGACTCAATGCCACATCGATCTAGCATGTAACGCCTCATATCACTTTGCGGCCTCATGCACGGTATTCCCACGGGTGTCGCCTTACCTTTGCCCGGGACCGTTTGCGCCTTTTGGCACGCGTATATGATGGTTTCGCTAGCATCCATATGATAAGGAGCCCGGGCTGACATGGCTAGTCGTAAACCCAAAGTGGCACAAACTTACAGGGACAGGCATCCATGACCCAACATCGAACGTGTCGGTCATCAGCGAGTGAATCCAGGCTGTAGCACTGGGCTAGCAGGACTCCGGTGAACCGGGCTGTAGCGGGCTAACAGGACTCCGGTATTCATCGCGTGACATTTCCCCGAAGGGACAGACACAGGAACGAAGAAGGACACATGCCGGCCAGCCTAAGTGTTCCGGAGCAGTAGCAAGCTACCATGGCTCGGTGGAAACACTAGGAGACATTTCCCGGTAAGAGAGGCTACCAAGGATAAACAACTAGGTTGTCAGATCCCACACATACCAAGCATTTCAATAACATACACACAATATGCTCAATATGTGCAAATACAACATGGCATCACAACATGACTCTACAACTCAAGTATTTTATTCAATAGGCTCCGAGGAGCGAGATATTACAAACATGGGTCTCATGACCCAACAATCAGAGCATACAAGTCAAAGCACATGCGGAAGCTTAACATGTCTGAGTACAGACATCTAGAAATGAAAAAGGCTGAGAAGCCTGACTATCTACCAGATCCTGCCGAGGGCACAAGATCATAGCTGAGGTAACAAGCTAAACGTTGAAGTCCACGTGGAACTACTAGTGAGACTGAAGTCTCTCTGCAAAAACATAAAATAGGCAAACGTGAGTACAAATGTACCCAGCAAGACTTACATCAGAACTAACTACATATGCACCATTATCAACAAGGGGATGGTGGGGTTTAACTGCAGCAAGCCAGCTTTGACTCGGTGGCTATCCTGAACTACGACTGCAAGTAACTCTTTGAGGTGGCGCACACGAGTCCACATATTCACCATAGCAATACACCACTATGGATCCGCTCCCGTCTCCCTACGAGAACGCCATCCATAGCACTCACGCTTACCTTGCGTATTTTAGAGTATCCACTTTCACTTGTCTATGAACTGATATAAGCAACCCAGAAGTCCTTTTCCGCGGACACGGCTATTCGAATAGATGATGCTAACCCTGCAGGGGTGTACTTCTTCATACATGTTTCCACCACTTAGCGTCTGCACACGACATGTGCTCGGCAAACTTCAAGCGAAAGCCGACGTGGGTGTAGACCACGACCTACCTAAACACCTAAGTCTCTAGTCCAGGTTTATTGCCTATTCGGGTTCCATCCATGAGGAGATCCGGCCGGAGTTTCGCTCACAGCCCCAAACGATGTGAACAGGGTTCCCGAGACACCAACGGGCATGCGGTACACCATGCCACGTACCTACCGCATCACAGCCCACCCCTATGGTCAGCGCTGTCCACGGCCTCCAGTAAGCTACAAACACCAGAAACTACTTGCAACTCCTGGACAAGAAGTCGAGCGGGGTCATATTTCAGGGCCCAATGTATGGTAGTAGCTGAATCATGGATCACAAACACAGAACTCAGTTCCTGAGGACGGCTGCAATGAGACAACCCACCATGTACTCCTACATGGCCTCTCACCGCTACCTTTACCAAATCGTGTTCACACACTTAGCTCACACACAGTAGGACATGTTCACACACCTCTGATTCATCCCCGATGAATCAGACCTGACTCAACTCTAAGCAGTAGCAGGCATGACAAACAAACATGAATGAGTAGGCACAACAGGGCTCAAACAACTCCTACTCATGCTAGTGGGTTTCATCTATTTACTGTGGCAATGACAGGTCATGCAAAGGATAAAGGGGTTCAGCTACCGCAGCAAGTAACAGTTGAATCGTTGTTGTCCTAATGCATTAAAAGAGAGCAGGAGCGAGAGAGTAGGATTGTATCGGAATGAACAAGGGGTTTTTGCTTGCCTGGCACTTCTGAAGATAGCATTGCGTCTTCATCAGTGTCAACGATCACATCGTCGGTACAACGTCTACCGAGGGAGAACAACACTGGCAAACACAGAAGAAACACGATCAATGCAATGCACAATATGATGCATGCTATGACATGGCAATATGAATGTGTTTTGAGCTAATGCACCTAGCTATGATTTAAATGAAGTTGGTTTGAATACATGATTCAAACTCCAACTCCATATATGATTATTTAAATGCCCTTTATTGGTTTTGTCCAAAACAGAGGACAAACATTGTTCAAACATGCATGGAAATGGTACAGATGGATTCCTTGATTTTTTCTGATAATTTTTCATATATAATTTATTTAATTTGGAGTTACGATTGAATTTCTATGAATTTTAGAAGTTTATACCATTTTCTGGATTTTCTGATTATTTTAAATCCAGAAAATCATTTAATGCGTCAGCATGACATCACCTTGACGTCTTCAGGTCAACAGGGCAGGTTCAGGTCAAACCTGACCAGTGGGGTCCACTGGTCAGTGACTGGGGCTGATTAGTGTCGCTGACATGTGGGCCCAGTCAACAGCCACGTCAGCTTAGTCAAAGCTGACGCGTGGGCCCACTGATATTAGTTAAAACTAAACAGAAACTAATCTACGATTAATTAGACGACGGGGCCCAGCTGTCAGTGTCACAGGGGTTAATTAGCAGGGTCATTAGCCCCTAACGACGGTGCCACGTCAGCACGTCGGAGACCAGCCGACGGCGACCACAGAACACGGCGGGGGCACGCCGGACTTGCACTAGGGCGTCGGATTGGCGCGCTGAGGGCACCAGGGCATAGCCCTCGCTCTTGCGCATCCAGAGAGCCAAATGGGAGGGGTTGGGGTGGTTCGAGCTCGCCGGAGTCGAGCTCGTGGCGGCGGCCGGCTTTCGGGAGCAGCCGAGTATGGTGCTAGAGGGCACGGGAGGCGGAGCTACTGGTAACTGCAGGTTCGTGGAGGCGCGCTGAGCACACTGGTGTACTCGGGTGGGAGCTCCAGTGGCTGCAGTGACGGCAGCGACGAGGTCAGCGGCGGCCGGAGTTCGGCCGCGACGGAGCTATGGCCTAGAGCTCGCAAACGCGAGGGGAAAGAGAGGGGTTCTGCACGGAGGCTCACAGCGAGGTCGATGAGCAGCTCGGTGGTCTCGGGGAGGCGTCGGAGGCGGCGAATCGACAAGCGGCATCCGGCGGCCGTGCGTGAAGAAGACGGCTCGATGACGGCGATGCAGGGCGTCCGAGGTCGCTTGACTCGGCGGAGAGGATGAGGGCGAGGTAGCCGAGCTGCTGGGCACACCGAGGGGTCGAGGGGGAGGCTCTGGGTGCGGCAACGGCGAGCGGCGGCGATGAGCTCTGCTCGGGCTGCGCACGAGAGAGAGGAGAGGAAGGGGAAGGGGTGAGAGCGCGAGAGAGTGAGGGAGAGAGGCAGGGAGGTGCGTGGCGCCATCTAGACGCGTCGGGGAGAAGGCGGCAAGCAGGACGTGGCTGGGGCGGCGTCGGCGCTCGCCACGCCTCGCCTCTGTCCTTCTGGCGAGGGAGGAAGACGACAGGGGGAGAGCGGCGGTGGGCTGGGCCGTGCTGGGCCGGTTGGGGGCGCCAGGTAAGTGGCTGGGCTGCTGGTGGCTACCAGGTAAGTCTTCTGCTCTTTTTTAATTTCTGTTCTGTTTTATATTTTGTTCTGTGTTGTTTTAGTTTAGTAAAATACTAAACCCTTTAATAAAAATCCTGAAAATAGTTATGTGGCTAGAACTAAAATATACCAACCCACATAAAATGTTCCAGTATTATTGGACATATATTATTTATATATCAAATATATATCCAATGCAATAGTTATTGAATTAATTCAAAGGCCCCAAAATAAATGTTTCAGTCACTCCAAAAATATTGGTTTGCATTTAATTCTTGCCAATATTTTTCAAAGCTGAAAAGGAACATTTTCTTGGACTTCTTTGAGAAGATTTTAATGTTGATCATTTTTAGAAGGTTTCTGAGGCTTTGAAAATTCCCCAATTCAAATTTCATTTGAATTTAAACATGATGCACACATGAGGGTCTAGCCTAGTGCATAACAGGACCAGGGATGTGACAAGTAGGAGGAGAAGGCGGCAGCGCGACCACAGCGTCCAGAGGCGGAGTCTGCTGTGCCCCAACGGCTGAAGTGGCAGCGGCAGGCAAGGACACTTCGGGAGTCACATGGGCCATGGGGGCTGAGCTCGGCCCAGCCGGCTTAGCCTGGCCTCGCGAGGACGACCGGGCAGGAGAAGCCCGTGCGTCGCGGTCACCCTCCTTCGTGGGCAGAGGCGCTGCCATGGGTGGAACCTCAGGAGCTCCCTTCGGCTTCTTTGCTGCGGGCGCCAGCCTATCCAAGAGATGCGGACGTCAAGCCTCAGAAGCAGGACCGCGAGTGGTCCGGAGGTAGAAGTAGTGGAGCAGCAAGGCCACTGAGGGATGCACCCCTACGTGAGCCTCGCAGTAATAGGCGAAGATTGCCAGGAGAAGGACGGAGTTGGGGTGGAGATGCAGAGCCTGTAGCTTGTAATGGCGGAGGACAGAGAAGAAGAACTCAGAGAAGGGAGGCACCAGGCCGGCGGCAATGGAACTTACGAAGAACGGATAGAAGGTGCTCCCTTGGCCTTCTGGGGTGGCGGAGCTGGCCTTGAACGCCTTCGCCCTGTTCACGCCCTGCGCCGCCGCCATCCGGCGCAACCGGGCATGGCTCGCCTCTGACACGTTTGGCGAGTCTAGGGCAGACGAGTACCAAGCTCCGGCCGGGGACTGACGAGGCGCCATGGCTTCCTAGGTCACGCGGTCGGAGTAGATCTGGAGATTTTGGAGGAAGGAAGGAGAGGCGTAAGAAAGGGGATCTGAGAAGCAACCGGAGAAAGCAAAAAGCGAAGCCTGGGCAGATGCCGCACCCTTATCAACTCGCGCGTTTGCTGAGGCGCCCACGTCCAGTCAACCACCATGCGGCGCCCAAGGCTGCAGGCTGTTAGGGCCCGCGGCGCTTCGCTCTTGCCCTTCCACCTCCCTGCACGGCCAAGTCCGGGCGCGCCTTGGGCCCGGGGGCTACTGTTGGTGTTCTGGGAACGGGGGTCCCCAGACTTGCCTGCCTGTGGCCTGCGGCGTGGCTCAAGGGGGGGGGCAGCATGGCCCATCTTCATCAACACGGACCCAAGACCCTTGCGAGGGGCCAAGCCTCGCGGGGCGGACGACACGGAGCTGAAGGAAATATGCCGTAGAGGCAATAATAAAGTTATTATTTATTTCCTTATATCATGATAAATGTTTATTATTCATGCTAGAATTGTATTAACCGGAAACATAATACATGTGTGGATACATAGACAAACAGAGTGTCACTAGTATGCCTCTACTTGACTAGCTCGTTAATCAAAGATGGTTATGTTTCCTAACCATGGACAAAGAGTTGTTATTTGATTAACGGGATCACATCATTAGATGAATGATCTGATTGACATGACCCATTCCATTAGCTTAGCACCCGATCGTTTAGTATGTTGCTATTGCTTTCTTCATGACTTATACATGTTCCTATGACTATGAGATTATGCAACTCCCGTTTGCTGGAGGAACACTTTGTGTGCTAACAAACGTCACAACGTAAATGGGTGATTATAAAGGTGCTCTACAGGTGTCTCCAAAGGTACATGTTGGGTTGGCGTATTTCGAGATTAGGATTTGTCACTCCGATTGTCGGAGAGGTATCTTTGGGCCCTCTCGATAATGCTCATCACATAAGCCTTGCAAGCATTGCAACTAATAAGTTAGTTGTGAGATGATGTATTACGGAACGAGTAAAGAGACTTGCCAGTAACGAGATTGAACTAGGTATTGAGATACCGACGATCGAATCTCGGGCAAGTAACATACCGATGACAAAGGGAACAACGTATGTTGTTATGCGGTCTGACCGATAAAAGATCTTCGTAGAATATGTAGGATCCAATATGAGCATCCAGGTTCCGCTATTGGTTATTGACGGAGACGTGTCTCGGTCATGTCTACATTGTTCTCGAACCCGTAGGGTCCGCACGCTTAAGGTTTTGATGACAGTTATGTTATGAGTTTATGCATTTTGATGTATCGAAGTTTGTTCGGAGTCCCGGATGTGATCACGGACATGACGAGGAGTCTCGAAATGGTTGAGACATAAAGATTGATATATTGGAAGCCTATATTTGGATATCGGAAGTGTTCCGGGTGAAATCGGGATTTTACTGGAGTACCGGGAGGTTACCGGAACCCCCCGGGAGGTATATGGGCCTCAGTGGGCCTTAGTGGAAGAGAGGAGAGGTGGCCAGTGTTGGGCCGCGCGCCGCTCCCCCCTAGTCCGAATAGGACAAGGAGAGGGGGGCGGCGCCCCCCCTTCCTTCTCTCTCTCCTCTTTCCCCTCCCGAATCCTATTCCAACTAGGAAAGGGGGGGAATCCTACTCCCGGTGGGAGTAGGACTCCTCCTGGTGCGCCCTCTCCTGGCCGTCCGCACCCCCCCTTTGAACCTTTATATACGGAGGCAGGGGGCACCCCTAGACACACAAGTTGATCCACGTGATCATATTCTTAGCCGTTAGCGGTGCCCCCTTCCACCATAGTCCTCGATAATATTGTAGCGGTGCTTTGGCGAAGCCCTGCGACGGCAGTACATCAAGATCGTCACCACGCCGTTGTGCTGACGGAACTCTTCCCAGACACTTTGCTGGATCGGAGTCCGGGGATCGTCATCGAGCTGAACGTGTGCCAGAACTCGGAGGTGCCGTAGTTTCGGTGCTTGATCGGTCGGGCCGTGAAGACGTACGACTACATCAACCACGTTGTGCTAACGCTTCCGTTGTTGATCTACAAGGGTACGTAGATCACACTCTCCCCTCTCGTTGCTATGCATCACCATAATCTTGCGTGTGCATAGGAAATTTTTTGAAATTACTACGTTCCCCAACAGTGGCATCCGAGCCTAGGTTTTATATGTTGATGTTATATGCATGAGTAGAACACAAGTGAGTTGTGGGCGATATAAGTCATACTGCTTACCAGCATGTCATACTTTGGTCCGGCGGTATTGTTGGACGAAGCGGCCCGGACCGACATTACGCGTACGCTTACGCGAGACCGGTTCTCCCGACGTGCTTTGCACAAAGGTGGCTAGCGGGTGACAGTTTCTCCAACTTTAGTTGAACCGAGTGTGGCTACGCCCGGTCCTTGTGAAGGTTAAAACATCACCAACTTGTAAAACTATTGTTGTGGTTTCGATGCGTAGGTAAGATTGGTTCTTGCTTAAGCCTGTAGCAGCCACATAAAACTTGCAACAACAAAGTAGAGGACGTCTAACTTGTTTCTGCAGGGCATGTTGTGATGTGATATGGTCAAGACATGATGCTAAATTTTATTGTATGAGATGATCATGTTTTGTAACCGAGTTATCGGCAACTAGCAGGAGCCATATGGTTGTCGCTTTATTGTATGCAATGCAACCGCGCTGTAATGCTTTACTTTATCACTAAGCGGTAGCGATAGTCGTGGAAGCATAAGATTGGCGAGACGACAACGATGCTACGATGGAGATCAAGGTGTCGCGCCGGTGACGATGGTGATCACGAAGGTGCTTCGAAGATGGAGATCACAAGCACAAGATGATGATGGCCATATCATATCACTTATATTGATTGCATGTGATGTTTATCTTTTATGCATCTTATCTTGCTTTGATTGATGGTAGCATTATAAGATGATCTCTCAGTAATTATCAAGAAGTGTTCTCCCTGAGTATGCACCGTTGCGAAAGTTCTTCATGCTGAGACACCACGTGATGATCGGGTGTGATAGGCTCTACGTTCAAATACAACGGGTGCAAAACAGTTGCACACGCGGAATACTCAGGTTATACTTGACGAGCTAAGCATATACAGATATGGCCTCGGAACACGGAGACCGAAAGGTCGAGCGTGAATCATATAGCAGATATGATCAACATAGCGATGTTTACCAATGAAACTACTCCATCTCACGTGATGATCGGACATGGTTTAGTTGATTTGGATCACGTAATCACTTAGAGGATTAGAGGGATGTCTATCTAAGTGGGAGTTCTTAAGTAATATGATTAATTGAACCTAAATTTATCATGAACTTAGTACCTGATAGTATCTTGCTTATTTATGTTTGATTGTAGATAGATGGCCCGTGCTGTTGTTCCGTTGAATTTTAATGCGTTCCTTGAGAAAGCTAAGTTGAAAGATGATGGTAGCAATTACACGGACTGGGTCCGTAACTTGAGGATTATCCTCATTGCTGCACAGAAGAATTACGTCCTAGAAGCACCACTGGGTGCCAGGCCTGCTGCAGGAGCAACACCAGATGTTATGAACGTCTGGCAGAGCAAAGCTGATGACTACTCAATAGTTGAGTGTGCCATGCTTTACGGCTTAGAATCGGGACTTCAACGACGTTTTAAACGTCATGGAGCATATGAGATGTTCGAGGAGTTGAAGTTAATATTTCAAGCAAATGCCCGGATTGAGAGATATGAAGTCTCCAATAAGTTCTATAGCTGCAAGATGGAGGAGAACAGTTCTGTCAGTGAGCATATACTCAAAATGTCTGGGTATAATAAGCACTTGATTCAATTGGGAGTTAATCTTCCAGATGATTGCGTCATTGACAGAATTCTCCAATCAGTACCACCAAGCTAGAAGAGCTTCGTGATGAACTATAATATGCAAGGGATGAATAAGACTATTCCCGAGCTCTTCGCAATGCTGAAAGCTGCGGAGGTAGAAATCAAGAAGGAGCATCAAGTGTTGATGGTTAACAAGACCACTAGTTTCAAGAAAAAGGGCAAAGGGAAGAAGAAGGGGAACTTCAAAAAGAACAGCAAGCAAGTTGCTGCTCAAGAGAAGAAACCCAAACCTGGACCTAAGCCTGAAACTGAGTGCTTCTACTGCAAGCAGACTGGTCACCGGAAGCGGAACTGCCTCAAGTATTTGGCGGATAAGAAGGATGGCAAGGTGAACAAAGGTATATGTGATATACATGTTATTGATGTGTACCTTACTGATGCTCGCAGTAGCACCTGGGTATTTGATACTGGTTCTGTTGCTAATATTTGCAACTCGAAACAGGGACTACGGATTAAGCGAAGATTGGCTAAGGACGAGGTGACGATGCGCGTGGGAAATGGTTCCAAAGTCGATGTGATCGCAGTCGGCACGCTACCTCTACATCTACCTTCGGGATTAATATTAGACCTAAATAATTGTTTTTTGGTGCCAGCGTTGAGCATGAACATTATATCTGGATCTTGTTTGATGCGAGACGGTTATTCATTTAAATCAAAGAATAATGGTTGTTCTATTTACATGAGTAATATCTTTTATGGTCATGCACCCTTAAAGAGTGGTCTATTTTTATTAAATCTCGATAGTAGCGACACACATATTCATAGTGTTGAAACCAAAAGATGCAGAGTTGATAATGATAGTGCAACTTATTTGTGGCACTGCCGTTTAGGTCATATCGGTATAAAGCGCATGAAGAAACTCCATACTGATGGGCTTTTGGAACCACTTGATTATGAATCACTTGGTACTTGCGAACCGTGCCTTATGGGTAAGATGACAAAAACACCGTTCTCTGGTACTATGGAGAGAGCAACAGATTTGTTGGAAATCATACATACAGATGTGTGTGGACCGATGAATGTTGAGGCTCGTGGCGGATATCATTATTTTCTCACCTTCACAGATGACTTAAGCAAATATGGGTCTATCTACTTAATGAAACACGAGTCTGAAACATTTGAAAAGTTCAAAGAATTTCAGAGTGAAGTTGAAAATCACCATAACAAGAAAAAAAAATTCCTACGATCTGATTGTGGAGGAGAATATTTGAGTTACGAGTTTGGTGTACATTTGAAACAATGCAGAATAGTTTCGCAACTCACGCCACCCGGAACACCATAGCGTAATGGTGTGTCCGAATATCATAATCGTACTTTACTAGATATGGTGCGATCTATGATGTCTCTTACTGATTTATCGCTATCGTTTTGGGGATATGCTCTAGAGACGGCCGCATTCACGTTAAATAGGGCACCATCAAAATCCGTTGAGACGACGCCTTATGAACTGTGGTTTGGCAAGAAACCAAAGTTGTCGTTTATGAAAGTTTGGGGCTGCGATGCTTATGTGAAAAAACTTCAACCTGATAAGCTCGAACCCAAATCGGAGAAATGTGTCTACATAGGATATCCAAAGGAAACTATTGGATACACCTTCTATCACAGATCCGAAGGGAAGACTTTTGTTGCTAAATTCAGAAACTTTCTGGAGAAGGAGTTTCTCTCGAAAGAAGTGAGTGGGAGGAAAGTAGAACTTGACGAGGTAACTGTACCTACTCCCTTATTGGAAAGTAGTACATCACAGAAACCTGTTCCTGTGACACCTACACCAATTAGTGAGGAAGCTAATGATGATGATCATGAAACTTCAGAACAAGATACTACTGAACCTCGTAGATCAACCAGAGTGAGATCCGCACGAGAGTGGTACGGTAACCCTGTTCTGGAAGTCATGCTACTAGATCATGATGAACCTACGAACTATGAAGAAGCGATGGTGAGCCCAGATTCCGCAAAATGGCTTGAAGCCATGAAATCTGAGATGGGATCCATGTATGAGAACAAAGTATGGACTTTGGTTGACTTGCCCAATGATCGGCAAGCAGTTGAGAATAAATGGATCTTCAAGAAGAAGACTGACGCTGACGGAAATATTACTGTCTACAAAGCTCGACTTGTCGCAAAAGGTTTTAGGCAAGTTCAAGGGGTTGACTACGATGAGACCTTCTCACCCGTAGCGATGCTTAAGTCTGTCCGAATCATGTTAGCAATTGCCGCATTTTATGATTATGAAATTTGGCAGATGGATGTCAAAACTGCATTCCTGAATGGATTTCTGGAAGAAGAGTTGTATATGATGCAACCAGAAGGTTTTGTCGATCCAAAGGGAGCTAACAAAGTGTGCAAGCTCCAGTGATCCATTTATGGACTGGTGCAAGCCTCTCGGAGTTGGAATAAACACTTTGATAGTGTAATCAAAGCATTTGGTTTTATACAGACTTTTGGAGAAGCCTGTATTTACAAGAAAGTGAGTGGGAGCTCTGTAGCATTTCTGATATTATATGTGGATGACATATTACTAATTGGAAATGATATAGAATTTCTGGATAGCATAAAGGGATACTTGAATAATAGTTTTTCAATGAAAGACCTCGGTGAAGCTGCTTACATATTAGGCATTAAGATCTATAGAGATAGATCGAGACGCTTAATTGGACTTTCACAAAGCACATACCTTGACAAAGTTTTGAAGAAGTTCAAAATGGATCAAGCAAAGAAAGGGTTCTTGCCTGTGTTACAAGGTGTGAAGTTGAGTCAGACTCAATGCCCGACCACTGCAGAAGATAGAGAGAAAATGAAAGATGTTCCCTATGCTTCAGCCATAGGCTCTATCATGTATGCAATGCTGTATACCAGACCTGATGTGTGCCTTGCTATAAGTCTAGCAGGGAGGTACCAAAGTAATCCAGGAGTGGATCACTTGACAGCAGTCAAGAACATCCTGAAATACCTGAAAAGGACTAAGGATATGTTTCTCGTTTACGGAGGTGACAAAGTGCTAATCGTAAAAGGTTACGTTGATGCGAGCTTTGCCACTGATCCGGACGATTCTAAATCGCAAACCTGATACGTGTTTACATTAAACGGTGGAGCTGTCAGTTGGTGCAGTTCTAAACAAAGCGTCATGGCGGGATGTCACAGCCCCAGATCGGCCTTGTTTGACTTTGATTGCTCATCATGTCATCATGTTTAAATTTCTAAGAAACTTGAAATGGGGATTGCCTAAACCCTAGCATTAAAGGAATTCACTATATTTACCTAAAATATTTTTCAGTAAGTCCAAATGGCTTTCAAAAATGTTCATCAATTATGGTAAATACTGTAAACAGTAGCCAGAGGTGATGCACATTTTTCCATGACATATTTGGGCTCTGAACTAAATCATATGGTATTTTCATTTGGGCATTTGAATACTATAAAATATTTGAAATGCTCAAATAATCATAAACTAAAATGTTTACTGTTGGATATATTCTAAACAATAGCCATGATTAGTTTCATGATTTTTGAAAGTGTCTGAGTATTTTTAATAAAGCCCTAAAATTTACAGAATAATAGAAAACTGAAATAATTAGAAAAGAGAAAGGAGAGAGAGAAACCAACCCGGCCCAGCTCCTCCAGCCACTTACCTGGCGCCACCAACCGGCCCAGCACGGCCCAGCCCACCGCCGCTTCCCCCCTGTCGCCTTCCTCCCCTCACCCCGAAGCAGCTCGGTGGCGAGCGCTGGCGATGCCGAGGCCTCCTCCCTGCCCGCCTCACGCCCTCGAGGCCCTTCCAGCGCCACGGAGACAGCCACGCCCCCCCAGGCCTCTCACTCTCTCCCCGAGCTCCTCTCCTCCTCTGGCTCTCTCGCACGCTCAGCCCCGAACACATGGCCCGTCGCCGCCGTTCCGTTGCCGCCGTGGCCACAGCCACTGCTCCGCCCCGCACGATGCCTCTCAGAGGCGCCGCCGCCACCTACATTTCGCTCCTCTCCGAGCCACACGAGCCAGACGGGCCCCAGACGACGCTTGCGGCCCTTCTTCTCCGACCACGGCGCCGATGCCGCCGTCCGATTCGCCGTCTCCGCCGCCTCCCGAGCACGCCGACGCTCTCTTCGAACTCACCGTGAGCCCCTATCCATTTGTCCCCTCACTTCCCGTGCCCGGTCCGTGCTCTAACCACCGTGGCTGTTGGGGCCGACAGTTCCTCGCCGCCGGCGATGACGCAACGAGGCCAGAGCCACCATAGCTAACTCCCGAGCACGGCAACATGCTCAACACTCTCCCAGGAGCCGGGCGCGCCCACCCGTGCGACCTGCCGTGCCCCCTAGCGCCAACCCCGACCTCGCCCGTAGCTCCGGCCGCCGCCTAAGTGGTCGCCGCCGTCGACCCCGGCCTCCCTGTGCCTAGCTGCGTGCGCCCCTAGATGCGCGGGAGCACGGGCTCCCTCTTGGTGCCCTCAGCGCGACTAGCCGCGGGCTGTAGCGCCGTCCCGAGCAACTCCGGCGAGGTCTCGCCGATGCCGTCGTCGCCGGCGTCACTTGCTGACGTGGCTGGCTTAATTAGCCACTAATCACCGCACCGTGTCACAGACAACCGGGCCCCACCGCCTAACCAACCGGCTAACTAAATTAGATTAAGTTTAATCTAATCGCAGTGGCCCCACGCTTCAGTTTTGACCGCGCTGACGTGGCCGTTGACTGGGCCCACATGTCAGCGACACAAACCAGTCTGAGACACTGACGTGTGGACCCCACTGGCCAGGTTTGACCTGGACCAGCCCTGTTGACCTGCTGATGTCATGCCAACGTCATGCTGACGCAGTAAACCCTTTTCTGGATTTTAAATAAATCTAAACGATTTATTTATTTCAGAAAATAGCTAAAACTTCTAAATATCATAGTAATTCAACCGTGACTCCAAATCAAACAAATTATATATGAAAAATTATTAGAAAAATTCAAGGAATCCATCTGTACCATTTTCATGCATGTTTGAACAATGTTTGTCCTCTGTTTTGGACAAAACAAATAAATGGCATTTAAACTCTCACATATGGAGTTTGAATTTGAATCTTGTATTCAAACCAACCCCATTTAAATTGTTGCTAGATGCATTAGCCCAAAACACATTCATATTGCCATGTCATAGCATGCATCATACTGTGCATTGCATTGATCGTGTTTCTTCTGTGTTTGCCGGTGTTGTTCCCCCTCGGTAGATGTTGTACCGATGATGTGATCGTTGACACTGATGAAGACTGAATGTTATCTTCAGAAGTGCCAGGCAAGCAAAACCCCCTTGTTCATTCCGATACAATCCTACTCTCTCGCCCTGCTCTCTTTTACTGCATTAGAACAACAACGAGTCATTTGTTACTAGCTGCGATAGCTGAACCCCTTTATCCTCTGCATGACCTGTCATTGCCACAGTAAATAGATGAAACCCACTAGTATGAGTAGGAGTTGTTTGAGCCCTATTGTGCCTACTCATTCATGTTTGTTTGTCATGCCTGCTACTGCTTAGAGTTGAGTCAGGTCTGACTCATCGGGAATGAATCAGAGGTGTGTGAACATGTCCTACTGTGTGTGAGCTAAGTGTGTGAACACGATTTGGTAAAAGGTGACGGTGAGAGGCCATGTAGGAGTACATGGTGGGTTGTCTCATTGAAGCCGTCCTCAGGAACTGAGTCCTGTGTTTGTGATCCATGATTTAGCTACTACCATGCATTGGGCCCTGAAATATGACCCCGCTTGACTTCTTATTCACCCTTGTCCTCTGTCCAGGAGTTGCAAGTAGTTTCTGGTGTTTGTAGTATGCTGGAGGCCGTGGACAGCGCTGACCATAGGGGTGGGCTATGATGCGGTAGGCACGTGGCCGGGTATACCGGGCGCCCGTTTGGTGTCACGGAACCCTGTTCACATCGTTTGGGGCTGTGAGCGAAACCCCGGCCGGATCTCATCATGGATGGAACCCGAATAGGCGATAAACCTGGACTAGAGACTTGAGTGTTTAGGTAGGTCGTGGTCTACACCCACGTCGGCTTTTGCTTGAAGTCT
Source organism: Triticum aestivum (assembly GCF_018294505.1). Lineage (NCBI taxonomy): Eukaryota > Viridiplantae > Streptophyta > Magnoliopsida > Poales > Poaceae > Triticum > Triticum aestivum. Next base: position 166,009,475 of record NC_057800.1, on the reverse strand, counting down.
GCCGAGCACATGTCGTGTGCAGACACTAAGTGGTGGAAACATGTATGAAGAAGTACACCCCTGCAGGGTTAACATCATCTATTCGAATAGCCGTGTCCGCGGTAAAGGACTTCTGGGTTGCTTATATCAGTTCATAGACAAGTGAAAGTGGATACCCTAAAACACGCAAGATAAGCGTGAGTGCTATGGATGGCGTTCTCGTAGGGAGACGGGAGCGGATCCATAGTGGTGTATTGATATGGTGAATATGTGGACTCGTGTGCGCCACCTCAAAAGAGTCGCTTGCAGTCGTAGTTCAGGATAGCCACCGAGTCAAAGCTGGCTTGCTGCAGTTAAACCCCACCATCCCCTTTGCTGATAATGATGCATATGTTGTTAGTTCTGATGTAAGTCTTGCTGGGTACATTTGTACTCACGTTGCTTAATCTATGTTTTTGCAGAGAGAGATTTCAGTCTCACTAGTAGTTCCACGTGGACTTCGATGTTTAGCTTGTTACCTCAGCTACGATCTTGTGCCTCGGCAGGATTTGGTAGATAGTCAGGCTTCTCAGCCTTTTTCATTTATAGATGTCTGTACTCAGACATGATAGCTTCCGCTTGTGTTTTGATTTGTATGCTCTGAATGTTGGGTCATGAGACCCCTGTTTGTAATATCTCGCTCCTCGGAGTCTAATGAATAAATACTTGAGATGTAGAGTCATGTTGTGATGCCATGTTGTATTTGCACATATCGAGCATATTGTGTGTATGTTATTGAAATGCTTGGTATGTGTGGGATCTGACTATCTAGTTGTTTATCCTTAGTAGCCTCTCTTACCGGGAAATGTCTCCTAGTGTTTCCACTGAGCCATGGTAGCTTGCTACTGCTCCGGAACACTTAGGCTGGCCGGCATGTGTCCTTCTTCGTTCCTGTGTCTGTCCCTTCGGGGAAATGTCACGCGATGAATACCGGAGTCCTGTTAGCCCGCTACAGCCCGGTTCACCGGAGTCCTGCTAGCCCAGTGCTACAGCCTGGATTCACTCGCTGATGACCGACACGTTCGATGCTGGGTCATGGATGCCTGTCCCTGTAAGTTTGTGCCACTTTGGGTTTACGACTAGCCATGTCAGCCCGGGCTCCTTATCATATGGATGCTAGCGACACTATCATATACGTGTGCCAAAAGGCGCAAACGGTCCCGGGCAAAGGTAAGGCGACACCCGTGGGAATACCGTGCGTGAGGCCGCAAAGTGATATGAGGTGTTACATGCTAGATCGATGTGGCATTGAGTCGGGGTCCTGACAGCGTTGGTATCAGAGCTTGACTGCCTGTAGGATTACCAAGCCAAACTGGTCGAAGTTGAGTCTAGAAATGCTTTAGTTATATGTAGGGGAATTGATTGTGGGATGGAACGTAAGGCTCTTTTTACTCCTTATACCTCATGGCCTTCTGATCTGAGTCATCATCTTCTCTTCTACGGGGATTAAGAACTAGGCTATCTCTTCTTTCTATCAGGATCACGTGTTACCAATCCGTAGACTTATAAGATTGTTGGACTTAAGCCTCTGTTCAGTTTCTACTACTTCCGTACGTTAACTGTTGATCTCGAAACCTTGATATTGTGCTTCCGAGTGGTTATGCCACCATTTTTGTGAATGTCTCAAATCTTTTTGAGCATTTATAGCCGTTATGCTGTCTGAGTCATCCCAGGTTTCTAAACAGTCTGATGCATTTGCAAATCCTTTCTTTCCGTTTCCGATGTCCTTTATGGTCAGAATAAGCACACTAACCGGCGCGTTGAGGTAATTTATTGCCTCGACATATATGTTGGAATTATTATTATGACCCTAGGTGTCCTAGGGGATCATCTAGTAATGTAGGCATGATTTGCGTCCCACTGTGATGCTTCTGGCCTTTATTCTCGAAAGCATCCCGTGATGCTACTTAGTAGTAGGTATTCTATTCCTGGGTTCTTGAACCCGAGATTCACTCTACTTACTTCATGTTGATAGTGTTTGCTAGTTCCTTTAGGTTAATGGTAACCTTGCGATAGTCCTCGAGGTCCGTGGTATTTCCTTCTTCCAAATACCATGAACCATTCAGGCAGAAGTTATTTGAACCAAAAGATCACAATCAGAGTACTCTTGAGGAGTTCTCCATTCATAAATCGTGACTCTGCTAGTTCTACCTTTCTGCATGGGTTATCCGAAAGAAACATGTTGAACTTGGTTCGACATGCTAGTCCATGCATCCACAACTCAGAAAAACATATGTTCCTTTGAGTTGTCCCCCCTTTAGTTGTCTTCTGACCGTCGTCTATCAATTGATAGTCAAGAGTATGTATGCATTCATTCATCGATACCTATTATTCTTGTGGTCTGTCAAGCCATTCTATTCTGGAATGACTAGGAGAAACAAACTCCAGAACCTGACCCATATCCAGGGTTGGGTCAAAGAAGTTGTGCTCCGTAGATCAAATTGCTAATCCAGCTTTTGTTCTGTTCTACCTTGGAGTATTACCATCTTTTATATCGGGATTATTATAGGAACTGCACACCATCCTATGAACTCTTGGTACAGCGATACTTCTTGCCATCATTGTTCATTCCTTGGTTCATGTGCTATGGTAACCAGAATGCCGACAAGTGAATCATGGTGTGTGAAATCAATACTCCTAGCAACTCCGTTGCTTGGTAGTTAAATGGACGATAACCTCATTCTTAGCATGTTGATTATTGAATCGTCACCCTAAGGTTGATTGTGCTACCTAGTCCTTATTCTGGTGCACTCTCCGATCAATGAGTTAGGATAGTGCCAATCCTTGCTTATTTGATCATATCGTCTTGCTCTAGAAAGCGAGATTGTTCTCGAGCTTACTAACATATCGGTGGTTCGTGATTCTCCGAATATCTTCTCGGAAGTATTACCAGGTTGTCACCTGGCCGCTATGTTGAGTTCGTGACCAAGTTGGTTTTCTTATAAATCACTCCTTCTCCAAGAATCTGTGTTGGATATTCCTAAGCTAGTTGGTTGAGCTAGACAACAACTTGGAGAGTTGGGAGATAAAAGCTTGTCCGATATAGTTCATTATAAGGGATGTCTTGTATGTGTGTTGAAGAGAGTTGATATTTTCATCGACTGAACCTCGTGATCAGTTAATGGACCTATCATTTTTATCCAACCTTTGATTGGAGTATGGGCTATCATCCAATCAGACCAGAACCAACGATATTCGTAATGTTGTCTTACTCGTGGTTGATCCCTCGAGCATACACCATTATATCTTTTGGGTCTGACCAATGCTATCACTTGTTCACCTAACTATGGAATTCCTTTTAAAAGGAAACCCAGATGAATTGTTGTTGAGCCCATTGACAACATCCTTATCTCCTCCATGATCTTGTTGGACAACAAGTTAGTGTTGGAAACTTTTGAAAGCATTTTCTTCATGCTAGCTCATGAAGTATTTGTTTGATGAAAGGAGTGACTTCCTCTTATACACGTGCATTTGATGCTAGTTGCCGCCATGAATTCGAGAAAGCATGTTTTACCTCCTCTGGAATCATCCCAAGTCAGTCATGCATACGTGCGAAGTATGCTGTGGTCTGGAGACTTGCAACCTTCATTCCATATGTGTCCCGAGCACACCAAGCCACCGATTGATTTGTTCAAGGAGAATAAGTTCCTTCTTAAGAGCATGCCTTATGCAAGGACTTCGATATCCTTGTTGATGGTTCCCCCACCCGAACTCGGTAGTGTTTTATTGTAAGACTACCATGTGATAATGTTTTGTCTGGGACAATGTATTCACATGTATGTAGCAGAACCAGCTCATGCCTTGGAGTTTGCTATCGTAGTTCATTTCCCGAGAATCTCGCAACGTCATCTCGTCGATTTGTGTTGCAAACTTTCGTTTTTCTTCCTAGACGCGATGAGTCTGGAATATCCTGACACCAACCAGATCTGAATCTCAGGCAGATATGATGGTTTGGAACATTTCCCAAGAACTATAATATCGGTCCCTCGGAAACCGGTAAAGTGGATGTCATGGCCAACACACCCAGCCGAAAGACCTGTTATTATAATATCTTGATTGAGGAAGTTGGCCACCTCCCCATAAGGATTTCGTAGGATCTACTCCCTAGTTGTTCCTTATGGATTTTTGTGCTCCCGAAGTCCGACCTTTTTACTTGATGGTCTGGTTACCAAACCATTTCAATAAATGGATTATGCTAGCACATTAAGGAGAGCATTAGAAGCGGAGTGCTAAATGTCTCTCGGTCGATCATCCATATTTTATTTCCTTGGCCCCGCCAAGGGTGAAATCTGAGAAAGTGTTATCTTCCTTTGCATCTGCATCATCCATCATCATTCATCATGGTAGCAAGTTGTGTTACCAGGATCCTTGACACGGATATTGGTAAAAACTTGATGATTATGGAAATGCTCAAGTTCTTGAGAGCATGCGCAAGTGCTAGGTTTGATCGTCGGCATTAACTGTATAATGCTCTCAGTTTCCTCGGTTATGCTATGACCCTTTTCAAACAGTGAATTCACTCTCTATTGTTGGGTTCTTCCCCAGTTACCAGAATCATTCCCAGCATTTGCATTTTGCTCCCAGTTTGCACCGCCAATGTGCCATTCTACCATGGTTCTCTTCCATTTCCGGTGGTAAGCAAATTCATCCATTACGTTGTTTTCAACAAGGTAATCCACATCATCCAAGTCCGAGTATGCCATTCTACCGACCCCCTCCAAACGATCGCTCGAGAATTGCCTTAGGCTGGTTTAAAGAGTTTCAATGATCTCTGAATCAAAGGTAATTATTTTTGCCACTTAAGGGGATATATCTACGAGTCACCATCCCTAAGATGTCTCGTTATGGTATCATGGCAATTCAACTCCTCGCTACGTTGACAATCGTTTACCACCTTCTTAAGTGTGGAATTGTTGTTTACCTAGTGAGCCCTTGTCATCTGTTCCACTCCTTTCCGTTAGAGGTGTGCTTCGTCTCTCAGCTCAAGAGATGTTGCTATGTCTCATTCCGTGAGTTAATCCTGAGTTGTTCAACCTTCGAGAAGAACGATTCCTTTGGGGTCTTTCCTTCCTCTCGTTGTCATGATAGTTGGAGTTCTTAGAGCAAGACTTCAAGACAATGATGGTGATTGAATCAACGTTCATTTGAAGTGCAACCTGGATCGTGAAGATTGTGCTAGTTTGCGTTCCCCCTTCACCTTACCCTACGCCTGAATATCGGGTCGAGATTCTTGTTTAGTGGGGGTGAGCTATCACAGCCCCAGATCGGCCTTGTTTGACTTTGATTGCTCATCATGTCATCATGTTTAAATTTCTAAGAAACTTGAAATGGGGATTGCCTAAACCCTAGCATTAAAGGAATTCACTAGATTTACCTAAAATATTTTTCAGTAAGTCCAAATGGCTTTCAAAAATGTTCATCAATTATGGTAAATACTGTAAACAATAGCCAGAGGTGATGCACATTTTTCCATGACATATTTGGGCTCTGAATTAAATCATATGGTATTTTCATTTGGGCATTTGAATACTATAAAATATTTGAAATTCTCAAATAATCATAAACTAAAATGTTTACTGTTGGATATATTCTAAACAGTAGCCATGATTAGTTTCATGATTTTTGAAAGTGTCTGAGTATTTTTAATAAAGCCCTAAAATTTACAGAATAATAGAAAACTGAAATAATTAGAAAAGAGAAAGGAGAGAGAGAAACCTACCCGGCCCAACTCCTCCAGCCACTTACCTGGCGCCACCAACCGGCCCAGCACGGCCCAGCCCACCGCCGCTTCCCCCCCTGTCGCCTTCCTCCCCTCGCCCCGAAGCAGCTCGGTGGCGAGCGCTGGCGACGCCGAGGCCTCCTCCCTGCCCGCCTCACGCCCTCGAGGCCCTTCTAGCGCCACGGAGACAGCCACGTGCCCCCCCAGGCCTCTCACTCTCCCCCCGAGCTCCTCTCCTCCTCTGGCACTCTCGCACGCAGCCACCGAACACACCCGCCGCCGCCGTTCGTTGCCGCCGTGGCCACAGCCACTGCCTCGCCCCGCCGATGCTCTCAGAGGCGCCGCCGCCACCTACTCTCCCTCCTCTCCGAGCTACACGAGCCAGGACGGGCCCAAGACGATGCTTGCGGCCTTCTTCTCCGACCACGGCCGCCGGATGCCGCCGTCCGATTCGCCATCTTCGCCGCCTCCCCGAGCACGCCGACCTTCTCTTCGAACTCACCGTGAGCCCCTATCCATTTCCCCTCTCTTCCCATGCCCGTCCGCGCCTTCTAACCACCATGGCTGTTGGGGCCGACAGTTCCTCGCTGCCGGCAATGACGCAGACGAGGCCGGAGCCACCGTAGCTAACTCCCGAGCACAGCAACATGCTCAGCGCTCTCCCAGGAGCCGGGCGCGCCCACCCGTGCGACCTGCCGTGCCCCCTAGCGCCAACCCTGACCTCGCCCGTAGCTCCGGCCGCCGCCTAAGTGGTCGCCGCCGTCGACCCCGGCCTCCCTGTGCCCAGCTGCATGCGCCCCTAGATGCGCGGGAGCATGGGCTCCCTCTTGGTGCCCTCAGCGCGACCAGCCGCGGGCTGTAGCGCCGTCCCGAGCAACTCCGGCGAGGTCTCGCCGACGCCATCGTCGCCGGCGTCACTTGCTGACGTGGCTAGCTTAATTAGCCACTAATCACCGCACCGTGTCACAGACAGCCGGGCCCCACCTCCTAACCAACCGGCTAACTAAAATAGATTAATCTAATCGCAGTGGCCCCACGCGTCAGTTTTGACCGCGCTGACGTGGCCGTTGACTGGGCCCACATGTCAGCGACACAAACCAGTCTGAGACACTGACGTGTGGACCCCACTGGCCAGGTTTGACCTGGACCAGCCCTGTTGACCTGCTGACGTCATGCCAACATCATGCTAACGCAGTAAACCCTTTTCTGGATTTTAAATAAATCTAAACGATTTATTTATTTCAGAAAATAGCTAAAACTTCTAAAAATCATAGTAATTCAACCGTGACTCCAAATCAAACAAATTATATATGAAAAATTATCAGAAAAATTCAAGGAATCCATCTGTACCATTTTCATGCATGTTTGAACAATGTTTGTCCTCTGTTTTGGACAAAACAAATAAATGGCATTTAAACTCTCACATATGGAGTTTGAATTTGAATCTTGTATTCAAACCAACCCCATTTAACTTGTTGCTAGATGCATTAGCCCAAAACACATTCATATTGCCATGTCATAGAATGCATCATACTGTGCATTGCATTGATCGTGTTTCTTCTGTGTTTGCCGGTGTTGTTCCCCCTCGGTAGACGTTGTACCGATGATGTGATCGTTGACACTGATGAAGACTGAATGTTATCTTCAGAAGTGCCAGGCAAGCAAAACCCCCTTGTTCATTCTGATACAATCCTACTCTCTCGTCCTGCTCTCTTTTACTGCATTAGAACAACAACGAGTCATTTGTTACTTGCTGCGGTAGCTGAACCCCTTTATCCTCTGCATGACCTGTCATTGCCAAAGTAAATAGATGAAATCCACTAGTATGAGTAGGAGTTGTTTGAGCCCTGTTGTGCCTACTCATTCATGTTTGTTTGTCATGCCTGCTACTGCTTAGAGTTGAGTCAGGTCTGATTCATCGGGAATGAATCAGAGGTGTGTGAACATGTCCTACTGTGTGTGAGCTAAGTGTGTGAACACGATTTGGTAAAAGGTGACGGTGAGAGGCCATGTAGGAGTACATGGTGGGTTGTCTCATTGAAGCCGTCCTCAGGAACTGAGTTCTGTGTTTGTGATCCATGATTTAGTTACTACCATGCATTGGGCCCTGAAATATGACCCCGCTCGACTTCTTATTCACCCTTGTCCTCTGTCCAGGAGTTGCAAGTAGTTTCTGGTGTTTGTAGTATGCTGGAGGCCGTGGACAGCGCTGACCGTAGGGGTGGGCTGTGATGCGGTAGGCACGTGGCCGGGTATACCGGGCGCCCGTTTGGTGTCACGGAACCCTGTTCACATCGTTTGGGGCTGTGAGCGAAACCCCGGCCGGATCTCCTCATGGATGGAACCCGAATAGGCGATAAACCTGGACTAGAGACTTGAGTGTTTAGGTAGGTCGTGGTCTACACCCACGTCGGCTTTCACTTGAAGTCTGCCGAGCACATGTCGTGTGCAGACGCTAAGTGGTGGAAACATGTATGAAGAAGTACACCCCTGCAGGGTTAACATCATCTATTCGAATAGCCGTGTCCGCGGTAAAGGACTTCTGGGTTGCTTATATCAGTTCATAGACAAGTGAAAGTGGATACCCTAAAACATGCAAGATAAGCGTGAGTGCTATGGATGGCGTTCTCGTAGGGAGACGGGAACGGATCCATAGTGGTGTATTGATATGGTGAATATGTGGACTCGTGTGCGCCACCTCAAAAGAGTCGCTTGCAGTCGTAGTTCAGGATAGCCACCGAGTCAAAGTTGGCTTGCTGCAGTTAAACCCCACCATCCCCTTTGCTGATAATGATGCATATGTAGTTAGTTCTGATGTAAGTCTTGCTGGGTACATTTGTACTCACGTTGCTTAATCTATGTTTTTGCAGAGAGAGATTTCAGTCTCACTAGTAGTTCCACGTGGACTTCGACGTTTAGCTTGTTACCTCAGCTACGATCTTGTGCCTCGGCAGGATTTGGTAGATAGTCAGGCTTCTCAGCCTTTTTCATTTATAGATGTCTGTACTCAGACATGATAGCTTCCGCTTGTGTTTTGATTTGTATGCTCTGAATGTTGGGTCATGAGACCCCTGTTTGTAATATCTCGCTCCTCGGAGTCTAATGAATAAATACTTGAGATGTAGAGTCATGTTGTGATGCCATGTTGTATTTGCACATATCGAGCATATTGTGTGTATGTTATTGAAATGCTTGGTATGTGTGGGATCTGACTATCTAGTTGTTTATCCTTAGTAGCCTCTCTTACCGGGAAATGTCTCCTAGTGTTTCCACTGAGCCATGGTAGCTTGCTACTGCTCCGGAACACTTAGGCTGGCCGGCATGTGTCCTTCTTCGTTCCTGTGTCTGTCCCTTCGGGGAAATGTCACGCGATGAATACCGGAGTCCTGTTAGCCCGTTACAGCCCGGTTCACCGGAGTCCTGCTAGCCCAGTGCTACAGCCTGGATTCACTCGCTGATGACCGACACGTTCGATGCTGGGTCATGGATGCCTGTCCCTGTAAGTTTGTGCCACTTTGGGTTTACGACTAGCCATGTCAGCCCGGGCTAGCAACACTATCATATACGTGTGCTAAAAGGCGCAAACGGTCCCGGGCAAAGGTAAGGCGACACCCGTGGGAATACCGTGCGTGAGGCCGCAAAGTGATATGAGGTGTTACATGCTAGATCGATGTGGCATTGAGTCGGGGTCCTGACACGAGATCTACGTGTGAAGCGGAATACATAGCTGCTTCGGATGCAGCAAATGAAGGAGTCTGGATGAAGGAGTCCATATCCGATCTAGGTGTCATACCTAGTGCATCGGGTCCAATGAAAATCTTTTGTGACAATACTGGTGCAATTGCCTTGGCAAAGGAATCCAGATTTCACAAGAGAACCAAGCACATCAAGAGACGCTTCAATTCCATCCGGGATTTAGTCCAGGTGGGAGACATAGAGATTTGCAAGATACATACGGACCTGAATGTAGCAGACCCGTTGACTAAGCCTCTTCCACGAGCAAAACATGATCAGCACCAAGGCTCCATGGGTGTTAGAATCATTACTGTGTAATCTAGATTATTGACTCTAGTGCAAGTGGGAGACTGAAGGAAATATGCCCTAGAGGCAATAATAAAGTTATTATTTATTTCCTTATATCATGATAAATGTTTATTATTCATGCTAGAATTGTATTAACCGGAAACATAATACATGTGTGAATACATAGACAAACAGAGTGTCACTAGTATGCCTCTACTTGACTAGCTCGTTAATCAAAGATGGTTATGTTTCCTAACCATGGACAAAGAGTTGTTATTTGATTAACGGGATCACATCATTAGATGAATGATCTGATTGACATGGCCCATTCCATTAGCTTAGCACCCGATCATTTAGTATGTTGCTATTGCTTTCTTCATGACTTATACATGTTCCTATGACTATGAGATTATGCAACTCCCATTTGCCGGAGGAACACTTTGTGTGCTAACAAACGTCACAACGTAAATGGGTGATTATAAAGGTGCTCTACAGGTGTCTCCAAAGGTACATGTTGGGTTGGCGTATTTCGAGATTAGGATTTGTCACTCCGATTGTCGGAGAGGTATCTCTGGGCCCTCTCGGTAATGCTCATCACATAAGCCTTGCAAGCATTGCAACTAATAAGTTAGTTGTGAGATGATGTATTACGGAACGAGTAAAGAGACTTGCTAGTAACGAGATTGAACTAGGTATTGAGATACCGACGATCGAATCTCGGGCAAGTAATATACCGATGACAAAGGAAACAACGTATGTTGTTATGCGGTCTGACCGATAAAAGATCTTCGTAGAATATGTAGGAGCCAATATGAGCATCCAGGTTCCGCTATTGGTTATTGACCGTAGACGTGTCTCGGTCATGTCTACATTGTTCTCGAACCCGTAGGGTCCGCACGCTTAAGGTTTCGATGACAGTTATATTATGAGTTTATGCATTTTGATGTATCAAAGTTTGTTCGGAGTCCCGGATGTGATCACGGACATGACGAGGAGTCTCGAAATGGCCGAGACATAAAGATTGATATATTGGAAGCCTATATTTGGATATCAGAAGTGTTCCGGGTGAAATCGGGATTTTACCGGAGTATCGGGAGGTTACCGGAACCCCCTGGGAGGTATATGGGCCTTAGTGGAAGAGAGGAGCGGTGGCCAGGGCTGGGCCGCGCGCCCCTCCCCCCTAGTCCGAATAGGACAAGGAGAGGGGGGCGGCGCCCCCCCTTCCTTCTCTCTCTCCTCTTTCCCCCCTCCGGAATCCTATTCCAACTAGGAAAGGGGGGAATCCTACTCCCGGTGGGAGTAGGACTCCTCCTGGCGCGTCCTCTCCTGGCCGGCCGCACCCCCCCTTTGAACCTTTATATACGGAGGCAGGGGGCACCCCTAGACACACAAGTTGATCCACGTGATCATATTCTTAGCCGTGTGCGGTGCCCCCTTCCACCATAGTCCTCGATAATATTGTAGCGGTGCTTAGGCGAAGCCCTGCGACGGTAGTACATCAAGATCATTACCACGCCGTTGTGCTGACGGAACTCTTCCCCGACACTTTGCTGGATCGGAGTCCGGGGATCGTCATCGAGCTGAACGTGTGCTAGAACTCGGAGGTGCCGTAGTTTCGGTGCTTGATCGGTCGGGCCATGAAGACGTACGACTACATCAACCACGTTGTGCTAACGCTTCCGTTGTTGATCTACAATGGTACGTAGATCACACTCTCCCCTCTCGTTGCTATGCATCACCATAATCTTGCGTGTGCATAGGATTTTTTTGAAATTACTACGTTCCCCAACAGGAGCTTCCTCGGGCACGGCCTCATCAGGCTGGCTCACGGGGAGGCGGAGAGATCAAGGCGGGGTACCTCACGAGGTGCCCGTGACGCAAGCCATGACGACCAAGGGCGCCAGGCGGGTGCCAGCCCGTGCAGTGTCCTCCTTTCCCCTTTGGTGCAAAGGGGGCAAGCGCAGCCGCGGAGTACCGAGGCATCAGGCAAAGGTTGCCATTTCGGTGCAACGAGACCAAGACCAGGAAGACTGCAAGACGGAGGTCACCGTGGAGCCCAGGACGGCGTCACCACCAAAGCTTTGTGCAGGTGAAGACTACTTTTGTCAGGGTAGCGAGTACTAGCTGTCCCCCTTCAAATTAGCCCGCCATTGTTGGCTTCCTTCCCGCTCGATATTTGGGAAGAGGACCAGGGCCTCTATAAATAGGACCAGCCACCCACAGAAGAGAGGGGGTTCGGAAGGGTTAAGAGGAGAGGTTCGATCAGAGAGAGAGAGAGAGAGAGAGAGAGAGAGAGAGAGAGAAGGTTGGCTGAACTCCTCCCAGCAGTTCATCGCCCCAGCCAAGAACAGACCCTCGCGAGGCTGTTCTTCCTTGTATCATTCATCGTCATCAGCCCAAGAGGCAATCCACCACCCCACAAACTGGAGTAGGGTATTACACCACAACGGTGGCCCAAACCAGTAGAAACCCTGTGTCTCTTGTGTTGTTCTTTTCACAGCTTAGATCTTAGCGAGGCGGAGGGGTGCAGGTAGGTAGGAAGCGAAATCTCCGTGCGCACCCCAGTGTTCGAACATCAAGGGTCTGCCGGAACCCGAAATCCGACACTGTTTGATACTCTAACTTAGCTAGAGGTTAGACTAACTCATGACTAACCCTGAACTAACTGTAGCCAAAGAGGTGTTTGGGTGACATGGTTAGATTGACAATAAATGCACTTCATGGAGAGAGAACAGTGATTTTTCAGTGGTCCCAATGAGAACTGTCTCCAGTTAGCACCTCTTGGGTGGGATAGTTTTTTTGGTGGGTTCGGTGCAACTTGCTCCAATTCAAACCCTAATTCTTGGGTAGTTTAGGGCTATTTGAGCCCCAACTAGCTCAAACTAACTCTAACCCATGGATCCAAACAGGGCCTATGGCCAGTCTCGACGCGGAGCAGTCGCGTGCACCGGGAAGCGGCGCTCTCTCGGCCGTCGCGCCACTTCAAAGCCGGCGCCAGTGAGAGGTCGCCTCCGCTCTGGCCGGGCATTAATGCGGCACTGACGCTCCAGGGCGACGCTGACCGTTTCATGTGGCAAGCGCGCGCTGGCAAGGGAGTATAGGTTTTGAACCGTTTCAGGTGTAGTACTGGTAGTTTGCAAAACTACTCAATTATTGCACTCAGTTTCCTAAGAAATTGTGGTAAAAAACGTTACTCCACAGCCCGCTTCCCTTCTCCTTCCTCTTCCACCGCCCGCGCACGTCCGTGGGAAGCGACCGGTCAACCCTTATATAGGAGTGCTAGCACAAAAAGATGCATGCATGACCACTAAAATTTCCATATTAAAGCGCCGCGTCGGCGGGTGTATGGCGTATATTGTTACCTTCGTCCGGCCCATGGCTACCGGGTGACGGTGACCAGAGAAGAGGCGGCGGGAGGGGAATGAATGCAACTACTGTTTGGGTTCGCCTTCCGGCTTAAATAAATGCGCAGCATCACATGTACCCGCGTGCACAAATTGTAACATACGCGTCTGCTTAAGTGGGCGTCACGTAACTGGTGTGTGTGTGTGTGTGATATTCTGAGAGACATAGTGTGTGTGTGTGACTCTACTCTTCGGACATGTACTCAACCTTTTCCATCGGGATATAAGTATAATGGTATTTAGTTTAGCTAGTGATTTACGTGGCCATGTTAACGTGGTTGTGTCAAAAAAATGTCACTTCCTGCTCGTGGTTTGCGTTATATAATTACAAGCAAGATTCTCGTGCATTGCACGGGACATCAATATGCATTTTTTTACAGAACACCTGTTGTGATTGACCCATGCAGGAGTAATCCCATGTGTAAAAACTAATGATATCTCAAGAATTTTATCGGAAAACTGGTATCTCGAGAATGTCATCGAAAAAATGAAAGATGAGAGATAAGGCGAGGAAGAGTGGAGCGTGGTGGTGACTGGTGGTCGGAATGGGCAGAGGCATGGGGATGGACGGCGCCGGCAGGCGGCAGCGGCCACTATGCATTCTAGATTGTTCCAGAGACTTATTCTTTTTTAGTTGCTGAGCAATGAGGTTGCGAGAGATAATTATGTGGAGAGAGGTGCTGGTATATTTTGTAAAATTATCATAGTTTGCTTTCTATCCTCAGATATAGATCATACGGTCTATATTACAAGATGGCAGGCACACCATCACCACCAACTCGTTTTTTTATAAGGGTACAGATGATAAGTTTGCTGACTACTAAAGTAAAGTGGAATTTGTCCATGTTATGCAAGTAAATAAAGGTGATTGTTTATCCTACGGGTAAGGTTGTATGAAGGGTGGTAGGAACAAATGCTCCGCCTAGAGCATGTGTGTGTGAGATGGAGTCTTAGAGTGTGTGTGTGTGTGAGAGAGAGAGAGAGGAGAGATGGAGTCTTAGTTTGTGTGTGTGTGAGAGGGAGAGAGATGGAGTCTTAGTGTGTGTGTGTGGGGGGGGGGAGGGCGTGCGTGCTTGCGTGTGTGTGTGTTTGTGTGTGTGTGTGGGAGAGAGAGATGGAGTCTTAGTGTGTGTGTGTTGGGGGGGGTGCGTGCGTGCGTGCGTGCGTGTGTGTGTGTGTCGTGGGGTCCTCTGTGGCGGATGTAATTTAAGTGTGCATGGCTTTCACCATAGAGAGGTGATGTGTATGGTAGAGGCCACCAATGATGGGGTGCGAGAGAGAAAATGCCCGTAGAGAGGGAAGAGAAGGTGTGCGCGCGTGAGAGGAGTCGACTTCGAGAGAACGTGTTTGTTCGAGAGACACCGAGGAATACTACTATATATCGATGGTGCATGTAGGCGGGAATTAAACTAAGGGATGGTCTTATTGGTTTCGGGGATATAGGGGAAGAGTGAGAGGCGGGGGGGGGGGGTAGCTAGAAGGAGATTGTTAAGTGTGAGTGTGTGTTTTACCCATCCAGGCGGAAGTTATGTGCACAAAAGAGGAGAACGATTCAATGTGGCGTTAGGATTGAGGGTAATTAACTACGTATGGAGACATAGAGACCTTGAACATGCATGTGTGAGAGGTATACATGTATACGTGGGATGTGTGTGTGTGCACGCGCGCATGATCGAGATAAAAGAAAGAAGGCATAAGTCATAAGATCAACGACATGGGAGAGACGGATCGGTATGACAATATGCATGCATGTGAGAATGCATGGAAGAAGTCCCGACAATTGAGCATGTGTTTTTGTCTTTAAGAGATAGTGGCGTGGGCTGGAGCATGCATCTATGGCGAGCAGAGGGAGTGAGGCGCAACGATTGTGCAAAAGAGACCAACCTATAAATGCATATGTATGGAGAGACATATATAGTGTGGGTGATAGGAAGCAAGACTCCGTGCGAGAAAGAAATGTTGACGGAGAAACTACAGATAGATACAGAGATGGATATGCTA
The DNA here is from genome assembly GCF_018294505.1 of Triticum aestivum. Lineage (NCBI taxonomy): Eukaryota > Viridiplantae > Streptophyta > Magnoliopsida > Poales > Poaceae > Triticum > Triticum aestivum. Next base: position 165,994,310 of record NC_057800.1, on the reverse strand, counting down.
GCTAGAGGGACATCCGCTAGTTTGGGTGTTGGAGATGACCGTTGGGTGGTTCAACGGGTGAAGTTATATATGTGTATGAGAGGGCACTTGACTGCATGTAGAGAGAAACATATGTAGTGTGCGTGATAAGAATCAAGAGTGAGGGCGAGAAAGAAGGTTGATGGAGAAACAGATAAATAGAAAGATAAAGATGCTAGCTAGTGTGCGTTAGAGATAGGAGTCGAGTGGATCAGAAGGCTGGGTTATGTGTGTGGGTGTGAGAGAGATAGAGAGAGGGTGCGTGTGAATCACATACAAATAGATATCAGAGAGAAATGAGATCCAGAGAGACGGAGTTTTGTGTCTGCGAGAGAGAAAGATATTTCACAACGAGAGTGATAGCTAGAGAGACATACGAGGGAACGCAAGATATATCTAGGGAGAGAGGGTGTGTGAGCGACATACAAGAGAACAATGGAGAAATATGAGACCCTGGGAGACAGAGTTTGTGTTTGTGTGTGAGAAAGAGATATTGAAGAGGAAGAGTCGTAGGTTCTCTTATCTAAGGAGCGAAAGACATCTCTGTATGAGGGGTGTGCGAGTGGCACACATGGGAATAGTAGAGAGAAATGAGACCCCGGGAGACAAATTTTTGTGTTTGTGTGAGAGAAAGAGATTCCACATGGAGAATCATAGTTAGAGACACATAGCAGGGAGCGAGATATACTTAGAGCAAGATAGAGTGATGAAGGTCGAGGGAGAGAGTACCGTCAGTGTGTTACGAAGATAAAAGATCATTGTCGACATACAGGTAGCACGAGAGATACCTGAGAGACGATGAACACGTATAGGTCCAGAGAGATAGTCCTATATAAGCATGAGTGATAGCTATATGAGACAAATATCTGGATTAAAGGGGATTCAAATATTTAAACTGGAGACCATGACATCGATAATATCATAACACAAATTGCTGTATCAAACATGCATATTCATTTGAATTTGGGCACATGTGTAATGTTATGTAGTTTATCAATATTGGTGATCCATAGATTCTTCAATTACAAACAATGCATGGTTTATATGCAATTAATGTCTAAACAGGATTACACTATATGTTGCGTGTGTGAAACACATTATACATTTTTGAGAAGTAAAAAAAAACCCGCATGAAACACACATTAATTGGAGACAGTTAGCGAGGAATGCATACATTGGATTTCAACATAAAGTGGTTTCAAATATTTGAAAATCCAAATTGATGGATACAACCTTATGAATTTGAGATCATGCCATTTGTAAACCATATTTATGTATAAATGGTGTTGTGCTTTTGAAAGTATATATAAAAAAATGATGTATATAGAATGTAATTCCAATTGAAAATGGATCCCGCCCAAAAAAAAAAAAGAATACAAACGGGATTCAAATTGAGTTGGCATGGTAAACGTGCACTCTGCAAAATTTGAACGAAGGGGGGAAAGTCACAGTAACCGCCCGAAACCAAAATATGTGAGATGGAAATCACTATTGCCTATCCCTGCCACGCAAAGCCCATATGCTGGATTTCTATAGGTTTTGATAGGGGTAGGTTTGTAATTTCACCCAAACGTGACGTAACCGCCTCTCACCCGGATTCATACACGGTAGGCGCCAAAACACAGTGTGTCCTCGGTCGAAATCGACTCCCTCCCTGATTCATATTCATACACAGTGGGCACCAAAAACAAACTCTCGTCGGCAAATATTCGGTGTATGCGAGATTACCGTCCTATCCCCAACCAACTAGTGTTGCTGTGATGTAGTAGAAATTTGAAATGGGGGCTAAGTTTGTAAATTTCCTCGCATTTGAGACAAGCGCGCCCTGAATACATGGTTCCCCCTTCCTCTCTACCTCCCTTTTCCCCATTCGTACTCCGTGGGCGCCAAAACACCCTCTCCACCGCACCCTCCTCCGTCCGCCACCCCATCCACCGCCGTCCTCCTCCACCATGCCGGAGCTGATACCCCGATGCCGCTGTCCATTACAAGAGATCGACCTCTCTCATCCACGGCTTCAGACCGGGATCCTTGCATCCCGTCCTCTCGCTTCATCCCCGCCATCGTCCATCTTGACGGCGCCGCTCCTATGACCGTCTTGTCCACCGCGCCCCGCCGCCACCGTCTACCCTCCTAGATATGCTTCCACGCCGCCGCCAGCCATCGCTACCACAGCACCGTCAAATTCTCAGCAGATGCGTACACGCCGCCGCACCAGAGGCGGTACTCTTTTGTATCTGCTCAACTTATTTATTGCAGCAAGAAAATAGATCGCCACTGCTTTACTCTGATTTCTTGTCTTGGTTGCGAAGTTGCCTTTGTCCGGTTTGCACCTTCAGATCCGCCATGGCACGCTCAACACCATACTCGCAATGCTTATGGTTTTCCCCTTTTATATTCCACACTAGTTAAATCACAGTAGACTAAATTTCAAAATTGGGTCAGTCGATTTTTCAGAGCTCGCCGGAGTTCGCCGGTGCGATCGAAGGGGCTCGGGTGGGGACGGTGGTTGTGGGGGGCGGTGGTGGGGCCTTGTCGAATGAAGAAAACTCGACGCTGGTGGGGGCGGGGGTGGGGGTGGCGGAGGAACACAGGCGGTGGGGCCGGTAGTTCGGCCGGCGGCCCGTGCGGTGTTCTGTATGGGAAGTACAGTATGTTCCTTGTCAGGAAGGGGAGCAGGGACATCTACAGTCAACAACTGATAGAGCTGGCCTATACGTGATCGATAGGCTTTCAATTACTACCGGCAATACACCACCGTAATTTCCAGCCAGTTCCACTTTCCTGATTTATATATCCTAGTTATGGTGTACCCCTGTTATGTACACTATGGGGCTGTTTGGTTTGTGATTAACTTTGCCAAAGATTGCCACACCTAAGGTGTAACACCCTCGATGCGACTATAGCTCCCACGTGTCGAGGCACGACTTAGAGACATAGTCGCATTGAAGGCATATGTCGCAAGTTAGGCAATCTTCACAAACATCCCATGTAATGTAATAATAAAAGGGGAGAACATAGTTGGCTTACACTCGCCACGTCAATCAAGTACATAAATAACATTACATCATCCAAAACACTCATGGACCGACTACGGCGCCAAAATAGAAGAAAACCCAACATGCGACAACGCCCTGAATCGAACCCAAACTAGGCACCACTACTGATCATCAGGAAAAGACACGTAGTAACGCTGAGAGTCCTCGTCGAACTCCCACTTGAGCTCGTACATCTGGAGTTATAGTAATCTGTGAGCCACAGGGACTCAGCAATCTCGCACCCTCGCGATCAAGACTATTTAAGCTTATAGGAAGGGTAAGGCAAATATATGTGGAGCTGCAGCAAGCGACTAGCATATATGGTGGCTATCTTATTCGCAAAAGAGAGCGAGAAGAGGAGGCAAAGCGCGAGCATGAAAAACTAGAGGAACAACCTGCGCAAGCATTACTCCAACACCGTGTCCACTTCCCGGACTCCGCCGAGAAGAGGCCATCACGGTAACACACTCAGTTGATTCATTTTAATTAAGTTTAGTTCAAGTTATCTACAACCCAACATTAACAAATTCCCATCTGCCCATAACCGTGGGCACGACTTTCAAAAGTTCAATCCCTGCAGGGGAGTCCCAACTTAGCCCATGACAAGCTCTCACGGTCAACGAAGGAATAGACTTCCTCCCAAGATGTTCCGATCAGACTCGGTATCTCGGTAACTCAAGACACTTCGACAGGTTAAAACAAGACCAGCAACACCGCCCGAATGTGCCGACAAATCCCGATAGGAGCTGCACATATCTCTTTCTCAGGGCACACTCAGATGAGCGCTCCATACAACTAAAACCAAACCTCGAGTTTCCCCGAGGGGGCGCTGCACAGGACTCTAGTTTGGACCAACACTCAGAGGAGCACTGGCCCGGGGGGGGGGGGGGTTAAATAAGATGACCCGCGGGCTCCGGAAACCCGAGGGAAAAGAGGCTAGGTGGCAAATGGTAAGACCAAGGTTGGGCATTGCTGGAAAAGCTTTAATCAAGGCGAACTATCAAGGGGTTCCCATTATAACCCAACCGCGTAAGGAACGCAAAATCCAGGAACATAACACCGATATGATGGAAACTAGGACGGCAAGAGTGGAACAAAACACTAGGCGAGAGGCCGAGCCTTCCACCCTTTACCAAGTATATAGATGCATTAAGATAACATAGCAATATAATGATATCCCAACAAGTAAATAAAAGATGTTCCAACAAGGAACAACCTCCAATCTTCACCTGCAACTAGCAATGCTATAAGAGGGGCTGAGCAGAGCGGTAACATAGCCAATCAACGGTTTGCTAGGACATGGTGGGTTAGAGGTTGACATGGCAATTTGGGAGGCTGACAAGCAAAAGGTAGGCATCGTAGCATTGGCATAGCAAGAGCGAGCAAACTAGCATAGCAAAGATAGTAGTGATTTCGAGGGTATGATCATCTTGCCTGCAAAGCTGTCAGAGTTGACGGGATCCTCAAAAGCAAACTGAACGGGCTCCTCGTTAGCGAACTCGTCTCCCGGCTCTACCCAAACAAGACAAACAAGCAACAAGGATACAATCAACCATGTGCAGAACTCAAACATTAAGATGCAAAGATGACATGCTATGCGGGATGCGATGCGGGATGCAAAATGCAAGATATGACAGGAAATGCATGAAACTGGCCTCAACTTGGAAAACCAAGTGTGCCACTAGAAATAGGGGATGAAATCGCTTGAAAACGATATAAAGAACGCCGGAATCGGAGTTACAGTTTGGAAATGGCAAGCGATTTAAGAATGACACCGGTCTGCGATTTACAGCAAGTAGGCATCTAAATGCAACGAAATGAACATGGTACAGCCACCAAACATGACAACAAAATACATGGCAGGGATGCACACAAGATGCTTAACAAAAGACTAGCACTGAGCCACGGCCAATTCATCCATTATGAGGTTCAAACAAGCATGGCAAAAACGCAAATGCAAAACAGATTTCAGACTTAGTGAAATTAACACTTGTCTGAAATTTCAGATCACGAAGCCCTCTTCGGAGCAGCAAAACAACATGATACATGACCTGATTAAGACAAGTAAGAACATGTCATGAAGCTACTCAACAAGATTAACAAAAGACCCAAAGTGACCTGGGGCCAAAAGGGTTCACAAAATATACTAACGGGCACACGAACATAGCTAAAACACAATCAGTTTCCAGACTTAGTGAAAACTGGGACATGCTGAAACATAACTCACGAAGGCATGTAAACGAGCTCGATGCACTCACTATGGTGCAAGTCATGGCAAGGCAAGCATACATCCTTTAAGAAGGCACAAAATACAAGCTAGACATGGCAAGAACAATGGCATAGCATGCACGGATCAACTACAATAGCATCGGCAAAATCACAAACGAGTTGACGATCTGCCCAGATTCACAACGAAGCAAAAGTAGAGCTCGATTGACTCAAGCTAGGGTGCTCCATAATTGCAAACAAAGACATGGATGGATAGAGAATAACATGATTAACAAAACTCCTTTACTGATCATCCTCAAAAGAGGCACGGATCACTAGGAAACAAGCTGAACATATGGCATCATGAACTAAATAATCCCAGACTTAGTGAAAACTACTAAGTCCCTGAAAATAGATTTACCGGATGCCTTACTTTGCAAGCTTGCACAAGTCACCACACACATCCTAAAAATGCATGGGTTGCACCTCTGGAAAGATAACAAGATGCTTAACAAAACATATGAAGGACTCACAGGCATAGCATGCACACAATAATCATGGCAAAAATGACAAAAGTCTAAGATGAACTAGCAGATCTGACAATTAACTCACGAAGCCTCCTTCTAACAGCATTTCGGGCATCAAGATGAACTCAAATGAAAATGACACAATGGAATGAAATGATGTACTCGTCGAGAAAAACATTTTGATATGCTATATGCCCAAATCGGAGCTAAGGATGCAAAGTTACGGCAGGTCAAAGTATGCATAAAAATTAGGGTTTTCAGAGGAAAAGTCAACCGAGGTATTTTCAGATCTCAGATCCAGATCGGCGGCGCGGATCCCGAGGTTGACCGGACTTGGAGCTCTCACCGGAGTTCGTCGTGGCCGGAGTAGGAGACGAGGAGGGAGAGGCCGGGGCGGTGGTCCGGCTCGGCGGAGGAGGCGGCGCCGCGGACGGAGGGGAGCGGCGGCGAGGTCGGCGCCGGCTCGGGGCAGAGTGGATCGGGCGGAGGCCCGGTGCGGCGGCGACCGGCGACGCAGGCGGCGGCGGATGGCGATGGGCGGCGAGGGCGGAGGAATACGAAGGAGGCGGCGCGCGGGGCTCCGCTGGCCCGAGGGGTCGGCGGGGAGGGCCGGCCCCGGGCCTCGCGGGCCGGCGGCTGGGAGGCGGCGAAGCGGTCCCCCGCGGGACAGGTGGCGGCGCGTCGTTGGTCCGGGCGAAGCGGCGGACGTGTCCGGCGCGCGAGATCTTTTTTTTAGGGTTGGACGGGGAGAGATCCGAGATTTGGAAAGGGGGTGTATATATAGGCATAGGGGGAGCTAGGAGGGTCCAAATGAGGTGCGGCTTTCGGCCACGCGATCGTGATCGAACGCTCTAGGACATGGAGCAGTGTTTGGTGGGTTTTGGGCTAAATTGGAGGGGTGTTGGGCTGCAACACACACGAGGCCTTTTCGGTCCCTCGGTTAACCGTTGGAGTATCAAACGAAGTCCAAATGATACGAAACTTGAGAGGCGGTCTACCGGTAGTAAACCAAGGCCGCTTGGCAAGTCTCGGTCCAATCCAGAAATGTTTAAACCCCACACACGAAAGAAAGCTAGAAATGACCACCGGAGGAGAACGAAGCGCCGGAATGCAAAACGGACAACGGGGAAAAAGCTCGAATGCATGAGATGAACACGTATGCAAATGCAATGCACATGATGACATGATATGAGATGCATGACAACAAAAACAACACACGGAGACAAAGACCCGAACCCGAGAAATAAATATAACTTAACGCCGGAAACGACAAGAGTTGGAGTACAAATTGGGAAAGTTATATCCGGGGCGTTACATAAGGTTAGGCAAGTTTGACCAACTTAGGTGAGTGTTTGGTTCAAGCCACATCTTAGGCAAGCCACACTTGGACCCCACATGGCATACACACAAAAAGTGTGGCAAGATTCCCTTAGGCTTGCCAACTTGTGGCTCTCATTTTGATGAACTAACCTTAGTCAAGTTTGGCAAAAATGTGTGGCAAAGTGTGGCAATGCTAGTCCTAAAACCAAACAGCCCCTATGATCTGCCTAGTTGGTGTGTGCTCTTGTTATCATGGTTTGGCAATAAACTCTCTATACAGTATATTATGAACCTATCATCTGCCAGCTATCCTTACTTCTGGAGCATATTTTTTGTGTACTTGTGAGAGATTATATAAATGCACACACCATATTACAACACACATGAGCTCTCTCATCAGAATCCAGTGATAGCACACAAGTGTTTACAGGGGCGCCCCTATATTAGAATATCATCTGCATTACAAATATAATCTCACAACTATTTATGTTTTCATGGTTCACAGATATTATACGCAATTACAGTGAATATCAGAATCCGCGCATCAGAAGAATATTATGGAACACTGCAATGACTTACAAAATTGACAGCAAGGCATTGAGTGCCATTCTGGAAGCAATGAAACTTGTATGCTCCCCACCCGTTGATTCTTGTTCAGAATATCATCCTAATGACTATTCTAACCTCGAGGAGTCAAAGGCAGATGGCCTGTCCTGTTCACCCATCAAGGTGCCTGTTCTAATTTGGCAAGGTTTTATTGATTGTGCGTATCTTGCATATGTTGGCTTGCATTTCTTCTACTTTGTTGCACCGCCATCTGCTTAGTTTACTCATCATATATGTCGAGATGCCATGCCCATCCATTATCAATACATATTCCATCTATCATCATACCATGTTTTTTCACTCAAATGTTGTTCTTGTGCATCATACATCAAAAAGGAAGAGGGTGATTGCTGAACCTGAAGGAGCACCAGCAAAGTCCTTGAAAAACGTGGTGGTGCCGAAGAAATCAGACATCACCCCACTTATATTGGCTGTACAACCAGTGACACAAAACGTATTACCGACTCCAGCAGACTGTACCCATACTTCACTGGTCATACCACTAGCCCGACCACACAGGACCTGCACTCCAGCAAAAGGTATACCAATTTCATTTGCCATAGCACCAGCTGTACCACAGAAAAATCCCACTCCAGCAAAAAGTACAGCAAGTCCACTGGCCGAAGACCTATCCCAACTGCAGAGACGGCCAATTCCTGTAGATTGGAACCCCATTCCATTTATTCCCAGTTTAAAAGACAATGCTTTCAATGTTCTTAGGGACTACATGCATATATTCCCATCATGGGAAGATTATTGTGAAGACAAACACCATTTTCACATCTTTCTGTCCAACTTACGTGTAAGTGCTATTATTCATGGTTATTATTTTCTTGTTTTCTGCTGATGGAACACATCAATGATTTACATTACATTGTTGTAACTAGGCGAGGGTCAATCTGGATAGTCATGACGAGCAAAGCTTGCTTGTGCTTTTCAAGGAAGCATTGCAGCAGTATCGGTGTTACCTGAGGAAATCACACTTTGGTGGCAAGTCTATAAATGAATTTCCGGTGAAGTCTCCTGTGCTAAATTTAGAAGACATTGAATGGAAAAACCTTGTTATGCACTGGTCTCGTTCCCAGGATGAGGTACTGTCTATGAAATCACATGACAATTTGAACTTCTATTTTTCCGCATGTGCCTTATGGATCTTTTTGCAGGAAATCTACTCGAAGAAGAATTCCGGTTTGACAAGAACGACAGGATATCACAAATATGCTGCCCGCTGCTTTTCTCTTGTTAGTACCTGTTGTCCTGTATCACTGTACTTGCATACATACCTGGTTCATTATGTGACAGCAGTATGCATGATAGCTTGCTTATCAATTGTTCGCTCCAAATTATCTGATCTGTATGAATGGTTACATTAGTGTAGAATATATCCAATGCCAATGTTTTTTTAGCTCTGCATTGCTCTTTTAAGTACATGCTGTCCTTTATCAGTTGTCACACCCTAGCTAGTTCAAGCATTAGAGTGTGCATCATGTTTAAATTTCTCTTAAATTTGAAATGGGGAAAGCAGAAACCCCCAACACCCCCTGGAAACAACTAGGGTTTACTAAAATTATTTTCAGTGAACCTGAAATGCCCTTCTAAAAAGTTCACCCTCCTTGTCTTGGGTTAAAACCTCTGGCAAAATTGGTGCACAATTTTCTAGGTCAACAGAAGGTCATTGAATTAAATCATAAGTATTTGAATTTGGGCATTTAAATGCTATAAAATAATTTAAATGCTCAAATAATCCTGGAAATAAATGTTTGCTGTTGGAAATAATCTAAACAGAGCCCACAATTATTTTCAGGATTTTTGGAAATGTTTTAGTATTTTATTTAAAGCGCAACAGTTGCAGTTAATTAGAAAACAGAAACAAATAAAAAGAGAGAGAGAGAGAGGGAAGCCCACCCGGGCCTTACCTGTGCTGGCCCAGCCACCTGGCTCGGCCCAGCCTACTGGCTCTGCCAGTCATCGTCCTCCTCGCACCAGAAGGACGCGGAGCGCGTGGCCGGCGCCCGCGGCCACACGCCGGCCACCTCCTGCTTCCGCCAACGCCTGGAGACGCCTAGGGGTGCCACGCGACCCCCACGTCCCCCTCTCATCCTCGCTCACTCTCCCCTCGTCTCCCTCACCCTCTCCCGCACCATGGCCGGCGAGCTTGTCGCCGTCTCACCGCTGTAGTCGCGCTCTCCGTCACCCCCTCACCTCTCTGACCTGTCCAGAAGCTCCGCCGCGACGCCCTCACCCTCCCCACCGAGCCACGCATCGCCGGAGGCCCTGCATCACCGCCATCAGATCGTCTTCAACCTCGGTACTCGCCGGACGCTGTTCATCGATTTGCCTCGCTCCGGTCGCCCCCGAGCCCACTGAGCTGCTCATCGACCTCCCTGTGAGCTCCGCCGCCTTTCCCCTCTTCTTTCCCATGCGTTTGCACCCTCTAGGCCATAGTTCCACCATGGCCGAAGCTCGTCTCCGCTCGAGCTCGTCGCCGGCGTCGCTCTGGCGACCATTTGGTCCTCCCGTGCTATGCAACGTGCTTGCCGCATCGCGTAGTGCCTCACTAGCGCTTCAGTTTCCGTGTTTGCACGCCGCAGCCCACTCCCCACACATGGCCGAACTCCGGCCGCCGCCTTGGAGCTCGCCGTCGTCGTCTCCGGCGACCGAAGGCCCGACCTCCACCACCACTAGATGCGCGACTGCAAGAGCTCTCCAACGAGCCCAAGAACAGCCTCGCCCGTGCCCTGTGGGCGTTTTCCGAGCTGCGCCACCGTCTCGGGCCTCGCCGGCGTCGAGTCGCCAGCGAGTTTGACCCAGTTTGACTCCTGGGTGGGCCCAGGTAGACCCCTGAGTCTATGACAGGTGGGGCCGGTCTGCTAACTAATTTAGGATTAGTTTTAATTAATTTTAATTAAATCAGTCACTGACATGTGGGCCCAGGCCCCACTGACAGCTAATTAGTGTTAATCTAATCCTGTTAATTAGCTGAGAGGCTGACAGAAGGGGCTCACCAGTCAGGTTTGACCTGGGTTGGCGCCTTTGACCTGCTCAGGTCAGCATGACGCAATGCTGACGCAGTAATGCATTTTTTGGATTTATTTTTATTCAGGAATTTCCAGAAAATAGTTAAAACTTCTAAAAATTATAGAAAATCAACCATAGCTCCAAATGCAAAGATTTATATATGAAAAATGATCAGAAAAATTCAATCTATCCATCTGTAATGGTTTCATGCATGACAAAACAAGTTTACCTTGCTGTTTAAGCAGAATAAGGAAATGCACTATTAAGGCCATGTTTAATGAGCTAATATTTGAATCTTTGATTCAAATGAGTTCATTCCTTTCTGTTATAGCTTGCATTAGGCCAAGACACATTCATATTGCCATGTCATAGCATGCATCATATTGTTGCATATCGTCATGTGTTGATTGTGTTCTGATGTGTTCTTCGTGGTAGGTTCTGCCTCCGAGGATATTCACGAGTATCCAACTGAAGGGCAGTATCCCACTACCACTCCATCAGGCAAGCAACCATTGATCATTTCAATACAAACCCATGTTCTCGCTTCTGCTCTTGTTTACTGCATTAAGACAACGCGATTCAAACTGCTGTGTGCTACGGTAGTTGAACCCTTATCCTCTGCATGACCTGTCATTGCATAGTAACTAGATGAAACCCACTAGCATGTGTAGGAGTTGATTGAGCCATGTATGTGATTCCTACCTTGCTATGCCTGCTATGCTTAGAGTTGTGTCAGGTCTGGTTCATCTGGGTGATGGGCCAGAGTGAAATGCTTATGCCGGTAATGTGAGGGATGTGTTGAACATGTTTTGGTAAAGGTATCGATGAGAGGCCATGTAGGAGTACATGGTGGGTTGTTTCATTGAGGCCGTCCCTAAGAACTAATATCTGTATGTGTGATTTAAGATTCAGCTACTACCATGCATTGGGATCCTTAATTGACCCTCTCGGCTTCTTAACCACCCTAGTACTCTGTCCAGGAGTTGCAAATAGTTTCTGGTGTTTGTAGGTTATGTGTTGGCGGCCGTGCGTAGCGCTGACCCTAGGGGTGGGCTATGTTGCGGTAGATACACCATGGCACGGTGTACCGAGTCACCCGTTTGGTGTCTCGGGATCCCTGTTCACATTGTTCGGGGCCGTATGTGGAAACCTCGGCCGGACTCCCTGCGGATGGAACCTGGATAGGCGATAAACCTGGACTAGAGACTTAAGTGTTTAGGTAGGCCGTGGACGACACCCTCGTTGGGCTTCCGCTTGAAGGTTGCCGAGTACATGTCGTGTAAACGGCGGTAAGTGGTGAAAGCGTGTATGAAGAAGTACACCCCTGCAGGGTATAAAACTATTCGAATAGCCGCGTCCGCGGTAAAGGACTACTTGGTTGCCTATACAGTTCATAGACAAGTTAATGGGTACTAATAAAAGACTCAAGATAAGTGTGAGTACCGAGGATGGCCCTCTCGTAGGATGACGAGGGAGGATCCCCAGTGGAGTATTGTGTTGGTGAGTAGTGGACTCATGTGCGAAAACTATTTTACTGGTGAAGTTCCGTAGGATAGCTTAGCCAAGAGTCAAAGCTGGCTTGCTGCATTAACCCCACCACCTTCTTGAGAATAAGCATGTATAGTAGGTTCTGATGTAAGACTTGCTGAGTACCTTCATACTCATGTTTGCTTAATTACTGTTTTCAGACGACAACACCGCCCCCTCCGATGGGTTCTACGTAGACCTTGACGTCGATGAGTGACTAGCCACCCAGGTGGTGATCCTGGCCATGGAGGGCCCTATGGAGATAGACAGGCTTCGAGAAGCCTTCTTTCTTTCTAGAGTCTGTACTCAGACTAGTTGCTTCCGCATGTGCTTGTATGTTTGTATGACTTGAGTGTCGGGTCATGTGACCCCTATCTGTATGAACATGTTATGTATGGCTCCCTGGAGCCTTTAAATAAAGTACTTGAGTTGTAGAGTTTTGTTGTGATGCCATGTTGTATGTACTCATATCGGGCATATTGTGTGTATGATTGAAATGCTTGGTATGAGTGGGATCCGACAATCTAGTTGTTTATCCTTGGCAGCCTTTCTTATGGGGAAATGTAGTCTAGTGTTCCTCGAGCCATAGTAGTCCGCTATAGCTCGGTTCACCGGAGTCCTTCTAGCCTAGCACTACTGTTCAGGACACTTGACTGGCCGGCATGTGTTTCACTTTGTTCCTATGTCTGTCCCTTCGGGGAAATGTCACGCTGTGACTTCCGAAGTCCTGCCTAGCCCCCGGGTTCCCCGGAGTCCTGTTAGCCCAGTGCTACAGCCCGGAATCAATCGCTGATGACCGACATGCTCGATGTGATTCATGTATGCCTGTCTCCATAGGTCTGTGCCGCTTTGGGTTCATGACTAGCCATGTCGGCCGGGTTCTCTGTCATATGGATGCTAGCGTCACTATCATATACGTGAGCCAAAAGGCGCAAACGGTCCCGGGCCATGGTAAGGCGACACCCGTGGGATACCGTGCGTGAGGCCGCAAAGTGATATGAGGTGTTACCGGCTAGATTGATGTGACTTGGAATCGGGGTCCTGACATCAGTGTACTTATAATGACAGGTAGTTGTTCATGTACCATCACTCTGCAGCTTATTTTCCTTTGCCCTCCATTTTCTACACATCGGATCTATATTTACTCTTACCATAAGGTTGGTACTGAAGAAGTTTAGCTGTGCATCGCTCTTGTCTATACCTTTTGCCTGTATCGCTGCACTTACATTTATAGCTACTTGGTTATGTAGCATCATTCTTCATATTATCTTAAATATTCTCCATTTTTTCGTATATTATCACATCTATATTTACTCGTAACAAAATGTAGAATAAAGACAATGCTTTTGAAGAAGATTCTGTGGTAAACTTCTTGAATTGCCCCCCCCCCATCAGCATGGACAAGGCCTTTATAGAGCCTGTCTTCACCAATAATGTAAGTTTGTCCATCTCAAGCCTTCAAACTTTGTTGTATATATTTGGTTAGGCATGACTGCAACAGCTGTTTATTTTTGGTGTTTGCATCAAATTGCTTGTTTAAAGTTTATTATATGTAGTTCATAAACAAAAGTTTGTCCTTTCTCAATTTAAGTTTTCAGTTGTACAACCAAGTTACTTCTTCATACCATGTAAATTAAACTATACAGAGCAAGTGATCTTCTTTTGCACTGCATGTATGCTTCTTCATCCGTAATCCAGTGGTGTGGTGAACCTACCCACTACAGCACAATGTCATATTCTGCAATGTCTTAACTATGAACAATGTCATATCATTCTACTATTATTTAAACCGTCTCTTTATTTGCCAATCTGAAATGGTATAAATTGACAGCACACTAACCATTGATACTTATGAGTTCTTGATCTGTAATCCAGTGGTGTCGTGAAGCTGCCAACTCCTTCACAATGTCATTTCCTGCCATGTCTTGACCTGAACAATACCATATTGTGTTAATGAAAATTTAAAGTGTGTCACTTTATTCGTCAGTAAGAAATGTGATGAATTGTCAGCACTAATACTTTTATGTGCAAAACCTGTCATCTGTCTGCTTGTTTATCTTTCAGAGTGAGGAAGATACAAGTGTTGAACAAGCGCAGTCTCATCATCTTGCTCAGCTGCTTGCCCTGCAGCTCCCCAGCAGGGCTAACCTTTCTTGAACTCTATTGAAGTGCTGTCGGTTTTGTATATTATTTTGTCGGCGTGTTTATTTGCACTGGTGGCGATCTTTGATGCCTAGTGTATGTAATCTGCTGTCTGCTTGTGCTTTATTATCATAGTGGCGAACTTTGATGCCCAGTGGATGTAATATGCCGTAATTTCTTTATTGTATAGTCTAGGTTTTTTCTTATTCACGATGCTGTAGTTATTTTACTGTATATATATATCCTGTCTTCGCAGTAAAACGGCCAAACCGTAAAATTACGGTACATAATCGGGCCGTCATGCAATCATGATGTAGGTTGGGCCTGAAACGTGCCGAACAGCTCACGGGCGGGCAGCAGCCCAAAATGAACCCCGTCCCATGATTGTGCGAATCAAATCACGGGCTTTTAACTGGCCAAAAAATTGTCTCGGTCCTTGTTTGGTCCAATCAGATATCGGCTGCGAGCAGGCCGGATGCAAACTGGACCGTAGTTAGGCCCAACTATATGACGGGCTTTTAACAGGATGAAATTAATATAGGGCCGAAATGTTAAATGGGCCCTTAACAGGGCAAAACTAATATCAGGCCGAATTACTAAGTGGGACTTTAGCAAGTGGGCCCAAAAGCATAGTGTTCAGTTGACGGGCCAAATCTGATATGGGCCATAATTGAGCCCAAAGCCTCTTAAAGGGCTGGACCTGATCTAGGCCGTAATTTGGCCCAGAACGTGGTAGGCCTTTAACGGGCTGGATCTCATATGGGCCACTATTAGGCCCGGAGTGTGGCAGGCCAATAATGGACCGGATCAAATATGGGCCGGCATTTGGCCCAAAACATGGCAGGCAGTTAATGGGCCGGCCTACTAGGGTCCTCAAAATCTTGTGGGCCTACAGCTGAGCCGGCCCATTAACGTTGGCGAAATCTCATGGGCCTTTAGCTGGGCCGGCCCATTATGATCCGCAAGAATCTTGTGGGCCTTTACCTGTGCCAGCCCATTACGACACACAAGAATCTTGTGGGCCTTTACCTGGGCCGGCCCATTATGGCCCGCAAAATCTTGTGGGCCTTTACCAAGAGTGGAACAAAACACCAGGCATAAGGCCGAGCCTTCCACCCTTTACCAAGTATATAGATGCATTAATTAAATAAGAGATATTGTGATATCCCAACAAGTTAACATGTTCCAACAAGTAACAACATCTCCATGTTCCAACATGGAACAAACTTCAATCTTCACTTGCAACTAACAACGCTATAAGAGGGGCTGAGCAAAGCGGTAACATAGCCAAACAACGGTTTGCTAGGACAAGGTGGGTTAGAGGCTTGGTTGAACAATATGGGAGGCATGATAAGCAAGTGGTAGGTATCGCAACATAGGCATAGCAAAAGAGCAAGCAACTAGCAAGCAAAGATAGAAGTGATTTCGAGGGTATGGTCATCTTGCCTGACATCCCGCAAGGAAGAAGAACGAGTCCATGAAGAAGACAAACGGACGTAGTCGAACGGGTCCTCACAAACGCGGCGTTATCGGAGCCAACCCGAAGAAGCAACACCGGAAAGAGAGCAAACAACATGGTAAACAACCACCACATAAACATGTCATGATGCACAACCAAGTATGATGCATGTCCGGTTTAATGAAGCATGGCATGGCAAAGTGCAACAAACAACACTGCAAATTAAGTGGAGCTCAATATGCAATGGAGTTGCATATTGAAGAAAACACCACATGACTTATTTAGTTCCCTCTCGTTTATGTACCCAACAAGATTAAATGTTGTTTAGCATGGCAAGAGGGTTAAGAAAAGTAAAACTACCTATCTAGGAAAGTTTAAATGAGGCCGGAACAACAAGCAACAAGTCCGGAAAAATCCTCATGTGCATATTTTAGTTTGGTCCTGTTCTGCCCTAAACATAATTTTAGAGTTATTAAACATGCAAAGTAAGGTCACCATGTTAAACTAGGCATTTTTCTACCCCATTTGCATATAAAGTTTATTAGATTTGGAGCTACGGTTAATTAGTTATGAATTAAATCATTTTAGCAAGTTATTTAAGCAAATTTAAACAAACAACATCTTAAACATTTTAAACATAGATGAAAGTTGCATATTATTAAACTAGATGAGAAACTAAGCAAGTTTCATATACAAAGTTTTTACATATGATGCTTAGTTTGTGAGTTAAAATATGCATGAAGTTCAAGGGTGTTTCTACAAAACTATTTTACTGGAATAAAAGATAAATTCGCAGAAACTGGGAAAAATGTAGAAGCGAGCCGAATCTGGGACAAGCCCAACAGCAGGAAGGAAAAAAAGGTGGGGCGCTGGGTGGCCTCACCCATGGGCCAGGCCCAGTTTGCGGGGAGGAAGAGGCCAAGGCAGGCCAGGCGCCGCTGGGCTGGCTGGATCGACGAGGAGGTGGAAGGGGGCGCAGTCAACGTGAGCGGTGGCTGTGTGCGTTCGCTGTTCGTTCTCTGCTCGACAGAGACAAAGCAGCGGCGACGACAGGGACTTGACGAACGCAGCGGCAAGGAGAAGACTCCGGCGAGGGACTTGGCGCGATCCCGATGATGCGAACGAGGTGAGGAGGAGCGGATCCAGGTGGGGGCGTCCAGGAAAAGGGGCACGGGCGCGGACCCGATGGAGACAACTGGGACGTGGTGGCGCTTGGCGGCGAGCTTGAGGCATCGGCCACGTGAGCTATGGCGAGTCCCTGAGGAGGAGAGCGGGCGGGGATGTAGGACCCGGGCGTGAGCTTGGGTTGTAGCCACCCATGGCGCTGCAACAGGAGGGCTGCGGTTTGGAACGTGGAAGATCAGGCGAGGGGATGCGCCATCTCCGGCGGTGGCACAAATTCCGGAGCGGAGGCAAGGTCTTGGTGACGGTGCTGGTTGCCTGGTCGAAGACGGTGACGAGGAAGGTCGGGCGAGGCAGCTTGAGCTCGGCGGCTGGACTCATCCTGTAGCCAAACAGAGAGGGAGGGGATTCGGGTAAGAGAGAGATGAGAGAGCCAGAGGAAGGAGGGGACGGAGAAAAGGTGCGGCGACCTGCTAATGCTTGATGGCGAAGGGAGCTTCGATGGCGCTGCTGCTTGCGGCGGCGCACGGGAAGCACGAGAGTATGCAGGGGGTTCGAGCGAGGAAGCAACAGAGGATGGAGGAGGAGGCGATGTGGCGCTGGTCGGTTGGTGGTTTGGATCAGATCTGGGGGGATCCCGAGAGAGTGGCGGCGGCGCTAGGGTAGGATCCCTAAAAATTAGGGTTGTCCAAAATGGACTAGGGATAGACTATATATATATCAAAAGGATTTTTGGGTAGGGGCTAATCCGTCCCTTCGATCGTAATATGGACGGTCAGGAAAAAAGGCTAGGGAGTCTAAATAAGAAAACGGTGATGTTTTGTAGACGTTTGGGGATGATCCGGACACAACAGTAACGCCTGTCCGGGTCGGGTCCGGGACAACTTTTCGGACGCGTGCGCGAGGGGGTTTGATGCACTGAGCAGAGAGGGTTAGGGGCCTGGGGGGTTGGTAGCGGACTGTGCAGAAAGCTTTGGGCTGAGAGAAGAGAAGAGAAGAGAGAGAGAGAGAGAGAGAGAGAGAGAGAGCTCGGCAGCAGTTTTCGGAGACCGAAAATGTCCGACATTAGACCGGCTATGATGCCGCTATAGTTATCCATTGGGGCATCAAACAAACTCCGAATGCGATGAAACTTGGCAGGCGGCCTACCTACAACATAACAACATCGCATGCCAACTTTCAACCCATTCCGAGAACATTTTCCGGCCACTTATAAAATAATATTTCGGACGTGCCGCGGGCGCGTGCAAGTGTGTCTGGGCTCAGAACGGACAACGGACGGAAGTGGGCGAACCCGGACGGATGCAAGTTTTGAAAACATGATGATGCAATGCACATGATGACATGGCAAGATGCAACACGCAAGCGAATGACATGACAACGACATCGAATAACTAGAAGACACCTGGCGCAACGGTCTCGGGGCGTTACATTTACCCTGGGCCAAGGCCCAGGTCGATGGAGTTAGCTAGGCCGCCGGGCTTGTGGCTGGGCCTAATGTGGAGGCCAGCAAGCAACCCACGCGCGAGACGGGCGCAGTCAATGCGCGGTCGAGCGCTGTGGCGCGCTGCTCGACCTGAAGCAAGGGATGCAGGGGAAGCAGGGCGGCGAGGGCTTCGGGAAGACGGCGGTGGGACGCCAGAAGCACCAGAAGAGGTCGGGGATGGGGGATCCATGCGTGTGGAAGCCGAGGGCGCTGGATCCGGGCATGGGACGCGACCTGAAGGAGAGGTTGGCCATGGAGGGTCCTTGTAGATAGAGAGACGAGAGGAAGTCGAGGTCGGGAACGGCATGGACGCGCCGTGGCTCCGGAGGAGGTCGAGGTTCACCGGGGGCGGACGGTGCTCCGGCGGCTGACGCAGGGTGGTGATGCTCCCGATCCATTCTGGATCAAGGCACGAGAGGAGGTCGAGGTTCGCTGGGACCTGCGGGGTTGCTGGATCCCGATCCTCTGCGGGATGAACTGCGAGAACGGGGGCCGTTGGATGCCGATCTGACGGCTCTATATGGATGGACGACTGGTGGAAGTGAGGAGGTGGATGGCTGCGGGTGGATATGGTGGCTGGCTCGTGATTGGGGGCGCGCGGAAAAAGAGGAGGAGACCAGGTGGCTGGCGGCGACGGCTGGACAGGGGAGGATCCCTAGGAAAATAGGGTTAGGTCCAAAATGGACTAGGGGTAGACTATATATATGGAAAGGAGGGAAGTTTGGATCTTCCGAACGAAATCCGATGGAAGAGAATAAATAGGCTTGGGAGTCCATAAAAGAAAACGGGGATGTTTTAGGGATGTTTGGGGATGATCCGGACCCAACGATGACGACTATCCGGGTCGGGTTCAGGACAACTTTCGGACGCGCACGCGAGGAGGGCCGCGGGCTGACGAGAGAGGTTAGACTGGGCCTGGCGGTAGGTAGTGGACTGTGTAGGCGGTCTAGAGGGGAAAGAGGGGGAAAGCCCGGCAACAGTTTTGTAAGACCGAAAACGTCCGATGTTTCACCAGCTATATTGCCGCTATATGTTTAACGGTTGGGCTATCAAACGAGCTCCAAATGCGATGAAACTTGGCAGGCGGCCTACCTACACTATAATAAGACCGCACGCCAACTTTCAACTCATCCCAAGAACATTTTCAGGCCATTTATAAAAATACTATTTCAGACATGCCGCGGGCGCGTGCGAGTGTTGTTGGGCTCAGAACGGACAACAGACGGAACTGGGGAAGGCCGGGATGGATGCAAGTTTTGAAAACATGCAGATGCAATGCAGATGATGACATGACAAGATGCAACACGCAAGCAAATGACATGGCAACAACAGCGAATAACTGGAAGACACCTGGCGCAACGGTCTCGGGGCGTCACAAGAGGTATCTCTAGGCCCTCTCGGTAATGCACATCACTATAAGCCTTGCAAGCAATGCAACTAATGAGTTAGTTGCGGGATGATGTATTACGGAACGAGTAAAGAGACTTGCCAGTAACGAGATTGAGCTTGGTATTAAGATACCGTCGATCGAATGTCGGGCAAGTAACTTACCGATGACAAAGGGAACAACGTATATTGTTATGCGGTTTGACCGATAAAGATCTTTGTAGAATATGTAGGAACCAATATGAGCATCCAGGTTCCGCTATTGGTTATTGACCGGAGACATGTCTCGGTCATGTCTACATAGTTCTCGAACCCGTAGGTTCCGCACGCTTAAAGTTCTGTGACGATCGGTATTATGAGTTTATGTGATTTGATGTACTGAAGGTAGTTCGGAGTCCCGGATGAGATCGGGGATATGAGGAGGAGTCTCGAAATGGTCGAGATATAAAGATCGATATATTGGATGACTATATTCGGACATCGGAAAGGTTCCGAGTGATTCGGGTATTTTTCGGAGTATCGGGGAGTTACAGGAATACGGGAAGAAGTATTGGGCCTCAATGGGCCAAGTGGTGGAAGAGAGGAAGCAGGGTGTGCGCCCCCTAGCCCAAACTAAATTAGACTAGGGACGGGCCCCCCTTTCCTCTGTTTCCTCCCTCTCCTTCCTTCTGCCCTTCCCCCTTCCTTTCCTCCTCCTAGTAGGAGTAGGAAAGGGGAGTCCTACTCCTACTAGGAGGAGGACTCCTCCTCCTGGCGCGCCCTATAGGGCCGGCCGGCCTCCCCCTTTCTCCTTTATATATGGGGGCAGGGGGCACCCTAGAACACACAAGTTGATCAGTTGATCTTTTAGCCGTGTGCGGTATAATCCACCTCGGTCATATTGTAGCGGTGCTTAGGCGATGCCTTGCGTCGGTAGCATCATTATCACTGTCATCACGTCGTCATGCTGACGGAATTCTCCCTTGAAGCTCTGCTGGATCGGAGTTAGTGGGACGTCACCGAGCTGAACGTGTGCTGAACTCGGAGGTGTCATACGTTCGGTACTTGGATCGGTCGGATCGTGAATACATACGACTACATCAACCGCGTTCTCATAACGCTTCTGCTTACGGTCTATGAGGGTATGTGGACGACACTCTCCCCTCTCGTTGCTATGCATCACCATGATCTTGCGTTGGCGTAGGATTTTTTTTGAAATTACTGCGTTCTCCAACAGTGGTATCAGGGCCAGGTTTATGTGTAGATGTTATATGCACGAGTAGAACACAAGTGAGTTGTGGGCGATACAAGTCATACTGCTTACCAGCATGTCATACTTTGGTTCGGCGGTATTGTTGGATGAAGCGGCCCGGACCGACATTACGTGTACACTTACGCGAGACTAGTTCTACCGACGTGCTTTGCACACAGGTGGCTAGCGGGTGTCAGTTTCTCCAACTTTAGTTGAACCGAGTGTGACTACGCCCGGTCCTTGTTGAAGGTTAAAACAACACAAACTTGATGAAATATCCTTGTGGTTTTGATGCGTAGGTAAGAACGGTTCTTGCTCAGCCCGTAGCAGCCACGTAAAACTTGCAACAACAAAGTAGAGGACGTCTAACTTGTTTTTGCAGGGTATATTGTGATGTGATATGTTCAAGACATGATGCTAAATTGTTGTATGAGATGATCATGTTTTGTTAAAGTTATCGGCAACTGGCAGGAGCATTATGGTTGTCTCTTTATTGCATAAGATGCAAGTGCCATGTAATTGCTTTACTTTATCGCTATGCGATAGCAATAGTTGCAAAAGCAATACCTGGTGAGATGACCATGTGACGACACATTGATAAAAGATCAAGATGATGGAGATCATGGTGTCATGCCGGTAACAATGGAAATCATGACACTACTTTGGTGATGGAGATCAAAGGCACAAGATGATGATGGCCATATCATGTCACATTTTTTTGATTGCATGTGATGTTTATCTTTTATACATCTTATTTTATTTAGTTCGATGGTAGCATTATAAGATGATCTCTCACTAAATTTCAAGGTATAAGTGTTTTCCCTGAGTATGCACCATTGCGACAGTTCGTCGTGCCGATACACCACGTGATGATCGGGTGTGATAAGCTCTACGTTCACATACAACGGGTGCAAGCCAGTTTTGCACACGTGGAATACTCGGGTTAAACTTGACGAGCCTAGCATATGCAGATATGGCCTCGGAACACCGGAGACCGAAAGGTCGAGCATGAATCATATAGTAGATATGATCAACACAGTGATGTTCACCATTGAAAACTACTCCATCTCCCGTGATGATCGGACATGGTTTAGTTGATATGGATCACGTGATCACTTAGATGATTAGAGGGATGTCTGTCTAAGTGGGAGTTCTTAAGTAATATGATTAACTGAACTTTAAATTTATCATGAACTTAGTCCTGATAGTATTTGCATATCTATGTTGTAGATCAATAGCTCGCACATAACTTCCCCGTTTATTTTGATGTGTTCCTAGAGAAAAATAAATTGAAAGATGTTAGTAGCAATGATGCAGATTGGATCCGTGATCTGAGGATTGTCCTCATTGGTGCACAAAAGAATTATGTCCTTGATGCACCGCTAGGTGATGGACCTATTGCAGGAGCATATGCAGACGTTATGAACGTTTGTCAAAGCTCGGTATGATGACATACTTGATAGTTTAGTGCACCATGCTTTAAGGCTTAGAACCAGGACTTCAAAAAAAGTTTTGAACGTGACGGAGCATATAAGATGTTCCAAGAGCTGAAATTGATATTTCAGACTCATGCCCGAGTCGAGAGGTTTGAGAGCTTTGACATGTACTTTGCCTACAAGATGGAGGAGAATGGCTCAGCTAGTGAGCATGTGCTTAGAATGTCTGAGTACTACAATCACTTGAATCAAGTGGGAGTTAATCTTCCAGATAAGATAGTGATTGACATAGTTCTCTAGTCACTGTCACCAAGTTACTAGAACTTCGTGATGAACTATAATATGCAAGGGATAACAGAAACGATTCCCAAGCTCTTCGTGATGCTAAAATCGACGAAGGTAGAAATCAAGAAATACATCAAGTGTTGATGGTTGACAAGACCACTAGTTTCAAGTAAAAGGGGAAGGGAAAGAAAGGGAACTTCAAGAAGAACGGCAAGCAAGTTGCTGCTCAAGTAAAGAAGCCCAAGTCTAGACCTAAGCCTGAGACTAAGTGCTTCTACTGCAAAGGGACTGGTCACTGGAAGCAGAACTGCCCCAAGTATCTGGCGGATAAGAAGGCTGGCAAAGTGAACAAAGGTATATTTGATATACATGTTATTGATGTGTACTTTACTAGTGTTTATAGCAAACCCCTCGGTATTTGATACTAGTTCAGTTCCTAAGAGTAGTAACTCGAAACGGGAGTTGCAAAATAAACAAAGACTAGTTGAGGACGAGGTGACGATGTGTGTTGGAAATGATTCCAAGGTTGATAAGATCACCATCGCACACTCCCTTTACCTTCGGGATTAGTGTTGAACCTAAAATAAATGTTATTTGGTGTTTGCGTTGAGCATAATATGATTGGATCATGTTTATTGCAATATGGTTATTCATTTAAGCAAAAGAATAATTGTTATTCTGCTTACATGAATAAAACCTTCTGTGGTCATACACCCAAGGTGAATGGTTTATTGAATCTCAATCATAGTGATACACATATTCATAATATTGAAGCCAAAAGATGCAAAGTTAATAATGATTGTGCAACCTATTTGTGGCACTGCCGTTTAGGTCATATTGGTGTAAAGCGCATGAAGAAAATCCATGCTGATGGGCTTTTGGAATCACTTGATTATGAATCAGTTGATGCTTGCGAACCATGCCTCATGGGCAAGATGACTAAAACTCCGTTCTCCGGAACAATGGAGCAAGCAACTGACTTATTGGAAATAATACATACTGATGTATGCAATCCGATGAGTGTTGAGGCTCGCGGTGGGTATCGTTATTTTCTGATCTTCATAGATGAATTGAGCAGATATGGGTATATCTACTTGATGAAACATAAGTCTGAAACATTTGAAAAGTTCAAAGAATTTCAGAGTGAAGTGGAAAATCATCGTAACAAGAAAGTAAAGTTTCTGCGATCTAATCATGGAGGAGAATATTTGAGTTACGAGTTTGATCTTCATTTGAAACAATGCGAAATAGTTTCGCAACTCACGCCACCTGGAACACCGCAGTGTAATGATGTGTCTGAACGTCATAACCGTACTTTATTAGATATGGTGCGATCTATTATGTCTCTTACCAATTTATCACTATCATGTTGGGATTATGCATTAGAGATAGCTGCATTCACGTTAAATAGGGCACCATCTAAATCCGTTGAGACGACACCATATGAACTGTGGTTTGGCCAGAAACCTAAGCTGCCGTTTCTTAAAATTTGGGTCTGCGATGCTTATGTGAAAAAGTTTCAACCTAATAAGCTCGAACCCAAATCGGAGAAATGTGTCTTCATAGAATACCCAAAGGAAGCTGCTGGGTACACCTTCTATCACAGATCCAAAGGCAAGATCTTTGTTGCTAAAAGTGGATTCTTTCTAGAGAAGGAGTTTATCTTGAAAGAAGTGAGTGGGAGGAATGTAGAACTTGATGAGATAATTGTAACTTCTCCCGAGTTGGAAAGTAGCTCATCACAGAAATTAGTTCTAGTGATCTCTACTCCAATTAGTGAGGAAGCTAATGATGATGATCATGAAACTTCAGATCAAGTTACTACCGAACCTCGTAGGACAACCAGAGTATGGTCCGCACCAGAGCAGTATGGTAATCCTTTCTGGAAGTCATGTTACTAGACCATGACGAACCTACGGGCTATGAGGAAGCGATGATGAGCCCAGATTCCGCGAAATGGCTTGAGGCCATGAAATCGGAGATGGTATCCATGTATGAGAACAAAGTATGGACTTTCATTGACTTCCCTATGATCGGTGAGTCATTAACAATAAATGGATCTTTAAGAGGAAGACGGACGCTAATAGTAGTGTTACTATCTCCAAAGCTCGAATTGTCGCAAAATGTTTTCGACAAGTTCAAGGTGTTGACTACGATGAGATTTTCTCACTCGTATCGATGCTTAAAAGTCTATCCGAATCATGTTAGCAGTTGCCGCATTTTATGAAATCTAGCAAATGGATGTCACAACTGTATTCCTTAATGGATTTCTTAAAGAAGAGTTGTATATGATGCAACCAGAAGGTTTTGTCGATCCTAAAGGTGCTAACAAAGTGAGCAAGCTCCAGCGATCCATCTATGGACTGGTGCAAGCATCTCGGAGTTCGAATATATGCTTTGATAAAGTGTTCAAAGCATATGGTTTTATACAGACTTGCGGTGAAGCCTGTATTTACAAGAAAGTGAGTGGGAGCACTACAACATTTCTGATAAGTATATGTGAATGACATATTGTTGATCGGAAATAATGTAAAATTTTCTGGAAAGTATAAAGGAGTGTTTGAAAAGAGTTTGTCAAAGAAAGACCTCGATGAAGCTGCTTACACATTGAGCATCAAGATCTATAGAGATAGATCAAGACGCTTGATAAGTTTTTTTCAATGAGTACATACCTTGACAAGATTTTGAAGTAGTTCAAAATGGAATAGTTAAAGAAGTAGTTCTTGCCTGTGTTGCAAGGTGTTAAGTTGAGTAAAGACTCAATACCCGACCACGGCAGAAAATAGAAAGAGAATGAAAAGTCATTCCCTATGCCTCAGTCATAGGTTCTACGAAGTATGCTATGATGTGTACCAGACCTATTGTGTACCTCACCATAAGTTTGCCAAGAGGGTAGAATAGTGATCTAGGAGTAGATGACTGGACATCGGTCAAAAATATCCTTAGTGGAATAAGGAAATGTTTCTCGGTTATGGAGGTGACAAAGAGTTCGTCGTAAAGAGTTACGTCCATGCAAGCTTTGACACCAATCTGGATGACTCTAAGTCTCGATGTAGATACATATTGAAAGTGGGAGCAATTAGCTAGAGTAGCTCCATGCAAAGCATTGTAGACATAGAAAATTTGCAAAATACATAGGGCTCTGAATGTGGCAGACCCGTTGACTAAATTTCTCTAACAAGCAAAACATGATCACTCTTTATGTGTTAATCACATAGCGATGAGAACTAGATTACCGACTCTAGTAAACCCTTTGGGTGTTAGTCACATGGAGATGTGAACTAACCACATAAAGATGTGAACTATTGATGTTAAATCACATGACGATGTGAACTAGATTATTGACTCTAGTGCAAGTGGGTGTCGGTGTCAAAACCGGCGGATCTCGGGTAGGGGGTCCCGAACTGAGCGTCTAAGGCGGATGGTAACAGGAGACTGGGGACAAGATGTTTACCCAGGTTCGGGCCCTCTTGATGGAGGTAATACCCTACTTCCTGCTTGATTCTTCTTGATGATATGAGTATTACAAGAGTTGATCTACCACGAGATCGTAGAGGCTAACCCTAGAAGCTAGCCTATGGTATGATTGTATGTTGTCCTACGGACTAAACCCTCCTATTTATATAGACACCGGAGGGGGCTAGGGTTACACAAGGTCAGTTACAAGGGAGGAGATTTACATATCGGTATTGCCTAGCTTGCCTTCCACGCCAAGGAGAGTCCCATCCGGACACGGGGCAAAGTCTTCAATCTTGTATCTTCATAGTCCAACATCTCGGCAAAAGGGTATAGTCCGGCTATCCGGAGACCCCCTAATCCAGGAGTCCCTCAGTAGCCCCTGAACCAGGCTTCAATGACGACGAGTCCGGCGCGCAGTATTGTCTTCGGCATTGCAAGGCGGGTTCCTCCTCCGAATACTCCATAGAAATTTTTTGAACTCAAGGATAGTGTCCGGCTTTGCAAAACAAGTTCCACACCCCACCGTAGAGAGAATAATATTTCCATAAATCTAATCTGCTGTCACGTTTTGATAGCACGGCATCATGTCATGGCCCGGTCTTTATATGAACCTTTTTTCTCAACCAGCGCTGCGCATATTGCGAGGCGGTTTTTCCGACACGTCTTGTTAAAGCAGAGATCGTGTCCCCCTTATTACGGGATTCTCATCAATACAGACATGGGTAATCCAATCGTTCCTATTGGTATGACTCCTAGATCTTAGGTAAGTCCCAAACGGCCACAAGGAGGACGCTTGATATTCACCTCCTTTATAAAGAGGGTGAGGCCTGTCCTTTTCCCCCTCGTGCTCAATCGAATCCTTTCCCCGCCTCGAGTTCCAACACCCAAGGCTCAGGCCAGGCGGTTCGGACCTTCAACCATGTCCAGATCCAACCTTCAAGGTTGGTGGATGCCTTCCTCTCTCACAGAGGAGGAAATCGAAAAGCTGAGAGAGGCCAGATATCTGACCGCCGAAATTTCGCATAGGCTGCCCACCCGAGGGCAGGTCATCCCTACTCCCGAACCCACCGAGAGTGTCGTGTTCATCTCTCACTTCCTCCGAGGACTAGGCCTTGCTCTGGATCCCTTTGTTAGGGGGCTTATGTTTTATTATGGGCTGGATTTCCATGATCTGGCCCCAGATTCCCTTCTTCACATCACGTCATTTATTGTTGTATGTGAGGCCTTCCTTCGCATTACCCCTCACTTCGGCCAGTGTCTCAAGACCTTCGATGTGAAGCCGAAGATGATCGAGGGGCGGCACGTAGAGTGCGGAGGTGCCTTAATAAGCAAAATCACTGATGCTCCATGGCCAGAGAGTTCCTTCTCAGAGGTGTCCAGTTTGTGGCAGCGGGAGTGGTTTTACATCACAGCTCCCCGAAGTGCCAAGTGGGTAGCAGCCCCTACCTTCCGCTCGGGCCCCCACCGCAGCTGACGTCATGGATCTGTAGGGGGCTGAGCTGGGGTCCAGCAAAGGATGTGCCAATATTGCAGAGCCGTATCTAAGAACTCTTTGAGAGAAATTTCAGCCTGGTTACGGTAATGCAAGTTATGCTAGTTCGTCGAGTCCAGCCTTGCAAACGTCGTCCCCTCCGTATGTGGGAATTCAACCCGGAAGGACCGCGAGCTATTCATCACTTCTTCGGCATGACGCTCGAAGAGATGTTCAAATTGTTCTTCGGACCCCAAATAGAGTGTCCGGACACCACTGAGGATGTGGGTTTGAGCTGCAACCGCCCTGATACCCAAGTAAGTAGTCCCATGGCCGAACACACTGTCCTTTTATTTATCATGACATCATTCTAAAAAGTCACTCTTTGACCAGGACTGGATAACAAAGACGAAGATGATCAGGTGTCCGGCCCCCCTTCCTGAAGGCTTGGACAATCCGGTACTGGACAAAATGCTCGAGCCGGCATCTTATCAAGTGCCCTAAAAGGAAGATGAAGGGGGGTGTAGGATCGAAAGTATGTCTAGAGGGGGGTGATTAGACTACTTGACCAAATAAAAACTTAACCTTTTCCCAATTTTAGTTCTTGGCAGATTTTAGCTAATTTAGGACAAGTCAAGCAATCATCACATGATTCAAGCAAGAATGCAAAGAGTATATAGGCAGCAGAAAGTAAAGCATGCAACTTGCAAGAATGTAAAGGGAAGGGTTTGGAGAATTCAAACGCAATTGGAGACACGGATGTTTTTCCCGTGGTTCGGATAGGTGGTGCTATCCTACATCCACGTTGATGGAGACTTCAACCCACGAAGGGTAACAGTTGCGCGAGTCCACACAGGGCTCCACCCAAGGCTAATGGTTGCGCGAGTCCACACAGGGCTCCACCCACGAAGGGTCCACGAAGAAGCAACCACCCACAAAGGGTCCACGAAGAAGCAACCTTGTCTATCCCACCATGGCCATCGCCCACACAGGACTTGCCTCACTAGCGGTAGATCTTCACAAAGTAGGCGATCTCCTTGCCCTTACAAACTCCTTGGTTCAACTCCACAATCTTGTCGGAGGCTCCCAAGTGACACCTAGCCAATCTAGGAGACACCACTCTCCAAGAAGTAACAAATGGTGTGTAGGTAATGAACTCCTTGCTCTTGTGCTTCAAATGATAGTCTCCCCAACACTCAACTCTCTCTCATAGGATTTGGATTTAGTGGAAAGAAGATCTGTGTGGAAAGCAACTTGGGAAGGCTAGAGATCAAGATTCATATGGTAGGAATGGAATATCTTGGTCTCAACACATGAGTAGGTGGTTCTCTCTCAGAACATATGAGTTGGAATGGTGTGTGTGTTCTGATGGCTCTCTCTTCGAATGAAGAGGAGGTGGAGGGGTATATATAGCCTCCACACAAAATCCAACCGTTACACACAGTTTTCCAATCTCGGTGGGACCGAATCAACAAACTAGGTCGGACCGAAAATGTAAACCTAGTGACCGTTAGAGATTTTCGGTGGGACTGACATGCAACTCGGTAGGACCGATATGGTTAGGGTTTGGGCATAACGTAATCTCGGTGAGACCGATTACACAAACTCGGTGAGACCGAATTTGGTAATTAGCTAACCAGAGAGTTGGTCAGGCAAACTCGGTGGGACCGATTTGCTCTTTCGGTGAGACCGAGTGGAACTCGGTGAGACCGAAAAGTTACAAAGGGGAAACACTGAGTTTACATTGCAATCTCGGTGGGACCGATTCGCTCTTTCGGTGAGACCGAAAAGTTACGAAAGGGAAACAGAGAGTTTGCAATCCCATCTCGGTGAGACCGAGATCCTTATCGGTAGAACCAAATTGCTAGGGTTTGGCAGTGGCTAATGACAAGTGAAACTCGGTGGCGCGGGATAGGAAGAATCGGTAGGACCGAGTTTGGCTTAGGGTTTAGGTCATATGTGGATATGGGAAAGTAGTTGAGGGTTTTGGAGCATATCACTAAGCACATGAAGCAAGAGGCTCATTAAGCAACACCTCATCCCTCCTTGATAGTATTGGCTTTTCCTATGGACTCAATGTGATCTTGGATCACTAAAATATAAAATGAAGAGTCTTGAGCTTTTGAGCTTGAGCCAATCCTTTGTCCTTAGCATTTAGAGGGTTCCACTTTCACATCCATGCCATGCCAATCATTGAGCTTTCCTGAAATAATCATCTTGGAATAGCATTAGCTCAATGAGCTATATGTTGTTATGAATTACCAAAAGCACCTAGGGATAGTTGCACTTTCAATCTCCCCCTTTTTGGTAATTGATGATAACATATAGATCAAAGCTTCGGTAGATGCTGAAGTAGACGCTGGAGTTGGAGCTGAGGTAGATGCTGGAGCTGGTGGAACTGAGGCTGTGGCTGGTGCTGAGGTGGTGGCTCTTATGTCAGCAACTGGCACAGCAGACGACCTTGGACCTCTGGGCACTCTGGCAAAGGCATGAGTGGTAGTCCTGCCTCTCCTCTCCTGCATGTCCTCCTGGAGCTGCTCCACTGCAGACTAAACTTCTGTTACTTTGACATCCAAGTCATAGAACTTCTGTTCCATGATTCTCTCTAGGCTCTGCTGATTTTGAGTGAGGATGGCCAGACTTTGCTCAATCCTCAGCGTGGATGCAATCAAGTAACCAAGCTGCTCTTGTTTGGTCTTCAAGAAGTATTGAGATGCCTCCTCTTGAGTTGGCATCTTGGAAGCTTTCTCCTTCCTTGCCTTCTCCTTCTTTGCAAATGCTTTGGCAGATGACAGTTCATTTTCAGTCATGACAACTTCATTGTCCTCAAAATCTGGACGAATGGGCAGGTGTTCCTTGTCCAATAAATATATGCCCGTGCCCATCTTGGAGTTGATGAGCTCCTGGATCTGAGGGGCATATCCGCAACTCCTCTTCTGGTCTGCTGCAGTCCTCTTGATTGTTTCCACTATTAGGCTCATCACCTTGAACTTCTGAGGTACATCAAATACATGAAGCAGGTTGATAGCATGGCCTCTGATCATCTTGTGATCTCCAGGCTTGGGCAATAAGGTGTGCCTCAATATCCAATTGATCGTTGGCAGTCCTGACAGAAGGTAGTGCACTGAGCCAAATTTGAACGTGTCAAGTGCCTCATTGGGAATTTCCTTGTACATATTGGACATGGAGTTATGGTCCATCTTCTTCTTGGCATATATGTACATGTCATCATCATGCTCCTTTGGGGCATTAATCAACTTTGCCCATTCCTCAACAGTGGATTGGTACCTCGTACCCTCAGACATCCATGTGATCCTCCCATCTGGATAAAAATGTGCCGTGGAGTAGAACTGCATTATAAGCTCCTCATTCCACTTTGTGAGCTTCTGCCCAACAAAGTCAGCTACTCCACAAGCTATGAAGCTGTCTTCCACTCCAGGATAGTGCTCCTCATTCTCCTTCATGTAGGTCCAGTCGACCCATCTCATATCACAGACTATGGGCTTCTTATCAAGCAAAACTGTCTCATAAAAATCTTGCTGCTCCTTGGTGTGGAATCTGTAGTCCACGGCAGTCCTTCTCCTTGAAGCATACGGGTCTGCTTCTCTCCACTTCCTCAGCCCTGAATCTCTCCTGAGCTTCATATCCTCAGCCACAGGATGAGCATCGTTGTGGTCTGGGATCTTGGGCTTTAGCTTTCTCAGGACATTCTCTTCCTCTTCTTCAGCAACGGTCTCAGGCACTGGGGCCTTGTTCTTCTCAGCTGCAGGAATGCTCCTTGTATTCCTCTTTGGTTTTGGCTTGGAGGCAGCTTTGGGCTTAGATGCAGTAGCCCCGGACCTTATGGCATCACCCATCAGCTTGGGTGCCTTGGGTGCTGGTGCAGCTACCTCTTCTTCCTCTTCCTCTTCCATGATGGAAGCTTTTCCTAGTACTCTGGCCACGGTCTTCTTGACCCTTTCCTTTCTTTTCTTTCCCTCAGCAGCAATTGGCTCTTTGGGAGTGGGCTTCTCAGTTGAAGCTCTTGCCTTTGACATGGCCTGCCTGCCTGCTGGCCTTTTGATTTTCAGCCCTGGCTTTGTGCCTTGAGCTGGCTCAACTCTCTTGGAAGTGGCCTCTTCCTCTGCCACATAGTCCTCATCTTCGGAATCTGAAGTCCTTTTCTTCCTCTATCTCGTGGCAGCCTTTGGCAAGTTGCTAGGGGTGCTCCTGCTGCCCTCATCTGAAGAACTTGAGGGACTAGTGCCCTCACTCATGTGCACCTGCTGCTCTGACATGTTTTGGCTATCACTTTGATCATACATGCTGCAAACTGACTGCTGACCCTGTGAACAGATTATAGATGAGGTAGAAAGGATGAGCATCACAAAATGCAGAGATTTTTGCAAAAGAATGATCCAAAAACTTAGTTTTAGTTTCCCACTAAAATCATCTCGGATCTACTGATTTTCAAACTCGGTGATACCGAAGCAGTTTTGGAACCTAAACTAGTGAACTCGGTAGGACCGAGTCACAGTTCGGTGGCACCGAGACTGCTAGGGTTTCACAGAGTTCCAAAATCGGTCACACCGATAAGTAATTCTCGGTCAGACCGAGTCTCACTTGTGCAATGGCATAAGCCAAATTGGTGGGACCGAGTTTTTCAACTCGGTGGGTCCGAGATGGTTTCGGCGGAGACCTAAACCTAGAATTTTCGAATCAAACCTAATCTATGAGTGTTTTGACTGGATAGGAGTGTTTCAATCGTGGCAAGAATCATGAAGATCACAATGTGCTAGGAATCAGATTGGAGAATAGCACAAAGATCAAGTCCATACCCTAGTTCGGCGGGGACTTGCTACGGCGGCAATGGCGGGGCAGAATTCTCGTTGACGGCGACGGAGACCAGCTACTGGAGGCGGCTGGCGGCAAGAAGACGATCCGGAGACCACGAGGGCAGAGCAGGCTATCGCGCGGGCGAAGGGGTTCGGAGAAATTTCCAAAATTTTGCCCGTGACTATATATAGCCCGACCCTGTAGGTGTGACTGAGTGGAACAACTCGGTGGCACCGAGATTCATAACTGCGTGCAGTTACTGAAACTCGGTGTGACTGAAATGTTCAAATCGGTTGCACCGAGATCAAAAACCTAGATCAACTTAATGATCTCGGTAGGATCAAAAGTAGGGTATCGGTCAGACCGAGAATCATAAAGAGGTTTTGGAAGTTTAAGTCTATGACGAATCGGGGACTCCGAGCGCTCCTCACACAGAGTGGTCCGAATCTGACTTGATCAAATTTTGTGATGCAGCATGAATAGAGTTTGAGACGAGAAAAACATAGATAGCTAGAGGAGGTTCTTAGGCGTCCATCCACTTGGCAAAAAGAAATAAAGCTAAACAATCAAAACAACAAGTGGATGTCCTCGAATGAGTAAAATATGCAACACGCATGCTCACACAATAAGATGGCAAATGAAATATGTGACAAGGCATGCACAACCAATTCTAGCATCTATCAAGCAATTTGCGATGACTAGGTCATCTATATATGAGTATATTGACTTAGGAGTCAAGTGAGAACACTTGATCATAGGTCATACTCATCGTTTAAGCTCAAGTGGGGTTACCACTTTTACATAATGCATTGTTTTGTTCACATCTTTAGAGTTGCTTTAGCTCAAGTCTTAGAGTAAAGCTCCCCCTAGATGTGATATCCCCCCTAAGAGGGATGAACTAACCTTGGGTTTTGTCGATGATGACTTCATGTAGATATTGAAGATGTGGATGCTCAATGTTGATGTAGATCTCTTGGAGCTATCCATTTGAGTGAATTGCACTTTCAATACCTACATGGGTTAGTCCCACAAGGAACAAACAAGGATATCCATAGACATAGAGTGATGCACACACAAGATGATGTCCATGAAAACTTTTAGGTTACCTTGCCCCTTGTCTTACCAACAAGAGGGTTTGTGACTCCTTGAACTAGTGCAAGATGTGGAAGTTGATTGCACTTGTTCTTGCCAAAATGATAAGAGTGAAGTATGTTGGCGGAGTCACCCTCGAGAACTCTCTAGTTCTTCTTCTTTTGGATCCACACCATCTTGATGAGAATCCTTGGAGTTGTAGTCGTACTTGATGAAGTGGAACTTGAAGTGGTCTTGGGAATCCACTTGACTAAGGTCTTTGGAGCTTCTTCAAATGCATCAATTTCCTCTTGAAGCTTGTACTTGCCTTTTTGCTTGTATTCTTGTGGTGGAAGATCATCTTGAGCTTGTGTCCCGTTGAAAGAAGTATCATACTTCTCTTGTTGAGGGACAAACTTTGTCTTGGGGTATTGATCTTCTTCCCACTCAACTCCATTGGCATTGAACTTTCGTTCAAAACCAACACCTTGATTCTTCCGGTGCATTCCTTGCTTGCGCACAATTTCCTCGAATTGCTTACTCCCGGCAAGGCTTTTGTACACTCCTTTCTCTATAATTCCCTTCAATAAACTATTTTCTTGCTCAAGTGTAACTTGGCTAAGAGAATCATTAGTGGAATCAAGAGAACTACTAGAAGCAACAATATTGGATTTAACATGATCATTGTTACTGCTAGAGGAAGAATCTTTCTTGTTACTAGACTTGACTTGAGGCATGAAAGTGGATAAGAGTAAACGCTTGGCAATGTAAGAAGAACTTTTCTTGCGGAGATCATCATTGATTGCTTTTAAGAACTCATGCTCTTGCTCAAGATTGAGCTTCTCAAAGCGTAATTTCTCATGGGCTCTTAAAAGTTCTCGATGATCTTCGAAGATGGTTTCATGAGCTAACTTAAGAGTGTTTAGTTCTTAAGTTAGGGCCTCAATCTTCTCCTTATCATTGTCATTCGTTTTATCTTGATTAGCATGTTTAATTGACATTTCATCATAGTATTCATCACTAGAGTTGTCAATAAGCAAATCATCACCTAACAAGTCATCTTCATCACTATTGAAATCAACATACTCGGGGTGTGTTACCTTAGGACCTTTGGCCATGAAATATCTTCCAATTCCTTCATTTGGTGAGTCAAATATGTCATAGGAGTTGGTTCACACAAGTGCTAGACCGGCAACACCTTCATCTTGAGTATCTTCGGAGTCGGAGTGATAACTTCTTTCGGAGTGGCTGTCGGAGTCGGAGCCGGATACCCATTCACCAACATGAGCTTGATGTCTTTGTCTTGTATAGCTCCTTGATGATTTTTCCTTCCTTTCTGAATCCTTGCTTCTCCGTGAGTATCTTCGTTCATAATGATCATCTCTACTCCTTCTCTCTCTTGGTGGTGATCCTTTGCTTCTTCTTTTTGGAGAATCTTCTCTTCTCTTGTAGGGAGCCGTACACTCATTGGAATAGTGTCCGGGTCTTCCACAATTGTAGCAGTTTCGCTCTCGACTAGAAGATCTTTTGTCATTGTAGGACCTTGACTTGAAGCTTCTATCTTTGCTTCTACTCATGTAGAACTTGTTGAAGTTCTTCACCATTAAGCTCAATTCTTCATTGAAGTCTTGTTTCTCACTTGATGATGTAGGGGCTTCACATGAGGCTTTATAGGCACCACTTGATTTGTTGTGAAGTTCCTCTTTATCCTTAAGTGACATCTCATGAGCAACAATTCTTCCAATCACCTCCGTTGGCTTGAGATCTTTGTAATTGGGCATCATTTGGATCAATGTGCACATGGTATCATATTTTCCATCCAAGGCTCTTAGAATCTTCTTGATGATGAATCTATCGGTCATCTCTTCACTTCCTAAGCCGGCAATCTCATTTGTGATGAGAGCAAGCCTAGAGTACATTTCAGCGACACCTTCACCATCCTTCATCTTGAACTTGTCAAGTTGGCTTTGGGGCACATCCAACTTGGATTCCTTGACGGAGTCGGTACCTTCGTGCATATCAATCAAAGTGTCCCAAATTTCCTTTGCATTCTCAAGACGGCTGATTTTGTTGAATTCTTCGGGGCACAATCCATTGAAGATAATATCACAAGCTTGAGCATTGTATTGCAACATCTTCAACTCATCCGCGGTAGCTTCACGGTTTGGTTCTCTCCCATCAAAGAAGTCACCTTGCAAACCAACACACACAATAGCCCAAACGGCGGGGTTATGTCCAAGAATATGCATTTTCATTTTATGCTTCCAACTAGCAAAATTAGTACCATCAAAGTAAGGACCTCTATGGTGATAATTTCCCTCGCTAGACGCCATACTCTCCTAGGTTGTGAAACCAAGGCTATGACCACCAAAAGCTATGAAGATCAAAGCAAATGGAGACCAAAGCTCTGATACCACTTGTAGGATCGAAAGTATGTCTAGAGGGGGGTGATTAGACTACTTGACCAAATAAAAACTTAACCTTTTCCCAATTTTAGTTCTTGGCAGATTTTAGCTAATTTAGGACAAGTCAAGCAATCATCACATGCTTCAAGCAAGCATGCAAAGAGTATATAGGCAGCGGAAAGTAAAGCATGCAACTTGCAAGAATGTAAAGGGAAGGGTTTGGAGAATTCAAACGCAATTGGAGACACGGATGTTTTTCCCGTGGTTCGGATAGGTGGTGCTATCCTACATCCACGTTGATGGAGACTTCAACCCACGAAGGGTAACGGTTGCGTGAGTCCACACAGGGCTCCACCCAAGGGTAATGGTTGCGCGAGTCCACACAGGGCTCCACCCACGAAGGGTCCACAAAGAAGCAACCACCCACAAAGGGTCCACGAAGAAGCAACCTTGTCTATCCCACCATGGCCATCGCCCACACAGGACTTGCCTCACTAGTGGTAGATCTTCACGAAGTAGGCGATCTCCTTGCCCTTACAAACTCCTTGGTTCAACTCCACAATCTTGTCGGAGGCTCCCAAGTGACACCTAGCCAATCTAGGAGACACCACTCTCCAAGAAGTAACAAATGGTGTGTAGGTAATGAACTCCTTGCTCTTGTGCTTCAAATGATAGTCTCCCCAACACTCAACTCTCTCTCATAGGATTTGGATTTAGTGGAAAGAAGATTTGAGTGGAAAGCAACTTGGGAAGGCTAGAGATCAAGATTCATATGGTAGGAATGGAATATCTTGGTCTCACCACATGAGTAGGTGGTTCTCTCTCAGAACATATGAGTTGGAATGGTGTGTGTGTTCTGATGGCTCTCTCTTCGAATGAAGAGGAGGTGGAGGGGTATATATAGCCTCCACACAAAATCCAACCATTACACACAGTTTTCCAATCTCGGTGGGACCGAATCAACAAACTCGGTCGGACCGAAAATGTAAACCTAGTGACCGATAGAGATTTTCGGTGGGACTAACATGCAACTCGGTAGGACCGATATGGTTAGGGTTTGGGCATAACGTAATCTCGGTGAGACCGATTACACAAACTCGGTGAGACCGAATTTGGTAATTAGCTAACCAGAGAGTTGGTCAGGCAAACTCGGTGGGACCGATTTGCTCTTTCGGTGAGACCGAGTGGAACTCGGTGAGACCGAAAAGTTACAAAGGGGAAACACTGAGTTTACATTGCAATCTCGGTGGGACCGATTCGCTCTTTTGGTGAGACCGAAAAGTTACGAAAGGGAAACAGAGAGTTTGCAATCCCATCTCGGTGAGACCGAGATCCTTATCGGTAGAACCGAATATCTAGGATTTGGCAGTGGCTAATGACAAGTGAAACTCGGTGGCGCCGGATAGGAAGAATCGGTAGGACCGAGTTTGGCTTAGGGTTTAGGTCATATGTGGATATGGGAAAGTAGTTGAGGGTTTTGGAGCATATCACTAAGCACATGAAGCAAGAGGCTCATTAAGCAACACCTCATCCCTCCTTGATAGTATTGGCTTTTCCTATGGACTCAATGTGATCTTGGATCACTAAAATATAAAATGAAGAGTCTTGAGCTTTTGAGCTTGAGCCAATCCTTTGTCCTTAGCATTTTGAGGGTTCCACTTTCACATCCATGCCATGCCAATCATTGAGCTTTCCTGAAATAATCATCTGGGAATAGCATTAGCTCAATGAGCTATATGTTGTTATGAATTACCAAAACCACCTAGGGATAGTTGCACTTTTAGGGGGAATAAAGAGGCCGACAGCGGGCCTCACTCGCTACTCGTCCTAACCCAGGGGATCAGTGCCTCCGTGAGGGAGGATAAATAAGGGAAAGAATCTAACATTCCCTCTCCCATGGGAAGGAAGAGGACTACCTCTGAAGCTCCGGAAACTAAGGTTTCCAAACGGGAGAAGAGATCTTCACCAGAGGGTCCATCCTCGGAGGGTATTCTTACCGCACAATGTCCACGCAGGGATCAGATGTAACGGCCCATATGTAACCTGCCATATTTGTATTCCAACTCTTGCCATTTCTGGCACTAAGTTAAGATATTTCCTCGTTGTTGGGTTTTGTCTTCATTTTGTTTTTGTCTTTGTCATGCATATCATATCATGTCATCATGTGCATCACATTTGCATACGTGTCCGTCTCATGCATCCAAGCATTTTCCCTGTTGTCCGTTTTGCA
The DNA here is from genome assembly GCF_018294505.1 of Triticum aestivum. NCBI lineage: Eukaryota > Viridiplantae > Streptophyta > Magnoliopsida > Poales > Poaceae > Triticum > Triticum aestivum. The sequence goes on along the minus strand of NC_057800.1, from coordinate 165,956,050 downwards.
TTCCGGTTCTCCTATGTCCTCCGGTGTCCCCTTTTACTTCTTTTCATGTGCGGGTGTTAAACGTTCTCGGATTAGACTGAGACTTGCCAAGCGGCCTTGGTATACTACCGGTAGACCGCCTGTCAAGTTTCGTGCCATTTGGACTTCGTTTGATACTCCAACGGTTAACCGAGGAACCGAGAAGGCCTCATTTGTGTTGCATCCCAACACCTCTCCAAATTGGCCCAAAACCCACCTAAAACCCCTCCATCATCTTGGTCGTTCGATCACGATCGCGTGGCCGAAAACCGTGCTCAATTTGGAGCCTCCTAGCTCCCTCTACCTATAAAAAGGCATCTCCACCGAAATTCTCGAATCATTTCCACCCTAACCCTAGCCCCGCTCCTCTCCGTGCGCTGGACACGTCCGGTCCGCGCCGGACATCGTCGCCGCCGCCACTCACATCGCACCACATGTCCCCCACCGTCTCTCTCCTCCGCGCCCCGCCGCCAGGCCCGCCGGGCCCTGCCGCGGCCCTCCCGGCCCGGTCGACCGCCCCGCCAGCCCGCGACCGCAGCTCGTTCCCGAGCTGCTCGCGCCGCCTCTTGGCTCGCTCGCCGCCGGTGCGCTGCCGCCGGCGCCCCGCGCTCTCCGTCGCCCTCGGCGCCCAAACCCGTCGCCGCCGCCAAGATCTCCGCCGCCGCGGGCTCCTGCGCGCCTCGGCTCCACCTCTCGCCGGCCTTCCCTCGCCGTGGAGCCGGAGTGCCTCGCCGCCGTCCTTCGCTCAGCTTCGGCCACCGCCGGCGCCGCTCGCCGAAATGCCTCGCCGCCGACCTCGCCCGGATCTGGAGTTGGACCAGATCCACTAGTTCGTCCAACCAAACGGCGCCCTCCGTCCCGGATCTCGTCGTCCCGCACCGCTCCATCCCGTTGACTTCTCGGAGGGGTATAATTTTGATTAAGTCCCCAGATCTGCATATGTTCATGCCATATTAATCGCATCATAACTTTGCATCCATGGCTCCGTTTTAGGAGTGTAGCATATCAACTTGTTCGTCTCGATGTGTACTTCATTTCATTCCATTGCACCATGTTCATTTGAGCTCATCTTGATGCCCTAAATGCTGTTGCAAGAGTGCTATGCAATGTTAGTTTTAGATTCTTATCAGTAATTGGACATTTGTCATTTTTGCCATGATTGATGTGTGCCTCCTATGAACTTGAGCCCTACATGTGTTTTGAAGTATGCCATGCCATCTTTACAGGGGTGTATGCCATGTATTTTTGTGATCTCTGTGGTGACTAGCACAAGCATGCAAAGTAGCCCTCGTAATGTTGCTGATTTCAAGGACTTAGAAATCCTCTAAGTCATTTTCCTAATTATATTTTTATGCCATGTATCCTTGTTGCTACAGAGTGATCCATGCCTCTTTTGAGCATGTTCAGTAAGGATGATTTTGAGATAATGTTATGCTCTATCCATCCATGTCTTGGTTTGAAATTATGGAGCAACCTAGCTTGACTCAATCGAGCTCTACTTTTGCTATAAAATGTTCCTGACAGAACGTTTACGTGTTAAGCATTTTTGCCGAGGTTGTTATAGTTTATCCTTGCATGCTATGAGTGTTTTCTTGCCATGGATAGCTTATTTTATCATGTGTACTTGCTGGGTGTATGATTAGTTTGTCATGCAATGCCTTGTGGTGAGTGCATCGAGCTCACAAACATGCCTACATGAATCTGTTTTGCCATGTTCCAGTTTTCTGCTAAGTCTGAATCGGTTAACGAAAGTTGCTATGTTCACATGGTTGCCATTGTATTTTCTGATCCCTTTTGGCTTATGGTCAGTAAGGGACTTTTTTTGTATGATTTGAGTAGCTTCATGCCATGCTTTGCTTTGCCATGATATGTTCCTTTAGCATGTTGTTATCTTGATCTAAACATTGCTTCCTCATGTTAAATTCCTGACATGTGGCTATTTTCACTAAGTCTGTAACCTCATATCTTTTGCGCCATATTTGTTTTGCTTGTCATTTGCAAACCGTGCGTCCGATTCCGTTGATCTTTATATCGATTTTGACCGAAATCAACTTATCTTTACAGCGGCACTATTGGTTTTCCAAGTTGAGGCCTGGTTGAATCTTTCCTTTCCGAAGCATGCATACGCATCGCATATCACATCCCACATATCATGGCATGTTTTGCATCATGTTGCTTGCGCATTGCACCATGGTTGATTGTGTCTCCCTTTGCTTGTGTTCTTGCTTTGGGTAGAGCCCGGAGACAAGTACGTGATCGAGGAACCCGTTGAGTACGCTTACGAGGATCAAGCTTACGTCAACTCGGAGAACTTTGCAGGCAAGATGACCATACCCTCGAAATCACTTCTATCTTTGCTTGCTAGATGCTCGCTCTTTTGCTATGCCTATGCTATGATACCTAGCACTTGCTTATCATGCCTCCCATATTGCCATGTCAAACCTCTAACCCACCTTGTCCTAGCAAACCGCTGTTTGGCTATGTTACCGCTTTGCTCAGCCCCTCTTATAGCGTTGCTAGTTGCAGGTGAAGATTGGAGTTTGTTCCTTATTGGAACATGTTTATTGTTGGGATATCATTATTATATCTTGTTTAATTTAATGCATCTATACACTTGGTAAAGGGTGGAAGGCTCGGCCTTATGCCTGGTGTTTTGTTCCACTCTTTCCGCCCTAGTTTCCATCATACCGGTGTTTTGTTCCTTGATTTTGCGTTCCTTACACGGTTGGGTTATAATGGGAACCCCTTGACAGTTCGCCTTGAATAAAACTCCTCCAGCAAGGCCCAACCTTGGTTTTACCATTTTCCACCTAGCCTTTTTCCCTTGGGTTTTGCGGACTCAAGGGTCATCTTTATTTTAAACCCCCGGGCCAGTGCTTCTCTAAGTGTTGGTCCAACCCAGAGCACCGTGCGGGGCCGTCCCTTGGCAACTTGGGTTACGTTGGCTCCCGTACGCTTAGCTTATCCGGTGTGCCCTGAGAACGAGACATGTGCAGCTCCTATCGGGATTTGTTGGCACAACAGGTGTGTAGGATCTAGAAGTAGATGTGTCTAAGGGGGGGGGGAGGATTAGACACATAGTGCTAAAGTTGCAATCTTTAAGCTTTTTCGGTTTAAGTGGGGTTTAGTCACAATTTCAGCACACGCAATACATATCAAGCAAGCATGCAAAGAGTATATGAGCAGCGGAATGTAAAGCATGCAACTTGCAAGAATGTAAAGGGAAGGGTTTGGAGAGATCAAACACAATTGGAGACACGGATGTTTTTCCCGTGGTTCGGATAGGTGGTGCTATCCTACATCCACGTTGATGGAGACTTCAACCCACGAAGGGTAACGGTTGCGTGAGTCCACACAGGGCTCCACCCAAGGGCAACGGTTGCGCGAGTCCACACAGGGCTCCACCCACGAAGGGTCCACGAAGAAGCAACCACCCACAAAGGGTCCATGAAGAAGCAACCTTGTCTATCCCACCATGGCCATCGCCCACGAAGGACTTGCCTCACTAGCGGTAGATCTTCACGAAGTAGGCGATCTCCTTGCCCTTACAAACTCCTTGTCATTTTTGCCATGATTGATGTGTGCCTCCTATGAACTTGAGCCCTACATGTGTTTTGAAGTATGCCATGCCATCTTTACAGGGGTGTATGCCATGTATTTTTGTGATCTCTGTGGTGACTAGCACAAGCATGCAAAGTAGCCCTCGTAATGTTGCTGATTTCAGGGACTTAGAAATCCTCTAAGTCATTTTCCTGATTATATTTTTATGCCATGTATCCTTGTTGCTACAGAGTGATCCATGCCTCTTTTGAGCATGTTCAGTAAGGATGATTTTGAGATAATGTTATGCTCTATCCATCCATGTCTTGGTTTGCAATTATGGAGAACCCTAGCTTGACTCAATCGAGCTCTACTTTTGCTATAAAATGTTCCTGGCAGAATGTTTACATGTTAAGCATTTTTGCCGAGGTGGTTATAGTTTATCTGAGGGAGTCCTGGATTATGGGGTGTTCGGGTAGCCAGACTATACCTTCAGCCGGACTCCTGGACTATGAAGATACAAGATTGAAGACTTCGTCCCGTGTCCGGATGGGACTTTCCTTGGCGTGGAAGGCAAGCTTGGCGATGCGGATATTCAAGATCTCCTACCATTGTAACCGACTCTATGTAACCCTAACCCTATCCGGTGTCTATATAAACCGGAGGGTTGTAGTCCGTAGGCAATCAACTCCATACACAACAATCATACCATAGGCTAGCTTCTAGGGTTTAGCCTCCTTGATCTCGTGGTAGATCTACTCTTGTACTACCCATATCATCAATATTAATCAAGCAGGAGTAGGGTATTACCTCCATTGAGAGGGCCCGAACCTGGGTAAAAAAAATCGTGTCCCTTGTCTCCTATTACCATCCGGCCTTGACGCACAGTTCGGGACCCCCTACCCGACATTGGTGCTTTCATTGAGAGTTCCTCTGTGTCGTCGCCTTTAGGCCCGATGGCTCCTTTGATCATCAACAACGATACGGTCCAGGGTGAGACTTTTCTCCCCGGACAGATCTTCGTCTTCGGCGGCTTCGCTCTGCGGGCCAATTCGCTCGGCCACCTGGAGCAGATCGAAAGCTATGCCCCTAGCCATCAAGTTAGGTTTGGAAGCTTAAATTACACGGCTGACATCCGCGGAGACTTGATCTTCGACGGATTCGAGCCACAGCCAAGCGCGCCGCACTGTCTCGATGGGCATGATATAGCTCTGCCGCCGAACAGCGCCTTGGAGGCCGCGCACGCATCGGTTTCGACCATTAATTCGGAGCCTACTGCGCCGATCGAGGATCAGCGGTTGGACGCTGCCTCAGGGGCTGCAATCTCAGAGGCGATCGAGCCGAACTCCAGCCCCGCACTCCGCATGGCCCGTGACTCCGAGGAGCCGGATCCTTCTCCGAACTCCGCGCCCCCCGCGCCCCTGCCGATCGAATCCGATTGGGCGCCGATCATGGAGTTTAGCGCCGCGGACATCTTTCAGCACTCGCCCTTCGGTGACATCCTGAATTCTCTAAAGTCTCTCTCTTTATCAGGAGAGCCCTGGCCGGACTACGGTCAGCGAGGGTGGAATACGGACGATGAGGAAATTCAAAACCCACCCACCACCCACTTTGTAGCCACTGTCGACGATCTAACTGACATGCTTGACTTCAGCTCCGAAGACATCAACGGCATGGACAACGATGTAGGAGATGAACAGCAACCAGCACCTGTAGGGCGCTGGAAGGCCACCTCGTCATATGGCATATATATGGTGGATGCTCCAAAAGATGGATATGGTGATGGAACATTGGGGGATGACGCCCCCAAAAAACAGCCGAAGCGCCGGCGTCAGCGGCGCCGCTCTAAATCCCGCCAAAGCAAAAACGGTGATTCCGGCACGGGAGATAATACTACCCTGGATAGCTCCGAAGAACACCCACCTCAGCAAGATTCGGCACAGGAAGATGGAGAAGCCAACCCTCATGAGAAAGCGGCAGACCGAGAGGTCGAGGATGATAACTATACGCCTCCCTCCGAAGACGAGGCAAGCCTCGATGACGACGAATTCGTCATACCATCAGACCCCGCCGAACAAGAGCATTTTAAACGCAGGCTTTTAGCCACGGCAAGTAGCCTCAAGAAAAAGCAGCAACAACTTAGAGCTGCCCAAGATTTGCTAGCTGATAGATGGACTGAAGTCCTTGCGGCCGAAGAGTATGAACTCGAACGCCCCTCCAAGAGTTACCCGAAGCGCAGGCCGCTACCCCGATCAGAGGAGGAAGCACCTACATCACCAGCGCATGACATGGCAGACCGGCCACCTCGCGGCCGCGACAGAGAAGCCTCTCGGCCCTCCACCCAAGCCATGCCCCAACGCCGCTCAACTAAGGCACGGGAAAATGCACCCGACCTGCGAGACATACTAGAGGATAAGGCAAGACAAACAAGATCGATCTACGGATCGCGCAGGCACCCTACGGCATGTGACAATGATCTTCACTCCGGATACAACAAATCCGGCCGGGCCGAACACAACAGACATAGCTCTTCCGAGCTACGTCGTGATATAGCCTAGTACAGAGGCGCCGCACACCCGCTATGCTTCCCGAATGAAGTAATGGATCATAAAATCCTAGAGGGTTTCAAACCGGTAAACATCGAACCATACGATGGCACAACAGATCCGGCGGTATGGATCGAGGATTATCTCCTTCACATCCACATGGCATGCGGCGATGATCTACACGCCATCAAATACCTCCCGCTCAAACTTAAAGGACCGGCTCGGCATTGGCTTAACAGCTTGCCAGCAGACTCAATCGGTTCTTGGGAGGACCTGGAAGCCGCATTCCTCGACAACTTCCAGGGCACTTACGTGCGACCGCCGGATGCCGACGACTTAAGCCACATAATTCAGCAGCTAGAGGAATCGGCCAGACAATTCTGGACACGGTTCCTAACAAAGAAAAACCAGATAGTCGACTGTCCGGACGCAGAGGCCCTAGCAGCCTTCAAGCATAACATCCGCGACGATTGGCTTGCCCGGCACCTGGGACAGGAAAAGCCGAAATCCATGGCAGCCCTCACGACACTCATGACCCGCTTTTGCGCGGGAGAAGACAGCTGGCTAGCTCGCAGTAACAACTTATCAAAGAACCCTGGTAATTCGGATACCAAGGACAAAAGTGGCAGGACACGTCGGAATAAGCAAAAACGCCGCGTTAACAGCGACAGCAATGAAGACACGGCAGTCAATGCCGGATTCAAAGGCTATAAATCCGGTCAGCGGAAAAAGCCATTCAAAAAGAATACTCAGGGCCCGTCCAGTTTGGACCGAATACTCGATCGCTTGTGCCAGATACATGGCACCCCCGAAAGGCCAGCCAATCACACTAACAGGGATTGTTGGGTGTTCAAGCAGGCAGGCAAGTTAAGGGCCGAAAACAGAGACAAGGGGCTGCACAGCGACGACGAGGAGCCCAAGCCACCGAACAACAATGGACAGAAGGGCTTTCCCCCACAAGTGCGGACGGTGAACATGATATACGCAACCCACATTCCCAAGCGGGAGCGGAAGCGTGCGCTACGGGACGTATACGCGATAGAGCCAGTCGCCCCAAAGTTCAACCCATGGTCCTCCTGCCCGATCACTTTTGATCGAAGGGACCATCCCACTAGCATCCGTCATGGCGGCTTCGCCGCATTGGTTCTCGACCCAATCATCGACGGATTTCACCTCACAAGAGTCACGGCGGCAGTAGCCTGAACCTGCTTTATCAGGATACAGTGCAGAAAATGGGCATAGATCCCTCAAGGATTAAGCCCACAAGAACGACCTTTAAAGGCGTTATACCAGGTGTAGAAGCCAACTGTACAGGCTCAGTAACACTTGACGTGGTCTTCGGATCCCCGGACAATTTCCGAAGCGAAGAGTTAATCTTCGATATAGTCCCGTTTCGTAGTGGCTATCACGCCCTGCTCGGACGAACCGCATTCGCAAAGTTCAATGCGGTGCCGCACTACGCATATCTCAAGCTCAAGATGCCAGGCCCTCGAGGAGTAATTACGGTCAACGGAAACACCAAACGCTCCCTCCGTACGGAGGAGCATACGGCGGCTCTCACAACGGAGGTACAAAGTAGCCTTCTCAGGCAATTCTCCAGTCCGGCCATTAAAAAGCCAGGCACTGCCAAGCGCGCCCAGAGTAACCCACAGCAGGACCGCCTGACACACTCTGAGCAAGCGTAGCAATGCGGCCCCAACCCCAGCTTTCGCGACATAGCGAAACCAGTACCTCGCGTACATAACTACGCCCTTGAAATACCATGGGCACAGGGGAAGGGGCACAATAGCGGCATGCCCAAAATACGGCTTAAAACGTAGTAGGGGCTGCCGAATTCTTTTTTTTAATTTTTTCTTACTTTCAGGACTCCATACTTCGGACGACCTGTTTGGCAATTCGACTGCCGCACAAACGATGCAAGATCAAGGGAGGCAGACAAGCCATGCCGCATTATGGAACTCCCAGGTGGTCTCTGTTACGAGCGGTATACCTGTTTTTAATACAATTCCACGGCCTGCCCCTGGTCAGGACATACTGAATAGTCCAATATCTTTTGCTTACCGCACTATTTGTATCGTTCGGCTTTGATAAATAGCCTCTCTGGTATTCCCCCTAGCGCCGGACTCTGTGTTCGTCTCCTTCCTCTGTCCATTTCTTGCATTTTTCTGTCTTACATTTCTCTCCTTCCCCTCTTTTCTTTTATAGCCCTTAAAGGCTCATCTAGTGACGTGCCACTCGCGCTCATTAAACCTGGGGGCTTCTTTAACAGAAGCTTATTTATACGGGCTTCACGCCCAACACATGCGTCAAACTTCCGCATGTACCTTTTTCTTCACCATTATATGCATCGATATGACTTAAGTTTTGGCCAAGCTGGGTTGCCTGGCTCCTGTGCTTACCCCTACGTTCCCGATTGTTCGGCTAGGAGGTAAAGGGAGCACCTCTGCGATTGTTACTGCCGGGTCAGCCAGATGTGTACCTCAGACTGGGTGAAGCTGAAAGCTAGCGTTCTTAAGGGAATATTCGGTTGGTGAGATAAAAGATGATCTTTTTACTCATTTTATGTGCCCCCAGATGCTTTTTTCTGCGTCTTTTTACGCAGTCTGGACATGCACTTTAGGGCATGCCTCCCAGCGAAAGGAACCCCTAACGAAACTATTCTCTCTGGAAGATGTTTCTTACTAACCATGTAATATAACATAACTAGTTCGGCACTTGTCTGATAAAGCACTAATGACCCCTATGCCTGGTCTCCACGCATACCACGGTTCTTATATAACCGCTATGGTATTCGGACACACTCCGGACCGTCAAGTCCTGAGGTTGAAGCAAAAAGGTCGGCAACGACAAATGATCTACAATCCGGCTAGAAGGCATTACACATGTCAATTCAAAATTACATAGTCATTCTGACTGACTGTATTCCTCTTCTATACCATCTAACAGGCTGTCTAATTTATAGTCCAATTGCCTGGTTCGTTGTGCTGAGCGCCTCCCTCAAAGGACCCAACTATGGGAAAAAGAGCGCTCAGGTTTATCCCGAACACCCCAGCACTAGTGGCACGGGGGCAGAAGCCGACGACTGGCCATCTCTCAATTTTTGATAAACGGCCGCATAGAAAGTAATATTTTAAATTCAACAAGCATTGCTTAGCGCCTATGAACAAGTTTTCAGCGCACAGGATAAACACGAGCGAGTTCATTCAAAAATTACATCCTTGGTACATTCATCCGCCACAAGGCGGGCACCTTCAAGAACATCCTTGTAATAGTTCTCGGCCTAGCAATGCTCCTTCCCCGGCGGCGGCCCATCCCTAACAAGCTTCTCACCGGCCAGCTTACCCCAGTGCACCTTTGCATGGGCAAGGGCCCTACGGGCACCTTCGATGCAGACGGAGCGCTTGATGACCTCGAGCCTTGGACAGGCCTCCACCAGCCGTCGCACCAGCCTGAAGTAGCTCCCAGGAAGGGCCTCTCCGGGCCACAGCCGAACTATGAAGCCCTTCATGGCCTATTCGGCCACCTTGTGGAGCTCGACCAGCTGTTTCAGCTGGTCGCTTAAGGGCATAGGGTGTCCAGCCTCAGCATACTGAGACCAGAACACCTTCTCCGTCGATCTGCCCTCTTCAGCTCGGTAGAATGCGGCGGCGGCGGATACGCTGCGGGGGAGATCTGCAAATGCCCCTGGAGAGCTCCGGATTCGGGTAAGTAACAAGTAGTTTACTTTTATATTTCTACTTTGCATAAAGAATGCCTTACCCGCTGCTATCTTTTTCACCTCCTCCAACTCTTGGAGGGCCTTTTGGGCTTTGGCCTTGGCAGACTTGGCAGTCTCAAGGGCCACCGCGAGCTCAGACGCTTGCGTCTTTGACTCAAGCTCCAGACTCTCATGTTTTTTCATGAGAGCCTGAAGCTCTTGCTGCACCTCGCCGACACGGGCCTCAAGTTTCTCTTGCTCGGTGCGCTCCGTGGCCGCTTTCTTTTCGGCCTCGGATAGCGCCTACTTGAGTGTTGCCACCTCAGTCGTGGCCCCTACAATAAGCAGTACAATCCTATTATTTTTTGCAATCACGTCTTTTTATAGGCACTTTTTTCTGTAAGGTATTTCTTACCTTCTTTCTCCTCGAGCTGCCGTTTGGCAAGGCCGAGCTCTTGCTCGATCCGCTCGAGTCCCTCTTTTAGGGCACCCACCTCCGCAGTCAGTGCGGCGGTGGCTAGCAGCGAAGCCTGCATACGCATATTGACTCTTTATTGCTAGACTCCTGCGAAATTTAATAGATCCTCTATTCGGCTTTTCTTTCTGAACGCCAAACAGAGCATCAGGGGCTACTGTCTATGCGGTTATATTCTTACATATTTTTTACTTACCTCGAAGCCTGTTAGAAGGCTAGCGCAAGCTTCACTCAGTCCACTCTTGGCAGACCGAACCTTTTGGATCACCATACTCATAATAGTACGGTGCTCCTCGTCGATGGAGGCGCCGTCAAGCACCTCCAGCAGATTGTCTGGCACCTCCGGTTGGATGGAGGCCGCCGGCTCAGAAGGTTTGCTCCTCTTGGAAGGAATTCGCCTACCGCGGTCCGGAACTATTGAAGATTTCGGCGCGGTGCCCGGCACAAAGCCGGACTTGGAGCCCTGGGGGGTCTTGTCCCCTTTACTCCTGGAGTCCGGGAGGTCACCTTGCGGCTCCTCCAGGACCACCTCCTCCTGCCCCGGAGCTCGTTGCGACGCCACTTCGGCGTCATCCGCAGTGCGGGGGGAGACAGCGGGCGGAACTGAGTTCACGTCCGATGAATCCAGGGAGCCGCTCGACGACTCATTGAATTCGGCCCGGGGCGGACTGCATAATTACATTCGACATTAGGGAAAGCTGTGCAACAAAGGAACATCATGAGTTATTCTGATATCCGAACTTACGATTTCGCCGGACGCTTGGCCCTGCTTGGCCACTCCTCTTTGCCCTCTTCGGCGTTGGGGGCGTAGTCCGGCGGAGGGGTCTTCCTTTTCCTAGACCCCTCGGCCTCCCCCGTTGGGGCGGCCTTCCTCTTCTCTCCTCCCTCCGCTGGGGGGGGGGGAGAGTTTTCTTCTTCCTCCTCCTCGTTTTCATGGGAGGAGGGCGTCTCGGACTCGTCAGATGACGAGTCCGACACCACCACGTTGCGGGCACTCTTTTGAGTCCCCGTGGTCTTCTTCTTCTTGGCCTTCTTCTCCGGCACCACATAAGGCACCGGAACCAGCAGCTTCGCTAGTAGAGCTGGGGCTGGGTCTTCGGGCAGCGGAGCGGCACAGTTAATTGGTCCAGATATTGCCCGCCAAGCCTGTCAAAGGTAAGGGAGTTTAGATCCCGCATAGAGTCAAACTATGAAAAAAAGCTTAACATCCTGTACAAGGTGGAGATAGCTTACCTAGCTAGTGTGACGCTACGAGCTGTATCCGCGGTCCTCGAAAGCGGATGCGGGAGCCTCGGCGCCCTTGAATAGCACCTTCCAGGCATCTTCGTCCGTCGTGTCGAAGAGCTTGCTAAGGGTTTGGTGCTGCGCCGGGTCGAACTCCCACAGATTAAAATCCCGTTGTTGGCATGGGAGGATCCGGCGGACGAGCATAACCTGGATTACATTAACAAGCCGGATTGGCTTGTTCACCAGGGACTGGATGCATGTTTGCAATCCGGTCACCTCTTTTTCGTCACCCCACGACAGGCCCGTCTCTTTCCACGACATAAGCCGCGTGGGGGTCCGGATCGGAACTCGGGGGTTGCGATCCAGTTCGGATCGCGTGGCTCGGTGATGTAAAACCACCCAGATTGCCATCCCTTTAGGGTCTCCACAAAAGAGCCCTTGAACCATAGGACGTTGGCCATCTTGCCCGCCATGGCGCCTCCGCACTCCGCCTGGCTGCCACACACCACCTTGGGCTTGACGTTGAAGGTCTTGAGCCAGAGGCCGAAATGAGGGCTGACGCGGAGGAAAGCCTCGCACACGACGATAAACGCCAAGATGTTGAGGATGAAGTTCAGGGCCAGATCGTGGAAATCTAGGCCGTAGTAGAACATGAGCCCCGGACAAATGGGTGGAGTGGAAAACCCAGTCCGTGGAGGAAGTGGGGGAGAAATACTACCCTCTCATGGGACCTTGGGGTGGGGAGAAGCTGCCCCTCTTCGGGAAGCCGGTGCGCGATGTCCTTGGACAAGTATCCGGCCTTCCTTAGCTTCTTGACTTTGCCCTCCGTGACGAAGGAGACCATCCACTTGCCTCCCGCTCCGGACATTGCTGGAGAAGGTTGAGGTGGGAAGTGCAGGCTTGGGCGCTGGAGCTCGGGTGCGCAGGAGATGGATACGCAGTGGAGGAAGAAGCCATAGGTAAAAAGGTGGATCCTTGTCCCCTTATATGGGCGGATGCAGTTATGCGTCCCCACCTGCCTAATAAAACTCGCTTGCCCCTCAAGCGCCATGGTAAATGGCACGGTTGGATTACCCACGTCCGTATTGATGAGAATCCCGTAAAAAGGGCACACGATCTCTGCTTTGACAAGACGTGCCAAGGAAACCGCCTCGCAAAACATGCTGAGGTGGAAAAGTAAAAACGATTCGAGTAAAGAACTTGGCCATAGTGTGATGACGCACTACAGAATACATCAACAGATTTGATTTGTGTTAATATTATTCTCTCTATGGCAATATGTGGAAGCTTATTTTGCAGAGCCGGACACTACTCTTGGTGTTTACAATCTTTTATGAAGGACTTGGAGGAGGAACCCGCCTTGCAATGCCGAAGACAATTTGCGCACCGGACTCGTCGTCATTGAAGCCTGGTTCAGGGGCTACTGAGCGAGTCCTGGATTAGGGGGTGTTCGGGTAGCCGGACTATACCTTCAGCCGGACTCTTGGACTATGAAGATACAAGATTGAAGACTTCGTCCCGTGTCCGGATGGGACTTTCCTTGGCGTGGAAGGCAAGCTTGGCGATGCGGATATTCAAGATCTCCTACCATTGTAACCGACTCTATGTAACCCTAACCCTATCCGGTGTCTATATAAACCGGAGGGTTGTAGTCCGTAGGCAATCAACTCCATACACAACAATCATACCATAGGCTAGCTTCTAGGGTTTAGCCTCCTTGATCTCATGGTAGATCTACTCTTGTACTACCCATATCATCAATATTAATCAAGCAGGAGTAGGGTATTACCTCCATCGAGAGGGCCCGAACCTGGGTAAAAAACATTGTGTCCCTTGTCTCCTATTACCATCCGGCCTTGACGCACAGTTCGGGACCCCCTACCCGAGATCCGCCAGTTTTGACACTGACATTATCTTTGCATGCTATGAGTGTGTTCTTGCCATGGATAGCTTATTTATCATGTCTACTTGCTGGGTGTATGCTTAGTTTGTCATGCAATGCCTTGTGGTGAGTGCATCGAGCTCGCAAACATACCTCTAACCCACCTTGTCCCAGCAAACCGTTGTTTGGCTATGTTACCGCTTTGCCTAGCCCCTCTTATAGCGTTGCTAGTTGCAGGTGAAGATTGGAGTTTGTTCCTTGTTGGAACATGTTTATTGTTGGGATATCATTATTATATCTTGTTTACTTTAATGCATCTATACACTTTGTAAAGGGTGAAGGCTCGGCCTTATGCCTGGTGTTTTGTTCCACTCTTGCCGCCCTAGTTTCCGTCATACCAGTGTTATGTTCCTTGATTTTGTGTTCCTTACACAGTTGGGTTATAATGGGAACCCCTTGACAGTTCGCCTTGAATAAAACTCCTCCAGCAAGGCCCAACCTTGGTTTTACCATTTGCCACCTAGCCTTTTTCCCTTGGGTTTCGCGGACTCAAGGGTCATCTTTATTTTAAGCCCCCGGGCCAGTGCTTCTCTAATTGTTGGTCCAACCCAGAGCACCGTGCGGGGCCGTCCCTTGGCAACTTGGGTTACATTGGCTCCCGTACGCTTAGCTTATCCGGTGTGCCCTGAGAAGGAGATATGTGCAGCTCCTATCGGGATTAGTCGGCACAGCAGGTGGTCTTGCTGGACTTGTTTTACCATTGTCGAGATGTCTTGTAACCGGGATTCCGAGTCTGATCGGATTGTCCTGGGAGAAGGAATATCCTTCATTGGCCGTGAGAGCTTGTGATGGGCTAAGTTGGGACACCCCTGCAGGGATTTGATCTTTCGAAAGCCGTGCCTACGGTTATGGGCAGATGGGAATTTGTTAATGTTCGGTTGTAGATAACCTAAAACTTAACTTAATTAAAATGAATCAACAGCGTGTGTGGCCGTGATGGTCTCTTTTCGGCGGAGTCCGGGAAGAGAACACGGTCTCGTGTTATGCTTGAAACGTAGGTTGTTCTAGGATCGCTTCTTGATTATAGTTTCTCGATCGTGCCTTTGCCTTCTCTTCTCGCTCTCACTTGCGTATGTTAGCCACCATATATGCTAGTGCTTGCTGCATCTCCACCTCATACCTTTTACCTACCTATAAGATTAAATAGTCTTGATCGCGAGGGTGTGAGATTGCTGAGTCCCCGTGACTCACAGATTACTTCCAAAACCAGATGCAGGGACCGATGATACCGCTCCAGGAGATTCGACTGAGCTCAAGTGGGAGTTTGATGATGACTCAGGATGATACTACGTTTCTTTTCCAGACGATCAGTAGTGGAGCCCAATTGGGGCGATCGGGGACATTATGCATCTGGGGTTGTCTTTATTTTGGTTCCGTAGTCGGACCTTGATTGTATCTGGATGATTGTAATATTATATTTATGCATTGTGTGACGTGGCGATTGTAAGCTAACTATGTATCTCTTTCCTTATTCAGTACATGGGATGTGTAAAGATTACCCCTCTTGCGACATTGCTTGCGATGCGGTTATGCCTCTAAGTCGTGCTTCGACACGTGGGAGATATAGCCACATCGTGGGCGTTACATCAGCCCTCTACCGAGCTGTAAGTAATCAAAAAGTACTTAATAATGAAAATATCCTACCTTACTTCTGAAGATAATAACCGATGCTTATAAATTGTAGTCTGGATCGCAGCCCTTCTCGACAGAGGTCGTCTTCGGGGGATCTTTTTCCGGAGATGATGGAGAGCGAAACGCCTCCTCCTAACACCCCGCCTCCGGAGGCGGGCGACCCTGAAGTGTCATTGCGGAGGGTATCTCCTGATCCACCCAGGCCAGAGGATAACCCTTTGGTTACCCGGAATCCTCAGTATCCAGCTCCTAAGGAGAGCGGTGGCAAGAGTCCGGAACCGTACAGAGTGCGGTCGGACGCACTGAGGGATCTTCTGGGCATGCGGCCGTCTCAGAAGCGCATCGTACGCTGATGGGTACAGTAATTGAAAGGATTTCATCTGCTGAAAGCGGATTGCATGAAGCCTTTATGAGTCTGCTGAAAGGCTTTGAGGTACGTGAAATAGTGTATGTTTTTTATAGTACCGCACACGTTAGGTGTGCCCTATGCAGATAGTAGCCCCTGAGACTCTGGTTGTCGTCGAGAACGGCGGCAAACCGAGGATCATATTCCCAGGTAATAACCCGACTGCCTTTATGTGTAGGTGGCTAAGGCTTCAGTGGCTAGCCGGACTGATGAGTTTACCGAGCTAAAGCGGCAACTTGATGCGGCCGATGCCGATATCGTGCTTGTCAACCAGCGGCTTGACGAGGCACATGGTATGTGATTTCTCTGGTGATCGTCACATAATAAGAGGAGCATGATCTTTAATATGTTGTGACTGTAGATGGAGCTGCTACTGTGGAGACCCTTCGGGCGGAGCTTGCCCAAGCCAAGGAACAAGCAAGGAGTAGCAATGCGTCCGCTCTAAAGGCTGCCGAAGATTTGAGGGCCGAACAGGCCGCGCATTACGAGAGCAAGGAAAGAATAGCCAAAATGGCTATAGAGTTGAAAGATGCCGCTGACCGCTACCAGCTTCTTGAAGAAGAAAGCCAAGCGAAGGAGACGGACCCGGAGAAGGCCCTAGTGGTTGCTAAGGAAGCCCGCTCCAAAATGAGAGCGACGAAGGAGGAGCTGCATCAAGCTGCAGATACCGTGTCTGGGAAGCCCTTCTTGTTGCGGATGAAGTTCGGAGATCCGAAGTATGCTCCTCTTGACCGACTATGGAGTTCTACGGACGCCTATGTGAATTTTGCTGCAAGTGCTGCTGATGCGGCCGAGTACTTCAAGGATCGGAAAGATCACATAGTGGAACATCTGTTTTGCTCATAGTTTCATGCTCCAGGCCGTCCACTGCTGTTGAATGAGCGAATGGCCAAGTGGGCCGAGCTCCATAGATTGTCCAGACTTGCCATGAGGTCCGTTGTGGATCATCTATGGCCGGGAGGGCCAAGCCCGAATAGCTACTTTAGTTTAGTGCAAAAATTCCTTGGTGTTGTACCGCGCATCGATGCTATAAAGAGATCGGCATGCATAGAGGGTGCATTGATGGCCTTTGCCCGTGTCAAGACATACTGGGCAGAGATGGAGGCCACCACTTTTGCCACACAGGGTTCGGCCGTAGGCCGAGTGGCTGTCGAGCACTACTTTTAAGAAGTTCTTGAAGGCGCTCATTCGATAGAGGCTCGGTGCTCGAAGAGTATTATATTCTAGTGACATGTACTCCCATTGTAAAAACAAAGTTATATTGAGTTATCAAGGCTGTGTTTATACTTTTGCCTGAAAGTATTATGATGCCTCCTGTGCGGCCGTTTATGTATATATGTATATAACCCGAAAGTTTGCAGTCATCGGCTTCCGCCCCCACGCATATAATGCGGGGGTGTTCACCGAAAACGTGTATCGACACTTGATCCAACGTCTTGGTCCATTAAGGAGGTGGTAGCGCAGCGAACGAGGCAATCGGACTATATTGCTTTAACATTTTCACTTAGCCATAGGAGTTTGACGGTGGGGCTACTATATAGCCCCTGGTACTTCCGCGCTCGTCCAAATATGGGGCGCGTACGTACATGGCTGGGAAACGTCCCTTCGTTAATGCGGAGGAATCCCGAAGATTCTGCTGAGTCATCGACTGGTTGACCAGTCTCTCTCTATATCATGACAGTCAGTTTTCGGCTTTCTCTACTGAGGTGCTCATCCGGATGAACCAGGGCACAATCGCAGTAGTTCTCCCAGTGCTACCTTAGCCGATATGGCGGAACGTAAGGTACCAAAACGAGGGAGCCGGGCAAACCCAACATTTGACCAAAGACATGATTTGGAGCTGATGCATATAGGGCCAAACTCGCGACACCGAACACTCCCTAAGGTGTTCGGTCTTTATAACATATACTGGGCTGAACAATGCCCTTAATAATAAACCCCGTGTGTCCAGGTACATGCAATATCCTGATGTGGCCACATGCCAATAATGTTAGCATCCTTCTCGGTTGTGTAGAGTATTCGGAGGATGTGAGCAACAAGAGACAGTAAAAAGGTTTACGCAGGGTCTTAATCTAAAAAGAAACCTTTGGGCGGGTCCCTGCTGCACGTCTACGCCTGTGTCTCCGTTGTGCCGTGTCCTGGACGGATGTAGCACGATTGTCATCTGTAAAAGGAAAGAACTTAGGTGAAAGTTGCCCTGCCAAAAAAGGAATTGGTTATTATCAATGAACTATCAAAATTCAAGAGAAGTCAAGTTGAGCCGGGCTGGCCCTGATTACATGCGGGAAGCCCCTGGTATCGTCTATGAGGGTTTGATCATCAAACCAATCTCATGTATATGTAGTGGAGCGTCGGACTCATCTAACCGTGTCCGTGGTCTTAACGACCTATCATTTTTTTCTTGTTGGTGAGGCCATCTAGTTCGCGGTTGTTAAAGCCACCGCATCCTCTTCCGTACGTGAAAAGCGTTCAATATTTCCGCTAATTGTGATGATGCCACATGGACCGGGCATCTTAAGCTTGAGAAAAGCATAATGCGGTATTGCATTAAAATGAGTGAAAGCCGTTCTTCCGAGTAGTGCTTGATAGTCACTTCGGAATGGAGCGACGTGGAAAGTTAACCTTTCACTTCGGAAGTTATTGGGAGAACCGGATACAACCTCTAGCAGTAGAGAGCCCGTACAGCAGGCCTCTTGGCCTGGTATTACTCCCTTGAAGGTAGTATTTCCGTGGCTTATTTGTGTCGGGTCTATCCCCATTTTGCAGACTGTGTCCTGATATATCAGATTGAGATCACTACCGCCGTCTATGAGGACTCGTGTGAGATGGTACCCGTTCATTATTGGGTCTAACACCAAGGCCGCCAATCGTTTGTGCCGGATGCTTGACACGTGATCCCTGCGATCAAAAGTGATCGGGCAGACCAACCAGGTGTTGATCCTATGGGTGACGGGCTCTATGGCGTGTGTGTCTCGGAGTGCATGTTTGCTTCTCTTCTTCGTCACATGGATCACGTTTACCATTTTAACCTCTGGTGGGAATTTTTCATGTCCTCCGTTTCTTTGCTGGCGAGGTTCGTCCTCGTCTTCGCTTGGTGTCTCTTCCCCTTTGTGTTCGGCGTTTAGCTTACCGGCCTGCTTGAAGACCCAACATTCTCTGTGGGTGTGATTTGCAGCTTTGTCGGGGGTGCCATGAATCTGATAGAGCTTGTCAAGAATCTTGTTTAGGCCAGATGGTCCTTCTCTGCTGCCTTTAAAAGGCTTTTTTTGCTGACCTGGTCGAGAGCCCCCGAATCCGGCGTTTACCGCCGTATTATCTGGGCTACCTTCTTTATTTCGACGCTTGTTTTTGTTGCGTCGTGGTTTTCCATTGCCATCCCTGACTTCGGATGTGCTTGGGTTGCTGGTGCTGCTACGGGCTAACCAGTTGTCTTCACCCGCGCAAAAGCGGGTCATGAGACTTGTTAGGGCTGCCATTGTTCTCGGTTTTTCTTGGCCGAGGTGTCTAGCGAGCCATTCATCTCGGACGCTGTGTTTAAAAGCTACTAAGGCGGACAGTCAACAATTTGGTTCTTCTTGGTGAGGAACCTGTTCCAAAGCTTTCGGGCAGACTCTCCGGACTCTGCGGAGGTCGGATGTAAGTCCCTTGGAAATTAGCCTGAAAAGCGTCCTTGAGCTCCCCCCAACTTCCAATTGAGTTTTCAGGGAGGCTTTTCAGCCTGTGCTGAGCTGGTCCTCTGAGCTTGAGGGGTAAGTATTTAATGGCATGGAGATCATCTCCGCGAGCCATATGGATATGGAGGATAAAGTCCTCGATCCAGACTCCAGGGTCTGTGGTCCTGTCGTACGCCTCTATGTTCACTGGTTTGAATCCTTCTGGGAATTCGTGATCCAGCACCTCATCTATGAAACATAGGGGGTGTGCGGCACCCTTGTATTGGGACATGCCATGGCGTTCGGACGGTTGTCATATTCAGTTTTGATTTTGTGCCCGAGTGCGCTTCCTAGATCCATAGATGGATCTGGTCGCACCGGATTTTTGGCGCAAGTTCACAGGTAGATCGTGTGTTGACTTATGTTTGACTTTGTTGGCCGCTCTATCGTGGTCATAAGGTGGTGGATCCGGCCGGTTGGCCGTGTCATTTTTTGGCTGCGTGGGCTCTAAGGCCTCATCGTCGAATTCAGATAATAGCTTGCGCTTTGGATAACTATTTGTGTGGTAACTTCCACCATACTTTGTTTCGTTGTCGAGCACTTTGTTCCACCTGCTGTTGAGCGTATCTTGTGCGGCCTTAAGCCTTTGCTTCTGCTTCTTCAGGCTCCTCGCTGTGGCAATAAGCCTTCTGCGGAGGTTCTCTTGCTCCAAATGCATTTCCAGGATGATATGTGCCTCTTCGTCCGAACTATTTTCCTCCCGAGACATGGTTTGATGAGGTTTATCCTTGGCGTCGCCTTGTTCGGACGCCGGATCCGCACTATGTTCGCCGTTTGCATCTTCGCCGTGCTCTGCCACCGGGGCGGTGCAGTCGCCGTTTCTTCTAGAGTCGACTGGACTGTTATTTCCTCTTGCACTGTTATCGCTGTTTTTGCTATGGCGGGACTTAGAGCGGCGCCACATACGTCGGTGCTTGGGTTGCTTGGAGGGGGCATCCTCCGCTGTCTCTTCGCCATTGCCCTCTTTAGGTGTATCCACCATGTATATGTCATGTAATGAAGTGGTTGTACGACGCCCTGTGGGCGCTGGTTCCTGTTCGTCTCCTGCATCTTCGTTCATGCCGTCGATGTCTTCGGAGTCGAAGTTAAGCATGTCGGTTAAGTCATTGACAGTGGCAACCAAGTGGGTGGTGGGTGGGCAGCGAATTTCTTCGTCATCCGCATCCCATTCTAGCCGAACATAGTTCGGCCAAGGTTCCCCTGACAGGGAGAGAGACCTTAATGAATTTAGCACATCACCGAAAGGCGGGTGCTGAAAGATATCCGCGGAGGTGAACTCCATGATCGGCGCCCAGTCAGGTTCAATGGGCACGGATATAAGCAGCTCGGAGTCCGTGGGCGGGGGTGAATCCAGTGGTTCGGCAACACGGCTCTCGCAAGGGGTGAAGTCAGCGTCTGGCTCTATCGCCACTGAGAGCACGACCTCTGTGGTGGGTGTCGGTGTCAAAACCGGCGGATCTCGGATAGGGGGTCCCGAACTGTGCTTCTAAGGCGGATGATAACAGGAGGCAGGGGACACGATGTTTACCCAGGTTTGGGCCCTCTTGATGGAGGTAAAACCCTACGTCCTTCTTGATTTTTCTTGATGATATGAGTATTACAAGAGTTGATCTACCACGAGATCAGAGAGGCTAAACCTTAGAAGCTAGCCTATGGTATGATTGTATCTTGTCCTATGGACTAAAACCCTCCGGTTTATATAGACACCGGAGGGGGCTAGGGTTACACAAGGTCGGTTACAAAGGAGGAGATATACATATCCGTATTGCCTAACTTGCCTTCCATGCCAAGTAGAGTCCCATCCGGACACGGGACGAAGTCTTCAATCTTGTATCTTAATAGTACAACAGTCCGGCCAAAGGATATAGTACGGCTGCCCGGAGACCCCCTAATCCAGGACTCCCTCAGTATCCCCTGAGCAGGCTTCAATGACGATGAGTCCGGCGCGCAGTGTTGTCTTCGGCATTGCAAGGAGGGTTCCTCCTTCAAATACACCATGGAAGAGTTTGAATACAAGGATAGTGTCCGACCCTGCAAAATAAGTTCCACATACCACCGTAGAGAGAATACTACTTCCACAAATCTAATCTGCTGACACGTTTTGATAGTATGACATCACTTCATGGCCCGGTTATTATTCGAACCGCTTTTTCTCAACCAGCTCCGCACATATCGCGAGGCGGTTTTCTTGATACGTCTTGTCAAAGCAGAGATCGTGTTCCCCTTATCACGGGATTCTCATCAATATGGACGTGGGTAACCCAACCGCGCCATCAATTGCGGCGCCTGGGGAATAAGCGGTTTTGCCAGGCAAGTGGGGAGACTCATCACCTCCTCTGCCCTTATAAAGGGACAAAGATTTACTTTTTATACCCACGCCTTCTTCCTTCTCGCTTACCTATTCCCGCACACTCGAGCTCTAGCGCCCAAGCTCGTGTTCTTCTTCTCAAACCACTCCAAGCATATCTGGAGCAGGAGGCAAGTGGATGGTTTCCTCCATCACGGAGGAGAACATCAAAAAGTTACGAGAGGCCGGATACCTAGCTGCGAATATCGCGTACCGGCTGCCGAATGCAGGGCAGATCGTCCCAACACCCGAACCCCATGACAGGGTAGTTTTTCTTACCCATTTCGTCCGCGGACTGGGATTTCCTCTCCACCCGTTTGTCTGCGGGATCATGTTCTACTACGGGCTGGATTTTCATGATCTGGCCCCCAACTTCATCCTCAACATCTCGGCGTTTATCGTCGTGTCCGAGGCCTTCCTCCGCATCAAGCCCCACTTCGGCCTATGGCTGAAAACCTTCAATGTCAAACCGAAGGTGGTGGGTGGCCAGCAAGCAGAATGCGGAGGCGCCATGGTGGGCAAGATACCTAATGTCACCTGGCTCGAGGGTACCTACGTGGATACCATAAAGGGGTGGCAATCGGGGTGGTTCTACATCACCGAGCCGCGTGACTCCAACTGGGTGGCGGCCCCCAAATTTCGATCCAGAATCCCCACGCGGTTCACCTCCTGGAAAAAGAAGGGCCTGTCCTAGGGCTCTTCGGTAGAGCTGGCCGGACTCCAGACCTGCATCCAGAACATGACGACCAAGAAAATCAAGCTCCTCAACGTGGTCCAGGTTATGCTCTTCTGCCAGATCTTTCCGTGTCAACGACGGACATTTGTTTTGTGGGAGTTCGACTCAGCCCAGCACCAGATGCTGTGAGAGCTCTATGACACGATGCACGAGGACTTCTGGAGGGTGTTGTTCAAGGGCGCCGAGATGCCTCCCTCCCTCACCGAGGATCACGGACTCAGCGCAAAGCGCCGCGCCCATCCGGTAGGCTTTTATATCTCTCAGGGTATTTACGTGCCCTAGTCTGGTTATGTGCTGGATCTAAGCTTTCATGTCATTAACAGGACTGGATAAAGACAACGGAGCAGCTTGATTGCCCAGCCCCCTGCCCAAAGATCCTGCAAACGCTCTTCTAATGAAGATTCTGACTCCGGCATCTTACGAGGTGCCAGAAAAGACGGCCAAGAAGAAGGCCGCGGGGACCCGAAAGGGTCTTCGGCGCAAGGTGGTTCTATCGGACTCATCGTCCGATGAGTCCGACACGCACTCCTCCCACGGAAATGAGGAGGAGGACAAAAGTTCTCCCCCCAGCCAAGGGAGACAAGAAAAGGAAGGCCGACCCATCCGGGGAGGCCGAAGGGTCCAAGAAGGGAAAGACCCTCCCTCTAGACTGTGCCACGACGGCCGTCGACAGCGGCGATGAGTGGCTACCCAGGGACAAGCCCCTGGCGATGTCGTAAGTGTCCAGACACCATAGCACTTCATGGTATGTTTTATTGTACTGCCTTTGCTCATGCCGAACATGATTATGTAGTCCGGCCCGAGCTCATCTTGACGTACCCTCGTCGAGCGGCTCTTTGGGCTCGTCGGATATGAACAAGGGTTCTCCTCCGACGGCTTCCACCCCTTGCCCTACGGACAACACCGAGGTGGTGTCTCAAAAGGCACCGACCCAAGGGGAGGTGATCCTGGGGGCGCCTCACGGCGACCTCCCGGACCCTGAGTACCAACGGAGCGAGGCTCCTACGGGCTTCGAGTTCGGGTCCCAGCCGGACACTGCACCGGAACCTTCTATGGTTCCGGACTCTAGCAGGCGGTCCCCCATTAAGGGGGGCTGAGGGAGTCCGGGATTAGTGGTCTCCGGACAGCCGTACTATATCCTTTGGCCGGACTGTTGGACTATGAAGATACTAAATTGAAGACTTCGTCTCTTGTCCGGATGGGACTCTACTTGGTGTGGAAGGCAAGCTAGGCAATACGGATATGGATATTTCCTCCTTTGTAACCGAGCTTGTGTAACCCTAACCCTCTCCGGTGTCTATATAAACCGAAGGGTTTAGTCCGTAGGACAACAACAATCATACCATAGGCTAGCTTCTAGGGTTTAGCCTCTCCGATCTCGTGGTAGATCAACTCTTGTAATACTCATATCATCAAGAATAAATCAAGCAGGACGTAGGGTTTTACCTCCATCAAGAGGGCCCGAACCTGGGTAAAACATCGTGTCCCCTGCCTCCTGTTACTATCCGCCTTAGACGCATAGTTCGGGACCCGCTACCCGAGATCCGCCGGTTTTGACACCGACATTGGTGCTTTCATTGAGAGTTCCTCTGTGTCGTCGCTGTTAGGCTTGATGGCTCCTACGATCATCGATAGCGATGCAGTCCAGGGTGAGACTTTTCTCCCCGCACAGATCTTTGTGTTCGGCGGCTTCGCACTGCGGGCCAACTCGCTTGGCCATCTGGAGCAGATCAAAAGTTACGCCCCTGGCCACCAGGTCAGGTTTGGAAGCTTAAACTACACGGCCGATATCCGCGGAGACTTGATCTTCGACGGATTCGAGCCCCTACCTTGTGCGTCACACGGTCACGATGAGTACATTTTAGCTCTACCATCGGACAGTGTTCAGGAGATCGCACCGGCAGCCGCTCCGACCCTCAATTCGGAGCCAGTTGCGCCATCCATGGAGGGGTGATGGACCCCGCCACGGAGGCCTTATCCTCAGCGGCGATTGAGCCGAGCATCGACCTTACCCTGCACGAGAGCCGTGTTGTCAAACTGCCGGATCCTTCTCCAGCCACAGACTCCGAACCGCCTGTGCCCATTCCTAGCGAATCCGATTGGGCGCCGATCATGGAGTTTACCTCCGCAGATATTTTTCAGCACTCGCCCTTTGGCGACATACTGAACTCATTAAGGTCTCTCTCCTTGTCTGGAGGATCCTGGCCGAACTATGTCCGGTAGGATTGGGATGCGGATGACGAAGAAATTCGCTGCCCACCCACCACCCATTAGTAGCCACTGTCGATGACTTAACCAACATGCTCGACTTCAACTCTGAAGACATCGACGGTATGGACGACAATGCGGGAGACGAAGAGGAACCACTGCCCACAGGGCACCGGACAGCCACCTCATCACACGATATATACATGGTGGACACACCCAAAGAAGGCAATGGCGACGAGACAGCGGAGGATGACCCCTCCCAGAAGCAACCCAAGCGCCGACGTCAGCAGCGCCGCTCCAAGTCCCGCCAAAGAAAAGGTGGTGATACCGGCACAGGAGATAATAGCACTCTGGATAGTGCTGAAGATGGCAATAATCCCCTCCAGCATGATTTAGGGCAGGAGGATGGAGAGGCCAGCCCTCCTGAGAGAGCGGCAGATGAGGAGGATGATAATTACATGTCTCCCTCTGAAGACGAGGCAAGCCTCGACGATGACGAATTCGTCGTGCCAGAGGATCCCGTCGAACAAGAGCGCTTCAAGCGCCGGCTTATAGCCACGGCAAATAGCCTTCATAAAAAGCAGCAGCAGCTTCAAGCTGATCAAGATCTGCTAGCTGACAGATGGACTGAAGTCCTGGCGGCCGAGGAATATAAACTCGAACGCCCCTCCAAGAGTTACCCAAAATGCAGGTTACTACCCCGACTGGAGGAAGAAGCGCATGACGTGACTAACCGGCCACCTCGTGGCCGCGACAGAGAGGCATTCCAGCCAAAAGCTCAGCCTGCACCCCGACGCCATTCAAATAAAAAGGCATGGGGAAATACGTGAGACCTCTGAGACGTATTGGAGGACAAAGCAAAACACGCAAGATCGATCTACGGATCGCGGGGGTGCGCCACTACGCGAGACAATAATCGTCACGCCGGATACAGTAAAAGTTGTCTGATTTCGGGTTCCGGCAGACCCTTGAGGTTCGAACACTGGGGTGCGCGCGGAGATTTCGCCTTCTACCTACTTGCACCCCTCCGCCTCGCTAAGATCTAAGCTATGGAAAGAACAGCACAAGAGACACAGGGTTTATACTGGTTCGGGCCACCGTCGTGGTGTAATACCCTACTCCAGTGTGTGGTGTGGTGGATTGCCTCTTGGGCTGATGATGATGAGCAATACAAGGAAGAACAGCCTCGCGAGGGTCTGTTCTTGGCTGGGGGGATGAACTGCTAGGAGGAGTTCAGTCGCCCTTCTCTCTCTCACTCTCTCTCTCTCTGTGTGATACTACTCGATCTGGTCCTAGCTAGTTTCTCTCTTGGCTTCTAGATTCTCCCTTCTTTATTGCCCCCCTACCCTAGGGGTGGCTAGTCCTATTTATAGGCAAAGGCCCTGGGCCTCTTCCCAAATATTGAGCGGGAAGGGCACCAACAATTGGCCATTTTGAAGGGGAACATCTGGTACACTTATCCTGACTAAAGTTGGTCCTTGCCTGCCAAAGGCTCTGGTGGTGACGCTGGCTTGGGCTCCACAATGACTTCCTCCCTGCCGTTGGACTGGTCTTGGTCTCGTTGCACCAAAACGGGTGCCTTTACTTGATGCTCTCGCCTGCGCTTGCTCCCTTTGCACCAAAGAGGAAAGGAGGACACTGCGCGGGCTGGCGCCCGCCTGGCGCCCTTGGTCGTCATGGCTTGCATCACGGGCACCTCATGAGGTACCCCACCTTGATCTCTCCGCCTCCTCGCAAGCCATCCTGATGAGGCCGTGCCTGAGGAAGCTCCATGTCGTCCGCCCAGCGAGGCTTGGCCCCTCGCGAGGGTCTTGGGTCTGTGTTGATGAAGATGGGCCGTGCTGGGCCCCTCCTCGAGCCACGCCATAGGCCGCAGGCAGGCAAGTCTGGTGACCCCCATTCCTAGAACGCCGACAGTAGCCCCTGGGCCCAAGGCACGCCCGGACTAGGCCGTGCAGGGAGGCGAAAGGGCAAGAACTAAGCGCCGCGGGCCCTAACAGCCTGCGGCCTTGGGCGCCGCGTGGCGGTTGATTGGATGTGGGTGACTCCACTTCCCCACGGCGCCTCGGCAACTGCATGGATTGGACAAGTCCCTGCATGCAAAGCAGGTCATGATTACCTGCGATCGTGGGGGCCGACGGTTGGCCCTCGCCGGCTATAAGTACGGAGTGGCGCGTGCCCTTCCAATTCATCCCCCCTTGCTTCTCCTTCTTCTTCATGGCTTCGTCGAGGAGGTTCTCGGCCGCAGAGAAGGGGAAGGCTCGCTAGGTTGAGCCTGCCTCTTCCCCACCCAAGCACGGCCGAGGGCGCCCTCGCAAAGATCCTGTGGCCTCCACAGCAGCTCCCCGCGGCCGTGGAGATGATTTCCAGCATGGTGACGGGCGGACTACTGCGGCCGGGGGCGCGCTTCGGTCACGCGTTCCCCTAGGCTACGCTTTCGCGCTGCAGAGGTGCTGCCGGAGTTTGTTGTGTGGTCGGCTGAGCCGACTAGCACCCGGCTTCAACTTCCTCGCTTCCTCCTCGGCGAGCTCCCGGCCGGCGCCCCGGGCGGCCTCTGGCTTCTGGCAGACGGCTGCTGCAGCCGGGCCTCATGGGCTTCACTGGAGGTCTCCGCGGCCGGGAGCCTGGTCTTGACCCGCGGTTGGTAGACGTTTGCCCACGCGCGTGGCCTGAGCCGTCGGTGCACCCTGCACTTCAAGTTTGACGGTGATGCCACCCTCTACGTGAGGGTGTTTGGGGAAGATGGTCGCTGCGCAGGGTGCTGCCCTGAGGACGACGACCGCGGCCGGGGACCCAGCCCCGGCGATGATGGAGAGGACAGTGCACGTGTGATTGGCGGCTCTTAGGGTTCCCCAAGCTTCACCGGTTCTTCTTTAGGCGGCGACTCTTCTAGCGGTGGACGCGGTCAGCCTCCACACCGTCGTACCTGCTTGGGAGGTGGTAGCGCGTCTGCCTGCCGTCGTGCCTCGGTGAAGCGCGAGAGGGAGTCTGCCTGAGCCCCGGAGGCAGCTCGAGTCTTCCCTGCAGGCCGGTGTGAGGCGAGCTGCGCCTGATTTGTTCTTTCTTTTCCTTTTTCCTGGGTAAAAAGACAGTAGCGTGGAGCCCCGCGGGGGTGTGTTTGGGTTATTGCTGTTAATCATCGCTTTGCTTCCGTTATCGTGCCTTCCGGCTACGTGCCCGCGTGTGGATAGTTCCCGGCCCCAGCCGTGGGGGGGGGGGGCGACCGACCCAGGCCCTGTGTTCGTGTTGCGGTGCCCGTGGGGGACGGACTGGAGGGGTGCTCCTGTAATGGACCCAGGTCGCGAAACCTTCGAACGACTAGGACGGAAACACTCACGAGGGCGCTCGGCTGCCCCCCTCGCGAGGCCTTGCATAAGAGAAATCGAGGCAGGAGAGTGAAAAGTCGAAGAACCACAAGTCAAAGACGGCAACAGCTTCAATAAAACTTAGAATGAGAATGAACAAGCCAACTGCGGTAAGCAAATGAAAAAGCCGCGTCCGGCACCTAATCTAGTCTTCGACGTCTTCTGACCAGCGCAGAGCTAAGTGTTGCCACTGGGCGTGGGAGGGAGCCCCAGGGCCTGAGGCCGGCGCTCCTGAGACTCCGGGGCGTGTACAACCCCAACTCATTATTACGTGAGAGTCTCACGGGCGGCGAGCTTCACAGGTGTTGGCCTTCTTCACAGGCTCCGGGCCTTTCTTGGGGGGAGCAGGCTTCATGGGCATTTGCCCTCTTCACAGGCTCCGGGCCTTTTCCCAAACACGACAACTTCACAGGCATTCGCCTTCTTCACAGGCTCTGGGACTTTTCCAAAAAGGATAATCTTCACAGGCATTCACCTTCTTCACAGGCTCTGGGCCCTTTCAAAAAAGGATAATCTTCACATGCATTCGCCTTCTTCACAGGCTCTGGGCCTTTTCCAAAAAGGATAATCTTCACAGGCATTCGCCTTCTTCACAGGCTCTGGGCCTTTTCCAAAAAGGATAATCTTCACAAGCATTCGCCTTCTTCACAGGCTCTGGGCCTTTTTAGGGGTAGAACCTCCGGAGGTGCTGGATGTTCCATGCGTTCTGCACCAGCACCCCCTCCTGAGTCTCCAAGCGCGTGGAGCCAGGCCTGGAAACATGAACAACCTTGAATGGGCCCTCCCACATGGGAGAGAGCTTGTGCAGTCCCTCCCTGGAGAGAACCCGCCTGAGCACAAGGTCGCCTACCTCGAGAGTTCTGGGGCGGATGTTGCAGTAGTGATATCGTCGCAGTGCTTGTTGGTACCCCGCCGCTCGTAGCGCGACCGCTCGGCGACGTTCCTCCCCCAGCACGAGGTCCATCCCTGGCATGGCGTTCTGTTACGCCTCGTCGAACGCCAGGACCCGTGCGGAGCGACGTCTGACCTCGCGAGGGAGGACCGCTTCGGCTCCGTAGACCAGGAAGAATGGGGTCTCTCTAGTCGGCTTGGTCGCGGTTGTGCGGATGGACCACAACACGGACTGAAGCTCGTCGTACCAACCTCTGCCGCAGGCCTCCAGCTTCTTCTTGAACGTACTGGTCTTGAGGCCCCTCAAGACCTCTGTGTTGGCTCGCTCGGCCTGGCCGTTTCTTCGGGGGTGCGCCACCGAAGCGTAGCATATCTGCGTTCCAAGGTTAGCACAGTATGTTTTGAAGAGGTTACTAGTGAACTGCGAAGCGTTGTCTGTGATAATGCGGTTCGGCACCCCGAACCGGCTCACGATGCCCCTGATGAACTTGACCGCGGAACCCGCGGGGATGGTGCGGACGGCCTCTACTTCAGCCCACTTGGTGAACTTGTCCACGGCGACGTAGAGGTAGCGGTAGCCCCTGGCTCCCAAGGAAACGGCCCCAGGATGTCCAGCCCCTAGACTGCGAATGGCCACGAAAGGGGTATAGTCTGCAGGCCTCCTGCCGGCTGATGGATCTGCTTGGCGTGGAACTGGCAGGCCTCACAAGCCTTCACCAGTTCGACGGCGTCATTGAGTGCGGTGGGCCAATAAAACCCACTGCGGAACGCCTTGCCGACAAGGGTCCGTGATGATGAATGATGTCCACAGTCTCCGCCGTGTATATCTTCCAGCAGTTCCTTTCCTTGCTCCCTGGAGATGCAGCGCAGCGATACATCATTGGTCGCTTCCGGTAGAGCTCTCCATCCTTGATGCAGTATGCCGTGGCCAGCCGTGCCACACACTCCGCTTCCTCCTCCTTCTCCGGCAGGGTCCCTTGTGTTAAGTAACTCCGGAGCTCCGTGATCCAGCACCCTCCTGGGGTTCCATCGTCAGGAGCAGGCGTGCTCCTGAGGCCGGGCCACAGACCGGGGCTCCTGAGGCAGGTGGCTGGGGGAGCTCCTCCCGAGGCTGAGCCGTGTTTGACAATGACGGCAGGGCTGAGGGATTCAAGAGCCACTCCTCAAAGATGCCAGGCTCCTGAGGTAACCGCCTGGACGCTCGTTTGGCGATGTCGTCGGCCTCCTGATTGGTGCCACGAGGCACATGCTGCAACTCCAACCCCCAGAACTGCTTCTCCATCCCGCGTACCTCCGCAAGGTAGGCTTCCATGTGCTCATATTTCGGCTCGTACACCTTGTTGGAGAAATTGACAAGGAGCTGCGAATCGCCCTTGATGGTGAAGCGTTTCACCCCAGGGCAGCTGCGGCCTTCAAGCCCACTACTAGACCTTCATAATCCGCTATGTTGTTGGAGACCTTTTCACCTTGCTGGAAACAGAGCTGTACAGCGTAGTAGAGCTTGTCCTGAGTGGGCAATATGAGCACCACCCCAGCCCCAGCGCCATGCCTGGAGAACGCCCCATCGAAGTACATGACCCAGCCTTCTGGGGCCTCGCTTCCCGGGGAGAGGGACCGATCCTCCTTGGCCTTGAGGCCTGGGGCCTCCATCAATTCTGCCACAAAATCCGCTAACGCTGCTCCCTTGATGACTGGTCGTGTTGAATTCGAGCTAAAACGCTTGCAGTTCTATGTTCCACTCAGCGACCCTTCCGGCTGAGTTAGGGCTCCTGAGCATTCTCTCCAAGGGGTATGACGAGATGACCTTGATGGGGTGACCCTGAAAATAGTGCCGCAGCTTGCGCGAGGCCACCAGTAGCGCGAGGAGGAGCTTCTGAGGCATGGGGTACCATGCCCTCACGTCCTGCAACACCGTGCTGACGAAGTACACTGGGTGCTCGACGAGGTTGTGTGTGTCAGTGCTGGTAACGCCCCCCGAAGACCATGGCACCTCCTGAGGCGATGGGGCCTCCGGAGGCTGGCCATCTGGGAGAGGGGCCCCTTCCGCCTCCGGTGCACTCCTCTGTGGCGGCTGATCCTCCTTAGCCGCGGTGGCGGTTTCTGTGGGCCTTCCTTGTTCCTGTTTTGCCTTGTCCCGGGCTGCTGATGTGGTTTTGATTCGACGCTCCTCCCTAACCGCCACCAGGGCTGTGTTGGTGGAGTAGGGAGTGGCGGCGAGGTAAAGCACCAGGGGCTCTTGAGGGCGCGGAGCCACCATGACCGGAGGGCTGGTCAGGTATCTCTTGAGATCTTGGAACGCCTTGTCGGCCTCTTCAGTCCATTCGAAGGGCCCCTTTTTCTTCATTAGCTGGAAGAAGGGCAGTGCTCGCTCCCCCAACTTGGAGATGAAGCGCCCTAGCACGGTCACGCGCCCAGTGAGCTTCTGCATTTCTCTGAGGGTCTTTGGCGGGCTCATGTCGTCGACCGCCTTGACCTTTTCCGGGTTAGCCTCGATGCCTCGGTGGGACATGAGGAAACCCAAGAGCTTGCCCGAGGGGACTCCGAACACACACTTCTCTGGGTTGAGCCGCAGGTTCACTGTGTTGAGGCTCGCGAAGGTTTCCTCCAGGTCTTGTATCAGGGTCCTGGCCTCCTGAGACTTCACCACTATGTCATCGACGTAAGCCTCGACATTCTTCCCGAGCTGCGGGCCCAAGGTGATGTGCATCAGCCGCTGAAAGGTCGCCCCTGTGTTACGCAGCCCAAATGGCATGCATGTGTAGCAGTACACCCCACACAGGGTTAGGAAGGTTGTCTTTTCGACGTCTTCTACCGCCCTCTTGATCTGATGATACCCAGAGAAGGCATCCAAGAAGCATAGCAGGTCGCATTCTGCGGTGGAATCGACGATCTGGTCGATGCGGGGGAGCGGGAACGGATCTTGCGGGCATGCCTTGTTGAGGTTGGTGAAGTCGACACACATGCGCTCCTTCCCTCCCTTCTTTGGCACAACGACAGGGTTGGCCAACCAATCCGGGTATCGGACCTCACGAATGACCCCAGCGGCTTCTAGCTTGCGGGTCTCTTGGACGATGAAGGCCTGCTTTTCTATGGACTGCCGCCTTGCCTTCTGCTTCACAGGGCGCACGTTGGGCACACGTTGAGGTGATGCTCGATTACGCTCCTAGGGATCCCCGCCAACTGGTCAGGCTCCCAAGCGAATACCTTCTTGTTCGCGCACAGGAACCTGACCAGGGCCTCCTCCTGCTCGGGCTCAAGGTTGGCGCCTATGGTGAAAGTGGCATTGGTGGACCCGTCCTCATCGATGGGTATCTGCTTGGTTTCTGCCTTGTCTTGGGTGAACAACTGTTTCTTCTTGGCGGGTGCAGCCCCCTTGGGCTCGGGGGTCTCCGAGTCGGCGGGCTGTGCTGCCGCCGCCGTCTTGAAGGCGAGCTCGAGCACTCCCAGCGCGTCTCTGGTGTCCCCGTGCACGGTGAGGACACCGCTGCTCTCGGGCATCTTCATGAGGTTGTACGCTGGGTGCGTCGCGGCCATGAACTGGGCCAGCGCTGAATAGCCGAGGATGGCGTTGTAGGGGAGGCCGATGGGGGCGATTTCGAAGTCGACCAGCTCCGTGCGGAAGTTGTCGTAGGTGCCGAAGGTTATTGGGAGCTGGATCTGTCCCAAGGAGCTGGATGACCCGCCCCCAACGCCTGAGAAGGGCCGGCTGGGTTGCAGCTGTTCCAGGGGTATGTAGAGGAGGTTGAAGGCCTCAACCGAGAGCATGCTGAGGCCCGCGCCGCCATCGATGAGAGTTGTGGTGACGGCCACCTGGCAGATGGTGGGGGTGCACCGCATGGGGAGCGCACCCGAGCAGGCCGAGTTGGAGGCGTGGAAGCGATGCTGACCCGGCGGATGAACGGCTTGACGTGGTGACTTGTAGGCAGCGCCTGCGAGCCGCCCAGGAGGGCCGCGACGACCGGGGGTGTTGGTGTAGTGTGGTGGGCGAGGAAGAGGCTGCGGAGCTCTTCCCAAGAGGCCATGGAGGCTGCCGGCAGGTGGAGCAGCCATGCGTGCGGAGCGCCGGTGAGGGCCATGGGAAGCCAGTTGGCCATGACCCTATCATCACCTCCAGCTTCGAGAATGGCCTCCTCGTACGCCAGCAAGAAGGCCAGCGGATCAGTCACGCCGCTGTAGCGCGGCGGTGTCATTGGCTTGAACTTGTCTGGCCACCGTACCCGTTGCAGGGCTGGGGCCAGGGCTCGGAGGCCCCTGGCCCCCATGCTGGCGCCGGCGGCCGGTGCGGGTGACGCGCTACTCATCGCGGGGTAGGTCGTGGCGGTGGTGGAAGGGAAAACTCCGGTGCACCCCTACCCGGCGCGCCAAATGTCGGATTTCGGGTTCCGGCAGACCCTTGAGGTTCGAACACTGGGGTGCGCGCGGAGATTTCGCCTTCTACCTACCTGCACCCCTCCGCCTCGCTAAGATCTAAGCTATGGAAAGAACAACACAAGAGACACAGGGTTTATACTGGTTCGGGCCACCATTGTGGTGTAATACCCTACTCCAGTGTGTGGTGTGGTGGATTGCCTCTTGGGCTGATGATGATGAGCAATACAAGGAAGAATAGCCTTGCAAGGGTCTGTTCTTGGCTGGGGGGATGAACTGCTAGGAGGAGTTCAGTCGCCCTTCTCTCTCTGTGTGTGTGATACTACTCGATCCGATCCTAGCTAGTTTCTCTCTTGGCTTCTAGATTCTCCCTTCTTTATTGCCCCCTACCCTGGGGGTGGCTAGTCCTATTTATAGGCAAAGGCCCTGGGCCTCTTCCCAAATATTAAGCGGGAAGGGCACCAACAATTGGCCATTTTGAAGGGGAACATCTGGTACACTTATCCTGACTAAAGTTGGTCCTCGCCTGCCAAAGGCTCTGGTGGTGACGCTGGCTTGGGCTCCACAATGACTTCCTCCCTGCCGTTGGACTGGTCTTGGTCTCGTTGCACCGAAACGGGTGCCTTTACTTGATGCTCTCGCCTGCGCTTGCTCCCTTTGCACCAAAGAGGAAAGGAGGACACTGCGCGGGCTGGTGCCCGCCTGGCGCCCTTGGTCATCATGGCTTGCATCACGGGCACCTCGTGAGGTACCCCGCCTTGATCTCTCCGCCTCCTCGCGAGCCAGCCTGATGAGGCCGTGCCTGAGGAAGCTCCGTGTCGTCCGCCCCGCGAGGCTTGGCCCCTCGCGAGGGTCTTGGGTCTGTGTTGATGAAGATGGGCCGTGCTGGGCCCCTCCTCGACCCACGCCGCAGGCCGCAGGCAGGAAAGTTTGGGGACCCCCGTTCCCAGAACGCCGACAAAAGTCAATTCGGCCGGGCTGAGCACAGCGGGCAAGACTCATTGGAGCTGCATCGCGATATAGCCTAGTACGGAGGCACCGCACACCCCTTATGCTTCACAGACAAATTAATGGATCATCAAATCCCAGAGGGTATCAAACCCGTAAATATAGAATCATACGACGACACAACAGATCCTGCGGTATGGATCGAGGATTTCCTCCTGCATATCCACATGGCACACGGTGATGATCTACACGCCATTAAATACCTCCCACTCAAACTAAAAGGACCAGCTCGGCATTGGCTCAATAGCCTGCCAGCAGAGTCCATTGGCTGTTGGGACGATCTGGAAGCCGCATTCCTCAACAACTTTCAGGGCACTTATGTGCGACCACCAGATGCCGATGACTTGAGCCACGTAATTCAGCAGCCAGAGGAATCAGCCACGCAATTCTGGACACAGTTCCTAACAAAGAAAAATCAAATCGTGGACTATCCGTATGCAGAGGCCCTAGCAGCTTCCAAGCACAACATCCACGACGAGTGGCTAGCCCGGCACCTTGGTCAGGAAAAGCCGAAATCTATGGCAGCCCTCACGACACTCATGACCCGCTTTTGTGCGGCAGAAGACAGCTGGCTGGCTCGCAGTAATAACATATCAAAGAACCATGGTACTTCGAATACCAAGGACGGCAATAGCAGGTCACGTCGCAACAAACATAAGCGCCGCATTAACAGTGATAATACTGAGGATACATCAGTCAATGCCGGATTCAAAGGCTCTAAACCCGGTCAGCAGAAAAAGCCATTCAAACGAAGCACTTCGGGCCCGTCCAGTTTGGACCGTATACTCGATCGCTCATGTCAAATACACGGCACCCCAGACAAGCCAGCCAACAACACCAACAGGGATTGTTGGGTGTTCAAGCAGGCCGGCAAGTTAATTGCCGAAAACAAAGATAAGGGACCACATAGTGATGATGAGGAAGAGCCCCGGAAGCCGAACACCGGAGGATAGAAGAAGTTCCCCCCACAAGTGTGCACGGTGAACATGATATATGCAACCCACATCCCCAAGAGGGAGCGGAAGCGTGCGCTCAGGGATGTGTATGCGTTGGAGCCAGTCGCCCCAAAGTTCAACCCATGGTCCTCCTGTCCGATCACCTTCGATCGCAGGGACCACCCCACTAGTATCCGTCATGGTGGATTTGCCGCACTGGTCCTAGACCCAATCATTGACAGATTTCACCTCACTCGAGTCCTTATGGATGGCGGCAGCAGCCCGAACCTGCTTTATCAGGACACAGTGAGAAAAATGGGTATAGACCCCTCAAGTATCAAACCCACAAAAACGACCTTTAAAGGCGTCATACCAGGTGTAGAGGCCCATTGCACAGGCTCAGTCACACTGGAAGTGGTCTTCGGATCCCCGGATAACTTCCGAAGCGAAGAGTTAATCTTCGATATAGTCCCGTTCCGCAGTTGTTACCATGCATTGCTCGGGCAAACCGCATTTGCGAGATTCAATGCGGTACCGCATTATGCATACCTCAAGCTCAAGATTCCAGGACCTCAGGGGGTCATTACAGTTAATGGAAACACAGAGCGCTCTCTCCAAACGGAGGAGCACACTGCCGCCCTCGCAGCGGAAGCGCAAAAGCAGCCTCTTAAGGCAATCCACTAGTTCGGCATTTAAGGACCCGAACACCTTCAAGTGCGCCCGGAGTAATCGGCAACAGGACCGCCTGGCACGTTCCGAGCTCACATAGCATTGCGGCCCCCACCCCGGTCCCAACCAAACGGCGAAATCCGTGCCACACGTACATAATTACGCATTAAAAATACCATGGGCATAGGCGGGGAGGGGGCACAACGGTGGCATGCCCCAAGTCGCGGCTTAAAGCACACTAGGGGCTTCCAGCTTTGTTATTTTTCTCTTTCAGGACTTCAATCTCTGGAAACCCTGTCCGGCAGCGTGCTTGCCGAACACATGATGCAGCATCCAAGGAGGCAGAAAGCTACGTCACACCACGGAACTCCCAGGTGGATTATGATAACGAGTGAAATATTTGCTTTACTACCATTCCTCAGCTTGCCCTTGGAAGGGACATGTCAAACAGTCCTTATTTTTGCTTATCGCTCAACTTGTATCATTCTGCTTTAACGCACCCTTTTTGAATAAAAATGCATAGCATTAAGACTATTATTGCATTCTTCTTTATATATATATATGTTAATTTATGACATCCAACACCCGTAAACTCTGGTACGTCCAATACGCCAGGGGATTAAGCATACCCCATAATATGGTGTGAGAAGTCCGAACACTTTCGACAATGCGGCACCCCGAACTTACAACATTATATGCATCAGCTCCGAATCATGTCTTGGGTCAATACTTGGGTTTGCCCGGCTCCCATGTTTCGGTACCTTACGTTCCATTATATCGGCTAAGGTAGCACTAGGAGAACTACTGCGATTGTGCCCCGGTTCTGCTGGGCTAAGCACCTCAGTAGAGAAAGCTAAAACTGCCTGTCATGATAAGGCGAGAGACTGGTCGCTGTTCGAGAGGTTTCGAGTCCCTAAAGGCTTATGCTGCTTAGAGCGAGGAGTCGGCCCTGTCCGGCTTAAGGCGTGTATCGCGCCCCGAATTTGGCCTTCCGAATACTAGGGGCTTCGCCGAAATTTAAAATTATACAATTCTATGGCTAAGTGAGAGTGATAACGCATTATAGTCCGATTGCCTTGTTCGTTGTGCTGAGCACCTCCCTCGAAGGACCCAACAATGGGAACAAGAGTGCTCAGGTTTATCCCGAACACCCCAACACTCGTGGCGTGCGGGCAGAAGCCGACGACTAGCCATCTCTCAGATTTGATAAACAGCCGAATAGAAGGTAATATTTTAAATTCAAACAAGCGTTGCATAGCGCGTATGAACAAGTTTTCATAAATACAGGATTACATGAGCTAATTTACTCAAACATTATATCTTTAGTACACTCGTCCGCTACGAGACGAGCACCCTTCCGGACACCCTCATAGTACATCTCGGGGTGGCGATGCTCCTTGCCCTCCGGCGGCCCTTCCTTAATCAGCTTCACGGCGTCCAGCTTGGCCCATTGCACCTTCACACGCGCGAAAGCCAGACGTGCACCTTCGATGCAGACGGACCGCTTGATGACTTCCAGCCGTGGGCAGGCATCCACAAGCCGCCTCACCAGGCCGAAGTAGCTGTTGGGAAGGGCGTCGCCAAGCCACATCTGGACTATAAAACCCTTCATGGCCTGTTCGGCCGCCTTGTGCAGCTCGACCAGCTGCTTCAGCTGGTCACTCAGAGGCATCGGGTGTTCGGTCCCAGTATACTGAGACCAGAAAGCTTCTCCATTGAGCTTCCCTCCTCGGCCTGGTAAAACTGTGCGGCATCCGACATGCTGTGGGGAAAATCTGCGAATGCTCTTGGAGAGCTCCGGATTCGGGTAAGTAACAGGTAATTTACTTTCACATGCTTGCTTTGCATATAGAATGCCTTACCCGCCGCTATCTTCTTCATCGCATCAATCTCCTGGAGGGCCTTTTGGGCTTCGGCCTTGGCATTCTTTGCGCTCTCAAGGGCCACGGCAAGCTCGGACTCTCGCGTCTTCAAGTCAAGCTCCAACGCCTCGTGCTTCGTCACGAGAGCGTGGAGCTCTTGCTGCACCTCGCCCACCCGTGCCTCGTGCCTTTCCCACTCGATGCGCTCCTTGGCCGCTTTGTTTTCAACCTCGGACAACGCTTGCTTCTGGGTCGCCACCTCGGTCGTGGCCCCTGGCAAATTTACGATAATCCTGTCATTTTGCAATCGCTTTCCTTTTATATAGATCCATAGACTAGGTACTACTTACCTTTGTTCTCCTCGAGCTGCCTCTTGGCAAGGCCGAGCTCTTCCTTGGACCCTTTAAGGTCCTGCTTCAGTG
Source organism: Triticum aestivum (assembly GCF_018294505.1). Lineage (NCBI taxonomy): Eukaryota > Viridiplantae > Streptophyta > Magnoliopsida > Poales > Poaceae > Triticum > Triticum aestivum. Next base: position 165,918,043 of record NC_057800.1, on the reverse strand, counting down.
CGGCGACCTCCGTAGTCAGTGCGGCAGATGCCAGCAGCGAAGCCTGCATACGCATATAGACATACTTATATTAGACTCTTGCGATATTGTTTGATCCTCTGTTCGGCTTTTCTTTGTGAACACCGAACAGAGCATCAGGGGCTACTGTCTATGTGGTAACATTTCTCCTATATTTCAAAAACTTACCTCAAAGCCTGTTAGAAGGCTAGCACAAGCTTCAGTCAGTCTGCTCTTGGTGGACAAAACCTTATGGACCACTGCACTCATAATAGTGCGGTGCTCTTCGTCAATGGAAGTGCTGCGAAGCGGTCCCAGTAGATTGTCCGATGCCTCTGGATGGGCAAAGGTCACCGGCACAGGCGTCTTGCCCCTCTTGGAAGGAGGCCGCCTGCCCGAGTCCGGAAGCACTGGAGGTTCCGGCGCGGTGTTCGGCTGAGGGCCGAACTCGGAGCCCTCGGGGGCTTTGCTCCCCCTGCTCCCGGATCCAGAAGGTCGCTTTGAGGCGCCTCCGGGACTGTCTCCCCTCGACCCTGTGCCTCTTGAGACAACACCTCGGCGTTGTCCTTATGGCAAGGGGAGGTGGCGGTCGGAAGTGGATCGCTATCCATATCCGACGAGCCCAGGGAGCCGTCCGACGAAGATACGTCGATATGGGTTCAGGGCGGTCTGCACAATCATAATTCGGCGTTAGGAGAAGCGGCACGACAAAGGAATGCTATGAGTTACTCTGGTATCCGAATACTTACGACTTCGCCAGGGGCTTGGCCCTGAGCAGCCACTCATCTTCGCCTTCGGCGGCGGCGGTGGAGTAGTCCGGAAGGAGAGTCCTTCCCTTCTTGGACCCTTCGGCCCCCCAGTAGGGGCGGCCTTCCTTTTCTTGTCTCCCTCGACTGGAGGGGGAACATCTTCATCTTCCTCCTCGTCTTCGGGGGAGGAGTGTGTCGCGGAGTTATCGGACGATGAGTCCTATAACACCTAGCGCCGGGAGCTCTTTCGGGTTCCCTTGGCCTTCTTGGTCTTCTCCGGCACTTTGTAAGGAGCCGGAGTCAGCATCTCCGACAGGAGAGCGTCCGCAGTGTCTTCGGGCAGAGGGGCCGGACAGTTAATCTGCCCCGACGTCTCCACCCAGTCCTGTCAAAGGCATGGAGATCAGACCCCGCACATGGTTAAGCTAGGGGAAATAAATATCCTACTGGATGTATAGAACTCACCGAATGCGCTCGGCGCTTCCGCTTAGCCCGCGGTCCTCGGTGAGAGAGGGAGGGACCTCGGCGCCCTTGAACAACACCTTGTGCGTCGTGTCGAAGAGCTCGCTCAGAGTCTGGTGCTGGGCCGGGTCGAACTCCCACAAGTTGAAGTCCCGTTGTTGGCACGGGAGGATCCGGCGGATGAGCATGACCTGGACTATGTTAACAAGCTTGAGTTTCTTTCTTGTCATGTTCAGGATACATTTCTGGAGTCCGTCCAGCACCACCGATGAACCCCACGACAGGCCCTTCTCTTTCCAGGAAGTGAGCGTGTAGGGAATCCGGATCGAAACTTGGGGGCAGCCACCCATTTGGTGTCACGCGGCTCGGTGATGTAGAGCCACGCCGATTGCCACCCCTTTATGGTCTCCATGAAGGAGCCTTTAAGCCATATAACGTTGGGCATCTTGCCCAGCATGGCTCCGCCACATTCTGCTTGTTGGCCGCCCACCACCTTCAGCTTGATATTGAAGGTCTTTAGCCATAAGCCGAAGTGGGGGCGGATGCGAAGGAAAGCCTCACAGACGACGATGAACGCCGAAATGTTGAGGATGAAGTTCGGGGCCAGATCATGGAAGTCCAGCACGTAGTAGAACATGAGACCGCGGACGAATGGATGAAGGGGAAACCCCAGTCCGCGGAGGAAGTGGTGGAGGAAAACTACCCTCTCATGGGGTTCTGGGGTAGGGACGATCTGCCCCGCAGCAGGCAGCCGCTGCGCGATATTTGCGGCTAAGTATCTGGCTCTATGCAGCTTTTTGATGTGTTCCTCCGTAACGGAGGAAGCCATCCACTTGCCTCCTGCTCCGGACATGTTTGGAGGAGGTTGAGGAGAAATATGTGTACTTGGGCATTGGAGCTCGAGTGCGCAAGAGTGGATGAGCAAGGAGGAAGAAGGCGTGGGTAGAAAAAGGTTAAACCTTGTCCCTTTATAAGGGCAGCCGAAACTATGCGCCCCCACTAGCCTGGTAAAACTGTCTTATCCCCCAAGCGCCGTAATCGATGGCGCCGTTGGGTTACCCATGCCCGTATTGATGGGAATCCCGTAATAAGGGGGACACAATCTCTGCTTTGACAAGACGTGTCAAAAAACTGCCTCGCGTTATGTGCGGGGCTAGTTATGGGAAACGGTTCGAATGATCACCGGGCCATGGCTTAATGTCATGTTGCCAAAACGTGTCAGCAGATTAGATTTGTGGAAATATTATTCTCTCTGCGGAGATATGTGGAACTTGTTTCGCAGGGTCGGACACTATCCTTTTATTTGAACTCTTCTGTGGTATATCCGGAGGAGGAACCCGCCTTGCAATGCCGAAGACAACACTGTGCGCTGGACTCATCGTCATTGAAGCCTGGTTCAGGGGCTACTGAGGGAGTCCGGGATTAGGGGTCTCCGAACAGCCGGACTATATCCTTTGGCCGGACTCTTGGACTATGAAGATACTAAATTGAAGACTTCGTCTCGTGTCCGGATGGGACTCTACTTGGCATGGACGGCAAGCTAGGAAATACAGATATGGATATTTCCTCCTTTATAACCGACCTTGTGTAACCCTAACCCTCTCCGATGTCTATATAAACCGAAGGGTTTAGTTCGTAGGACAACAACAATCATACCATATGCTAGCTTCTACGGTTTAGCCTCTCCGATCTCGTGGTAGATCAACTCTTGTAATACTCATATCATCAAGAATAAATCAAGCATGACGTAGGGTTTTACCTCCATCAAGAGGGCCCGAACCTGGGTAAAACATCGTGTCCCCTGCCTCCTGTTACCATCCGCCTTAGACGCACAGTTCGGGACCCCCTACCCAAGATCCGCCGGTTTTGACACCGACAGGGGCCAACCATCCGTGCCGGTGTCCTCTGTCCATCCAGAGGCACCGGACAACTTGCTGGAAGCACTTCACATCGCTTCCATTGATGAAGAACACCGCACTATCATGAGTGCGGTGGTCAAGAAGGTTCAGTCTGCCAAAAACGGTCTGACCGAAGCTTGCGCCAGCCTCCTAACAGGCTTTGAGGTAAGCATTCAAAATATAAAAATATTACCACATAGATAGTAGCCCCTGATGCTCTATTCGGCGTTCGCAAAGAAAAGCCGAATAGAGTATCAAATGATAACTCAGGAGTCTAATTAGAGTATGTCTATGTGTATATGCAGGCTTCCCTGCTGGCCGCTGCCGCACGTACTGCGGAGGTCTCTGCACTGAAGCAGGCCCTGAAGCGGTCCGAGGACGAGCTCAGCCTTACCAAGGGGCAGCTCGAAGAGAGCAAAGGTAAGATATACCCTAGTTTATATAGTTAAAAAGAAGTTCGGTGTAAAGTAATAGGATCATCATGAATTTGTTAGGGGCCACAACCGAGGTGGAGACCCTGAGGAAGGCGTTGTCCGCGGCCGAAGACAAAGCGGCCAAAGAACGCATTGAACGGGAGAAACAAGAAGCCCGAGTGGGCGAGGTACAGAAGAGCTCGAGGCTCTCGCCAAAAAGCACGAGTTCTTGGAGCTTAACTCCAAGACGCGAGAGTCCGAGATCGCGCATGCGCTTGAAAGTGTCTGGAGCGGGTAAGGCATTCAATATGCAACGCAAGCATGTGAAGGAGACTTTCCTTTTTCTTACCCGAGTTCAGAGCTCTCCAGGAGCGTTTGCAGATCTTCCCCGCAGTGTGCTGGATGCTGCAGAGTTTTGCCAGGCTGAGGAGGGCAGCTCAATGGAGAAGTTGTTTTGTTCTCAGTATACTGGGACCGAACACCCCGTGTCCTTGAGCAACCAGCTGAAGCAGTTGGTCGAACTTCACAAGGTGGCTGAACAGGCCATGAGGGGCCTTATAGTCCGGATGTGGCCTGGCGAGCCCCTGTCCGGCAGCTACTTCGGTCTGGTGAGGCGGCTGGTGGAAGCCTGCCCACGGCTTGAGGTCATCAAGTGGTCCGTCTGCATCGAAGGTGCACGCATGGCTTTTGCCCGAGCGAAAGTGCACTGGGCGAAGCTGGTCACCATGAAGCTTGTGAAGGAGGGGCCGCTGGAGGGCAAGGAGCATCGCTGCCCCGAGAATTACTATGAGAGCGTCCTGAAGGGTTCTCGCTTAGTGGCAGATGAGTGTGCCAAGGGTGTAATCTTTGAATGAACATGCCCATGTGATCCTGTAATATGAAATGAGTTCTTTTGCACCATGCGACGCTTTCTTAATTTAAAATATTACCTTCTGTGCGGCCGTTTATAAAATTTGAGAGTTGGCCAGTCGTCGGCTTCTGCCCCCATGTAACTAGTACTGGGGTGTTCGGGGTAAATCTGAACACTCTTTACCCCATTTTGGGTCCTTCAAGGGAGGTGCTCAGCGCAACGAACCAGGCAATCGGACTATAGTGCTTTATCACTCTCACTTAGCCATAGAAGTCTATGATTTTAAATTTTTGGCGAAGCCCCTGGGATTCGGAGGGCCAAATTTGGGGTGCTATACACGCTAAGCCGGACAAGGCCGACTCCTCGCCCGAAGCGGAAAAAGTCTTTAAGGACTTGAGACCTCTCGAATAGCGACCAGTCTCTCGCCTTATCATGACAGTCAGTCTTTGGCTTTCTCTACTGAGGTGCTCGTCCGGAAGAATCGGGACACAATCGCAGTAGTTCTCCCATCGCTACCTTAGCCGATATAGCGGAACGTAAGGTACCAAAGCATGGGAGCCGGGCAACCCAACATTTGACCCAAGACATGATTCGGAGCTGATGCATATAATGACATAAGTTTGGGGTGCCGCACTGTCGAAAGTGTTCAGACTTCTTGCACCGTATTACGGGGTAAACGAGAGCCGCTGGCGTACTGACCGCACCCGAGCGTGCAGGTGCAGAATGTCATAACTGGACATATAAGAGAAAGAGAAAAACTTATATAATGCAATGACAGATGAATAATATGCATTGTTATTTGAATAATACGTTGAAGCGTACTGGTACAAGTAGTGCAATAAGCATAAAGTAGGACAATTCAAAATGTCCTATCCCATGGCAAGCTATGCATAAATAGTGAAAAGCGGGTACATCAATTATTACTAGAGACCACCTCGCGGTTCCCATGTTCATCCTAGCTTCTTGCCGCCTTGGTTGTTGCTTCCGGGATGTGTCCGGCAATCGGACTGCCGAAAAGGGCTTCCGAAGAGTTAGGCCCTGAAAGAGAAAAGGAATGTCAAAGGTATACAACCCCTGGTGTGGTTAAGCCACAATGCAGGGCGTGTCCTGATTGTGCCCCCGCCTATGTCCATGGTATTTTCAATGTGTAGTTATGTACGCGCGGCACGAATTTCGTCGCTGCACTGGGACTGGGATGGGAGCCGGATTGCTAGGCGAGCATTTATCGCGCCAGGCGATCCTGTTGCACATTGTTCCGGACTCGCTTGAAGGTGTCCGGGGGCTGTAACGCTGAATGAGTGGTCTGCCTGAACATGCTGCTTTGTGCCTCTGCTGCAAGGGCCACAGTGTGCTCTTCTGTACGGAGCGAGCGTTCTGTGTTTCCATTTACTGTTATGACCCCGTGGGGTCCTAGCATCTTGAGCTTGAGGTATGCGTAATGGGCACTGCGCTGAATTTTGCAAATGTTGTCTGTCCGAGCAGTGCATGATAGCCACTGCGAAACGGGACGATGTCGAAGATTAACTCTTAGCTTCGGAAGTTATCCGGTGATCTGAAGACCACTTCCAGTGTGATTGAGCCTGTGCAATGAGCCTCTACACCTGGGATGACGCCTTTAAATGTGGTTTTGCTGGGTTTGATCCTTGAGGGATTGATACCCATTTTTCGCATTGTATCCTGATAGAGCAGGTTCAGGCTGCTGCCGCCGTCCATAAGGACTCGAGTGAGGTGAAATCCGTCAATGATGGGGTCTAGGACCAGTGCGGCGGATCCTCCATGACGGATGCTAGTGGGGTGGTCCCTGCAATCGAAGGTGATCGGACAAGCAGACCATGGGTTGAACTTCGGGGCGACGGGCTCCATCGCGTAGATGTCCCTTAGTGCACGCTTCCTCTCCCTCTTGGGAATGTGGGTTGCATATATCATGTTCACTGTCTTCACTTGTGGGGGAAACCCCTTCTGTCCTCCTGGGTTCGGCAGCCAGGGCTCCTCCTCGTCATTGCTATGTAGCCCCTTGTCCTTGTTTTCAGCATTTAAGTTGCCAGCCTGCTTGAACACCCATCATTCTCTGTTGGTGTGATTGACTGGCATGTCAGGGGTGCCATGGATTTGACACGAGCGGTCCAGTATGCGATCCAGACTAGACGGAGCCGAAGTATTTCTTTTAAATGGCTTTTTCTGCTGAACGGATTTAGAGCCTCTGAATCCGGCATTGACTGTCGTATCTTCGGTGTTATCGCCGTTATTACGGCGCTTTGGTCTATTACGACGCTCCCTACCGTTAACACCTTTGGTATCCGAGGTATTCGGATTCCTTGATGTGTTGTTGCTGCGAGCCAGCCAGCTGTCCTCGCCCGCGCAAAAGCGAGTCATGAGTGTTGTGAGGGCTGCCATAGATTTCGGCTTCTCCTGGCAGAGGTGGCGGGCGAGCCACTCGTCGCGGATGTTATGCTTGAATGCCGCTAGGGCTTCTGCATCCGGACAGTCTACAATTTGATTTTTCTTAGTTAGGAACCGTGTCCAGAATTGTCTGGCCGATTCCCCTGGCTGCTTGGTTATGTGGCTCAAGTCATCAGCATCCGGTGGCCGCACATAAGTGCCCTGGAAGTTGTCAAGAAACGCATCTTCCAAATCCTCCCAACTGCCAACGAAATTTCCTGGCAAGCTATTCAGCCAATGCCGTGTTGGTCCTTTGAGTTTTAGTGGGAGGTACTTGATGGCATGTAGATCGTCACCGCGAGCCATGTGGATGTGAAGGAGGAAATCCTCAATCCATACAGCGGGATCTGCTGTGCGGTCGTATGATTCGATATTTACGGGTTTGAAACCCTCCGGGAATTCATGATTCATAACTTCATCAGTGAAGCATAGGGGGTGTGCGGCGCCTCTGTGCCGGGCTATATCCCGACGTAGTTCGTATGAGTCTTGTCTGCTGTATTCGGCCCGGCCAGATTTACTCTTGGTGTATCCGATGCGACGATCATCGTCACGTGTCTCATATATTGACCTTGCGATTTTTGCCTTACTGTCCAAGATGTCTCGCAGGTCCTCTGTGTTGCCTGAGGCCTTAGTATTTTTGACTGAGTGGCGACGGGGTACGGTCTGAACTTTAGGCTGAAACGCCTCTCTGGCTCAGCCGCGTAGTGCCGGTCAGCCGCATCATACACTGGTGAATGAGGTTTCAATGCTTCCTCCTCAAGGTGAGGTAGAAACCCGCGTTTTGGGTAACTCTTGGACGGGCACTCGAGTTCATGCTCCTTGGCCGCAAGGACTTCGGTCCATCTGTCTGCTAGCAAGTCTTGATCAGCTTGAAGTCGTTGCTGTTTCTTCTTTAGGCTACTTTCCGTGGCCATATGCCGGCGCTTGAAGTGCTCTTCTCGACGGGGTCCGCAGGCACGATAAACTCGTCGTCGCCGAGGCTTGCCTCGTCTTCGGAGAGAGGCATGTCATTGTCCTCCTCCGGTTCTCCATCTGCTGCCTGCTCCGGGGGCTAGCTTGTTCGTCCTCTAGCTCTGTATTGTGCTAGAGGGGATTGTTGTTGTCTTCGGAGCTATCCGGAGTTTTATTATCTCCTGTGCCGGTATCAGTGCTCTTGCTATGGCGGGACTTAGAGTGGCGCCGCTGACGTCGGCGCTTGGGTTGCTTCTTGCAGGGGTCATCCTCTGCTTTCTTGTCGCCATTGGCTTCTTTGGGGGTGTCCACCATGTATATATCATACGATGAGGTGGCGGTCCAGTGCCCCGAGGGCGATGGATCTTGTTCGTCTTCGTCCTCATCGTCCATACCATCGAAGTCTTCGGAGCCGAAGTCGAGCATGTCGGTTAAGTCGTTGACAGTGGCTACTAAGTGGGTGGTGGGTGGGCAGTGAATTTCTTCATCATCCGCATTCCATTCTAGCCGGACATAGTTCGGACAAGGTTCTCCTGACAGGGAGTGAGACCTTAATGAATTTAGCACATCCCGGAAGGGTGAGTGCTGAAAGATGTCCGCGGAGGTGAAATCCATGATCAGCGCCCAGTCGGACTCGACGGGCACGGATATGAGCAGCTCGGAGTCCGTGGCCGGAGATGAATCCCGTGGTTTGGCGACACGGCTCTCGTAAGGGGTGAAGTCAGTATCCGGCTCTATCGCCACTAAGAGTGCGACTTCAATGGCGGGGTCCATCCCTCCTCTCTCGGATGGCGCGACTTGCTCTGGATTGATGGACGGAGTAGCTGCGGATGCGATCTCTCGAACACTATCCGACGGCAGAGTTACGTCATGCTCGTCGAGACTGTACGGCGCGTCCGACATGGGCCCGAATCCGTCGAAGATCAAGTCTCCGCGGATGTCGGCCGTGTAGTTCAAGTTTCCAAATCTAATCTAATGGCCAGGGGCATAGCTCTCAATCTGCTCCAGATGGCCAAGCGAATTGGCCCGCAGTGCAAAGCCGCCGAATATTACGATCTATCCGGGGAGGAAAGCCTCACCCAGGACCGCATCGCTAGCCTTATGGTGCCGACACAGTGGAACTCTCAATGAAAGCACCAATGTCGGTGTCAAAACCCGCGGATCTCGGGTAGGGGGTCCCGAACTATGCGTCTAAGGCGGATGGTAACAGGAGGCAGGGGACATGATGTTTACCCAGGTTCGGGCCCTCTTGATGGAGGTAAAACCCTACGTCCTGCTTGATTGTTCTTGATGATATGAGTATTACAAGAGTTGATCTACCACGAGATCATAGAGGCTAAACCCTAGAACCTAGCCTATGGTATGATTGTATGTTGTCCTACGGACTAAAACCCTCCGGTTTATATAGACACCAGAGGGGGCTATGGTTACACAAGGTCGGTTACAAAGGAGGAGATATACATATCCGTTTTGCCTAGCTTGCCTTCCACGCCAAGTAGAGTCCCATCCGGACACGGGACGAAGTCTTCAATCTTGTATCTTAATAGTCCAACAGCCCGGCCAAAGGATATAGTCCGGCTGTCCGGAGACCCCCTAATCCAGGACTCCCTCAGCGGGGTCTATCCCTCCGCTCTGGATGGCACGATTTGCTCCGGATTGACAGCCGGAGTAGTTGCAGATGCGATCTCCTGAATACTGTCCGGCGGCAGAGTTATGTCATGCTCGTCGTGACTGTGCGGCACACCTGACATGGGCTCGAATCCGTCGAAGATCAAGTCTCCGCGGATATCGGTCGTGTAGTTCAAGTTTCCGCATCTGACCTGATGGCCAAGGGCATAGCTCTCGATCTGCTACAGATGGCCAAGAGAATTGGCCCGCAGTGCGAAGCCGCCGAATACAAAGATCTGTCTGGGGAGGAAAACCTCACCCTGGACCGCATGGCTACTGATGATCGAAGGAGCCATCAAGCCTTATGGTGACGACATAGTGGAACTCTCAATGAAAGCACCAATGTCGGTGTCAAAACCGGCGGATCTCGGTAGGGGGTCCCGAACTGTGCGTCTAAGGCGGATGGTAACAGGAGGCGGGGGACAAGATGTTTACCCAGGTTCGGGCCCTCTTGATGGAGGTAATACCCTACTTCCTGCTTGATTGTTCTTGATGATATGAGTATTACAAGAGTTGATCTACCATGAGATCGTAGAGGCTAACCCTAGAAGCTAGCTTATGGTATGATTGTATGTTGTCCTACGGACTAAACCCTCCGGTTTATATAGACACCAGAGGGGGCTATGGTTACACAAGGTCGGTTACAAGGGAGGAGATTTACATATCCGTATTGCCTAGCTTGCCTTCCACGCCAAGGAGAGTCCCATCCGGACACGGGATGAAGTCTTCAATCTTGTAACTTCATAGTCCAACAGTCCGGCCAAAGGATATAGTCCGGCTGTCCGGAGAGCCCCTAATCTAGGACTCCCTCAGTGGGAGACTGAGAAAATATGCCCTAGAGGCAATAATAAAGTTGTTATTTATATTTCCTTATATCATGGTAGCTGTTTATTATTCATGCTAGAATTGTATTAACCGGAAACTTAGTACATGTGTGAATACATAGACAAACAAAGTGTCACTAGTATGCCTCTACTTGACTAGCTCGTTGAATCAAAGATGGTTAAGTTTCCTAGTCATAGACATGAGTTGTCATTTGATTAACGGGATCACATCATTAGGGAATGATGTTATTGACTTGACCCATCCGTTAGCTTAGCACAATGATCGTTTAATTTGCTGCTATTGCTTTCTTCATGACTTATACATGTTCGTATGACTATGAGATTATGCAACTCCCGATTACCGGAGGAACACTTTGTGTGCTACCAAACGTCACAACATAACTGGGTGATTATAAAGGTGCTCTACAGGTATCTCCGATGGTACTTGTTGAGTTGGCATAGATCCAAATTGGGATTTGTCACTCCGATTGTTGGAGAGGTATCTCTGGGCGCTCTCGGTAATGCACATCACTATAAGCCTTGCAAGCAATGCAACTAATGAGTGTAGCGACCAGACCTCAAACAATCTGATCTCTGTGCATCAGTTTCATCCCTGGATCAGTAATGCTGACAGGCACAATACTTGAGGATTTATAATAGAGTAGCAATCACACACTTATTACATCGAATGTCTCAAAAGAGAACTATTACAATAAATATGGCTTAAGGCCATCTAATATGATAACAGCGGAAGGCTTGGAAGATAAAGTGAGTCCATCAACTCCAACGGCATCACTGAGTGAAAGACCAGGACCTAAGGCTCCTTACTTGTCGTCTGAAAAGTCTGCAACATGATACGTTGCAGCCCGAAATGGGACAACACATGGAATAAGCTGGCAATTGTAACACAAGAGAGTAATGAACAATGTAAAGCTATCACTACATGCATCTATGGCTGGTGGAGGCTGTACGGTTAATAGGTTTTGCGAAAAGCCAATTTTTCCCTACTGCAAAGGAATATATTTTATTTAACTACAAAGTTGGTTGAAAACATTGAGAAGGTAGACCCCCTCTCAATCCCAATTAAAAGTAATCATTAACCCAACAAAATTAATTTAGAGTGATGGGATCCACATGATAATCCAAGAACCAGATACTCAAGATGTCCATAACCGGGGACATGGCTAACCATGATTAGTTTGTAGTTTGTGCACTTTTCCCCACAAGACTCGATCTCCTCCGTTGGATTTCTCGCACTACATGGTGTTTGAGAAACAGATGACCGAGACACAGTCTTTCAGAAGCGTTAGCACCTTACGATGGGTAGACCGGTACACCTACATCCCCTACATCTGCTAGTCAGTCTACCACTGTAAGAGTTCACACAACTTAATCAACTATGCCAGAGCCCATAATGGCATGTGGCTGCACACGGAAGTTTCCAGCATGAATAATCCTATGATCCCTTTGAGCCTGGGTGGCGGTTCATAGGAAAATCACACAGTACCCCGGGATTTCCAAAAATACAGGCAATCACTGGGTTCCCCAGGTGCCTCAATCCACCCAGATGTGTATTAAAGTTGCCACCTTAAGTTGAACCAATAAGTAAACAATCTCACAATCTTTCATAGAATACACTCAAACCCAATCCACGTCTACGAGCATAGCATGGTAATATAAGCATAACATAGAAGTAACTCCCAGGGTTTGATAGCAAACAGGTGAATAGGTACTACGTCATCTACTTCCCAACCTACATTTTTTCATATCCTAACCATGCAAGTGTTTGAGGATTGATCTAATGCAATAAAACAGGGTAGTAAAATGGTATGATCAAAGTGTTACTTGCCTTGCTGATGATCCGTGAAACCTAGAGGCTTGATGTAGCATCCTTCGCACTCCGGGTACTCTATCACAATCAAACAAGCATTCAATAAGCAATCAAGCAAGGGCATGGGTAAAACTCAAATAAGAAGTGTAACCAGAAAGTTCAACTTAAGAACTCCGGTTTGCAAAAAAAAACAAATCAAATGGAGCAACGAAACTCAAACCGCGAAAGAAACAAGCTTCGTTTACTAATATGGACTAAAGTCCAATTTTACAGTAGCAAAAACTTGTTTAAGTTGATTAAACGGAAAGAGGGTTTCGAGACGAAACTCTAGGCGCTTGAAGCGCCTGATTCCGATAAACGAGCGAAAAGTTATACTAAAACGAAAATCGAATCAGAAATCGCGATCGAAAAATAATCGCGGAAAATACGAGAAAAAGAAAAACTGACGAATAGGCTAACGAACGAACGTTCGCTGTGTGCGGCTAAACGGTGAAAACCGTTCGCTAAAACGAACGTAAAAACGGGCGTTCGCTAAATAACTAAACCGGAAATAAACCGAACCGGATCTAATAAAAAATGGATCTAGGGTTTCGAAAAAATGGTTTTCTAAAAAAATGGTTATCTAATCCGAGAAAAAGAAAAAATTGGATCTAATAACTAAACCGAACCAAATGGTTTTCTCGTGAAAACCGAGGCGGCTACCTCGGGTCCGGCGGTGGTCCGGTGACGGCGGGCGGCGGGGCGGTGCGGCGGCGGCTCAGCGGCTAGGGTTTCGGGGCTTGGGCTGATGGGCCTCGGGGCTCGGCCGGTGAGGTTTATAAAGCCTCCCCGGGCGGAGTCCCGCTTGGGTACGTCCCGGAGTCGGTTTGAATTTTTTTTAATAATTCCAACGTGCATAAAAAGAAAGAAAAGTAATACTAAACAGACTCCAAAAATTCCTAAATAAATTTTCCCCGTCCTCTAAAAATAAGCCGGACAAGGTGAACATTTATTGGGGCCTAAAATGCATTTTTGAAAAAAGCCTTTTTCCTAATTCAAATAAAATAATGATAAAACTCCGAATAAAAATCTTATTTGATTTTAATATTAAATCTTCGATATTTCTCTATTTTGAGGAAGTCATTTTATCCTCTCTCTTTTATTTTTATAAAAGAAATATTCGAAGAGAAAATAATTAAAATCAAACGATCCTCTTTTCAAAATTCGCGAAAACGCGAATATGAAAATAATGAAATCCCCAACTCTCTCCGTAGGTCCTTGAGTTGCGTAGAATTTGGGATGTTACAATGAGTTAGTTGCGGGATGATGTATTACGGAACGAGTAAAGAGACTTGCCGGTAACGAGATTGAGCTAGGTATTAAGATACCGTCGATCGAATCTCGGGCAAGTAACTTACCGATGACAAAGGGAACAACGTATATTGTTATGCAGTTTGACCGATAAAGATATTTGTAGAATATGTAGGAACCAATAAGAGCATCCAGGTTCTGCTATTGGTTATTGACCGGAGACATGTCTCGGTCATGTCTACATAGTTCTCAAACCCGTAGGGTCCGCACGCTTAAAGTTATGTGACAATCGGTATTATGAGTTTATGTGATTTGATGTACCAAAGGTAGTTCGGTGGGCCGGATGAGATCGGGGATATGACGAGGAGTCTCGAAATGGTCGAGACATAAAGATTGATATATTGGACGACTATATTTGGACATCGGAAATGTTCCGAGTGATTCGGGTATTGTTCGGATTACTGAGGAGTTACGGGAATACGGGAAGAAGTATTGGGCCTCAATGGGCCAAGTGGTGGAAGAGAGGAGGCAGGGCGCGTGCCCCCACTAGCGCAAACCGAATTAGACTAGGGGCCAGCCCCCCTTTCCTCCTTTTCCTCCCTCTCCTTCCTTCTCCCCTTCCCCCTTCCTTTCCTCCTCCTAGTAGGAGTAGGAAACGGGAGTCCTACTCCTACTAGGAGGACGACTCCTCCTCCTGGCGCGCCCTACAGGGCCGGCCGGCCTCCCCCTTGCTCCTTTATATACGGGGCAGGGGCACCCTAGAACACACAAGTTGATCAGTTGATCTTTTAGCCGTGTGCGGTGCTCCCCTCCACCATAATCCACCTCAGTCATATCATAGCGGTGCTTAGGCGAAGCCCTGCATCGATAGAATCATCATCGCCGTCATCACGTCGTCGTGTTGATGGAATTTTCCCTCGAAGCTCTGTTGGATCGGAGTTCATGGGACGTCATCGAGCTGAACGTGTGCTGAACTCAGAGGTGCCGTACATTCGGTACTTGGATCGGTCGGATCGTGAAGACGTACGACTACATCAACCGCATTCTCATAACGCTTTCGCTTACGGTCTATGAGGGTACATGGACGACACTCTCCCCTCTCGTTGCTATGCATCACCATGATCTTGCGTGTGCGTAGATTTTTTTTTTGAAATTACTGCGTTCCCCAACAGATAGATCAAGACGCTTAATTGGACTTTCACAAAGCACATACCTTGATAAAGTTTTGAAGAAGTTCAAAATGTATCAGGCAAAGAAAGGGTTCTTGCTTGTATTACAAGGTGTGAAGTTGAGTCAGACTCAATGCCCGACCACTGCAAAAGATAGAGAGAAAATGAAAGTCAGTCCCTATGCTTCAACCATAGGTTCTATCATGTATGCAATGCTATGTACCAGACCTAGTGTGTGCCTTGCTTTTAGTTTAGCAGGGAGGTACCAAAATAATCCAGGAGTGGATCACTAGACAGCGGTCAAGAAGATCCTGAAATACCTGAAAAGGACTAAGGATATGTTTCTCGTTTATGGAGGTGACAAAGAGCTCGTTGTAAATGGTTACGTCGATGCAAGCTTTGAAACTGATCCAGATGACTCCAAGTCACAAACCGGATATGTATTTTTATTAAATGGTGGAGTTGTCAGTTGGTGCAGTTCCAAGCACAGCGTCGTGGCGGGATCTACGTGTGAAGCGGAGTACATAGTTGCTTCGGAAGCAGCAAATGAAGGAGTCTGGATGAAGGAGTTCATATCCAATCTAGGTGTCATACCTAGTGCATTGGGTCCAATGAAAATATTTTGTGACAATACTGGTGCAATTGCCTTGGCAAGGGAATCCATATTTCACAAGAGAACTAAGCACATCAAGAGACGCTTCAATTCCATCTGCTATCAAGTCAAGGAGGGAGACATAGAGATTTGTAAGATACATACGGATATGAATGTTGCATACCCGTTGACTAAGCCTCTCTCATGAGCAAAACATGATCAGCACCAAGACTCCATGGGTGTTAGAATCATCACAATGTAATCTAGATTATTAACTCTAGTGCAAGTGGGAGACTGAAGGAAATATGCCCTAGAGGCAATAATAAAGTTGTTATTTATGTTTCCATATATCATGATAAATGTTTATTATTCACGCTAGAATTGTATTAACCGGAAACTTAGTACATGTGTGAATACATAGACAAACAGAGTGTCACTAGTATGCCTCTACTTGACTAGCTCATTAATCAAAGATGGTTAAGTTTCCTAGCCATGGACAAAGAGTTGTCATTTGATGAACAGGGTCACATCATTAGAGAATGATGTGATTGACTTGACCCACCCGTTAGCTTAGCACGATGGTCATTTAGTTTACTACTATTGCTTTCTCCATAACTTATACATCTTCCTATGACTATGAGATTATGCAACTCCCGAGTATCGGAGGAACACTTAGTCTGCTATCAAACGTCACAACGTAACTGGGTGATTATAAAGATGCTCTACAAGTGTCTCCGATGGTGTTTGTTGAGTTGGCATGGATCAAGATTTGGATTTGTCACTCCGATTGTCGGAGAGGTATCTCTGGCCCTCTCGGTAATGTACATCACAATAAGCCTTGCAAGCAATGTAGCTAATGAGTTAGTTACGGGATTTATCATTACAGAACGAGTAAAGAGACTTGCTAGTAATGAGATTGAACTAGGTATTGAGTTACCGACGATTGTATCTCGGGGAAGTAACATACCGATGACATAGGGAACAACGTATACCGTTATGCGATTTGACCGATAAAGATCTTCGTAGAATATGTAGGATCCAATATGAGCATCCAGGTTCCGCTATTGGTTATTGACCGGAGACATGTCTCGGTCATGTCTACATAGTTCTCAAACCCATAGGGTCCACACGCTTAACATTCTGTGACGACCGGTATTACGAGTTTATGTGTTTTGATGTACCGAAGGTAGTTCGGAGTCTTGGATTTGATCACGGACATAACAAGGAGTCTCTAAATGGCCGAGAAATAAAGATCGATATATTGGAAGCCTATGTTTGGACATCGAAATGGTTCCGGGTGAAAACGGGAGTATACCGGAGCACCGGGAGGTTACCGGAACCCCCCGGGAGGTATATGGGCCTTATTGGGCCTTAGTGGAAGAGAGGGGAAAGAAGCAAAGGAGGGGGCGCCCCCCCCCCATGCCCAATCTGAACTAGGAGGGGGCCGGCCCCGCTTTCCTTCCTTCTTCTCTCTCCTTCCTTCTCTCCTAAAACCAACAATGGGAAGGGGGGGAATCCTACTCCCGGTGGGAGTAGGACTCCTTAGGGCGCGCCTAGAGAGGCTGCCCCCTCCCCCTCCTCCACTCCTTTATATACAGGGGAGGGGGCACCACATAGACACACAAATTGATCATTGATCTTTAGCCGTGTGCGGTGCCCCCCTGCACCATAATCCACCTCGGTAATATCGTAGCAGTGCTTAGGCGAAGCCCTGTTCCGGTAGCAACATTATCACCGTCATCCCTCGAAGATCTACTGGATCGTGAGTTGCGGGACGTCACCGAGCTGAACGTGTGCAGATCGCGGAGGTGCCGTATCTTCGGTATAGATCAGTCGATCGTGAAGACGTACGACTACATCAACCGCGTTGTTGTAACGCTTCCGCTTACGGTCTACGGGGGTACATAGACAATACTCTTCCCTCTCGTTGCTATGCATCACCATGATCTTGCGTGTGCATAGGAATTTTTTTGAAATTACTGCGTTACCCAACAAAGATGGTCTGGGAGGTGATGTTCCAAACAGAATATAACAACAAAGCTTCCAGTTGAATGTTCGCCTGCTGAGTTTTACCGGGTGCTTTGGGAGATCAAGGATGACCTTATGGCTATGTTTCTTGATTTTTATGTTGGTATACTTCCACTATTTTGACTCAAGTTCGAAGAGATTACTCTTTTTGTGGAAGGTACAAGAAGCTAGCATTCAACCATCATATCTGCTTTATAAATGTATAAGCTTTCTTCTTCCCTGTAAAAGTAGCAAATAATTGCATTAATAGTGTGATAGATCATGTGGTTTGGCCTACACAAACGATTCACACATGAGTGAAATATCCTAGTTGTAGTTGATCTCCATGAAACAACACATGAGCTTCACCAGAAAAAAGATGAATGGAGTCACATTTAAAATCTACTTCAAGAAAGCCTATGACAAGGTCAAATGACCTTTCCGATACAAATTATATGGATGGAAGGTTTCTCGATAAGGTGTGTGCTTGGGTCAAGAACTTTGTCTCCAGTCTAAGTGTGGCCATAAAGGTCAATGACGCTACCGATGGTACACTGGTTGATAATAGGGAGTTTTGCAAAGTTGGGGTTTTATTACATCATGGAGGGGAGTCATAAATTTACCAAACGTAATCTTTCTATGGGAATGATAGGAAGTAAAATTTGATTTTGTCATAATGATGAGGCTATTAAACATATTTTTAAACTTCTAGTAGTCTCGCTCTATATGGCCATTTTCCCCAAATTATTTCTAAACTACATCCACCATGAATGTAGTTCACATGTTTGAAAATTAGCTATGTGGTGTAGATAAAATGTTGAGATATGTCCTTATTGATGCATCATGCTTTGTTAGGCGTTTTGGTTCATGTTGGAACTGAAAGCGTGAATTATCGACTGGAGTGGGTGAATGGGAGATTTTTAATAAATTCTACGAAGGAAACAATTTCTTCGAAGAGAAAAAAACGTAATAGTATGAATAAATACTTCTGGAGGAAAAACTACACTAAGGATGCATTCAACTTAAAGACAAAGTCATCAGAATAGTGGAAAGCATGCAAACTAAGTAGCAATACAAGCAAGCTAAATGAATATAGAAGCAAACACACTTAAGCGCCACTGAGCTAAAGACAAAACAAAACATGCACAACAGAAAGAGTTAGTCTTCAGACAATGTCTTCAGAGGAAGGATGAGACAAAGTCTTCACAAAACAAGTATTGAAAGTAAATAAGTGAAGAAATGAAAACAGTAGCTAAAAGAAGACAAAAGGCGAGGACACACCCGATCCCCGTAGAATCATCTCTTAGGATTTGTTTGAATAGTTCAAGTTGTTGAAGAAAATGATGTTTGGTTGGAGAGGCTAAGATTTCACTCAGAAGAACAAGTCTTCACCTTATTATCCTTGAGCTAAGGTCACTTAGACCTCGCCCAATCACTCATGGAAAGTCTTCAAGGTAGACTTCAGAAACCTTCACATACTCATTCTTCGACGTTCCACAATATGACTCTTGGAAGCTCTGGACTTGACTCCTCACTAATAGGGGAAAATCCTAGTAGTAGCGTGGGTTTTAGGCCAACCGGTAGCGCGGGTGCCAGCGCTACAAGTACGGCGCTACAACTAATGTTTAGCAGTAGCGTGGGCTTAACCACGCTACTGCTATATCCACTTAGTAGTAGCGCTTGCTTGAAAGGGCGGTACTGGTAATTACTAGTAGCACCTCTCGTAGCCTGCGCTACTACTACTATTCTGTATTATATTTCTTTTTTATTTCATATTGTATTCATACACCTTTATACAAGTTTTCATACAATAGCAATTTAGAGATTGTTTTTACATCATAATGAGTTATTACATCACTGGGTGAAAGACGTCCACTTGAAACTAGTCTGCGGTTCTTTCACCCAATGATATAATAAGTATCATCATCATCATATCATTAACAACTTATCATCATATTACATCATTGTCATATAACACCTCCTCCTGATCATCCTTTCATCAATGAGACATCATATGGCAAGTTGGTCACTAGTCATAATCACAACTTCTCATCATCATCATTAACTCTAACACATTGTACCACATAATAACACATTCTACCTAGGACCTACTTCTCTCTCATAGGACCTACTACCTTCTCTTAGGTAAAATAGCATAAAACAAGATAGGCCCTGACTCTCCATTATGGAGAATGGAGATTATCCTGTCTCCAATTCTTGCCTTTCGCACAATGTTTCTTCCAAGTACCTCCTTACAAATGTCCATACATTTTTTCCATTCTTTGTTTTTCATGTCTTCACAGGTTTCAGAAATCCAATATGGACAGGTGTGATTCGTAGGATGACATGGCAATATGTTCAAAACATCAAGGCGATCATTCTGAAACATCATATGAGGCACACAATCCTTTGGGATTTTCTGTTAAAAAACATAGTAATAACTTCGTAGTTAGCAATGTAGTTCAGTTTTGGAAGAATTTATGCAAAACATGCACGGATGTCATAATAGTAAAAAAATCTTACCATGACATCTCCATGGATGTTACCGTAGTTCAACACGTGCACTAGTGGCACGTATTGACCATAATGTGGAGGAGTTTGATAATAGATGTTGTAATTCTCAAGATCAGTACAAAATGCGATCAGATGATTTTTCTCCTGATAGGTTAATTCCGAGCCATCGGTGTAGTAGGTTCTGACTACCATCTTCCGCACATTATTTGAAGAATGAAAATAAGCTGTCAATGGAAATAAGTTGTCAACTATTTTGAAATAAACAATATAAATTACTTCATAACTATGTTTCAGAAACTCACATAGCGGTAGAATTGGAAGCGTATGAACAAGGACCCAAATGTCCATATTGTCTTGCTCGATGTCAGGATCACCAAGATACATGGTGACAAGCATACCCTCATAAAAACCATACATATTGCAAAGTGCTTCCCAATTTGTACAACCAAAATGGGTTACGCTCTTAGAATTGTACAGATTTACTTCAAAATCCATACCATGATGGGTCCTTAGGTGAATTTTCTTTGTTTTGAAACTTTCATGGTCTTCAAAATCCATCCTCTCCAAGACATAGTGTCTTGCATGGCATGGGATAAGCTAGTTGAATTGTAAAAGATGAAAATTACACATTGAAATAGTTGAAGTCGTGCTTAACTACGAAAAAACACTTGTCATTATTGCGTACCATTTCAACATTGAATGTCTCCTGGAGCTTAATGCTGAAGCGCCGATCTTCGTCCAGGTGAGGCCTGTCGCACAGGCCTCGGTCGTCGTTGCACCAGCCGCACTCCCCTGAGAGACTTTCGTTGTCCGATGACGACATTTCCTATGTTCATAATTCAAAGATTAAACTTGTACAATTAAATATATGTACTACAAAAACTAAATTAGATCATTATTATTCATCACGGGCATAATGTCATTTAATTATCTTTCTAGAAATTCTAGGCCACTCGATATTTCCTACATATTCTAGCACAAGTCATGCCAAAATTCACGGAAAAATTCGGCATGACCTTTGCTAAAAAAGGACATATCGAGTGCCTGAAATTTGTCGGAACAGAAATTAATCAACACTCCGGCAAAACATAGGCAAGCACATATCCTATTTGAGCAACACAAGATATACATGTTTTTTTCTACATCATATGAGCATTCAAACTTGATGGTCATTGCATTTCAATGGTTGAAAATATGAACGAAAACATTTCAAGATATCTTATAGGACTCATATTGACATGGAGATTTGGCTGGTCTCACCTCGAGGTCAGAGGGGGTCGGTGACCGGGATGACGACGGGGATGATGGAGGGGCTCCTTGATTTCTGCAAAAACAAAAACCCTATAAGCTATCAACTAATAAAATGCATACACCTTGCATAGTGGGGTCCAATTTGAGCATTCAAAATAGTAGTACTTCTCCAATTTGAGCATTCAATAAGCAAAACCAAATCGTAAAATAAATAAGTATTCAAATTAGCATGCATACAATAAGCAAAAGTAAATCATCTCTTGCATCCATACATCGTCGAATATAATCGCTAATACATCTCGAATAGTATCATACATATAACATCACTAATACAACTAAAACCCTAGCGAACGATGGGTATCGGCGCGGGCGGTGGACACCCAAAGAGAAGGAACCATCACATGATCATAGCTCCAGTGAGATCCCTGAAGAACCTGCTAGGTATTGGAGAACCTGCCCTCCAACGCAACCATGTAGCGACGGACGTGCGCGTCCTCCTCGCTGACACGGTGATGTACCACCTCCGCGGGGTCTGCAAGCCTCTGCACCGCCACTGGCCCATGTAACCGCCACTAAAGAAGGTTCGGGTCAACGACGTGCTGGATCCTCACTAAGCCGCGCCCCCTGAGGGAGTCCTGGATTAAGGGGTCCTCGGACATCCGACCTGTGTGACATGGGCCGGACTATGAAGATACAAGATAGAAGACTTCTTCCCGTGTCCGGATGGGACTCTCCTTTGCGTGGATGGCAAGCTTGGCGTTCAGATATGTAGATTCCTTCCTTTTTAAACCGACTCTGTATAACCCTAGGGCCCTCCGGTGTCTATATAAACCGGAGGGTTTAGTCCGTAGAGCCCATCATAATCATACAGGCTAGACTTCTAGGGTTTAGCTACAACGACCTCGTGGTAGATCAACTCTTGTAATCCTCATACTCATCAAGATCAATCAAGCAAGACGTAGGGTATTACCTCCATCAAGAGGGCCTGAACCTGGGTAAACACCGTGAACCTTGTCTCTTGTTACCACTGATACGTCTCCGTCGTATCTACTTTTCCAAACACTTTTGCCCTTGTTTTGGACTCTAACTTGCATGATTTGAATGGAACTAACCCGGACTGACGCTGTTTTCAGCAGAATTGCCATGGTGTTATTTTTGTGCACAAATAAAAGTTCTCGGAATGACTTGAAAATCAACAGGGAATTATTTTGGAATATATAATAAATACTTGAAGGAAGATCCACGTCAGGGGGCCTCCACCTGTCCACGAGGGTGGGGGCGCGCCCTACCCTCCTGGGCGCGCCCCCTGCCTCGTGGGCCCCCTAACACTCCACCGACCTCAACATGGACTCCATATATTCACTTTCGGGAAACAAAACCCAGGGAGAAGGATTCATCACATTTTACAATACAGAGCCGCCGCCAAGCCCTAAAATCTCTCGGGAGGGCTGATCTAGGGCTCCGGAAAGGGGAATCCGTCGCCATCGTCATCATCAACCTTCCTCCATCACCAATTTCATGATGCTCACCGCCGTGCATGAGTAATTCCATCGTAGGCTTGCTGGACGGTGATGGGTTGGATGAGATTTATCATGTAATCGAGTAAGTTTTGTTAGGGTTTGATCCCTACTATCCACTATGTTCTGAGATTGATGTTGCTATGACTTTGCTATGTTTAATGCTTGTCACTAGGGCCCGAGTTCCATGATTTCAGATCTAAACCTATTATGTTAACATCAATATATGAGATTTCTTGATCCTATCTTGCAAGTCTATAGTCACCTATTATGTGTTATGATTCGTTAACCCCGAAGTGACAATAATCGGGATACTTACCGGTGATGACCGTAGTTTTAGGAGTTCATGTACTCTAGTACTCTATTAAAAGGAGGCCTTAATATCCCTTAGTTTGCAATAGGACCCCGCTGCCATGGGAGGGTAGGACAAAAGATGTCATGCAAGTTCTTTTCCATAAGCACATATGACTACATTCAGAATACATACCTACATTACATTGATGAATTAGAGCTAGTTTTGTGTCACCCTAGATTATGACTGTTACATGATGAATTGCATCCGTCATAATTCTCCATCACCGATCCAATGCCTACGAGCTTTCCATATATTGTTCTTTGCTTATTTACTTTTCCGTTGCTATTGTTATCATCACTACAAAATACCAAAAACATTATTTTTGGTACCGTTACTTTTGCTACCGTTACCACTACTATCATATTACTTTGTTACTAAACACTCTGCTACAGATACTAAGTTTCCAGGTGTGGTTGAATTGACAACTCAGCTGCTAATACTTGAGAATATTCTTTGGCTCCCCTTGTATCGAATCAATAAATTTGGGTTGAATATTCTACCCTCGAAAACTGTTGCGATCCCCTATACTTGTGGGTTATCAAGCATCGACCTTAGCACAGTTCAGGACCCCTTCCCGAGATCCGCTGGTTTTAACACCGACATTGGTGCTTTTATTGAGGGTTCCGCTGCGTCCTCACCAGAAGGTTTGATGGCTCCATCAATCATACACAACAATGCTGCCCCGGGGGAGGTTTTCCTCCCCGGTTAGATCTTTGTGTTCAGCGGCTTCACACTGCGGGCCAACTCGCTTGGCCATCTAGAGCAGATCGACAGCTATGCCCCGGGTCACCAGATTAGTTTTGGAAACTTGGATTATGTTGCTGACATCCGAGGAGACTTGATCTTCCAAGGATTCACGACCCCAACCTCCGCTCTGACCTTAGAGCCAGAGCGCGTCGCCAGGTTCAAAGATGGGATTTCTAAACCCGCCGGACTATCTGTGGACACTAAGCCCAATACGGGAGAGCCGGAGGAAGCAGTATCGTTGGCAACCATCACAAAGCTAGACTCTTCACCGGACACTGGCTCCGAACTCTCGGAGTCAGCATCGTGTGAGCTCGGCCGAGGAATCCCCTTCCCGCTGTAGTCCATGGATTCTCTTTTCCCTGGCCAAACCTCGCCTTTAAGCGAGGCTCTGGACTTGATGTGATCCCTCATCATTACAAAGGAGCAATGTCCGAACTACGCCCAGCCCGGACTAGGGGCTGAGAACAGGGAATTTTATGCCCCACCCACCGCCCACTTGATAGCCACTATTGAGGACTCAACTGACATGCTTGACTACGGCTCCGAAGACATCGACGATATGGATGACGATGCCGGAGAGGAGCAGGCCGAAAACCCGCCGTTTACCGGATGCTGGATGGCCACCTCTTCGTATGACGTCTACATGGTGGATACACCCAAGGAGGGTGACAACGTAATGAGAAAAATCCAGTAGAGGATAAACCTCCTGAGATACAACCAAAACGCCAAAAGCGCCGCTCTAAATCACGCTGCAGTAATACTCCGAACGATGCCGAAGACCAAGAAAACCCCGTCGAGCAAAACTCTGAACAAGATGATCGGGAGGATGGGCGAGTTAGCCCTGATGAACAGGCCGCAAACGAAGACTCGGAGGACAGTAATTACCTTCCTCCCTCCGAGGATGAGGTGAGCCTCGGCGACGAAGACTTTATCATGCCTGAGGAACCTCTCGAGCAGGAGCGCTTTAAGCAACGGCTAATAGCCACTACAAGGATCCTGAAAAAGAAACAACAGTAGCTTCAAGCTGATCAAGATCTACTCAACAACAGATGGACTAATGTCCTGGCAGCCAAGGAGTACGGCCTTGTGCGCCCAACCAAAAGTTACTCGAAGCGTAAACTGCTACCTCAATTCGACAACGAGGCACTTGAGCCCATACTAGCGGCGCGTAATGCGGCCGACCGACCACCACGTGGCCGGGACAAAATGGCGACCCAAGCCGAACACCGGCCCAAACTCTCTTGCTGTAAAGGTAGAGACACAATAGCTTGGGGATACACATATGACCTGCGGCAGGACCTGAAGAATAAAGTAGGTCCGGCCAGATCGATCTACGGACCGCGGGGGCGTGCCCCGACGCGCGACGACGGCTATCAAGCCGAACATGACAAAAATAATCATGTCTGGGCCGAAAGCCCCAGACGGACTTCATCCGAACTACGTCGCGACCTGGGCCGATATAGAGGTGCCGCACACCCCCTCTGCTTCACTGATGAAGTAATGGAACATGAATTCCCAGAAGGGTTCAAACCCGTGAATATCGAATACGATGGAACAACAGATCCCGCGGTATGGATTGAGGACTTTCTCTCCATATTCATATGGCCCGCGGTGATGATCTTCATGCCATCAAATACCTCCCCCTAAAGCTCAAGGGACCAGCTCGTCACTGGTTGAACAACATGCCTAAAAATTCTATTGGCAGCTGGGAGGACCTGAAGACACCTTCCGCGACAACTTCCAAGGAAAATACGTCTGACCTCCGGATCCCGATGACTTAAGTCACATAGTACAACAACCCGGAGAGTCAGCTAGGAAATTCTGGACCAGGTTCTTAACTAAAAAGAACCAGATAATCGACTGCCTGGATGATGAAGCCCTAGCGGCCTTGAAGCATAGCATCCGCGATGAATGGCTCACCCGACACCTTGGCCAAGAAAAGCCGAAGTCCATGGCGGCTCTCATGACACTTATGACCCGCTTTTGTGCGGCCGAAGATAGTTGGCTAGCCCGTAGCAATAATAATGCAAGCGAACCTGGCACTTCCAAAGCCAAGAATAGCAACGGCAAGCCCGACGCAACAGGCATAAGCGTCAAAACAATGGTGACAATACTGATGACACGGCGGTCAACGCCGGATTTAGTGGCTCCAAGTCCGGTCAGCGGAAGAAGCCATATAAAAGGAACAATCTGGGCTCTTCCAGCTTGGACCGCATACTCGATCGCCCATGTCAGATCCACGACACCCTTGATAAACCAACCAATCATACCCATCGGACTTGTTGGGTCTTTAAACAGGCCGACAAGTAAAATGTCGAAGACAAGGAGAAGGGGTCGCAAAGTGAGAATGACGATGAGGAGCCCCGTCCACCGAACACAGGGGGATAGAAGAAATCCCCCCCAGGTTAAAACAGTGAACATGATATACGTTACCCATATCCCCAAGATGGAGTGCAAACGTGCGCTCAGGGATGTCTATGTGACAGAGCCAGTCGCCCCAAAATTCAACCCATGGTCATCGTGCCTGATCACCTTCGATCGCAGGGACCATCCGACCAGTATCCATCATGGCGGTTTAGCCGCACTGGTCCTTGATCCAATTATTGATGGATTCCACCTCATGCGAGTCCTCATGGACGGTGGCAAGAACCTCAACCTGCTCTATCAGGATACAGTCCGCAAAATGGGCATCGATCCATCAAGGATCAAGCCCACAAAAACTACCTTTAAAGGAGTAATACCAGGTGTAGAGGCCAACTGCACGGGTTCAATCACATTGGAAGTTGTCTTCGGATCCCCGGACAACTTCTGAAGCGAAGAATTGATCTTCAACATTGTCCCTTTCCGCAGTGGCTATCACGCACTGCTTGGACGAACTGCACTTGCCCGATTCAATGGGGTGCCACACTATGCTTATCACATACTTAAGATGCCCGGACCACGCGGTGTCATAACAGTCAATGGAAACACGGAGCGCTCCGTCCGTACTGAGGAGCACACCGCGGCCCTAGCAGCAGAAGTATAGAGCGGCCTTATCAAGCAGAACCTTAATTCAGCAGCCAGGCTCCCAGACACTATCAAACGAGTCCGGACTACTCTACAGCAGGACAATCCAGCCCGTCAGGTGCTCGACTAGCAATTCGGCCTCCGTCTCAGTACCGACCGAATGGTGGCGTACGTACCGCGCTTACATAACTATGCACTCAAAATAACATGGGCATAGATGGAGGCGTAACTTGATTGTGGTCCACCATACGGCTCCCATACATACTTTTCCTTTTCCTTTTCCTTTTTACCATTTTTGTCTTTTCTTTCACAGGCCCCTCCCGACGGCCTGATCATCGGTCCTTTAGAAGGATGGATACACCAAGGCGGCAAGCAGTACAAGACGTGTGGGGGAATCTCTAGATGTTCCTCTTGACGATCATTCTACATGTTTTCCGGACCCGCACGCACCTCCCCCTTGGTCTTGGCATGTTAAATAGTCAGGTTTCTTATCACACTATTTGTACAAATATGCTTTGACGTATTAATCAAATTACAATGGAAACAGTTTGCGGCCCAGTTTATGTGGCACTAGCTCACTCCATTTTATTTCGCTATTCTTATCGATTGCACCCGTACACTTTGGTACGCTTTAATTCACCAGGGGCTTCATTGTGCTCCATACTACGGCAACAAAGTCCGAACACTTTTTACAGCACAGTTTGGCACCCCGAATTTTAGCATTATATGCATTGGCTCCGAATCATGTCTTTGGTCAGTAGTTGGGTTGCCCGGCTCCTGTGCTTGCTACCTTACATTCCGTCCTATCGGCTAGGGTAGTAAAGGGAGAACTACTATGATTGTGTTTCTGGTTTATCCAAGCAAACACCTCAGTAGAGAAAGCCGAAAACTGACTGTCATGATATGGCGAGAGCTGGTCAGCTATTCGGAGGTTAAAAATATTTTGCGATTTTTTCCGCATTATATGACGAATCGGCCTCTACCAGATCAGGTGTCTACAATACCCTAGTCCGGATTAAGTACTAACTAGGGGTTGCGCCTACATTTCTATTGTCAAACTCCTATGGCTAAGTGAGGGTGATGAAGCCACATAGTCCGATTGCCTGCTTTGTTGCGCTAAACACCTCCTTCAAGGACCAAACTCTTGGATCAAGAGTGTTTAGATTCATCCCGAACACCCTCGTACTACCTATGTGGGGGCTGAAGCCGACGACTGGCCAACTCTCAGATTTAACAAAACAGCCGCACAGGATGTAAAATTTTCAAACAACAAACATTATATTACATAAGACTTTGTTTCATAATGTAGGAAGGGATAGCATGAATGAATTCATTCAAAGATAATGTCTTTTGAACACTAGCCATCTACAATGCGGGATCCCTTCAGGACATTATCAAAATACCGCTTGGGCGTGCGGTGCTCCTTGCCCGCGGGTGGTCCCTTGGTGGCAAGCTTGACGGCGTCCATCTTCGCCCACTACACCTTGACACGGGCGAAGGCCATCTGCGCACCTTCAATGCAGACCGATCGCTTGATGGCATCAAGCCAAGGGCAGGCACCGACCAGCCGCTTCACGAGCCCGAAGTAGCTACTGGGTATGGCGTCGGCAGGCCATAGACGGATTATCAAATCCTTCATGGCTAGTTCGGCCACCCTATGCAGTTCGGTCAGCTGTTTCAGCTGATCGCTAAAGGACACTAGATGCTCTGGCGCATGGTATTGCGACTAGAACAAGTTCTCCGTTGAGCTCCCCTCTTTGGCTCGAAAGAATTCCGCAGCATCGGCAACACTATGTGAAAGATCCGCAAACGCCCCTAGAGAACTCCAAATCCGGGTCAGTAAGAGGAACTTTTTCTCCACATACTTGCTCTGCATAATGAAGGCCTTACCCGCTGCAATTTTTCTGGCCTCCTAGATTTCCAGGAGGGCGCCCTGGGCTTCAACTTGGGCATTGTGTGCACTTTGGCGGGCCTTGGAAAGTTCAGACTCTTGATCCGCAATATTGCGCTCCAAGGACTCGCATTTCTTCACGGCGTCCTGGAGCTCCTGCTGGACCTTACCAACCCTGGCCTCATGTTTCTCACGAGCGGCTTGTTCTTTTGCCACTCTCTCTTGGGCTTCGGCCAGTGCCTTCTTGAGGGTCTCCACCTCGGCCGCCGCTCCTACAAAATATAATGGCACTATGGTCAACACAAATCATTCATCCTTTCTAAATCTACACAAGGTCATTCATACCTTGGTGGTCCTCCAGTTGTTTTTTCACGCGGCCGAGCTCTTCCTCGGTCCGCTCCAGACTTCGCTTCAGTCCGGAGACCTCAGCATCATGAGAGGTCGCAACCAGCAAAGATGCCTTCTTATTCACATAGACATGTATGGTTAGTCTCCTGTGAAAATTAGTTGATCCTCTGTCCGGCTTTTCTTTCCGAACACTGGACAGTGTCTCAGGGGCTATTGTCTATACTATGGCATTCATTTTGCACAAATTGCGTTCCATACCTCAAAGCCTGTTAGAAGGCTTATGCAGGCTTCGGTTAGTCCACTCTTCGCGGACTGAATCCTCTCGACCACCGTACCCATGAGGGTACGGTGTTCCTCAACAATGGAAGCACTTCGTAGCACTTCCAGTAGAGTATCCGGTGCCTCTGGATGGACAGAGGTCACCGGTGGAATCGGCACACCTCCTTCTTGCGAAGGAGGCTGCTTGCCGGATTCCGGAGCCGTATAGGTCTCGGGAATTGTATTCTGCTGGGGCCGTATTGGATATGGCCCCCATTGCCAGTCTCCATGGGGATTTGCTCCCCCATGTGTCCGGTGGCCGAGGGTTCACCCTTTGGCGCCACCCTGATGGCCTCCTATGTCTCTTCCTGGCCTAGGGGGGGTCCTTCGGGACAACACCTCGGTTTCATCCATGGCGTTGGGAGAAGAGGTCGTCGGAAGGGACCCATTGTCCATCACCTTCGGATCCAGTGAATTCCCCGAAGATGAGGATCGCTGGAGGTCGGAACAAGCCGGACTGCAGCGCATAATTCAACATGTTAAACCCATGAAGTAAAAGAGATGGATATATGTGTGACTCTTTGAGTACTTACGATTTGGCCAGGGGCTTATCCCTAGGGCACTACTCGGAGCTGCTATCAATGTCCCATGCGGAGTTGTCCGCGGGGGAGACCTTCCCCTTCTTGGATGCCTCTGCCTCCAGATGTGTGGAGGCTGCCCTTTTCTTCCTCCCCCTCTGGGGGAGAGTTGCTTTCCTCCTCCTCCTCGTTGTCATCGGTGTGGGAGGAGTGGGTCTCGGCGTCTTCAGACGTCACGTCCGAAGTGCCCTTACGGCGGAGACCACTCCTGGTCTCCTTGGCCTTCTTCTTGGCCTTCTCCTCCGGCGCTTGGTAGGGCGCCGGAACCAGCATCTTCGTCAGAAGAGGGATTGCTGGGTCTTCGAGCAGTGGAGCCAGACACTGGATCCGCTCCGCCTTCTTTGCCCAGCCCTGAGCAAACAAATAGGGAAGCTTAGGCGTCTTCCTTGAGTATGCAAGTAAAGGATACACCTTGAAATGCGAAAAACTTACCGAACTGGCGGGATGGGCCAGGTCGTGCCCACAGTCCTTGGTCGTCACTGGCCATGTTTTGTTGGCCTTAAAGAGCACCTTCCAGATGTCGTCGTGTGTTGTGCCGAAGAACTATTGCAAGGTCCGGTGCTCGGCAGGATCGAACTCCCACAAATGGCAAGCCCGGCGTTGGCACAGAAGGATCCGGCGAACAAGCATCACCTGGATCACATTGACAAGATTGATGTTCTTCTCTACCATGCTCCTGATGCGTGTCTGAAGCGCTGTCAGATCGCCTGACGAAGACCAGTCCATGCCCTTCTCCAGCCAGGAGGTGAGCCACATCGAGGCGCTTGACTGGAATTCGGGAGCTGCGGCCCAGGTGGCGTGACGAGGCTATGTGACGTAGAACCATTGCTATTGCCACCCTTTAACGTTTCCATGAAGGAACCTTTGGGCCATGAGACGTTGGGCATCTTGCTCACCATGGCGCCTCTGCACTCTATGTGTTGACCGCCCACCACCTTCGGCTTCACATTGAATACCTTTAACCACAATCCGAAGTGGGGTGGGATGCGGAGGAAGGCCTCGCACACGACAATAAATGCCGAGATGTTGAGGAAGGAGTTGGGGGGCAGATCGTGGAAATCCGACCCATGGTAGAACATGAGTCCGCGGACGAATAGGTGGAGAGGGAATCCCAATTGGCGGACGAAGTGGGGGATGAATACCACCCTCTCATGGGGCTCAGGGGTAGGGATGATCTGCCCCGTCGCTAGAAGCCGGTGGGTGATTGCTGGGGCTAAGTACCCGGCCTTCCGAAGCTTGGTGATATCCTTCTCCTTGATGGAGGAAACCATCCACTTGCCCTGCGCTCCAGATCTGGACATGGCTGGAGTGCTTTTTTTTGGGGGGAGGAGGGTGGAAGCTTGGGCGTTGGAGCTCGAGAATGGATAGGCAGAGAGGAAAAGGGCGTGGGTGAAAAGGTGAGATCCTTATCCCTTTATAAAGGCTGCAAATATCAAGCGCCTCCCCACTCGCCTTAAAACTTGCCTATTCCCTAAGGGCCATGCAGACGACGTGGTTGGGTTACCCACGCCCGTATTGATGAGAATCCTGCAATAAGGGGACACGATCTCTGCTTCGACAAGACGTGCCAATAAATCCGCACCTTGAAACATGGAGTGGGAGGCTAAAAATGGTTCGAAATAATGACCGGGCAGCGACGTGATGTCACGCTACAAATGTTGTCAGCAGATTGGACTCGTGAAATATCATATTCTCTGCATGTGGGTGTGGTACTTGTTTTGCAGAGCTAGACACGTTTTCTGTGTTCGAAGGTTGCTTTGGAGTATTCGGAGGAGGAACCCGCCTTGCAATGTCGAAGACAATCTGCACGCCGGACACATCGTCATTGAAGCCTGGTTCAGGGGCTACTGAGGGAGTCCTGGATTAAGGGGTCCTTAGATGTCCGGCATGTGTGACATGGGCCAGACTATTGGGCCATGAAGATACAAGATACAAGACTTCTTCCTGTTCCTGGATGGGACTCTCCTTTGCGTGGATGGCAAGCTTGGCATTCGGATATGTAGATTCCTTCCTTTGTAAACCGACTCTGTACAACCCTAGGGCCCTCCAGTGTCTATATAAACCGGAGGGTTTAGTCCGTAGAGGCAATCATAAAAATACATGCTAGACTTCTAGGGTTTAGCTACAACGATCTCATGGTAGATCAACTCTTGTAACCCTCATACTCATCAAGATCAATCCAGCAGGACATAGGGTATTACCTCCATCAAGAGGGCCCGAACCTAGGTAAACACCGTGTCCCTTGTCTCCTGTTATCATCGACCTTAGACGCACAGTTCGGGACCCCCTACCCGAGATCCGCCGGTTTTGACACCGACACCCCCCGGTAGGTAGCACCTCCCAGTACCAACCCGGTGGAGCCCAGTCCCGGACATGGCCCCTCTGATCAAGGTGTCCTCCGCCGAGTTGACGATGAGGATGCGAGATAGGCATCGTCGACGTCGATGCAGGAATAATTTCTTTAACTAAAAAATAACAACTAAACATAAATTTTCTTACTAAAAATAAACTAGTTCTATTAATTCAACTGAACACTTACTATAAATATAAATAAACTAGTTCTTACTAAAAATAAACTAGTTCAACTAGTACTATTAATTTTCTTACTAAAAATACACTAGTTCTATTAATTCAAGTAGTTCTTACTAAAAATAAACTAGTTCAACTAGTTCTATTAAATTTCTTACTAATTCTATTAAACACTATTGCCCTAGTTCTTAAGCATCTACAAGTACTAACTAATTAGCATCTAATTTGATAAATCCTACCTAGAATCTACTGCCCTAATTAGCATCTAATTTGATGAACCCTAACTAATTTGATGCACTCTAAAATTTGATGAACCCTAGGAACCCTAACTAGGCAGAGGTAGGGGAGGAGGAGGAGGTGTAGGCGTGCTCACCTCGGGTGTCGGTGGAGTTAGCGAGCGGCCGAGGGAGGGGCATGCGGCATCAAGGTCGTGGTCAGGGCTAGAGCACGCGGCGTCGAGGTCGGGGCCGGGGGCGGCGTCGAGGGCGTGCGGAGGGTGACGGGAGTGCGCGCGGCGGCCGACAGCTACGCAGGACGACGACGACGGTGAGAGTAGATGAGTTCGATTTGGGGGAAGTGGCCGTGGTGAAGGAGTTCGCGGTGAAGTCAAAAGTAGTAGTAGCGCGTTCCAGGAAAAGCGCTACTGCTACATTAGCTATAGCTAACTTAGCTATAGCGCCGGATGACATAACGCACTACTGCTAAGTTAGCTATAGCGCTTGTCCTGAAAACATGCTGCTGCTACACCTTTCTCCTTTATTTTCCTTTTTCATATTGTTTCCTCCACATTTTCTTTTTTTCCTTCTCCTTTTTATATTTCTTTCATTTTCATTTACTTTTCTATATGTTTTACATTTTATTTTCCTTTCACTAGCAGTAGCGCTTTCTGTGCGAAAGACACTACTATAACAAGCTTAGCAACATCGCGCTTTGCTTAAGCTCGCTACTAGTAATGGTAGCCTGGCGAGAACAGTAGGGGAATTGTAGTTGTAGCGCTTCTTCCCTGAGACGCGCTACTGCTATAAATGTAGCTGGAGCGTGTTTCTATGCCACGCGCGAGTGGTAAGTAGTAGTAGCACTTGTTTTTGTCCCGCACTACTCGTAAGATTCTATGTATAAGGTTTTCCCTAGTAGTGCCTAACTGTATGGAAGATTATCTTCAATAGTAAAAGTCTTTGCACTACTGCAGGATGGTCCAAATGCGACACTACGATCAGAGACCCTTTGGTGAAACTGTGTGCAATGTCATAACCGCAAACGGTGGTGTAAAAACCCGTCAAAAGGTGCAAAAGGTTGCGATGACGGATGCATCAAACACGATTCAGTTTTTGGTTGCATGTGCGATGCAAGACATATGGTTCAGTTCAATTAACTATTTGGGATGAGGAGGGACAATAGAAACGAGCAACCAGATGAAGGCGTGTGCGATATATAGCATACGATTCACTAGGATGAACTGTGTGTGTGATTAGGCAACACAATGGAAACGGTTCAACTGAACAAGATGTGTGTGATACGCGGCAAACAGGTCGGTAATTAGAAATGTGTGCGAAGACCAATAATAACACAGACGATTGCTGCTAATAAGCCGTGTGATTTGCTCTGTCCATAGTACAATAACAAGTATATATATAACTGAAATAAACATCCAATTACATAAGTGACTATACAGATCATTCGCACACACCTTAATAAACAATTCCATGCATTCTAAAGTAGGAGAAACAATCGTCTAGTCATCTACTTCTTGTGACGCTCCCGCCACTTCTATGTGGCTCGATCCCTCATCTGGGTTAGGTTGAAGATAGTTCCTCATGTCAACGATCCGCATGTACATCTCGTAGCTTGTGTAGGCGTCCATGGCCGCGTACTTGACATGTTGTTCATCCAGTCTCTAATGCCACACACTGTGCCAGGCGTTCATGTCCTTATTGCTCTCATTCTTCATCTTCATGTAATAGGGGTCGATAATGGCCGAGGCGAGGTCAACCAGGGAGTTCAGTTTGTTTTGGTCGCTGCCCTAGACCTTGTAGTCGCGTTGGATGTTGACAAGATTCGGGCATTTCAAGCCCGAAACCTTAAGTGCTTTTAGATCGTTGGTGTTGTCCACCGCAGCGAAACTGTAGTCGGAGCTATTGATAAACCTGGAGAAACACTCGCAAGGCATTGTGGCCAGGTGGTAGTGGTAGACGAGGATGTCATGTCGCACGCACAACTAGGCGACGAAAACCTTCTGATCGTGCCCGGCACGACCCATGGTGTACTCGAGGTCGAAGCCGACCACTTGGTACTTGTCCTCGGCAAGGAACTAGTCCATAGTTTGGATGAAGCTCTCCACCGAGACCGGATCATTCGTGTACACCACCGAGAGAGCCTTCCCCCTCACGTGGGTGTCCATGATGTGTTGCGTGGTGAACTGCCCGCCGTTGTCGTCGGCGGCCGCTAGGAGCGCCATTAGAGCCATGGGGAGCGCCATTGGAACAGCTGGATGTCCTCTCTGTATGTGTCCTCGTGGGTGTGCTTATTGTGTCGCGTGAGACGAGAAATGAAGGTAAATGGCCGCAGGAATAAAAGGGGGCCGGGCGGCGTGGATTCTCGGCGCGTCCGCATGACAGTTTTTGTAGCGGGTAACTACATTGTCGCACCACGCCCGGCGCAACTGCATGCACACGAATGTGCGTGATCGTGCGCTGGCCCCAAACACTGGCAGCGCGCGTGGAGGGACGAGGGCAGAGCACCCGGAGGGACGCGAGAGCAGATTGCACACGGCGGGATGCGAGCAAAGCGTGCCGCGGCCGCCTGAACCGCAAGCAACCACACACATAGAGCAGTTGAACACGCAGGAAATGGTCGCCTACAAGTCGGCCGACAGTTGCGTCGTTGCGTAGAGAGCTGCCGTGTGCTACCACCTCCGTCTAGTCTATAGTCCCCTTTATATTCTGTGCCATACTTTGCCCTTAAATTTAACCAACAAAATGTTAATGCATGTTATAAAAATAATATAATTGGAAACTATGTTCAAATACGAATCCAACTATATAATCTTTGGCAACATGCATTCGTATTATATTACTTAAATTATACTTATAAACCAAAACGGGGGTATAGTAGGTATTAAATCGCAAACATTTTTTTATTAACCGTATGTGTACATGGCCTTTCGTCCTCCTCTCGCATGTCTTGTCACCCCGCTGCCGCAAACTGCTTACAATGCAAGCTTGCGCAGCGCGCGAGGGCGATCTTTTGGTCAAACGATGGCGCCAATGAATCATTGGTGAGCCCATTCTCGCGCAACCTCGCAGGTTCCCGCACAAGCTTCCCACCTGAGTCGGTGAAATCCCCCAAAATCCCAATGCTTACCGGCCTGCTATAAAAACCCTCACGGCCGGCGAGTCATGTGTCGCATTTTCCCCTCCCTCCCTGTAGCTTATCTCGTCTGCTTCTCCCACAATCGCCAATGGCAATGGTACGTCGTCATCGGTCAGCCACTCCGCCGTCATCAGAGGACAGCTCCACCTCGGAGGCTACACCGTGATGGCGGCGTAGTCCCCGACGTAGTGTAGTGCGTGTGGCGTCCCTGTTGGGTGTGCGCGGAACACCTACCACACGCTCCGCCGCCGGTGCCCGTCGGTAGCTGTTACCGGACGCCGTTGCCGCCACACCACCGCCGAAAGCCAGGGCCATCACCCGCTCCGCCGCCGCGGCCTGAAGGCGGGAGGTGGCCGTCGTGGCTGCCACCCTACTGTCGGCCACCATGGCCTTCACCTGCTACGCCACCGTGGCCCAAAGGCGGGAGGTGGTGGTCGTGGTCGCCACCCCATCGTCGGCCACCGTGGCCGCCAGCCCACCGTCAACCGCCGGGGTCATCACCCGCTCCACCATCGCCGCCTGAAGGCGGGAGGCAGAGGTGGATGCCCGCATGTGCGTCAGCGACCTTGCGCGCTACAGCGAGTTCCTGCGGGAGGAGGAAGAGTGCCTCGTCGAGCACGCAAAAAGCCTTACCGCCACCGTGGCCACCACATGCGCCGCCTCAGAGGCGAGGAATCAGGAGATCTACGAGGAGAACCACCACCTCGAGAGGGGTCGTATGGAGCAGCAGAGGGCATTCGAGGTGAGACTCGCTGAAGCTGCAACAACGGCAGGCACCGTATTGTGGTTGGCCAGCTCGTCGGTGGGCTCCTCCTTCTCCGCCTCTTACTAAGCGCGCTCGGCAGACGAGAGGCAGCAGGAAGTAGTACAAATCCCCTCTGCAGTAGTAGTAGTATTTAGGGGCTATTTTGTTCAGTTCATCTAACTATAGATGTGGTGAAACTATACAACGTACTTAAAATTAGCTAGTATATATAGTTGAACTAGCTATTTCAGTACGTGGTTGATAACAATTGGGGAAAAGTTTGGTCAGTTCAGCTGTCGAGTTGAACTGTTTGTATAATTTAGGAACGACTGCTTAATCTATGAATGAAATCTATGCTTAATTACTGAATTTTAGTTGCAAAAATTAGATACTGCTAATGATTTTTAGCTTCATATTTTGACAAATCGCATTGTTACAAGGTTGACAAATGGCAATGTTACTAGATCAACAAATGTCAATCTTTCCAGTTTGACAAATGGTAACATACCCAATATGACAGATGCAAATCGCACCAAATTGTTTGTAAGTGGTTGCACACGGGTCATCCAAAAGAACCGTTTGCGTTTAAGAGATGCACAAATCCTGCTCTCACTTTGCATCATGTCGTCCTAGGGTCGACGGGCCGGGGCGGGACGACGGCAGCTGGCAGCGCTGAGAGGTAGCGTTCGACGGAGGCGTCCCATGCCGCTGAGGGGGGCACACGCACGGAGAGGAAGGTGGGCGGCCATGGAAGTCAAAGGGCTCGGTTCCCAGTGAGCCTCCGCAGCGTACCACACGCACGCTTCCCGGTGAGCCTGCGCATTCGAGGAAAGCTGGCACGCCTCTCGATCAGCGAACACACCTTACTGTGCTCGCACGCCTCCTGTTCAGTCAAGGTCAAGCAGCTGTCCAGACGGCACCTCCTACAGCCATTAAAACCAAGACACCCGGTGTCACGTGAATGGTTAACATAACGCGCACGGTTTGAATTATACAAATGTTTGAGGTATTAAAGTGGCAGCTATTTTTTCAAAATGCCTTTGTTGGTTGTCATTATTCGAGTGCGCCTTCTCTCAAAATGGACACAAAAAATACCACAGCATGTCGGGTGCCATTCTATGATAGCGTGCCCAGTTCATGAATTTCAGACGAGTTTTGGATTCAATAGAATTTAAAAAATAAAGTATCTCAACATTTTGCCGGCAATCAACGGTGCCCTGGTGTTTGAAATTCATTCCCATTTCTTGCATGGGAAGTAAGCATGCACCCAAGGACACATATTTGATTTTTCAACCAATTTATATGCACTGGAGCATGTGCATGTAGTTCAAATTTGAATTATGCACATAAATGCATTGAAAACTCAGTTAATGCATAAAAATGTCCAAACGAACCCCAAAAAATCACAAAAATTGAAACAACACTCCTGTTGTTCTATGTTGACACGAGAAAAAATTTGAAAGCAATAAGAGGCAATGGATATCGTTTCGTCCCCAAAGGAGGGACGTTCCCTACCGAAACCATCATGCTTGTTGTGAGAAGCTCCGGTTTGTGAGAAACATATACCCAAACCTGCCCTAAATGGGGCAAAAAAATTACCATGGCATGTTGATGCCTCTCCAAGATAGCATGCCAAATTTCATGAATTTAAGACGAGTTTTGGATTTACTAGAATTTAAAAACTATGCATCTCAATGTT
This sequence comes from Triticum aestivum, assembly GCF_018294505.1. Classification (NCBI taxonomy): domain Eukaryota; kingdom Viridiplantae; phylum Streptophyta; class Magnoliopsida; order Poales; family Poaceae; genus Triticum; species Triticum aestivum. Next base: position 165,880,036 of record NC_057800.1, on the reverse strand, counting down.
TTGTCAGCAATCAACACCACCGAGGTGTTTGAAATTCATTCCCATTTCTTGCATGGGACCTAAGCATGCACCCAAGCACACAGATTTGTTTTTTCAACCAATTCATATGCACTGAAGTATGTGCATGTAGTTCAAATTTGAATTCTGCACATAAATGCATTGAAAACTCAGTTGATGCATAAAAATGTCCAAACGAACCCCAAAAAATCACAAAAATTGACACAACACTCCTGTAGTTCTATGTTGACACGAGAAAAAAAATTGAAAGCAATAAGAGGAATGGATATCGTCTCGTCCCCAAAGGTGGGACGTTCCCTACCGAAACCATCATGCTTGTTGTGAGAAGCTCCGGTTTGTGAGAAGCATATACCCAAACCTGCCCTAAATGGGGCAAAAAATTTACCATGGCATGTTGATGCCTCTCCAAGATAGCATGCCAAATTTCATGAATTTAAGATGAGTTTTGGATTTACTAGAATTTAAAAACTATGCATCTCAATGTTTTGTCAGCAATCAACACCGCCGAGGTGTTTGAAATTCATTCCCGTTTCTTGCATGGGACCTAAGCATGCACCCAAGCACATAGATTTGTTTTTTCAACCAATTTATATGCACTGGAGTATGTGCATGTAGTTCAAATTTGAATTATGCACATAAATGCATTGAAAACTCAGTTGATGCATAAAAATGTCCAAACGAACCCCAAAAAATCACAAAAATTGACACAACACTCCTGTTGTTCTATGTTGACACGAGAAAAAAAAATGAAAGCAATAAGAGGAATGGATATCGTTTCGTCCCCAAAGGTGAGACGTTCCCTACCGAAACCATCATGCTTGTTGTGAGAAGCTCCGGTTTGTGAGAAGCATATACCCAAACCTGCCCTAAATGGGGCAAAAAATTTACCAAGGCATGTTGATGCCTCTCCAAGATAGCATGCCAAATTTCATGAATTTAAGATGAGTTTTGGATTTACTAGAATTTAAAAACTATGCATATCAATGTTTTGTCAGCAATCAACACCGCCGAGGTGTTTGAAATTCATTCCCATTTCTTGCATGGGACCTAAGCATGCACCCAAGCACACAGGTTTGTTTTTTCAACCAATTTATATGCACTGGAGTATGTGCATGTAGTTCAAATTTGAATTATGCACATAAATGCATTGAAAACTCAGTTGATGCATAAAAATGTCCAAACGAACCCCAAAAAATCACAAAAATTGACACAACACTCCTGTTGTTCTATGTTGACACGAGAAAAAAATTGAAAGCAATAAGAGGAATGGATATCGTTTCATCCCCAAAGGTGGGACATTCCCTACCCAAACCATCATGCTTGTTGTGAGAAGCATATACCCAAACCTGCCACAAATAGGAAAAAAAATTGCCACGGAATGTTGATGCCGCTCCATGATAGCATGCCAAGTTTCATGAATTTCAGACGAGTTTTGGATTCACTAGAATTTAAAAACCAGGCATCTCAATGTTTTGCCGGCAATCAACGGTGCCCTGGTCTATGAAATTCATTCCCATTTCTTGCATGGGACCTAAGAATGCACCCAAGGACACATATTTGATTTTTCAACCAATTTATATGCACTGGAGCATGTGCATGTAGTTCAAATTTGAATTATGCACATAAATGCATTGAAAACTCAGCTAATGCATAAAAATGTCCAAACGAACCCCGAAAAATCACAAAAATGACACAACACTCCTGTTGTTCTATGGTGACACGAGAATTTTTTTGGAAGCAATAAGAGGCAATGGATATCATTTCGTCCCCAAAGGTGGGATATTCCCTACCCAAACCATCATGCTTGTTGTGAGAAGCTCTGGTTTGTGAGAAGCATATACCCAAACCTACCCCAAATGGGACAATTTTTTTACCATAGCATGTTGATGCCGCTCCATGATAGCATGCCAAATTTGATGAATTTCAGACGAGTTTTGGATTTACTAGAATTTAAAAACTAGATATCTCAATGTGTGTGGCCGAGTGACGGTGGCAGGGTGTTTGACTTTCTTTCCCATTTCTTGCATGGGACCTAAGCAGGCAACCAAGGACACATATTTGAATTTTCAACTAATTTATATGCATTAGAGCTTGTGCCTGTAGTTCAAATTTGAATTATGCACATGAATGCACAGAAAACTCAGCTAATGTATAAAAATGTCCAAGCAAACCCCGAAAAATCCCCAAAGTTGAAACAACACTCTTGTTGTTCTATGTTGACACTAGGAAAAAAATTGAAATCGAGAAGAGGCAACGGATATCGTTTCGTCCAGAAAGGTGAAATGTTCCCTACCGAAACCATCACACTTGTTGTGAGAAGCTCTAGTTTATGAGAAGCTTATAACCAAACCCGCCCCAAACATGTTGATGCCACTCCATGATAGCATGCCAAGTTTCATGAATTTCAGACGAATTTTGGATTTACTAGAATTACAAAACAAGTACGTCGACGTTTTCCGGAGAGCCACAGTGTCGTGGTGTTCAAATTTCATCCCCATTTCTTGCATGGGAGATAAACATAAACCCGTGGACACATATATGATTTTACAACCCATGTTGGTGCACCAGAGCATGCGCATGTAGTTTAATTTTGAATTGTGCACCTGAAATGGTTAGAAAACCAATTAAATGTATAAAATGTTCAAACGAACCCTGAATAATTCCAATTCTTTTACAAAACACATATAGTTGCATGTTCACTCCAGATAAAAGGTCTAGCAATTCAAACACCGTCCATTGCCGCTGTGACCCCATTATGTAATTCAAATCAAGATGAAAAATCAAGTAGATCGCACATAGTTTATTATCACCAACCGTGTGAGATGTAGCACAAAATATCGTGGAGCATCGTCGGTGTATAGTACGCCTACGGCTTACGCGAGAAGGTGTGTCGGCTACAGTCCATAGCCGGCGTCTCAAGCACACTAGCTCGCTCCCGAAATATCATTTCACTGTTCAATCGTCGCCGGTGAAAGATGGGCACGTGGACCCAGGTCGTGAGGGCAACTTCGGTGGCCCACTCCGGCGAGAGTGCGGTTGCAGCCGCCATGCGCGTGCTAACAAGGTGGATGAGCACGGCTCCAGTCTGCGACCGAGCGGCCATGGCAGCCCAAACGGCCGATGTTGCTTTTCAGGTGGCGGCAGCAACATCTGGCGAGAGCGGCACATTAGCTATCCGTTCTGCAGCAGCAGGCCTTAGCCCTGATGGAGGTCGCCCACTGTCGGTGTCAAAACCGGCGGATCTCAGGTAGGGGGTCCCGAACTGTGCATCTAAGGCGGATGGTAATAGGAGGCGGGGGACAGAATGTTTACCCAGGTTCGGGCCCTCACGATGGAGGTAATACCCTATTCCTGCTTGATTGATCTTGATGATATGAGTATTACAAGAGTTGATCTACCACGAGATCGTAGAGGCTAAACCCTAGAAGCTAGCCTATGATTATAATTGTTGTTTTTCTACGGACTAAACCCTCCGATTTATATAGACACCGGAGGGGTCTAGGGTTACATGCTACCTCTTGAGCACTGCGTTGGTTTTCCCCGAAGAGGAATGGATGATTCAGCAAAGTAGCGTAAGTATTTCCCTCAGTTTTTGAGAACCAAGGTATCAATCCAGTAGGAGGCTATGCGTGAGTCCCTCGTACCTGCACAAAACAAATAAATCCTCGCAACCAACGCGATAAGGGGTTGTCAATCCCTATACGGCCACTTACGAGAGTGAGATCGGATAGATATGATAAGATAATATTTTTTGGTATTTTTATGATAAAGATGCAAAGTAAAATAAAAGCAGAGTAAAAAGCAAAGGAAATAACTAAGTATTGGAACATTAATATGATGAAGATAGACCCGAGGGCCATAGGTTTCACTAGTAGCTTCTCTCAAGAGCATATGTATTCTACTATGGGTGAACGAATTACTGTTGAGCAATTGACAGAATTGAGCATAGTTATGAGAATATCTAGGTATGATCATGTATATAGGCATCACGTCCGAGACAAGTAGACCGACTCCTGCCTGCATCTACTACTATTACTCCACTCATTGACCGCTATCCAGCATGCATCTAGAGTATTAAGTTAATGAAAACAGAGTAACGCCTTAAGCAAGATGACATGATGTAGAGGGATAAACTCATGCAATATGATGAAAACCCAATCTTGTTATCCTCGATGGCAAAAATACAATACGTGCCTTGCTGCCCCTACTGTCACTGGGAAAGAACACCGCAAGATTGAACCCAAAGCTAAGCACTTCTCCCATTGCAAGAAAGATCAATCCAGTAGGCTAATCCAAACAGATAATTCGAAGAGACTTGCAAAGATAACCAATCATACATAAAAGAATTCAGAGAAGATTCAAATATTGTTCATAGATAGACTTGATCATAAACCCACAATTCATCGGTCTCAACAAACACATCGCAAAAAGAAGATTACATCAAATAGATCTCCACAAGAGAGGGGAGAACATTGTATTGAGATCCAAAAAGAGAGAAGAAGCCATCTAGCTAATAACAATGGACCCGTAGGTCTGAGGTGAACTACTCACACTTCATCGGAGGGGCTATGGCAATGATGTAGAAGCCATCCGTGATCGATGCCCCCTCCGGTGGAGCTCCGAAACAGGCCCCAAGATGCGATTTCGTGGATACAGAAAGTTACGGCGGTGGAATTAGGGTTTTGGCTCCATATATGATAGTTTGGGGGTACATAGGTATATATAGGAGGAAGGAGTACGTCGGTGGAGAAACAGGGGGGCCACGAGGGTGGAGGGCGTGCCTGGGGGGGGGGGGGTAGGCGCGCCCCCTCCCTTGTGGCCTCCTCTTTTGTGTCTTGACGTAGGGTCCAAGTCTCCTGGGTCTTGTTCGTTGAGAAAATCACGTTCCCGAAGGTTTCATTCCATTTGGACTGCGTTTGATATTCATTTTCTTCGAAACCCTAAAACAGGCAAAAACAGCAATTCTTGGCTGGGCCTCCGGTTTTAGTCCCAAAAATAATATAAAAGTGGATAATAAAGCCCAATAATGTCCAAAACAGTAGATAATATAGCACGGAGCAATCAAAAATTATAGATACGTTGGAGACGTATCAAGCATCCCCAAGCTTAATTCCTTCTCGTCCTCGAGTAGGTAAATGATAAAAACAGAATTTTTGATGCGGAGTGCTACTTGGCATAATTTTAATGTAATTCTTCTTAATTGTGGTATGAATATTCAGATCCGAAAGATTCAAGATAAAAGTTCATATTGATATAAAAATAATAATACTTCAAGCATACTAACAAAGCAATTATGTCTTCTCAAAATAACATGGCCAAAGAAAGTTCATGCCTACAAAATCATATAGTTTAGTCATGCTCCATTTTTGTCACACAAGAATGCTCTCATCATGCACAACCCCGATGACAAGCCAAGCAATTGTTTCATACATTAGCAATCTCAAAGCTATAAACTTTCACGCAATATATGAGCGCGAGCCATGGACATAGCACTATGGGTGGAATAGAATGTGATGATGGGGGTTATGTGGAGAAGACAAAAAGGGAGAAAGTCTCACATCAACGAGGCTAATCAATGGGCTATGGAGATGCCCACTGATTGATGTTAATGCAAGGAGTAGGGATTGCCATGCAACGGATGCACTAGAGCTATAAATGTATGAAAGCTCAACAAAAGAAACTAAGTGGGTGTGCATCCAACTTGCTTGCTCACGAAGACCTAGGGCACTTGAGGAGGCCCATTGTTGGAATATACAGGCCAAGTTCTGTAATGAAAATTTCCCACTAGTATATGAAAGTGACAAAACAAGAGACTCTCTATCATGAAGGTTATAGTGCTACTTTGAAGCACAGGTGTGGCAAAGGATAGTAACATTGTCCCTTCTCTATTTTTCTCTCATTTTTTTATTCAGGCCTTTTTCTTTTTTTTATGGCCTTTCTCTTTTTTTCCTCACTTGGGACAATGCTCTAGAAAATGATGATCATCACACTTCTATTTCTTTACAACTCAGTGATTACAACTCGATGCTAGAACAAAATATGACTCTACATGAATGCCTCCGGCGGTGTACCGGGATATGCAATGAACCAAGAGTGACATGTATGAAAGAATTATGAATGGTGGCTAAGCAATATGACAATGATGAATGTGTCATGATAAACGGAATGGTGGAAAGTTGCATGGCAATATATCTCGGAATGGCTATGGAAATGCCATAATAGGTAGGTATGGTGGCTGTTTTGAGGAAGATATAAGGAGGTTTATGTGTGAAAGAGAGTATCATATCACGGGGTTTGGATGCACCAGCGAAGTTTGCACCAACTCTCAATGTGAGAAAGGGCAATGCACGGTACCGAAGAGGCTACCAATGATGGAAGGGTGAGATTGCGTATAATCCATGGACTCAACATTAGTCATAAAGAACTCACATACTTATTGCAAAAATCTACAAGTCATTAAAAACCTCGGCACTACGCGCATGCTCCTAGGGGGATAGATTGGTAGGAAAAGACCACCGCTCGTCCCCAACCACCACTCATAAGGAAGACAATCAAAAAACACCTCATGTTTCAAATTTGTTACACAACGATTACCATACGTGCATGCTTTGGGACTTGCAAACTTCAACACAAGCACTTCCCAAATTCACAACTACTCAACTAGCACGAGTTTGATATTATTACCTCCATATCTTAAAACAATCATCAAGCATCAAACGTCTCTTAGTATTCAAAACACTCCTAGGAATTTTTTTACTAATCTTGAATACCTAGCATATTAGGATTATTTAAGAAAATTACCAAGCTATTTAAGACTCTCAAAATAATATAAGTGAAGCATGAGAGATCAATAGTTTCTATAAAACAAATCCACCATCGTGCTCTAAAAGATATAAGTGAAGTACATGGAGTATTCTAACAAATTCCAAATCATGTATGGCTCTCTCAAAGGGTGTGTACAGAAAGGATGATTGTAGTAAACTAACAAATAAAGACTCAAATAATACAAGATGCTCCAAGCAAAACACATATCATGTGGTGAATAAAAATATAGCTCCAAGTAAAGTTACCGATAGAAGTAGACGAAAAGAGGGGATGCCTTCCGGGGCATCCCCAAGCTTTGGATTTTAGGTGTCCTTAGATTATCTTGGGGGTGCCATGGGCATCCCCAAGCTTAGGCTCTTGCCACTCCTTGTTCCATAATCCATCAAATCTTTACCCAAAACTTGAAAACTTCACAACACAAAACTTAAAGTAGAAAATCTCGTGAGCTCCGTTAGCGAAAGAAAACAAAAGACCACTTCAAGGTACTGTAATTAACTGATTCTTTATTTATATTGGTGTTAACCCTACTGTATTAAAACTTCTCCATGGTTTATAAACTATTTTACTAGCCATAGATTCATCAAAATAAGCAAACAACACACGAAAAACAGAATCTGTCAAAAACAGAACAGTCTGTAGTAATCTGTAGCTAGAGAAAGATATGGAACCCCAAAAATTCTAAAATAAATTTCTGGACGTGAGTAATTTATCAATTAATCATCTGCAAAAATAATTAACTAAATATCACTTTCCAAATAAAAATGCTAGCAGTTCTCGTGAGCGCTAAAGTTTCTGTTTTTTACAGCAAGATTAACAAGACTTTCCCCAAGTCTTCCCAACGGCTCTACTTGGCACAAACACTAATTAAACACAAAAAACACAACCTAAACAGAGGCTAAATAAATTATTTATTACTAAACAGGATCAAAAAGTAAGGAATAAAAATAAAATTGGGTTGCCTCCCAACAAGCGCTATCGTTTAACGCCCCTAGCTAGGCATAAAAAGCAAGGATAGATCTGGGTATTACCATCTTTGGTAGGCAATCCATAAGTGGCTCTCATAATAGATTCATAAGGTAATTTAATTTTCTTTATATGAAAGTGTTCCATGCCTTTCCTTAACGGAAATTGGAATCTATTATTTCCTTCCTTCATATCAATAATTGCACCAATCGTTCTAAGGAAAGGTCTACCAAGAATAATAGGACATGAAGGATTGCAATCTATGTCAAGAACAATAAAATCTATGGGCACATAATTCCTATTTGCAACAATAAGAACATCATTAATTCTTCCCATAGGTTTCTTAATAGTGGAATCCGCAAGGTCCAAGTTTAGAGAGCAATCATCAAAATTACGGAAACCTAACAAATCGCACAAAGTTTTTGGAATCGTGGAAACACTAGCACCCAAATCACACAAAGCATATCATTCATGGTCTTTAATTTTAATTTTAATAGTTGGTTCCCACTCATCATAAAGTTTAGGGATAGAAACTTCCAACTCAAGTTTTCTTCATAAGATTGCATCAAGGCATCAACGATATGTTTAGTGAATGCTTTATTTTGACTATAAGCATGAGGAGAATTTAGCATGGATTGCAACAACGAAATACAATCATCAAAGAGCAATTTGCATAATTGAATTCCTTGAAATCCAAAATAGTGGGTTTAGCAACATCTAGGGTTTTAATTTCTTCGATCCCACTTTCATCAAAAACTCCGAATTCTTGGAACGCCTTCTAGGTAAAGGTGGATCATATTAAGTCCCATCATTATTAAGATTCATATTTCAAAACAAAGATTTAATAGGGGACACATCAATAACTTTTAGATCTTCATCTTTATTTTCATAGGAACTAGAGGAACACGCTCTTATAAAGGCATCTTTTTTAGCATGCATCCTAGCGGTTCTTTCTTTGCACTCGTCAGTGGAAATTCTCATGGCCTTGAGAGACTCATTGATATCATGCTTAGATGGAATAGATTTAAGTTTCAAAGAAGCAACATCAAGAGAAATTCTATCAACATTCCTAGCCAACTCATCAATCTTAAGCAATTTTTCTTCAATCAAAGAATTAAAATTATTTTGCGAAGTAATAAATTCTTCAATATTAGATTCAAAATCCGAGGGCATCTTATTATAATTTCCATAAGAATTGTTCTAGGAATTACCATAATTATTAGAGGGATTACAAGGATAAGGCCTAGGATTAAAATTTCCTCTATACGCGTTGTTACCAAAATTGTTCCTACCAACAAAATTCACATCCATAGATTCATTATTATTCTCAATCAAAGTAGACAAGGGCATATAATTAGGATCAGAAGAAACACTTTTACTAGCAAATAATTTCATAAGTTCATCCATCTTTCCACTCAAGACATTAATTTCTTCTATCGCATGCACCTTTTTATTAGTGGATCTTTCACTATGCCATTGAGAATAATTAACCATAATATTATCTAGGAGTTTAGTAGCTTCTCCTAAAGTGATTTCCATAAAAGTGCCTCCCGCGGCCGAATCTAAAAGGTTTCTAGAAGTAAAATTCAATCCAGCATAAATTTTTTTGTATAATCATCTCTCCCAAGCTTGTGCAACATGTTCATGATCAAGTTGCTTAAAATTCATAATATTGTTTCTAAGGGAGATGATCTTAGCGGGAGGAAAATATTTAGAGATAAAAGCATCTTTGCGCTTATTCCATGAATCAATACTATTCTTAGGCAAAGACGAAAACCAAGCTTTAGCACGATCTCTAAGGGAAAAAGGAAATAGCTTCAATTTAACAATATCATTATCCACATCTTTCTTCTTTTGCATATCACACAAATCAATGAAGTTATTTAGATGGGTAGCGGCATATTCACTAGGAAGGCCGGAAAACGGATCTTTCATGACAAGATTCACCAAAGCAGTATTAATTTCACAAGATTGAGCATCAATAAGAGGAGCAATCGGAGTGCTAATAAAATCATTGTTGTTGGTATTGGTAAAGTCACACAATTTAGTATTATCTTGAGCCATCGTGGCAAGCAAGCAAACTAACACACAAGCAAACAAAAAGCAAGCGAGCAAAAAGAGGCAAATAGAGAGAGAGAAGATAGAGAGAGAGAGGGTGAATAAAACGGCAAGGGTGAAGTGGGGGAGAGGAAAACGTGAGGCAAATGGCAAATAATGTAATGCGGGAGATAGGGATTGTGATGGGTACTTGGTATATTGACTTTTGCGTAGACTCCCAGGCAACGGCGCCAGAAATCCTTCTTGCTACCTCTTGAGCACTGCGTTGGTTTTCCCCGAAGAGGAAGGGATGATGCAACAAAGTAGCGTAAGTATTTCCCTCAGTTTTTGAGAATGAAGGTATCAATCCAGTAGGAGGCTACGCGCGAGTCCCTCGTACCTGCACAAAACAAATAAATCCTCACAACCAACGTGATAAGGGGTTGTCAATCCCTATACGGCCACTTACGAGAGTGAGATCTGATAGATATGATAAGATAAATTTTTTTGGTATTTTTATGATAAAGATGCAAAGTAAAATAAAAGCAAACTAAAAAGCAAAGGAAATAACTAAGTATTGGAACATTAATATGATGAAGATAGACCCGGGGGGCATAGGTTTCACTAGTGGCTTCTCTCAAGAGCATAAGTATTCTACGGTGGGTGAACGAATTACTGTTGAGCAATTGACAGAATTGAGCATAGTTATGAGAATATCTAGGTATGATCATGTATATAGGCATCACGTCCGAGACAAGTAGACCGACTCCTTCCTGCATCTACTACTATTACTCCACTCATCGACCGCTATCCAGCATGCATCTAGAGTATTAAGTTAATGAAAACAGAGTAACGCCTTAAGCAAGATGACATGATGTAGAGGGATAAACTCATGCAATATGATGAAAACCCCATCTTGTTATCCTCGATGGCAACAATACAATACGTGCCTTGTTACCGCTACTATCACTGGGAAAGGATACCGCAAGATTGAACCCAAAGCTAAGCACTTCTCCCATTGCAAGAAAGATCAATCTAGTAGGCCAAACCAAACTGATAATTTGAAGAGACTTGCAAAGATACCCAATCATACATAAAAGAATTCAGAGAAGATTCAAATATTGTTCATAGATAGACTTGATCATAAACCTGCAATTCATCGGTCTCAACAAACACACCGCAAAAGAAGATTACATCGAATAGATCTCCACAAGAGAGGGGGAGAACATTGTATTGAGATCCAAAAAGAGAGAAGAAGCCATCTAGCTAATAACTATGGACCCGTAGGTCTGAGGTGAACTACTCACACTTCATTGGAGGGGCTATGATGATGGTGTAGAAGCCCTCCGTGATTGATGCCCCCTCCAGCGGAGCTACGGAACAGGCCCCAAGATGGGATCTCGTGGATACAGAAAGTTACGGCAGTGGAATTAGGGTTTTGGCTCCATATCTGATCGTTTGGGGGTACGTAGGTATATATAGGAGGAAGGAGTATGTTGGTGGAGCAACAGGGGGCCCACGAGGGTGGAGGGCACGCCTGGGGGTTAGGCACGCCCCCTACCTCGTGGCCTCCTCTTTTGTGTCTTGACATAGGGTCCAAGTCTCCTGGGTCTTGTTCGTTGAGAAAATCACGTTCCCGAAGGTTTCATTCCATTTGGACTCCGTTTGATATTCCTTTTCTTCGAAACCCTAAAACAGGCAAAAAATGGCAATTCTGGGCTGGGCCTCCGGTTAATAGGTTAGTCCCAAAAATAATATAGAAGTGGATAATAAAGCCCAATAATGTACAAAACAATAGATAATATAGCATGGAGCAATCAAAAATTATAGATACGTTGGAGCGTATCATTACACAGAGTCGGTTACAAGGGAGGAGATCTACATATCCGAATCTCCAAGCTTGCCTTCCATGCAAAGGAGAGTCCCATCCGGACACGGAGTGAAGTCTTCAATCTTGTATCTTCATAGTCCAACAGTCCGGCCAAAGTATATAGTCCGGCTGTCCGAGGACCCCCTAATCGAGGACTCCCTCAGTAGCCCCTGAACCAGGCTTCAATGACGATGAGTCCGGCTAGTAGATTGTCTTCGGCGTTGCAAGGCGGGTTCCTTCTCCGAATACTCCATAGAAGATTTTGAACACAAGGATCGTGTCCGGCTCTGCAAAACAAATTCCACATACCACCGTAGAGAGTATATTATTCCACAAATCTAATCTGCTGACAACTTTTTATAACATGACGCCCTGCCGTGGCCCGGTCATTACGAACTGTTTTTCCCTGCCTGCCACTACACGTGTTGCGAGGCGGTTTTATTGGCATGTCTTGACGAAGCAGAGATCGTGTTCCCCTTATCACGGGATTCTCATCAATACGGATATGGGTAACCCAACCGTGCCATCAATCGCGGCGCTTGGGGAATAAGCGATTTTATGGGGCAAGTAGGGAGGTGCACAGTTTCTACCGCCTTTATAAAGGGACAAGGATTCCTCTTTTTCACCCATGTCTTCTTCTCCCCCTGCCCATCCATTCTGGCGCACTCGAGATCCAGTGCCCAAGTTCTCATCTTCTCCGTAAAGCCATTCCAAACATGTCCGGAGCGGGAGGCAAGTGGATGGTCTCCTCCGTTATGGAGGTGAACATTACGAAGCTCCGGGAAGCCGGATACCTGGCCGCAGACATCGCGCACCGGCTCCCAGACGCGGGGCAGATCGTCCCTACTCTAGAACCCCATGAGAGGGTTGTATTCCTCACCCACTTCGTCCGCGGATTGTGATTTCCCCTCCACCCATTTGTCTGTGGGCTCATGTTCTACTATGGGCTGTACTTCCATGATCTGGCCCCCAATTTCATCCTCAACATCTCGGCGTTTATCATCGTGTGCGAGGCCTTCCTTCGCATCAAGCCCCACTTCGGCTTGTGGCTGAAGACCTTCAACGTGAAATCGAAGGTGGTGGTAGGCTAGCAAGCGGAGTGCAGAGGCGCCATGGTGGGCAAGATGCCCAACGTCACCTAGCTTGAAGGCTCCTATGTGGAGACCGTGAAGGGGTGGCAATCGGGGTGGTTCTACATCACCGAGCCGCATGACACCAACTGGGTGGTGGCCCCCGAATTTCAATCTGGCATCCCCACGCGGCTCACCTCCTGGAAAGAGAAGGGCATATCCTGGGGTTCACCGGTGGAGCTGACTGGACTCCAGAATTGTGTTAAAAATATGATAAGCAAGAAAATCAAGCTTGTCAACATGGTCCAGGTCATGCTCTTCCGCCGGATCCTTCCGTGTCAAAGACGGGCATTCAATATGTGGGAGTTCGATCCAACCAAGCACCAGACATTGCGAGAGATTTTCGACACGACGCACAAAGACATCTGGAAGGTGTTGTTCAAGGCCGCCGAGGTACCTCCTCCCCTTACCGAGGATCACGGACTTAGCGCAAAGCGCCCTGCCAATCCGGTACGGTCTTTATATCTCATAAGGTGTTCCTTTCCCCAGTATAATCATGCGAGGGATCTAATCCTCCACGCCATTTTAATAGGACTGGTTAGCGACAGCGAAGTGGATTGATTGTCCAGCCCCACTGCCCAAAGATACAGCAAGGTCTCTCTTAACGGAGATGCTGGTTCCGGCGCCCTATGAGGCGACGGAGAATAAGGCCAAGAAGAAGGCCGCGGGGACCAGGAAAGGTCTCCGGCGCAAGGTTGTAACGAACTCATCGTCCGAAAACACCGAGGCACACTCCTCCCACGAAAATGAGGAGGAAGAGGAAAGTTCTCTCCCCCCACGACCGGGGAGGACAAGAAAAGGAAGGCCGCCCCATCTGGGGAGGCCGAAGGGTCCAAGAAGGGAAGGACCCTCCTTCCGGACCACTCCACAACAGCCGCTTGCAGCGACGAGGAGTGGTTGCCCAGGGACAAGCCCCTCGCGAAGTCGTATGTATCCGGATACTATGATAGTTCTGGTATGTTTCATTTTATTGCTTCTTATCATGCCTAACATGATCATGCAGTCCATCCAAGGCCCACATCAACGTATCCTCTTCGGATGAGTCTTTGGGCCAGTCGGCGATGAACATCGATTCACTCCCGACAGCCACCTCCCCCCGGCCCACGGACGACATCGAGGTGTTGTCTCAAAGGGCATAGGACCGAGGTGACATCCCAGATGCCGGGTGCATGGGGGGTAAGACTCACGTGGGTTCTAAGGACGGGGGCCACAGCAAGTTTGGCCCCCAGTCGGATACTGCGCCGGACCCTCCAGTGGTTTCGGATCCTGTCAGGCGACCCCTCGCTAAGGGGGGTGAGACGTCTGTGCCGATGGCCTTTGTCCATCTAGAGGCATCGTACAACTTGCTGGAAGCGCTTCACGGTGCTTCCATTGACGAAGAGCACCACACTATCATGAGTGTGGTGGTCGAGAAGGTTCGGTCTGCCAAAAGCGGATTGAACGAAGCCTGTGCCAGCCTCCTAACAGGATTTGAGGTAAGTAATCGAATTATGAGAAAATATCACATCATAGACAGTAGCCCCTGATGCTCTGTTTGGTGTTCACAAAGAAAGGCCGAACAGAGGATCAAATAACAATCACAGGAGTCTAATCAGAATATGTCTATGTGAATAAGCAGGCTTCGCTGCTGGCCTTTGCCGCTCGTACTACGGAGGTCTCCGGACTGAAGCGGGACCTTGAGCGGTCCGAGGAAGAGATCAGCCTTATCAAGAGTCAGCTCGAAGAGAACAAAGGTAAGTGATACCCCGTATGTATATTGATAAAGAAAAAAGTGGTTGTTAGATCATAGGATCATCACGAATTTTGCTAGGGGCCACGACCGAAGTGGCGGCCCTGAAGAAGGCGTTGTCCAAGGCCGAAGATAGAGCGGCCCAGGAGCGCATCGAGCGTGAGAAGCAAGAGGCCCGAGTCGGCGAGGTTCGGCAAGAGCTCCAGGATTTCGTCAAAAAATACGAGTCCTTGGAGCGTGACTCTAAGACGCAGGGGTCCGAGCTTGCGAAGGCCGTCGAGAACGCACAAATGCCAAGGCTGAAGCTCAAAAGGCCCTCCAGGAGATTCGGGCGGTCAAGAAGATAGCGGCGAGTAAGGCATTCATTATGCAAAGCAAGCATGTGAAGGAAACTTTCCTTTTACTTACCCGAATTCGGAGCTCTCCAGGAGCGTTCGCAGATTTACCCAGTAACGTATCGGATGTCGCGGAGTTCTATCGGGCCGAGGAAGGGAGCTTGACGGAAAAGTTGTGTTGGTCTTAATATACTGGGACCGAACATCCGGTGCCCTTGAGAGGCCAACTGAAGTAACTGGTCGAGCTTCACAAGGCGGCTGAGCTGGCCATGAAGGGTCTCATACTCCGGATGTGGCCTGGCGAGCCCCTGCCTGGCAGCTACTTCAGCCTGGTAAAGCGGCTTGTGAATGCCTGCCCACGGTTTGAAGTCATAAAGCGGTCGATCTGCATTGAAGGTGTGCGCGGGGCCTTTGCACGTGCGAAAGTGCACTGGGCGAAGATGGATGCCGAGAAGCTAGTGAAGGAGGGGCCACCGGAGGGCAAGGAGCATCGCCACACCGAAAAGTATTATGACAGTGTCCTGAAGGGTGCCCGCCTTGTGGCGGAGGAATGTGCTAAGGATGTAATATTTGAATGAATGTACTCATGTGATCCTGTAATATGAAAATGAGTTCATGTGCGCTATATAACGCTTGTCGATTTAAAATATTACCTTTTGTGCGGTCGTTTATAAAATCTGAGAGTTGGCCAGTCGTCGGCTTCTGCCCCCATGTAACTAGTACTAAGGTGTTCGAGATAAATCTTAAACACTCTTTATCCAAAAAAATTGGTCCTTTAAGGAGGTGTTTAGCGCAGCGAACAAGGCAATCGGACTATACAGCTTTATCACTCTCACTTAGCCATAGAAGACTACAATTTTAAATTTTGGCGAAACCCCTAGTATTCGGAAGGCCGAACTTGGGGCACTATATACGCCTAAATTGGACAAGGCCGATTCCTCGCCCGAAGCGGAAAAAATCTTTAAGGATTTGAGACCTCTCGAACAGCGACCAGCTCTCGCCGCATCATGACAGTCAGTTTTTGGCTTTCTCTACTGAGGTGCTCGTCCGGAAGAACTGGGACACAATCACAGTAGTTCTTCCAGTGCTACCTTAGCCAATATAGCAGAATGTAAGGTACCAAAACATGGGAGCCGGGCAAACCCAACTATTGACCCAAGACATGATTCAGAGCTGATGCATATAATGCTATAAGTTCGGGGTGCCGCACTGTCGAAAGTGTTCAGACTTTTCTTGCCGTGTTATGGGGTACACTGAAGCCCCTGGCGCACTGGACGTACCAGAATGTATGGGTGCAATTTGTCATAAATAAGCAGACAGGGAAAAAAGATGAAGAAATGCAATAATAAGCTAACGATGTACATTGTTATTTAAATGATATGTTAAAGCGTATGTATACAAGTAGTGTAAATAAGCAAAAATAGGACTATGTGACATGTCCTATCCAAGGGCAAGCTGCGTGTGGGCATGTAAAACAGGTATAGTGATCGTTATAAGAGACCACCTGGGTATTCCCTTGTACGTCAAAGCTTCTTGCTTCCTTGGTGTTTCCTTCCCATGATGGGTCCAATAATTAGGCTATCAGAGAGGGCCTTTAGAGAATAGGGGCCTGAAACGAAGAAAATGGTAAAGATATACGGGTCCTGAGGTGGTTGAGCCGCATTGTGGGCCATGTCATAGTCGTGCCTCCGCGTATGCCCATGGTATTTTCAGTGCGTAATTATGTACACGCGGCAAAAATTTCGCCGCTTGACTGGGACTAGGACGGAGGCCGAATTGCTAGGCGAGCTTTGAACGTGTCGGGCGATCCTATTTCAGGGTACTCCGGACTCGCTTGAAGGTGTCCGGGGCTTTATCGCAGAATTGGTGGTTTGCCTCAGAAGGCTGCTTTGTACTTCTGCTGCGAGGGCCGCAGTGTGCTCCTCCGTATGGAGCGAGCGTTCTGTGTTTCCATTAACTGTTATAACCCCGCGAGGTCCTGGCATTTTGAGCTTGAGGTATGCATAATGCGGTACCGCATTGAATCTGGCGAATGCGGTTCGTCCGAGCAGTGTGTGATAGCCATTGCAGAAGGGGACGATATCGAAGATCAACTCCTCGCTTCGAAAGTTGTCCGGGGATCCGAAGACCACTTCTAGTGTGATTGAGCCTGTGCAACAGGCCTTTACACCTGGTATGACACCTTTAAAGGTGGTTTTTGTGGGTTTGATCCTTGAGGGGTCGATACCCATTTTGCACACTGTATCCTGATAGAGCAGGTTCAGGTTGCTACCACCGTCCATGAGGACTCGAGTGAGGTGAAATCCGTCGATGATGGGGCCAAGGACCAATGCGATAGAACCGCCATGATGGATACTGGTAGGGTGGTCCCTGCGATTGAAAGTGATCGGACAAGAAGACCATGGGTTGAACTTTGGGGCGACTGGCTCCATAGCATAGACGTCCCTTAGTGCATGCTTCTGCTCCCGCTTGGGAATATGGGTTCCGTATATCATGTCACTATTTTTACTTGGGGAGGAAATTTCTTCTGTCCTCCTGTGTTCGGTGGCCGGGGCTCCTCCTCGTCGTCGCTATGCAGCCCCTTTTCCTTGTTTTCGGCATTCAACTTGCCGGCCTGTTTGAACACCAGCATCTCTGTTGGTGTGGTTGGCTGGTTTATCGGGGGTGCCGTGAATTTGGCACAAGCGATCGAGTATGCGGTCCAAACTGGACGGGCCCGGATCGCTTCTTTTGAATGGCTTTTTCCGCTGACCAGATTTAGAGCCACTGAATACGGCATTGACTGTCGTGTCTTCGGCGTTGTCACCGTTGTTGTGGCGCTTGTGTCTGTTGCGACGTGGCTTGTCGATGCTATCTTTGGCATCTGAATTGCCTGTATTTCTTGATGTGTTGTTGCTGCGAGCCAGACAGCTGTCCTTGCCCGCACAAAAGCGGGTCATGAGTGTCATGAGGGCTGCCATGGACTTCGGCTTCTCTTGGCTGAGGTGTCGGGCGAGCCACTTGTCACGGATGTTATGCTTAAATGCCGCTAAGGCCTTGGCATCCGAACAGTCGACAATTTGGTTCTTTTTAGTTAGGAACCGAGTCTAGAATTTCCTGGCTGATTCCCCGGGCTGTTGGGTTATGTGACTCAAGTCATCAGCATCAGGTGGTAACACATACGTGCCCTGGAAGTTGTCAAGGAATGCGTCTTCCAGGTTCTCCCAACTGCCAATGGAGTTTGCCGGCAGGCTATTCAGTCAATGCCGAGCCGACTCTTTGAGTTTTAGTGGGAGGTACTTGATGGCATGTAGATCGTCACCGCGGGCCATGTGGACGTGGAGGAGGAAATATTCAATCCATACCATGGGGTCTGTTGTACCATCATATGATTCAATGTTCATGGGTTTAAACCCTTCTGGGAATTCGTGATCCATTACTTCGTCGATGAAGCAAAGGGGGTGTGCGGCGCCTCTATGCTGGGCTATATCACGACGCAGTTCATACGAGTCTTGTCTGCTGTATTCCGCCCGGCCGGATTTGCTTTTAGTATATCTGGCGTGACGGTCGTCATCACGCGTTGGGGCGCGCCCCCGTGATCCATAGATCGATCTTGTATGTCCTGCTTTGTTTTCCAATACGTCTTGCAGGTCCTGCGTGTAGCCCCGGGCCTTGGTGTTATTGTTTGACTGGCGACGGGGTGCGGGCTCGACTTCAGGCTGATATGCCGCTTTGTCTCGGCCACAAGGTGGCCGATCAGCCGCATCATACGCTGGTAGTGTAGGCTTTAATGCTTCCGCCTCGAGTTGGGGTTGCAACCTGTGCTTTGGGTAACTTTTGGTTGGGCGCTTGGGTTCGTATTCCTCGGCTGCCAGGACCTCGGTCCATCTATCTGCTAGCAGATCTTGATCAGCTTGAAGCTGTTGCTGCTTTTTCTTCAGGCTTTTTGCGGTGACTATAAGCTGGCGCTTGAAGCGCTCCTACTCGACGGGATCCTCAGGCACGACGAATTCTTCATCACCGAGGCTCACCTCGTCTTCGGAGAGGGACATGTAATTGTCATCCTCTGATTCTCCATCTGTCGCCTGTTCCTTAGGGCTAGCTTGCCCATCCTCCCGCTCGAAGCCTGGCTGGAGGGGATTGTCTTCGTCTTCGGCACTATCCCCAGCTTTATTGTCTCTTGTGCCGGTATCGCTGCTTTTGCTATGGTGTGGCTTAGAGCGGCGTCGATGACGCCAGTGCTTATATTGCTTCTCGAGGGGATTATCCTCCGTTGCCTTATTGCCATCGCTTTCTTTGGGGGTGTCCACCATGTATATATCATATGCTGAGGTGGCAGTCCAGCGCCCTGTGGGCGGTGGTTCCTGTTCTTCTCCTGCATCGTCGTCCATACCGTCGATGTAACGCCCCATATGTAACTTGCCATATTTGTATTCCAACTCTTGCCATTTTCGGCACTAAGTTATGATATTTCCTCGTTGTTGGGTTTTGTCTCCGTGTTGCCTTTGTCATTGTCATGCATCTCATATCATGTCATCATGTGCATCGCATTTGCATACGTGTTCGTCTCATGCATCCGAGCATTTTCCTCGTTGTCCGTTTTGCATTCCGACGCTCATATATCCTCCGGTGACCCCCTTTTGCCTCTTTTCATGTGCAGGTGTTAAACGTTCTCAGATTGGACCGAGACTTGCCAAGCGGCCTTGGTATACTACCGGTAGACCCCTGTCAAGTTTCGTACCATTTGGACTTCGTTTGATACTCCAACGGTTAACCGAGGAACCGTAAAAGCCTCGTGTGTGATGCAGCCCAACACCCGTCTAAAGTGGCCCAAAGCCCAGCTAAACCCCCTCCATCATCTCGGTCGTTCAATCACGATCGCGTGGTCGAAAACCGTGCTCAATTTGGAGCCTCCAAGCTCCCTCTAGGTATAAATAGGTGCCTCCACAAAAAATCCCGGATCATAATCCACCCTAACCCTACCTCTCCCTCTCCTCGCGCCAGCCGACGAAAAAACCGCCGGCCGGACGTGTCCGATCCGCCCAGCGCCGCCATGTGTCATCATGCCATTCGCCGCTGCCCCGCGCCGCCGTGCGCCGGCCCAGGCGGGGCCCTCCCGACCCGTCCGTGCCCACCCATCGACCAACCGCGCCGCCCCGCCTTTCTCCTCCGCGCCGGCGAGCCCTCGCCTCCGGCCACCGCCCGCCATCACCAACCGCTGCCGTCACCACGTGCCGCGCCCCCGCAGGCGCCGCCACCCGTAGCCGGGCTCCGCGGCCGCGTCCACTGCCGTCTTGCCGGGATCCGGCCGGATCCGGCCCTATCCGGCCCGGACCTCCCCTTCCCCGGCCATCAAGTTCCATCTCCGGCGAACTCTCCATCTCCGGCGAACATCGAAGATCGTACCACCCCAGATCTGGATCGGGAGACCCTAGGGTTGACTTTTGCCTCTCTCTAAGTCCCCAGTTTTCCATAATTTTTAGCATACTTCATCGCATCATAACTTTGCATCTATGGCTCCATTTTGGGCGTGTAGCATATCAAATTGTTCGCCTGGATGTGCACTTCATTTCATTCCATTCGCCATGTTCATTTGAGTTCATCTTGATGCCCTAAATTATGTTGCAAGAGTGCTATGTAATGTTAGTATCTGTCTCTTATCAGTATATGGACATTTGTCATTTTTGCAATGTTTAATGTGTGCCTCCTATGATTTTGAGCCCCACATGTGTTTTGTTGTATGCCATGCCATCTTTACAGGTGTGTATGCCATGTATTTTTGTGATCATTGTGGTGACTAGCACAAACATGCAAAGTAGCTCTCGTAATGTTGCTGATTTCAGGGACTTAGAATTCTTCCAAGTCATTTCCCTGATGATATTTTTATGCCATGTATTCATGTTGCTACAGAGTGATCCATGCCTCTTTTGAGCATGTTCAGTAAGGATGTTTTTGAGATATTGTTATGCTCTATCCATCCATGTATTTTTTTGCAATTATGGATCACCCTAGCATGACTCAATCTTGCTCTACTTTTTCTGTAAAATGTTCCTAGCAGATTGTTTACGTGTTAAGCAATTTTGCCGAGGTTGTTGTAGTTGATCCATGCATGCTATGAGAGTGTTATTGCCATGGTTAGCTTGTTTATCATGTCTACTGGCTGGGTGTATTCTTAGCTTGTCATGCAATGCCTTGTGGTGAGTGCATAGAGCTTGCAAACATGCCTATGTAACTCTGTTTTATGCCATGCCCAGTTTTCTGCTAAGTCTGAATCTGTTAACGAAACATGCTATGTTCACATGGGTGCCATTGTATTTTCTGATCCCTTTTGGCTTATGGTCAGTAAGGGAATTTTGTAATATGCTTTTTGTAGGTTCATGCCATGCCTTGCTTTGCCATGATATGTTACTGTAGAATGTTGTTATCTTGCTCTAAACATTGCTTCCTGATGTTAAATCCTGACATATTGTTATTTTCACTAAGTTTGTGAACCTGATATCTTTTGCACTTTTGCCATGCTTGTTTGAACCTGCTATTGTGTGACTTTTCTGTAGCTCAGTGTTCATCTTTTGTCAAGCATCTTGTGTGGATCACTGCCATGTGCTTTGTTGTTGTTATGTTAGAGTGCATCTTGTGTGGATCACTGCCATGTGGATCACTGCCACTGCCATGTTCTCTAACCCACCTTGTCCTAGCAAACCGCTGTTTGGCTATGTTACCGCTTTGCTCAGCCCCTCTTATAGCGTTGCTAGTTGCAGGTGAAGATTGGAGTTTGTTCCTTGTTGGAACATGTTTATTGTTGGGATATCACTATTATATCTTGTCTATTTTAATGCACCTATTCACTTGGTAAAGGGTGGAAGGCTCGACCTTATGCCTGGTGTTTTGTTCCACTCTTGCCGCCCTAGTTTCCATCATACCGGTGTTATGTTCCTTGATTTTGCGTTCCTTATGCGGTTGGGTTATAATGGGAACCCCTTGATAGTTCGCTTTGAATAAAACTCCTCCAGCAAGGCCCAACCTTGGTTTTACCATTTGCCACCTAGCCTTTTTCCCTTGGGTTCCACGGACTCAAGGGTCATCTTTATTTTAAACCCCGGGCCAGTGCTCCTCTGAGTGTTGGTCCAACATGTCAGCTGCCGGTGGCCACCAGGGGCAACTCTGGGCTGGCCTACCGGAACCTTGGACAATCCGGTGTGCCCTGAGAACGAGATATGTGCAGCTCCTATCGGGATTTGTCGGCACATTCGGGTGGCTTTGCTGGACTTGTTTTACCATTGTCGAGATGTCTTGTAACCGGGATTCCGAGTCTGATCGGGCCGTCCTAGGAGAAGGAATATCCTTCGCTAACGTGAGAGCTTGTGATGGGCTAAGTTGGGACACCCCTACAGGGATTTAAACTTTCGAAAGCCGTGCCCGCGGTTATGGGCAGATGGGAATTTGTTAATGTCCAGTTGTAGAAAACCTGAACCTTAACTTAATTAAAATGGATCAACAACATGTGTAGCCGTGATGGTCTCTTTTCGGCGGAGTCCAGGAAGAGAACACGGTCTCGTGTTATGCTTGAACGTAGGTTGTTCTAGGATCACTTCTTGATCATAGTTTCTCAACCGTGCCTTGCCTTCTCTTCTCGCTCTCATTTGCGTATGTTAGCCACCATATATGCTAGTGCTTGCTGCAGCTCCACCTCATACCTTTTACCTACCCATAAGCTTAAATAGTCTTGATCGCGAGGGTGTGAGATTGCTGAGTCCCCTTGACTCACAGATTACTTCCAAAACCAGATGCAGGGACCGATGATACCACTCCAGGAGACGCGACTGAGCTCAAGTGGGAGTTTGATGAGGATTCAGGATGATACTACGTTTCATTTCCAGACGATCAGTAGTGGAGCCCAGTTGGGGCGATCGGGGACATTATGCATTTGGGGTTGTCTTTATTTTGGTTCCGTAGTGGGACCTTCATTGTATCTGGATGATTGTAATGTTATATTTATGCCATTGTATGACGTGGCGATTGTAAGCCAACTATGTACCTCTTTTCTTATTCAGTACATGGGATGTGTAAAGATTACCCCTCTTGTGACATTGCCTACAATGCGGTTATGCCTCTAAGTCGTGCTCCGACACGTGGGAGATATAGCCGCATCGTGGGTGTTACAAGTTGTTAATCAGAGCCTTCCCCGACTTAGGAGCCCCCCCTGCTTGACCAAACCGTTGGCGTTGTTGAGTCTAGAAAAATGTTTTGAGTCTTTTAGGATTGTATATATCGGAGAGTAGGATTATTTTTACTCCTCAGTCCATTCGTTGCTCTGGTGAGGCATCCTGACGTAGAGTTTAGACTCTTCTCTTCTCAAATTTCACTAAAAAAATTAGGATCACGCGGGTATCTTGGAAGCGTTTCGATGGTTTTGTGACGAGAACATTGTTCTTGGTGCCTCCTGACATTTAGGGGTTGTGGCAGTGTCCCGGGGAGTTGAGCTCCGAGGTGTTGTCGTCACAATTTTATCGTTGCAGTTCTGGAATACCTGAGTTTCGCCGACATTGAAAAACTCTTTTATGCAGTTGTTAGTGAGATAACCTCGACGCCACCTAGTACTGGGGCGGGAGTTTGGGAGTATTACCATAACTCGTATAACGGATGCTTTTCGGAGGTTGAGGTAAATGATTTCCGAAGGTTTCTTGGTTATGTGTTGAAGGATGGATACGGCTGGATGTAGGATTTGCTAGTTTTGGGTGAGATATTATGCTTCCCCTATATCCCCAACACCTGATTGCATAACTGGGAAAATTTCGGGAGTTTCATAGGTGGGTATTCATGTAGCTCTAGTATTTCTTCCGCAGATATTTGGTTTGTGATTGGGTAATCCTTACCAAGTATTTGTTCTTGTCCGTACCTTGTTGTTTTATTCATCTACCTCTATTTAAGTGGCTTCTCAATTTATGGAAGTGTGACCATTTAATTTGGAATTCATTCGTTCATTCTTGTTCGAATGTTAAGGCTATATGTTGCAATTTCGATCCATTTTTTTCAGCTTGAATATATGTCTGTCAACATGCTAATGGATGTCACCCTCTTCAGGATGGCTCCTCCAACGCGTCAGAATCCGGAACCGCCGCCACCACCTCCACCTCCGGAGGCATGGCAAGCTGTGATGGCCGCTACCAACGCCAACACGCAGATGCTCATGCAACTCTTGCAAGAGCGCAACCAAGGAAATCAAGGCCATGGCAACAATCAGAATCAGTTTGCTACACTCAACCGGTTCCTCGCAAACCAGCCAAAGACCTTTAGTAACTGTGTCGAGGCAACAGACACTGATGATTGGCTCATGGATATCTGCAAGCATTTCGAGTGCAGCAACGTCAGGCCTGAGGACTTTGTCAAGTTTGCTTCGTTCCAACTCAAAGACCAAGCTGCAGAGTGGTATCAGCAATACAAAGATTCTAGAGGAGGTCGTGTGATTACCTGGGATGAATTCCGCCAAGACTTCAAAGCTCACCACATTCCTCAAAGTGTTGTTGAGAGCAAGTGTGAGGAGTTCCACAATCTGAAGCAAGGCAGCTTGTCTGTTTACCAATACAACATCATGTTCCAGAAGCTCGCTCGTTTCGCTAAGAAAGACGTCCCTGATGAGAAGAGCATGATTTATCAGTTCAGAGGTGGCCTTAGAGAAGATTTGCAACTAGCTCTTGTGCTGTTTGAGCCGAAGAAGTACGATGAGTTCTACAATATGGCACTAAAGCAAGAGACCGCTCAACTCAAGTGCGATGCTTCCAAGAAGAGAGTCAGGGATGCAACTCCTTCTTCCTCAACTCAAGTGGCAACTAAGAAGCAAAAGTATTGGTTGCCTCCTCCTCCGTTCTGTCAGCCTTATCAGCAGAAGAGCAAAGGTGGCAATGGATCTTCCCACCCACCCAACCCAGGCTTTCAGAACAAGACTTCGTCTCATGCTCCAAGATCAAGTGCTCCGTATGACCGTCCGCTTTCAGAGGTCACGTGCAACAAGTGTCAGCGGAAGGGTCACTATGCAAAAATATGCTTCAATCAAAGGCGTCTTCCTCCTCCTCCTGTGAGATCTGCCAGCACCGTAGTGGTCAAGCATAATCCCAAGTTTGCAAAGGTCAACATGGTGAATGTAGCTCAGGCCGAGGACTCTTCAGAAGTGATCATGGGTAACCTTCCTGTTAATGATATTCCTGCAAGAGTTCTTTTTGATACTGGTGCATCACATTCTTTCA
This sequence comes from Triticum aestivum, assembly GCF_018294505.1. Lineage (NCBI taxonomy): Eukaryota > Viridiplantae > Streptophyta > Magnoliopsida > Poales > Poaceae > Triticum > Triticum aestivum. The sequence continues at coordinate 165,854,909 of NC_057800.1, read as the reverse complement.
TTTCAAGACCTTTTGTGTCTATGCATGATTTGGTTACTCAAGTTTTGCCGAGACCTTTGGCTATTGTTTCTCCATCCCGACAAATGACTTCCTGAGTTTTCGTTCCGGATGTCTCTATCACGTTGGGCGACTATAAGTTATTGTCTTCTCCTAATGTTCTTGGTGACTCAGATATTGATCTAATTCTCGGAATGGACTGGCTTTCTAAGCACAAGGCTCAACTTGATTGTGCTGCTAGGCAGATTCAACTGACACACTCGTCTAAGGGTGTGATTGTCTTTGCCACTCGTGATGATACCATTCGACTGTTTTCTCTCAATGAGAAGGGCGAGTTGGATGTCATCTCTCAGATTCCAGTCATTTGTGAATATCAAGACGTCTTTCTAGAAGAGCTTCCAGGAATGCCTCTTCACCGAACAGTTGAATTCGTCATCGATCTTGAGCCTGGCATGGAACCTGTTTGCAAAAGTCCTTACAAGCTTGGACCTGAAGAGTTGAAGGAGCTGAAGAAACAACTCGATATTCAAGAGTGTATGGGTCTCATCCGACCAAGTTCTTCTCCATGGGGTTGTGGTGTTCTTTCCGTCAAGAAGAAGGATGGAACGGACCGACTTTGTGTCGACTACCGTCCATTGAACAAGAAGACCATAAAGAACAAATACCCACTTCCCAACATCAATGAGTTTTTCGAACAACTCAAAGGTGCTCAAGTATTCTCCAAGCTTGACCTCCGTATGGGCTATCATAAGATTCACATTCGTGAAGAGGATATCCCCAAGACAGCATTCAGAACAAGCTATGGTTCATATGAATACACTGTCATGTCTTTCGGCCTTCTCAATGCTCCTCGAACATTCTCTCGCATGATGAACTTCATATTCAATGCCTACACAAATGACTTCGTCTTGGTCTACCTCGATGACATTTTGGTCTTCTCCAAGAACAAGGAGGATCATGCCAAACACTTGAGATTGGTGCTGGACAAACTCAGAGAATATCAGTTCTATGCGAAGTTTTCTAAGTGCGAGTTTTGGCTCGATAAGGTTCTCTACCTTGGGCATATCATCTCCGCCAAGGGCATAGCTATTAATGCTGAGAAGGTGTCTGCAATTGTGAATTGGGAACCACCTCAGAATTTGAAGCAACTCCGCAGCTTCCTTGGCCTCGCAAGCTATTGTCGAAGGTTCGTTGAGAATTTCTATAAGATCGCGAAGCCTCTTTCCAACCTCCTCCAGAAGCATGTGAAGTATGTCTGGTCGCCTGAGTGTGACATCGCCTTCAACACCCTCAAAGAGAAGTTAGTCACAGCTCCAGTTCTGACTCCTCCTGATGAATCCAAACCATTTGAGGTTTTCTGTGATGCTTCCCTGCAAGGTCTCGGTGCTGTGTTGATGCAAGAGAAGAAAGTTGTGGCCTATGCCTCTCGCCAGTTGAAGCCCAACGAAAAGAACTACCCACTCATGACCTCGAGTTGGCGGCAGTTGTCCATGCTCTTTTAACATGGAGACATCTCTTGTTGGGAAGGAAAGTGGACATCTTCACTGATCATAAGAGCCTCAAGTACATCTTCATTCATCCCAACCTCAACCTCAGGCAGACTCGTTGGGTCGAAATGATTCAAGAATATAATCCGAGTATCGAATATACTCCAGGCAAGGCCAATGTCATTGCTGACGCATTGAGCAGGAAGGCTTACTGCAACAATTTGATTATCAAGCCCTACCAACCAGAGCTTTGTGAAGCTTTCCGCAAACTTAATCTCCAAGTTGTTCCTCAAGGATTCCTTGCCAACCTCCAAGTCTCTCCTACTTTGGAAGATCAGATTCGTGAGGCTCAGCTTCTTGATGCTATGGTGAAGAAGGTGAAGATTGGGATTGCCAAGAGTCAACCCAAGTACAAGTGCTATCGCCTTAATGACAAGGATACTCTATTCTTCGAGGACCACATTGTTGTTCCTAAGGGTGACCTTCATAAAGTCATTATGAACGAGACTCACAATTCAGTCCTCTCTATTCACGCTGGAAGTACAAAGATGTACCATGACCTCAAGCAGTCGTATTGGTGGACTCGAATGAAGCGCGAGATTGCTCAGTTCATGAATGAATGTGATGTCTGCAGAAGAGTGAAAGCAGAACACCAACACTACAAAAAAAGACACATCCGTGACATTTTGGGCCGAACGAATTTTTTTTCTGTAATACATATGACACTTCTATGACGATAATTGTGACAAAACCCAGTATCATCATAGATGTGGTGGGCTCCTACTTCTATGACAAAAAATCATGATAGAAAATGGGCTTTTCGTCCTGGGCGGGCCGGAGACGCAGCTACATGACATTCTTTGGGCCGTCCATGACGAAAAAACCGTGGTATAAGTGAGCGGGAGGAAAATTTCGGGGAGTTCCCGATTATGGTTGGAGGTCGGGGGCCGAGCTATGCGCGTTTCTCTCGTACACGTACGCGTGTGTGTGCGAGGCGTTGGCTCTAACTGAACCCGAGCAAGGCGTTGGGCTCTAACTGAACCCGAGCGATTGCACAGCAGGCTATGCGTTACTGAACCCGAGCGATCGATCAATGGCTGTTAACTGAACCTGATCGAGCGATTCCCTGGCTACTACTGCTAACTGAAGCCAATCAATGGGATGAACAGTGAGCGTTGCGGGGGGGGGGGGTTGGATGAACAGTGAGCGGTGGCGTTGCCTCTGGATGAACAGGACCCCGTGGTGTGGTGGAGGGCTTGATGAACAGTAGACGGTGGAGGGGTGCCCGTGGAGGGGTGGATGAACAGGACCCCGTGGTGTGGAGGGCAGGATGAACAGTAGACGGTGGAGGGGTGCCCGTGGAGGGGTGGTTGAATAGGACCCCGTGGTGTGGAGGGCTGGATGAACAGTAGACAGTGGAGGGGTGGTTGAACAGTAGCCGGTGGAGTAGCGCGCGGTGGAGGCTGGATGAACAGGAGCCCGTGGAGGCTGGAGGAGGTCGACGGTGGATGAACAGTATCTCGTGGAGGCTGGAGGGGGTCGACGGTGGAGATGAACAGTATCCCGTGGAGTCCCGTTTTGCGGTACGCCACACCCCTCCCGATGAACAGGACCCCCGTTTCGACCGTAGCGCTCCAACACAAGTCCGTTTTCTCCGTTTTGCGGTACACCACACCCCTCTCGATCAATAGGACCCCCGTTTCGACCGTAGGAGGTCCGTTTCGTCCGTTTTGCAGTACGCCACACCCCTCCCGATCAACAGGACCTCCGTTTTGACCGTAGGAGGTCCGTTTCCTCCGTTTTGCGGTATGCCACACCCCTCCCGATCAACAGGACCCCCATTTCGACCGTAGGAGGTCCGTTTCCTTTGTTGTGCGGTACGCCGGGCCTCGTTTCCATCGCCTCTTCCGTCCAAGCCCTCCCGATGAACATGACCATGCACTCCGTTCTGACCCATGAACACGACGACGACGCTGATTCTCCGTTCCGACCCATCCATGTACACGAGCTCTCGCCGTATGTATGCGCGAGTAGGCGTTCGAGACCCCGCCCATATGTACACATACGTGGCCGTATTTTCTTTCTTGCACCCTGGCCGATGTACGTACGTGTACATGCTACGTGCGCGCCTCTACTACGACACGTGTGCGCCTCTACATCGACCAGTAGGTACGTACACGTTCACGACCAGAATGTCAACGCTACGTACGCTTTGACCAGGTGGGTCCCGACTGTCAGGCACTTCCTTGCCTGTGAAGATGTAGCTGGTGGGTCCCAGCAGTCAGGGGGCGAATCATTTTTTTTGCCCGGGCGCACTTCCTTGCGTGCGAAGATGTAGCTGGTGGGTCCCAGCAGTCGGGGGGTTGGTGGGTTCCAACAGTTAGGGGGGCGAATCGTTTTGGTTTTTTTGCCCAGACGCACTTCCTTGCGTGTGAAGATGTAGCTGGTGGGTCCCAGCAGTCAGGGGGGCGAATCGTTTTTCTTTTGCCCGGACGCACTTCCTTGCGTGCGAAGGTGTAGCTGGTGGGTCCCACCGTCCTCCACCATGCCGGAGCGCCTACCAAGACCGCGTCGTCCACTGCTAGAGATGGACGTTTCTCATCCACGGCGACGGACCAATAGCCTTGCATCGCGTCCTCTCACTTCATCGGCGCCGTCGTCCTCTTTGTCGGGGCCGCTCACACAACCTTCTCTTCCACCGCAACGGGACTTATCCCCCGATGCACCCGTCTATCGTAGATCTGCTTCAACGCCACCGACAGCCATCGCACCCCCAATGCCTACATGGCACCGCAAGAGAGGTGGCACTTCATATCTCCTCAACTTTTTGATCTCAACCAGAAAATAGATCTTAACTTGGTTACTCTACTTTCTTTTCAGCTCTTAGAATTTAGTTCTTAGTTCGAAGCAAACAATGGATGCTAAATATCATTTCTCCGGTTTGCAGCTTCAAATCTGCCATGGCACAGCCATAATACGGTTTAATTTATCATGCTTAGGGTTTAATTGATCATGTTGGTTCCGTGGTGGTTTCTTTAATAGAAATCAGAGGGGAAACCCTCTTTTGCTAAAAATATATGCTTAGAGTTTCCCCCTTTTATGATCACTATACGATCAGAATATGTGCTTCGTTTCATAATAACACTGCTCCACCCATCAAGCTAAACAAGCATAGTTGTTCAAATACGAATCTGATATTATTAAAACAGAGTTGTTTAATTGGTCAGCTAAATGTTCCTAAATTAGTTTCGAAAATGCATGTTCGCCGCTCGGGTGTGTATCTCTGTGTGTGGTATGGTCAGCACGGTTGGGGACGTGAACTTTGCATATGCAGGGGTTTATAGGGAGACACTATCCGAGTTGAAACCGCAATGCATTCCATAGATAATCTGACTACTTTTTATGTTTTCATGAATCTCCGATTCAGAACAGCATCATAATGATTATGAGCTTGCGCGCATGAAAAGAATAAAGCAGAACAACGCCATGGCTGTCAAACTTGGCATTAAGGGACTGAAATCAAGTCTGGATGCAATGCAATGCAAACACTCTCCACCTACAGGTTCATTCTCAGAATATGATCCTAACAGTGATTCTGAGCTAGAGGGAGACCTTAGTCAATGTAGCACCCTAGTGGAGGAGTCAGAGGAAGATGCCCTATCTTATTCACCCATCAAGGTACTTGCTCTAACTTTCCAAGGTTACATTGCTCGCACATATCTTGCAACTGATGCTTTGCATTGCTTCTACTTTGTTGAACTGCCATTAGCTTAGTTTACGCATCGTGTCTGTGAATACGCCCTGCCTATCCATTTTCAGTACATATTCCATCTGTCATCATACCATATTTATCCATTCAAATGATGTTCTTGTGTATCAGACGTTCAAAAGGAAGAGGGCGATTGCTGATCATGGAGGAGCACAAGCAAAGTATTTGGAAAAGGTAGTGGCACCTGATAAATCAAATAGCCCATTAGGTGTAGTTGCAATATCACCTGACCCACAAAATACCCCAACTCTAGCAGACTCTAGCCCTACTACACTGGTCATTTCTGATGCCCCAACTCAGCAGACCCCAACTGCAGCAAACAGTATAATTATGCCAGTTGACATAGCACCAGCTGTACGACGCAAAACCCCCATTCCAGCAAAGAGTACACCAAATCCAGTTGCCAAATCCCTTTTCGAACCAGAGAGAGCCCCAATTGCAGCAAATAGGACCCCTGTTCCATTTATTCCCAGTTTGGAAGACGAAGCTTATGTTGTTGTCGGGAACTTTGTGCGCATCTTTCCTTCAGGGAAAGATTATACCGCAGACACAAAACAATTTCCAGTCTTCCTCCGCAACTTACGCGTAAGTAATGTACTAATGTTATTCATGGTCATTACTGCATATGTTTCTGCTGACAAGAGACACAAGATTTCATTCTTTTAAATAGGCGAGGCGCAAACTGGATTGTGATGACGATCAAGGGTTGGTTGCGCTTTTCAAGCACTCATTGATGAAGTACCATTCCTACCTGAGGCAGGCGCACTTCGATGGCAAGCCTCTGAATGAAATTTCTATAAAGTCTCCGGTGCTACATTTATCCGACGATGACTGGAATAATCTTGTTACACATTGGTCTCGGCTGCAGCGTAAGGTACTATCTATGATATCACATCACAATTTGAACTACATTTCTGCATTTTCCTTAATGTCTCACTTGTATGAAAACTGTTAGTAGAAGAACATTCGTTCTCAAGGGACCACAGAATCTCGCAACTATACTGCACACTGCATTGCTCTTGTGAGTACCTCTTGCCCTGTATGACCATATTTACTTTCATAGCTGTTTGATTATGTAGCATCACTGCACATGTTAGCCCCGTAATCGTCCATTTGGTGGACATTATAAGATCCGTATGGACTCTTACATAAATTTAGAATCAACCCAATGCTTTTGAAGAGGTTTAGCTCTATAGTCCTCTTGTAAGGACTGAACATGGTTTATCACTGTACTTACATTAACAGCTACACCCTCCGTCCCATAATATAAGAACGTTTTGTACAGTACACGAGTGTTCAAAACACTCTTGTATTATGGGAAGAGGGATTGGTTCATTTTGTAGCATTCAGCATCTTATCTCCCTCGCTCACCATTTACTAAAAAAGATTAGATCTATATTTAATCTTACCAACAAGTAGAATACACAGACAATGCCAGTGCAGAAGTGTAGCCCATTGCTCTTGTCAGTACATTTTGTCCTGTAACGCTTGTACTTCCAGGGATTGGTAGTTGATTATGTAGCATCAATCTGGATCTTATCTTCATTATCCTCTACCCCTTCCAGTATTATCATATCTATAATTACTCTCTACAAAATGTAGAGTACAGGCAATGCTTATGAAGAAGATTCTGTGCTGAAATTCTTGAGTTATCCTTCCCTTGACATGGAGAAGGGCATTATAAAGCTGGTGTTAATTGTTAATGTAAGTCAGTCCTTCTAAAGCCTTTATCCTCAACTGCTGTTTAATTTGCTCATACTCCCTATCGTTTACTGTTGTTTAGTTTGCTGTTTCTACCAAAATGCATGTTCGTAAGAACCGTAAGTTCTAAGTTTTACTTGTAAAACCAAACTCCTTATTCATACCATGCACATTACTTAATACTCCCTATATGTATGCTTGTTTTTGTGGATCTATAATCCAGTGTGTGGTGAAGCAGCCAACGTTTGCACCTTGTCATATCCTGTTTTATCTTACTGATGTGGCTGATGATATGAACAACATGCCATGCACATTATCCAAAATAGATACAATGATTTTCTTTACCCTTCATCTATGCTTGTTATGTTGACATGGTAATCCAATAGTGTGGTGAAGCTCCCCGCATTATGAACAATGCCAAATTATGCTATTGATATTTTGAACATACTCTTTATTTTCTAATTTGAAATTGGATAGAATTGACAGAATAGTTGTCATCTTTGTTTATACACGTGGAAAACCTGTCATCTCTCTGCTTTGTTTCAGGGTGATATGCCTAATGGCATGCACAAGTCTGCTGAAGGCTGTGAGACAAACCCAACATATATTGCAGCAAAGAAGGAAAAACATCTTGAAGATAGCGAGACAACCCCAAAGTCTTGTCTTGATGCAGTGTTCAAGTTACTTGACACTAATAGTCAGACAAGCTCACAAAATTCGTTGTCTGAATCAGTTCGACTTCTTCAGTCCCAAGTTCTAGCAGAAAGGCATTCTGCAACTCAACTTCGACTTGAAGTCCTATCTCTAAGAAAGATTGCGGAGAACACCAATGAGAACCTCATCGCTAAACAGCTACACCTGGAAGCTATGACCGACATGCTAGGCCGGTCTCATAGCCTTGCTCAGCAGCTTGCGCAGCAGTTCCCCCGCAAGGCTAACCTTTCTTGAACTATCTTGGAAGTGGTCTCGGTTCAGTATTATTTTGTTACGTTGCAATGGTGCCCAGTTTTTGTAATCTGCTTCTACGTTGCGCTTTATGATCACTGGTGGCGAACTTCGATGCCCAGTGGATGTAATATACCTTAAATCTTTATTGTATATGTAGGTTTATTCTTAGTTACTATGTCCGTAATTTCTTTATTGTATAGAGAGTTTGTCTTAATTCCTACAGTTCTTGCATCATCGCTATCAATAAAAATCAGATGTAGTCGACCGGACCGAAACATTCGACTCAACGGGGAGTTTTTTGGCGGGCCCAATTGGCCGCCTGCGTTTCTTGGCCTGAATGATGTGGCCTTCACACATTGACACACGCCAAACTTACAGCGGCCTTATTTTAGTGGCTTTTGACCAACGCTAGTTGCCAGGTAGCATTGGCCATTACAGCTAATATTGTACTGCCTGTTTGGACGAGATGAACCACGGCTAGCAGGCCAAAATGCATGTTGGCTATTTTCATAGCTCGTCGAGGGCCTTCACAGGACGAAATGTGTACAACCAACTGAAGGATTTGAGTCTCTGTGCTTACGTGCTAGTCCTGGATAAGCCTCTACAGACACAGTATAGATGAATACCAGAATGAATGCATCATTAACATCGTATGATCCAAAATATATAAATACAATCTGCATGCACTTGCTAGCTTTATCATAATAGCGGAACTACGAAATAATGATGAGTCCATCATACCACTGGCGATCTAGTGCAGACTCGGACCCTAACGGTAACTTTCGTCTGAATATCTGCAACTGAGACGTTGTAGCCATATAGGTCAAACTTTGGGCACCAAAAGGATAATTGTCCCAGTTGAACGGGCCGAAATTGTTATACCATAATTTAGTCAAACTTCTTACAAGGGCCCGTGTCGGTGTCAAAACCGGCTGATCTCGGGTAGGGGGTCCCGAACTGTGCGTCTAGGCCGGATGGTAACGGGAGGCAGGGGACACAATGTTTTACCCAGGTTCGGGCCCTCTTGATGGAGGTAAAACCCTACGTCCTGCTTGATTAATATTGATGATATGGGTAGTACAAGAGTAGATCTACCATGAGATCAAGGAGGCTAAACCCTAGAAGCTAGCCTATGGTATGATTGTTGTATATGGAGTTGATTGCCTACGGACTACAACCCTCCGGTTTATATAGACACCGGATAGGGTTAGGGTTACATAGAGTCGGTTACAATGGTAGGAGATCTTGAATATCCGCATCGCCAAGCTTGCCTTCCACGCCAAGGAAAGTCCCATCCGGACACGGGACGAAGTCTTCAATCTTGTATCTTCATAGTCCAGGAGTCCGGCTGAAGGTATAGTCCGGCTACCCGAACACCCCCTAATCCAGGACTCCCTCAGTAGCCCCTGAACCAGGCTTCAATGACGACGAGTCCGGTGCGCAAATTGTCTTCGACATTGCAAGGCAGGTTCCTCCTCCAAGTCCTTCATAGAAGATTGTAAACACCAAGAGTAGTGTCCGGCTCTGCAAAATAAGCTTCCACATATTGCCATAGAGAGAATGATATAAACACAAATCAAATCTGCTGACGTTTTCCGCAGTGCGTCATCACACTACGGCCAAGTCCTTTACTCGAATCGTTTTTACTTTTCCACCTCAGCATGTTTTGCGAGGCGGTTTCCTTGGCACGTCTTGTCAAAGCAGAGATCGTGTACCCCCTTTACGGGATTCTCATCAATAAGGATGTGGGTAACCCAACCGCGCCATTTATCATGGCGCTTGGGAGGCAAGCGAGTTTTACTAGGCCGGTGGGGACGCACAACCGCATCCGCCCATATAAGGGGATAAGGATCCACCTTTTTACCGACGCCTTCTTCCTCCTTTGCCTATCCATCTCCTGCGCACTCGAGCTCCAGTGCCCAAGCCCGCACTTCCCACCTCAACCTTCTCCAGCAATGTCCGGAGCGGGAGGCAAGTGGATGGTCTCCTCAGCTACGGAGGGCCAAGTCAAGAAGCTAAGGAAGGCCGGATACCTGTCTAAGGACATCGCGCACTGGCTTCCCGAAAAGGGGCAACTTCTCCCCACCCCAAGGCCCCATGAGAGGGTAGTATTTCCTCCCCACTTCCTCCGCGGACTGGGTTTTCCACTCCACCCATTTGTCCGGGGGCTCATGTTCTACTACGGCCTGGATTTCCATGATCTGGCCCCGAACTTCATCCTCAACATCTCGGCGTTTATCGTCGTGTGCGAGGCTTTCCTCCGCGTCCGCCCTCATTTCGGCCTATGGCTCAAGACCTTCAACGTCAAGCCCAAGGTGGTGCGCGGCAGCCAGGCGGAGTGCGGAGGCGCCATGGCGGGCAAGATGGCCAACGTCCTATGGCTCGAGGGCTCTTTTGTGGAGACCCTAAAGGGGTGGCAATCCGGGTGGTTTTACATCACCGAGCCACGCGATCCGAACTGGGTCGCAGCCCCCGAGTTCCGATCCGGACCCCCCACGCGGCTTATGTCCTGGAAAGAGACGGGCCTGTCGTGGGGTGACGAAAAAGAGGTGACCGGATTGCAAACATGCATCTAGTCCCTGGTGAACAAGCCAATCCGGCTTGTTAATGTAATCCAGGTTATGCTCATCCGCCGGATCCTCCCGTGCCAACAACGGGATTTTAATCTGTGGGAGTTCGACACGACGTACGAAGATGCCTGGAAGGTGCTATTCAAGGGCGCTGAGGCTCCCGCATCCGCTTCCGAGAATCGCGGATATAGCTTGCAGCGTCACGCTAGCGAGGTAAGCTATCTTCACCTTTTACAGGATGTTAAGCTTTTTTCATAGTTTGACTCTATGCGGGATCTAAATTCTCTTACCTTTGACAGGCTTGGCGAGCGATATCCAGACCGATTAACTGTCCGGCTCCGCTGCCCGAAGACCCAGCCCCAGCTCTACTAGTGAAGCTGCTGGTTCCGGCGCCTTATGTGGTGCCGGAGAAGAAGGCCAAGAAGAAGAAGACCACGGGGACTCGAAAGAGTGCCCGTAACGTGGTGGTGTCTGACTTGTCATCCGACGAGTCCGAGATGCCCTCTTCCCGTGAAAACGAGAAGGAGGAAGAAGAGAACTCTCCCCCCCCCTAGCGGAGGGAGGAGAGAAGTGGAAGGCCGCCCCAAAGGGGGAGGCCGAGGGGTCTAGGAAAAGGAAGACCCCTCCGCTGGACTACTCCCCCGACGCCGAAGAGGGCGAAGAGGAGTGGCCAAACAGGGCCAAGCGTCTGGCGAAATCGTAAGTTCGGATATCAGAGTAACTCATGATGTTCCTTTGTCGCACAGCTTCCCCTAATGTCGAACGTAATTATGCAGCCCGCCCCGGGCCGAATTCAACGAATCGTCGGGCGGCTCCCTGGACTCATTGGACGTGAACTCAGTTCCGCCCGCTGTCTCCCCCCGCACTGCAGACGATGCTGAAGTGGCGTCGCGACAAGCTCCGGGGCAGGAGGAGGTGGTCCCGGAGGAGCCGCAAGGCAACCTCCCGGACTCCAGGAGTGAAGGGGATAAGGCCCCCCAGGGCTCCAAGTCTGGCTTTGTGCCGGACACCGCGCTGGAATCTTCCACAGTTCCGGACCGCGGTAGGCGAACTCCTTCCAAGAGGAGCAAGCCTTCTGAGCCGGTGGCCTCCGTCCAACCGGAGGTGCCGGACAATCTGCTGGAGGTGCTTGACGGCGCCTCCATCGACGAGGGGCACCGTACTATTATGAGTACGGTGATCCAGAAGGTTCAGTCTGCCAAGAGCGGACTGACTGAAGCTTGCGCTAGCCTTCTAACAGGCTTCGAGGTAAGTGAAAATATGTAAAAATACTACCGCATAGACAGTAGCCCCTGATGCTCTGTTTGGCGTTCGGAAAGAAAAGCCGAATAGTGGATCTATTAAATTTCGCAGGAGTCTAACAAAAAAAGAGTGAATATGCGTATGCAGGCTTCGCTGCTATCCACCGCCGCACTGACTGTGGAGGTGGGTGTCCTGAAGCAGGACCTCGAGCGGACTGAGCGAGAGCTCAGCCTTGCCAAGCGGCGGCTCGAGGAGAGAGAAGGTAAGAAATACCTTATAGGAAAAGTGCCTATAAAAAGGCGTGATTGCAAAAAAATAACAGAATTGTACTGCTTATTGTAGGGGCCATGACTGAGGTGGCGACCCTTAAGCAGGCGATGTCTGGGGCCGAAAAGAAAACGGCCGCGGAGCGCACCAAGCGAGACAGACTTGGGGCTCAGGTCGGCGAGGTGCAGCAAGAGCTTCAGGCTCTCATGAAAAAACATGAGAGTTTGGAGCTTGAGTCAAAGGCGCAAGCATCCGAGCTCTTGACGGCCCTTGAGACTGCCAAGTCTGCCAAGGCCGAAGCCCAAAAGGCCCTCCAAGAGTTGGAGGAGATGAGGAAGATAGCAGTGGGTAAGGCATTCTTCATGCAAAGCAGAAATATAAAAGTAAACTACTTGTTACTTACCCGAATCCGGAGCTCTCCAGGGGCATTCACAGATCTTCCCCGCAGTGTATCCGATGCCACCGCATTCTACCGAGCTGAAGAGGGCAGCTCAACGGAGAAGGTGTTCTGGTCTCAGTATTCTAAGGCCGGACACCCTGTGCCTTTGAGCGACCAGCTGAAACAGCTGGTCGAGCTCCACAAGGCGGCCGAACAGGCCATGAAGGGCTTCATAGTTTGGCTGTGGCCCGGAGAGGCCCTGCCTGGGAGCTATTTCGGGCTGGTGCGGCGGCTGGTGGAGGCCTGTCCGAGGCTCGAGATCATCAAGCGCTCCGTCTGCATCGAAGGTGCCCGTCGGGCCCTTGCCCGTGCAAAGGTGCACTGGGGTAAGCTGGACGGTGAGAAGCTCGTGAAGGACGGGCCGCCGCCGGGGAAGGAGCATCGCAAGCCCGAGAACTACTACAAGGATGTTCTTGCAGGTGCCCGCCTTGTGGCGGATGAATGTACCAAGGATGTGATATTTGAATGAACTCGCTCGTGTTTATCCTGTGTGCTGAAAACTTGTTCATATGCTCTAAGCAATGCTTATTGAATTTAAAATATTACTTTTTGTGCGGCCGTTTATCAAAAATTGAGAGATGGCCAGTCGTCGGCTTCTGCCCCCGTGCCACTAGTGCTGGGGTGTTCGGGATAAACCTGAGCGCTCTTTTTCCCATAGTTGGGTCCTTCGAGGGAGGCGCTCAGCACAACGAACCAGACAATCGGACTATAATGCTTGAACACTCTCACTTAGCCATAGAACTCTATAATTTTAAATTTCGGCGAAGCCCCTAGTTTGGAAGACCGAGTTCGGGGCGCTATCCACGCCTTGGCCGGACAAAGCCAGCTCCTCGCTCGAAGCGGCATAAGCCTTTAGGGACTCAAAAAACCTCTCGAACAGCGACCGGTCTCTCACCACATCATGACAGCCAGTTTTAGCTTTCTCCACTGAGGTGCTTAACCCAGCTGAACCGGGGCACAATCGCAGTGGTTCTCCTAGTGCTACCTTAGCCGATAGAGCGGAACGTAAGGCACCAAAACATAGGAGCCGGGCAAACCCAACTATTGACCCAAATCATGATTCGGAGCCGATGCATAAAGTGCTATAAGTTCGGGGTGCCGCACTTGTGAAAGTGTATGGACTTCTCACACCATTATGAGGGGTACTGAAGCACCTGGCGTGTTTGCCGTACCAGGGTGTACGGGTGCAATCATGTCATTTAATAAACATAAATGTGAAAAGAAGATAATGCAAAAAATAGACAAGAAGCTAAGCATTGTTTATAGAGAGGCTATTTATCAAAGCCGAATGATACAAATAGTGCGGTAAGCAAAAGATATTGGACTATTCAGTATGTCCTGACCAGGGGCAGGCCGCGGAATTGTATTTAAAACAGGTATACCGCTCGTAACAGAGACCACCTGGGAGTTCCATAATGTGGCATGGCTTGTCTGCCTCCCTGGATCTTGCATCGTTTGTGCAGCAGTCGAATTGCCGAACAGGTCATCCGAAGTATGGAGTCTTGAAAGTAAGAAAAAAATTAAAAAAAAGAATCCGGCAGCCCCTAGTACGTTTTAAGCCGTATTTTGGGCGTGCCGTTATTGTGCCCCTTCCCCTGGGCCCATGGTATTTCAAGGGCGTAGTTATGTATGCGAGGTACTGGTTCGCTATGTCGCGAAAGCTGGGGTTGGGGCCGCATTGCTACGCTTGCTCAGAGTGTGCCAGGCGGTCCTGCTGTGGGTTACTCCGGCCGCGCTTGGCAGTGTCTGGCTTTTTAATGGCCGGACTGGAGAATTTCCTGAGAAGGCTACTTTGTACCTCCGCTGCGAGAGCCGCCGTATGCTCCTCCGTACGAAGGGAGCGTTCGGTGTTTCCGTTGACCGTAATTACTCCTTGAGGGACTGGCATCTTGAGCTTGAGATATGCATAGTGCGGCACCGCATTGAACTTTGCGAATGCGGTTCGTCCGAGCAGGGTGTGATAGCCACTGCGAAACGGGACTATATCGAAGATTAACTCTTCGCTTCAGAAATTGTCTGGGGATCCGAAGACCACGTCAAGTGTTACTGAGCCTGTACAGTTGGCTTCTACACCTGGTATAATGCCTTTAAAGGTCGTTCTTGTGGGCTTAATCCTTGAGGGATCTATGCCCATTTTCCGCACTGTATCCTGATAAAGCATGTTCAGGCTACTGCCGCCGTCCATGAGGACTCTTGTGAGATGAAATCCGTTGATGATTGGGTCGAGAACCAATGCGGCGAAGCCGCCATGACGAATGCTAGTGGGATGGTCCCTTCGATCAAAAGTGATCGGGTAGGAGGACCATGGGTTGAACTTTGGGGCAACTGGCTCCATCGCGTATACGTCCCGTAGCGCACGCTTCCGCTCCCGCTTGGGAATGTGGGTTGTGTATATCATGTTCACCGTCCGCACTTGTGGGGGAAAGCCCTTCTGTCCATTGTTGTTCGGTGGCTTGGGCTCCTAGTCGTCGTTGTGCAGCCCCTTGTCTCTGTTTTCGGCCCTTAACTTGCCTGCCTGCTTGAACACCCAACAATCCCTGTTAATGTGATTGGATGGCCTTTCGGGGGTGCCATGTATCTGGCACAAGCGATCGAGTATTCGGTCCAAACTGGATGGGCCTGAGTATTCTTTTTGAATGGCTTTTTCCGCTGACCAGATTTATAGCCTTTGAATCCGGCATTGACTGCCGTGTCTTCATTGCTGTCGCTGTTAACGCGGTGTTTTTGCTTATTCCGACGTGTCCTGCCACTTTTGTCCTTGGTATCCGAATTACCAGGGTTTTTTGATAAGTTGTTACTGCGAGCTAGCCAGCTGTCTTCTCCCGCGCAAAAGCGGGTCATGAGTGTCGTGAGGGCTGCCATGGATTTCGGCTTTTCCTGTCCCAGGTGCCGGGCAAGCCACTCATCGCGGATGTTATGCTTGAAGGCTGCTAGGGCCTCTGCGTCCGGACAGTCGACTATCTGGTTTTTCTTTGTTAGGACCGTGTCCAGAATTGTCTGGCTGATTCCTCTGGCTGCTGAATTATGTGGCTTAAGTCGTCGGCATCCGGCGGTCGCACGTAAGTGCCCTGGAAGTTGTCGAGGAATGCGGCTTCCAGGTCCTCCCAAGAACCGATTGAGTCTGCTGGCAAGCTGTTAAGCCAATGCCGGGCCGGTCCTTTAAGTTTGAGCGGGAGGTATTTGATGGCGTGTAGATCATCGCCGCGTGCCATGTGGATGTGAAGGAGATAATCCTCGATCCATACCGCCGGATCTGTTGTGCCATCGTATGATTCGATGTTTACGGGTTTGAAACCCTCTGGGATTTTATGATCCATTACTTCATTCGTGAAGCATAGCGGGTGTGCGGCGCCTCTGTACTGGGCTGTATCACGACGCAGCTCAGAAGAGCTATGTCTGTTGTGTTCGGCCCGGCCGGATTTGTTGTATCCGGAGTGAAGATCATTGTCACAAGCCGTAGGGCGCCTGCGCGATCCGTAGATCGATCTTGTTTGTCTTGCCTTATCCTCCAGTATGTCTCGCAGGTCGGGCGCATTTTCTCGTGCCTTAGTTGAGCAGCGTCGGGACATGGCTTGGGTGGAGGGCCGAGAGGCCTCTCTGTCGCGGCCGCAAGGTGGCCGGTCTGCCATGTCATGCGCTGGTGATGTAGGTGCTTCCTCCTCTGATCGGGGTAGCGGCGTGCGCTTCGGGTAGCTCTTGGAGGGGCGTTCGAGTTCATACTCTTCGGCCGCAAGGACTTCAGTCCATCTGTCAGCTAGCAAATCTTGGGCAGCTCTAAGTTGTTGCTGCTTTTTCTTGAGGCTGCTTGCCGTGGCTAAAAGCCTGCGTTTAAAACGCTCTTGTTCGGCGGGGTCTGATGGTATGACAAATTCGTCGTCATCGAGGCTTGCCTCGTCTTCGAAGGGAGGCGTATAGTTATCATCCTCGACCTCTCGGTCTGCCGCTCTCTCATGAGGGCTGGCTTCTCCATCTTCCTGTGCTGAATCTTGCTGAGGTGGGTGTTCTTCGGCGCTATCCGGGGTAGTATTATCTCCCGTGCCGGAATCACCGTTTTTGCTTTGGCGGGATTTAGAGCGGCGCCGCTGACGCCGGCGCTTTGGCTGTTTCTTGGGGGCGTCATCCCCCACTGTTCCATCGCCATCTCCATCTTTTGGAGTATCCACCATATATATGTCATATGACGAGGTGGCCTTCCAGCGCCCTACAGGTGCTGGTTCCTGTTCGTCTCCTACATCGTCGTCCATGCCGTCGATGTCTTCGGAGCTGAAGTCAAGCATGTCGGTTAGATCGTCGACAGTGGCTACAAAGTGGGTGGTGGGTGGGCTTTGAATTTCCTCATCGTCCGTATCCCACCCTCGCTGACTGTAGTCCGGCCAGGGCTCTCCTGATAAAGAGAGAGACTTAAGAGAATTCAGGATGTCGCCAAAAGGCGAATGCTGAAAGATGTGTGCGGTGGTGAACTCCATTATCGGCGCCCAATCGGATTTGATTGGCAGGGGCGCGGGGGGTTCGGAGTCCGGGGAGGAGTCCGGATCCTCGGAGTCACAGGTCGTGCAGAGTGCGGGACTAGCATTCGGCTCGATCGCTTTTGGGATCGCAGCCCCCGAGGTGATGTCCAACCGCTCATCCTCGATTGGCGCAATAGGCTCCGAGTTAGGGGTCGGAACCGATGCGTGTGCGGCCTCCAGGACACTGTCCGAGGCAGAGCTAGATCATGCCCCTCGAGATAGTGCGGCGCGCCTGGCCGTGGCTCGAGCCCGTCGAAGATCAAGTCTCCGCGGATGTCAGCCGTGTAGTTTAAGCTTCCAAACCTGACTTGATGGCCAGGAGCGTAGCTTTCGATCTGCTCCAGGTGGCCGAGCGAATTGGCCCGCAGAGCGAAGCCGCCGAAGACGAAGATCTGTCCGGGGAGCAAAGTCTCACCCTGGACCGCATCGTTGTTGATGATCAAAGGAGCCATCGGGCCTAAAGGCGACGACACAGAGGAACTCTCAATGAAAGCACCAATGTCAGTGTCAAAACCGGCGGATCTCGGGTAGGGGGTCCCGAACTGTGCGTCTAGGCCGGATGGTAACAGGAGGCAGGGGACACGATGTTTTACCCAGGTTCGGGCCCTCTTGATGGAGGTAAAACCCTATGTCCTGCTTGATTAATATTGATGATATGGGTAGTACAAGAGTAGATCTACCATGAGATCAAGGAGGCTAAACCCTAGAAGCTAGCCTATGGTATGATTGTTGTATATGGAGTTGATTGCCTACGGACTACAACCCTCCGGTTTATATAGACATCGGATAGGGTTAGGGTTACATAGAGTCGGTTACAATGGTAGGAGATCTTGAATATCAACATCGCCAAGCTTGCCTTCCACGCCAAGCAAAGTCCCATCCGGACACGGGACGAAGTCTTCAATCTTGTATCTTCATAGTCCAGGAGTCCGGCTGAAGGTATAGTCCGGCTACCCGAACACCCCCTAATCCAGGACTCCCTCAGCCGGACCTGATCTGGGCCGTAATTTGGCCCAGAACGTGGTAGGCTTTTAATGGGCCGGATCTCATATGGGCCACTATTAGGTCCGGAGCATGGCAGGCCATTAATGGACCGGATCAAATATGGGCCGGCATTTGGCCCAAAACATGGCAGCCAGTTAATGGGCCGGCCTACTAGGGTCCTCAAAATCTTGTGGGCCTACAGCTGGGTCGGGCCATTAATGTCGGCGAAATCTCGTGGGCCTTTAGCTGGGCCGGCCCATTATGACCCGCAAGAATCTTGTGGGCTTTACCTGGGCCGGCCCATTATGGCACACAAAAATCTTGTGGGCCTTTACCTGGGCCGGCCCATTATGGCCCACAAAATCTTGTGGGCCTTTAGCTGGGCCGGCCCATTACCGTCCACAAAATCTCATGGGCCTTTAGCTGGGCCGGCCCATTATGGTCCGCAAAATCTTGTGGGCCTTCAGTTGGGCCAGCCCATTTAAACTTGTTGGGCCGTGCCACGTGTCGACATATCATAGTCGCCTATCTGACCCACTGACAAGCTGACACATGTTTCGTCCGGCTAATAAGAATTTTACACATGGAAATTTCCCATTGGTCGGGGCTGTTAACAGCTTATCGGATCCAAAACCCGACCCGATAGCTTAATGACGTTCCGTTACGGTGGATGCCACGTGTTGGGTTTATCGTCATGGAAGTGGACACTTCCGTGATGATAATTTTGGTAATGTCATGGAACACTTCTATGACAGCACAGGTATGACTATCTTGATTCTGTCATAAATTTGTCATGGATGTACATGCATGACAAAAAAAGCAACCTACTATGACAAACACGTATCATCACGGAAGTGTATTTTTTTTGTAGTGCAATGACCAGCTGGTCTCCTCCAACCTCTTGCCATTCCAGAATGAAAGTTTGACCATATTGAGATGGACTTCGTGACTGGATTCCCAAGTCCAAGCGTGGCAATGATGCTATCTTCATTGTCATCGACAAGCTCACTAAAGTGGCTCATTTTCTTCCTATCAAAGAATCTATCACAGCAGCTCAGTTGGCAGAGCTATATACCTCCAGGATTGTCTCTCCGCACGGCATTCTGCAGTTGATATCTTCAGATCGTGGAAGCATCTTTACCTCCAAGTTTTGGGATTCTTTTCAGAAGGCTATGGGCACCAACATTCATTTCAGCACAACTTTTCATCCTCAAACCAGTGGCCAAGTCGAGCGAGTCAATCAAATTCTTGAAGATATGCTCAGGGCTTGTGTCATTTCTTTCGGTATGAAGTGGGAAGATTGTCTTCCATATATCGAGTTCTCCTACAACAACAGCTTCCAAGCGAGTTCGGGCAAGGCCCCATTCAAGATTCTCTATGGCAGGAAGTGCCGTACTCCTCTTAACTGGTCAGAGACTGGTGAACGCCAACTTCTTGGCAATGACTTGATCACAAAGGCTGAAGAAATGTGCAAAGTCATTCGTGAAAATCTCAAAGCCGCGCAATCGCGCCAGAAGAGTTACTATGATAGCAAGCATCATGACTTGGCTTTGGAGATTGGAGACCATGTCTAACTTCGCGTCTCTCCAATGAAAGGTACTCGTCGCTTCGGTATCAAAGGGAAGCTTGCCCCTAGATATGTGGGTCCTTTAAAGATCATTGGCAAAAGAGGCGATCTCGCCTATCAACTTGAGCTTCCATCCAACTTTGCAAACGTGCACGACGTGTTTCACGTGTCTCAGCTTCGCAAGTGTTTCAAGACTCCTGACCTGACCATCAACTTCGAAGAGATTGATCTCCAAGAAGACCTGTCTTATCACGAGCATCCCGTTGCTATTCTTGAAGAAACTGAGCGCAAGACTCACAAAAAGTCTATCAAATTCCTGAAAGTGAAGTGGTCACATCATTTAGACCATGAAGCCACCTGGGAATGCAAGGACCACCTCCGTTCTGAATATCCGGAGTTTTTCCAGTCCTAGATCTCGGGACAAGATCCTTTCGTAGTGGTGGAGTGTTGTAACGCCCCATATGTAACTTGCCATATTTTATTCCAACTCTTGCCATTTTCGGCAGTAAGTTATGATATTTCCTCGTTGTTGGGTTTTGTCTCCGTGTTGCTTTTGTCCTTGTCATGCATCTCATATCATGTCATCATGTGCAACGTATTTGCATAAGTGTTCGTCTCATGCATCCGAGCATTTTCCCGTTGTTCGGCGCTCCTATGTCCTCCGGTGACCCCCTTTTGCCTCTTTTCGTGTGCAGGTGTTAAACGTTCTTGGATTGGACCGAGACTTGCCAAGCGGCCTTGGTATACTACCGGTAGACCGCCTGTCAAGTTTCGTACCATTTGGACTTCGTTTGATACTCCAACGGTTAACCGAGGAACCGTAAAGGCCTCGTGTGTGTTGCAACCCAACACCCCTCCAATGTGGCCCAAAGCCCAGCTAAACCCCCTCCATCATCTCGGTCATTCGATCACGATCGCGTGGCCAAAAACCGTGCTCAATTTGGAGCCTCCTAGCTCCCTCTAGGTACAAATAGGTGCCTCCACCAAATATCCTGGATCAAAATCCACCCTAACCCTACCTCTCCCTCTCCTCGCGCCGCCGGACGAAAAAACCGCCGGCCGGACATGTCCGATCCGCCTGCCGCCGCCACGTGTCATCACGCCATTCGCCGCCGCCCCGCACCCACTTCCCCACGCAGCCGCGCGCCGGCCCGCGCCCGCCCGCCGACCGGCCGTGCCGCCCCACCTTTCTCCTCCGCGCCGGCGAGCCCTCGCCTCTGGCCACCGCCCGCCATCACCGACCGCTGCCTTCACCGCGTGCCGCGCCCGCCGCCGTCTTGTCGAGATCCGGCCCGGAGCTCCCCTTCCCCGGCTATTGATACGTCTCCGTCGTATCTATAATTTTTTATTGTTCCATGCCAATATTATTCACTTTCATATACTTTTTGGAAACTTTTTGTATTATTTTTGGGACTAACATATTGGTCCAGTACCCAGTGCCAGTTCCTGTCTGTTGCATGTTTTATGTTTCGCAGAATATCCATATCAAACGGAATCCAAACGGAATAAAAACGGACGGAGCTTATTTTTGGAAAATATGGAAAATTCCAGAACAAAAATCCACGCGAGACGGTGCCCGATGTGGTCACGAGGCAGGGGGCGCGCCCCTCCCCCCTGGGCGCGCGCCGTACCCTCGTGAGCCCACTGTAAGGCGGTTGATGCTCTTCTTTTGCCGCAAGAAAGATAATATTCGGAAAAAAATCTGGGCGAAGGTTTCAGGCCAATCGGAGTTACAAATCTCCATATATACGCGAAACGGTGAAACAGAGCCAGAGGAGAACGCAGAAACAGAGAGATAGATCCAATCTCGGAGGGGCTCTCGCCCCTCCCAAGCCATGGGAGCCAAGGAACAGAGGGTAAACCCTTCTCCCATCTAGGGAGAGGGTCAAGGAAGAAGAAGAAGGAGGGGGGCTCTCTCCCCCCTCGCTTCCGGTGGCGTCGGAACGCTGCCGGGGGCCATCATCATCACCGAGATCTACACCAACACCTCCGCCATCTTCACCAACATCTCCATCACCTTCCCCCCTCTATCTACAGTGGTCC
This sequence comes from Triticum aestivum, assembly GCF_018294505.1. NCBI lineage: Eukaryota > Viridiplantae > Streptophyta > Magnoliopsida > Poales > Poaceae > Triticum > Triticum aestivum. The sequence continues at coordinate 165,833,387 of NC_057800.1, read as the reverse complement.
ACTCTCCCGCAACCCGCTGTACCCTCTACTTGAACATGGTGCTTTATGCTTCATATTATTTTCCAATGATGTGTTGCCAACCTATGATGTCTGAGTAGATTTTCGTTGTCCTATCGGTGGTTGATGAATTGCTATGATTGATTTAATTTTCTTGTGGTTATGTTGCTGTCCTTTGGTGCGCATCATATGATTGCGCGCGTGGATCACACCCTAGGGTTAGTTTGTATGTTGATAGGACTATGTATTGGAGGGCAAGAGTGACAGAAGCTTCAACCTAGCATAAAAATTGATGCATACGGGATTGAAGGGGGGCCAATATATCTTAATGCTATGGTTGGGTTTTACCTTAATGAATGTTAGTAGTTGCAGGCGCTTGCTAATAGTTCCAATCATAAGTGCATAGAATTCCAAGTAAGGGATAACATGCTAGCAGTGGCCTCTCCCACATAATACTTGCTATCGGTCTAGTAAAGTAGTCAATTTCTTAAGGGACAATTTTCGCAACTCCTACCACCACTTTTCCACACTCGCTATATTTATTTTAGTTGTGTCTTTATCTAACAGCCCCTAGTTTTATTTTCGTGCTCTTTACTTTCTTGCAAGCCTACCCAAAAACACCTACAAAGTACTTCTAGTTTCATACTTGTTCTAGGTAAAGTAAACATTAAGCGTGCGTAGAGTTGTATCGGTGGTCGATAGAACTTTAGTGAATATTTGTTCTACCTTTAGCTCCTCGTTGGGTTCGACACTCTTACTTATCAAAAACTGTTGCGATCCCGTATACTTGTGGGTTATCAAGACCTTTTTCTGGCGTCGTTGCCGGGGAGCAATAGCGTGGGTGAATATTCTCATGTGTGCTTGTTTGCTTTATAACTAAGTAATTTTTATTTGCTGTTCTTAGTTGTTTTCTATCTTTAGTTATGGGTAGGAGACGCAAAATACAAAAAAATTAGTTGTACCTACTGCTCCAATGGTTGAAGAACCACTCAAAATGTATCACACTACTGAAGCTTTTTACTTGGATCATCTTCGATCCCTTTGTGCTCGTGCTAAAACCCCAACTAGCTTAGTTGAGGGCAAATCTTTAGATGAACATGCTTATTATGTGCGACACCGTATATCTGAAAAAGGGAAACTATTATGGGGTCAAATTCAACGTTTGCAATGTTATGCTTGGAATTTATGCTATTATTATGATTTTACTTGTTGTTCTGAAAACCCTAAGAAACACCTTCCCTACCAATGTGAGTTTATTGATAATGGAATCTTATCCTCGTATGCTAAGGGTGTTTATAATTACTATGATGTTCAACAAATTGAAGAATTTGTTGCTTTTAAGGGTGCTTACGAAATTGCTTCTTTGATTGAAAAGTATGGTGCTACTCTTTACGAATCTGAAAATTTTGCCATACTTAAATATTTCTATGATAATTCTTCTTCTAATCCTTATGTTAAACCATATATTGAGAACTACTCCGCTGTCCAAGAACAGACTAATATTTTGCATGAATCTATGGAAGAAGAAATTGATGAAACTATGAGCTCATTGGAAGATGAGGAGGAGAGCGAAGAACAAAAGGAGGAAGAGCGGATTGATCACCCGTGCCCACCTTCTAATGAGAGTAACCCTCCAACTCATACATTATTTAATTCCCCTTCGTGTTTACCGAAGGATCATTACTATGATGATTGTTATGATCCCGTTGATTCTCTTGAAACATCCCTTTTTGATGATGCTTGCTATGCTTGTGGCCAAGATGCCAATATGAATTATGCTTATGGAGATGAACTTGCTATAGTTCCTTATGTTAAACATGAAATTGTTGCTATTGCACCCACGCATGATAGTCCTATTATCTTTTTGAATTCTCCCGACTACACTATATCAGAGAAGTTTGCACTTATTAAGGATTACATTGATGGGTTTCCTTTTACCGTTGCACATGATGATTTTGATAGATATAATATGCATGTGCTTGCTTCTCCTACTTGCAATTATTATGAGAGAGGAACTATATCTCCACCTCTCTATGTTTCCAATACGATAAAATTGCAAGAAACTGTTTATACTATGCATTGGCCTTTACTATGTGTGCATGAATTGTTCTTTTATGACATGCCGATGCATAGGAAGAGAGTTAGACTTCATCATTGCTTGATATATGTTGCTTTGTGCTCACTACTAAATTACAAATCATTGTTAATTAAAATAGGCTTTGATATACCTTGGGATCCAGGTGGATTCATTACTTGAGCACTATATGCCTAGCTTAATGGCTTTAAAGAAAGCGCTGCCAGGGAGACAACCTGGAAGTTTTAGAGAGTCATTTATTTCTGTTGAGTGCTTTCATATAGTTTAAAAACAACAAAAATAAAGAGGGGAACCCAAAACTTTTTCAAAAAGGAAAGTGAAAGTGAGAAAGACAAGCATTGTTGAAGTGGGAGAGCTCCTTGAACTTTGTTTATGCTCATGACAACTTTGTGAATCTTAATTACAGAAACATTTCAACAAAAATAATTATCCCCTTGTACAATTCCATTGTATTATAAAAATAATGTGCCAAGGTTTGCCTTTAGGATGTTTACAATGCTTGTTGGTTTGTGCGGTGCAGGACAGAAACTTTGGCTGTAGTGCGTGAATTTTAATTTTTTACTTAAACGTCAAATCGTTCTGATTCTTTTTTCTCTGTCTTTATGTACAAATTTTTTATTTTTCCTAATTTTGGCAGAATTTTTCAAGTACCAGAAGTATGGTGAATGTTCAGATTGCTACAGACTGTTCTGTTTTAGACAGATTCTGTTTTTGATGCATAGTTTGCTTGTTTTGATGAAACTATCAATTTATATCAGTGGATTAAGCCATGAAAAAGTTATACTACAGTAGACACAATGCAAAAACAAAATATGAATTGGTTTGCAACAGTACTTAGAGTGGTGATTTGCTTTATTATACTAACGGATCTTACCGAGTTTTCTGTTGAAGTTTTGTGTGGATGAAGTGTTTGATTGAGAAGGTTTCGATGTGAGAAGAAGGAAGAGAGGCAAGAGCTCAAGCTTGGGGATGCCCGAGGCACCCCAAGTAAATATTCAAGGAGACTCAAGCGTCTAAGCTTGGGGATGCTGGGGAGGCATCCCCTCTTTCTTCAACAAATATCGGTATGTTTTCAGATTCGTTTCGTTCATGCGATATGTGCAAGTCTTGGAGCGTCTTTTGCAATTAGGTTTTTATTTTTCTTTTATGCACCATGCTGGTATGAGATAGTCCTTGGTTGATTTATAGAATGCTCATTGCACTTCACTTATATCTTTTGAGTATGGCTTTATAGAATGCTTCATGTGCTTCACTTATATCATTTGAAGTTTGGATTGCCTGTTTCTCTTTACATATACAACCGCCATTTGTAGAATGCTCTTTTGCTTCACTTATATTTGTTAGAGTTGGGCATATCTTTTGTAGAAAGAATTAAACTCTCTTGCTTCACTTATATCTATTTAGAGAGATGACAGGAATTGGTCATTCACATGGTTAGTCATAAAATCCTACATAAACTTGTAGATCGCTGAATATGATATGTTTGATTCCTTGCAATAGTTTTGCGATATAAAGATGGTGATATTAGAGTTATGCTAGCGGGTGGTTGTGGATTGTAGAGACACTTGTGTTGAGGTCTGCAAGTCCCGTAGCATGCACGTATGGTAACCGTTGTGTGACAAATTTGAAGCATGGGGTGTTTCTTTGATTGTCTTCCTTATGAGTGGCGGTCGGGGACGAGCGATGGTCTTTTCCTACCAATCTATCCCCCTAGGGGCATGCGTAGTAGTACTTTGCTTCGACAGCTAATAAACATTTGCAATAAGTATATGAGTTCTTTATGACTAATGTGAGTCCATGGATTATACGCACTTTTACCTTTCCATCATTGCTAGCCTCTTCGGTACCGTGCATTGCCCTTTCTCACCTCGAGAGTTGGTGCAAACTTCGCCGGTGCATCCAAACCCTGTGATACAATACGCTCTGTCACACATAAGCCTCATTATATCTTCCTCAAAACAGCCACCATACCTACCTATCATGGCATTTCCATAGCCATTCCGAGATATATTGCCATGCAACTTCCATCATCATCGTATACATGACTTGAGCCTTCATTGTCATATTGCTTTGCATGATCGTAAGATAGCTAGCATGATGTTTTCATGGCTTGTCCGTTTTTTGATGTCATTGCTACGCTAGATCATTGCACATCCCGGTACACCGCCGGAGGCATTCATATAGAGTCATACCTTTGTTCTAGTATCGAGTTGTAATATTGAGTTGTAAGTAAATAAAAGTGTGATGATCATCATTATTAGAGCATTGCCCCAGTGAGGAAAGGATGATGAAGACTATGATTCCCCCACGAGTCGGGATGAGACTCCGGACGAAAATATAAAAAAATAAAAAAAAAAGAGAAAGGCCAAAAAAAAGAGAAGGCCCAAAAAAAAGAAAACAAAAAAATGAGAGAAAAAGAGAGAAGGTGCAATGTTACTATCCTTTTACCACACTTGTGCTTCAAAGTAGCACCATGTTCTTCATATAGAGAGTCTCTTGAGTTGTCACTTTCATATACTAGTGGGAATTTTCATTATAGAACTTGGCTTGTATATTCCAACGATGGGCTTCCTCAAATGCCTTAGGTCTTCATGAGCAAGCAAGTTGGATGCACACCCACTTAGTTTCTTTTGTTGAGCTTTCATACACTTATAGCTCTTAGTGCATCCATTGCATGGCAATCCCTACTCCTCACATTGACATCAATTGAGGGGCATCTCCATAGCCCGTTGATTAGCCGCGTCGATGTGAGACTTTCTCCTTTTTTGCCTTCTCCACATAACCTCCATCATTATATTCTATTCCACCTATAGTGCTATATCCATGGCTTGCGCTCATGTATTGCGTGAGGGTTGAAAAAGCTGAAGCGCGTTAAAAAGTATGAACCAATTGCTCGGCTTGTCATCGGGGTTGTGCATGATGGGGGCATTTTGTGTGACAAAAATGAAGCATGGCCAAACTGTATGATTTTGTAGGGATAAGCTTGCTTTGGCCTTGTTGTTTTGAAAAGACATGATTGCTTTATAGGTACGCTCGAAGTATTATTGTTTTTATGTCAAAGGATAGACTATTGCTTTGAATCACTCGTGTCTTAATATTCATGCCATGATTAGACATATGATCAAGATTATGCTAGGTAGCATTCCACATCAAAAATTATTCTTTTTTATCATTTACCTACTCGAGGACGAGCAGGAATTAAGCTTGGGGATGCTGATACGTCTCCGTCGTATCTATAATTTTTTATTGTTCCATGCCAATATTATTAACTTTCATATACTTTTTGGCAACTTTTTATATTATTTTTGGGACTAACATATTGATCCAGTGCCCAGTGCCAGTTCCTGTCTGTTGCATGTTTTATGTTTCGCAGAATATCCATATCAAACGGAATCCAAACAGAATAAAAACCGATAGAGCTTATTTTTGGAAAACATGGAAAATTCCAGAAGAAAAATCCACGCGAGACGGTGCCCGATGTGGTCACGAGGCAGGGGGCGCGCCCCTCCCCCCTATGCGCGCGTCCTACCCTCGTGAGCCCACCGTAAGGCGGTTGATGCTCTTCTTTTGCCGCAAGAAAGATAATATTCGGAAAAAAATCTGGGCGAAGATTTCAGGCCAATCGGAGTTACAGATCTCCATATATACGCGAAACGGTGAAATAGAGCCAGAGGAGAACGCAGAAACAGAGAGATAGATCCAATCTCGGAGGGGCTCTTGCCCCTCCCAAGCCATGGGAGCCAAGGAACAGAGGGTAAACCCTTCTCCCATCTAGGGAGAGGGTCAAGGAAGAAGAAGGAGGAGGGCTCTCTCCCCCCTCGCTTCCGGTGGCGTCGAAACGCTGCCGGGGGCCATCATCATCACCGCGATCTACACCAACACCTCCGCCATCTTCACGAACATCTCCATCACCTTCCCCCCTCTATCTACAGCGGTCCACTCTCCCGCAACCAGCTGTACCCTCTACTTGAACATGGTGCTTTATGCTTCATATTATTTTCCAATGATGTGTTGCCATCCTATGATGTCTGAGTAGATTTTCGTTGTCCTATCGGTGGTTGATGAATTGCTATGATTGATTTAATTTGCTTGTGGTTATGTTGCTGTCCTTTGGTGCCCATCATATGATGCGCGCGTGGATCACACCCTAGGGTTAGTTGTATGTTGATAGGACTATGTATTGGAGGGCAAGAGTGACAGAAGCTTCAACCTAGCATAGAAATTGATGCATACGGGATTGAAGGGGGGCCAATATATCTTAATGCTATGGTTGGGTTTTACCTTAATGAACGTTAGTAGTTGCGGACGCTTGCTAATAGTTCCAATCATAAGTGCATAGAATTCCAAGTAAGGGATAACATGCTAGCAGTGGCCTCTCCCACATAATACTTGCTATCGGTCTAGAAAAGTAGTCAATTGCTTAAGGGACAATTTTTGCAACTCCTACCACCACTTTTCCACACTCGCTATATTTATTTTAGTTGTGTCTTTATCTAACAGCCCCTAGTTTTATTTTCGTGCTCTTTACTTTCTTGCAAGCCTACCCAAAAACACCTACAAAGTACTTCTAGTTTCATACTTGTTCTAGGTAAAGTAAACATTAAGCGTGCGTAGAGTTGTATCGGTGGTCGATAGAACTTTAGGGAATATTTGTTCTACCTTTAGCTCCTCGTTGGGTTCGACACTCTTACTTATCGAAAACTGTTGTGATCCCCTATACTTGTGGGTTATCAGCCATCTGCTTCCATCTCCAGCAAACATCGAAGTTCGTGCCGCCCCAGATTTGGATCGGGAGACCCTAGGGTTGACTTTTGCCTCTCTCTAAGTCCCCAGATTTCCATAATTTTTAGCATACTTCATCGCATCATAACTTTGCATCCGTGGCTCCGTTTTGGGCGTGTAGCATATCAAATTATTCGCCTGGATGTGCACTTCATTCCATTCCATTGCACCATGTTCATTTGAGTTCATCTTGATGCCCTAAATTCTGTTGAAAGAGTGCTATGTAATGTTAGTATCTGTCTCTTATCAGTATATGGACATTTGTCATTTTTGCCATGTTTATTGTGTGCCTCCTATGATCTTGAGCCCTACATGTGTTTTGTTGTATGCCATGCCATCTTTACAGGGGTGTATGCCGTGTATTTTTGTGATCATTGTGGTGACTAGCACAAGCATGCAAAGTCATTTCCCTGATGATATTTTTATGGCATGTATTCATGTTGCTACAGAGTGATCCATGCCTCTTTTGAGCATGTTCAGTAAGGATGTTTTTGAGATATTGTTATGCTCTATCCATCAATGTCTTTGTTTGCAATTATGGAGCACCCTAGCATGACTCAATCTTGCTCTACTTTTGCTATAAGATGTTCCTGGCAGATTGTTTGTGTTAAGAAATTTTGCCGAGGTTGTTGTAGTTGATCCATGCATGCTATGAAAGTGTTCTTGCCATGGTTAGCTTATTTATCATGTCTACTGGTTGGGTGTATTCTTATCTTGTCATGCAATGCCTTGTGGTGATTGCATTGAGCTCACAAACATGCCTATGTAACTGTTTTATGTCATGCCCAGTTTTCTGCTCAGTCTGAATCTGTTAACGAAACTTGCTATGTTCACATGGGTGCCATTGTATTTTCTGATCCCTTTTGGCTTATGGTCAGTAAGGGACTTTTGTAATATGCTTTGTGTAGCTTCATGCCATGCCTTGCTTCGCCATGATATGTTCCTGTAGCATGTTGTTATCTTTCTCTAAACATTGCTTCCTGATATTAAATCCTGACATGTTATTTTCACTAAGTCTGTGAACCTGATATCTTTTGCACTTTTGCCATGCTTGTTTGAACCTGCTATTGTGTGAATTATCCATAGCTCAGTGTTCATCTTTTGTCAAGCATCTTGAGTGGATCACTGCCATGTGCTTTGTTGTTATGTTAGAGTGCAGTAGCTTGTTGTTCTTGATGCATCTAGATGGCCTCGTACTGTTGATCGCAGCTTTGTGCCATTATTGTTTTGCTTGTCATTTGCAAACCGTGCATCCGATTCCCGTGATCTTTATATCGATTTCGACCGAAATCAACTCATCTTTCCAGTAGCACTCTTGGTTTTCCAAGTGGAGGCCTGGTTCAATCTTTACCTTCCGAAGCATGCATATGCATTACATATCACATCCCGCATATCATGCCATGTTTTGCATCATGTTGCTTGCGCATTGCACCGTGGTTGATTGTGTCTCCCTTTGCTTGTGTTCTTGCTTTGGGTATAGCCGGGAGATGAGTACATGATCGAGGAACCCGTTGAGAATGTTTACGAGGATCAAGGTTACGTCAACTCGGAGAACTTTGCAGGCAAGATGACCATACCCTCGAAATCACTTCTATCTTTGCTTGCTAGTTGCTCGCTCTTTTGCTATGCCTATGCTACGATACCTACCACATGCTTTACCATGCCTCCCATATTGCCATGTAAAACCTCTAACCCACCTTGTCCTAGCAAACCGTTGTTTGGCTATGTTACCGCTTGCTCAGCCCCACTTATAGCATTGCTAGTTGCAGGTGAAGATTGGAGTTTGTTCCTTGTTGGAACATGTTTATTGTTGGGATATCATTATTATATCTTGTCTATTTTAATGCACCTATACACTTGGTAAAGGGTGGAAGGCTCGGCCTTATGCCTGGTGTTTTGTTCCACTCTTGCCGCCCTAGTTTCCGTCATACCGGTGTTATGTTCCTTGATTTTGCGTTCCTTACGCGGTTGGGTTATAATGGGAACCCTTTGACAGTTCGCTTTGAATAAAACTCCTCCAGCAAGGCCCAACCTTGGTTTTACCATTTGCCACCTAGCCTTTTTCCCTTTGGTTCCGCGGACTCAAGGGTCGTCTTTATTTTAAACCCCGGGCCAGTGCTCCTCTGAGTGTTGGTCCAACCTGTCAGCTGCGGTGGCCACCAGGGGCAACTCTGGGATGGCCTACCGGAACCTTGGACAATCCGGTGTGCCCTGAGGACGAGATATGTGCAGCTCCTATCGGGATTTGTCGGCACATTCGGGTGGCTTTGCTGGAATTGTTTTACCATTGTCGAGATGTCTTGTAACCGGGATTCCGATTCTGATCGGGTCGTCCTGGGAGAAGGAATATCCTTCGTTGACCGTGAGAGCTTGTGATGGGCTAAGTTGGGACACGCCTGCAGGGATTTAAACTTTCGAAAGCCGTGCCCGTGGTTATGGGCAGATGGGAATTTGTTAATGTCCGGTTGTAGAAAACCTGAACCTTAACTTAATTAAAATGGATCAACAGCGTGTGTAGCTGTGATGGTCTCTTTTCGGCGGAGTCCGGGAAGAGAACACGGTCTCGTGTTATGCTTGAACGTAGGTTGTTCTAGGATCACTTCTTGATCATAGTTTCTCGACCGTGCCTTGCCTTCTCTTCTCGCTCTCATTTGCGTATGTTAGCCACCATATATGCTAGTGCTTGCTGCAGCTCCACCTCATACCTTTTACCTACCCATAAGCTTAAATAGTCTTGATCGCGAGGGTGTGAGATTGCTGAGTCCCCGTGACTCACAGATTACTTCCAAAACTAGATGCAGGGACCGATGATACCATTCCAGGAGACGCGACTGAGCTCAAGTGGGTGTTCGATGAGGACTCAGGACGATACTACATTTCCTTACCAGACGATCAGTAGTGGAGCCCAGTTGGGGCGATCGGGGACATTATGCATTTGGGGTTGTCTTTATTTTGGTTCCGTTGTCGGACCTTGATTGTATCTGGATGATTGCAATGTTATATTTATGCCATTGTGTGACGTGGCGATTGTAAGCCAACTATGTACCTCTTTTCTTATTCAGTACATGGGATGTGTAAAAATTACCCCTCTTGCGACATTGCCTACAATGCGGTTATGCCTCTAAGTCGTGCTCCGACACGTGGGAGATATAGCCGCATTGTGGGTGTTACAGTATGTCTTCGGAGCCGAAATCAAGCATGTCGGTTAAGTCATCGACAGTGCCTATTAAGTGGGTGATGGGTGGGGAATGAATTTCTTCATCATCCGCTTCCCACTCAAGCTGGATATAGTTCGGCCAAGGGTCTCCTAACAAGGAGAGAGACCTGAATGAATGTAGCATGCCGCCCAAGGGCGAGTGCTGAAAGATATCCGCGGAGGTAAACTCCATGATCGGTGCCCGATCAGATTCGATAGGCACGGACGCAGGTGGTTCAGAGCCTGTGGCCGGGGACGAATCCAAGGGTCTGGCAACACAGGTCTCATAGGAGGTGAAGTCAGTATTCGACTATCACCGTTGAGTGTGCGGCATCCGTGGTGGGATCCATCCACCCGTCCTCGGATGGCACGATCTACTCCAGATTGAGGGCCGGAGTAGCCACAGGTGTGATCTCCCGAACACCGTCCGACGGCAGAGCTAACTCATGCTTGTCGTGACTGTGCAGCGCACCTGACATGGGCTTGAATCCGTCAAAGATCAAGTCTCCGCGGATGTCGGCGGTATAGTTCAAGCTTCCAAACCTGACCTGATGGCTAGGGGCGTAGCTCTCGATATGCTCCAGGTGGCCAAGCGAGTTGGCCCATAGTACGAAGCCGCCGAATACGAAGATCTGTCTGGGGAGAAAAACCTCACCCTGGATCTCATCGTTGCCGATGATCGAAGGAGCCATCAAGCCTTTATCGTGACGGCACAGTGGAACTCTCAATGAAAGCACCAATGTCGGTGTCAAAACCGGCGGATCTCGAGTAGGGGGTCCCGAACTGTGCGTCTAAGGCGGATGGTAACAGGAGGCGGGGGACACAATGTTTACCCAGGTTCGGGCCCTCTCGATGGAGGTAATACCCTACCTCCTGCTTGATTGATCTTGATGATATGAGTATTAGAAGAGTTGATCTACCACGAGATCGTAGAGGCTAAACCCTAGAAGCTAGCCTATGATTATGATTGATGTTTTTCTACTGACTAAACCCTCCGGTTTATATAGACACCGGAGAGGTCTAGGGTTACACAGAGTCGGTTACAAGGGAGGAGATCTACATATCCAAATCACCAAGCTTGCCTTCCACGCAAAGGAGAGTCCCATCCAGACACGGGACGAAGTCTTCAATCTTGTATCTTCATAGTCCAACAATCCGGCCAAAGTATATAGTCCGGCTGTCTGAGGACCCCCTAATCCACGACTCCCTCACCCATGACCATGTCGAGGCCGCCCACGCCCAGCTCCTGGCGGTTACCACACAAATCGAACGAAGCTTCTCCAACAATGGTCGGCAACCCACAGCCAAAGAGCTGGCAATCGCCGAGAGCGCTCAAGCAGCCATTCGTTCCTCCGCAGCATACCTTGCAACGATGAAGCCCGTCCAAGCCCAGATCGCATCCGCCCACGCCCAGCTCATGGCGGCCTTTTCCAAAGAGATGGAGGACGTGGATGGCTAGATGCTTGCTGAGTATGGTGCGATGGATGCCATGGAGCCCCTTCCCTAGGAGACCGTCGGGCGCGAGCTGGACATGGAGGCGGCGGCGGAGATCGACGAGCACCAGCCGTAGTAGTTCTCTTTGTTTTGTTCAATTAAGAGCGCCAATCTTTAATTTGTTAGAGTAATGATTAGGTCAGCTAGCTCTATTTAATTGCTGAACTTGCTCGATTAAGAAGTGTGGGTGTGCTGTAGTCTCCTTTGTGTACCCAAATTATGCAATGATGTGGATGACCACTGTAACCATGGAAATTCAAACCAAAATTTCTTATGTTCAAACTCATCACACACGGGTTAAGCTATCTGAATCGTTTTTGATGTTCACATATCATACACAGTTCTGAATAAGGGACCGTGTCTAATGACACTTTGCGCGCCATTTTTTCGTTGAAGTGATTCCAAATTTTCGGCTTCTGCGGAAATATCTACCTCTCCCCCCCCCCTTACCAAAAGCCACATTTCCCCTGTTTCCACCTTCCTTTCCAAGTTGAAACCTTGATACGTCTCCAATGTATCTACTTTTCTCACGCTTTTCCTCTTGTTTTGGACTCTAATTTGCATGATTTGAATGAAACTATCCCCGGACTGACGTTGTTTTCAGCAGAACTACCATGGTGTTGTTTTTGTGCAGAGATAAAAGTTCTCGGAATGGAACGAAACTTTGCGAGGATTTTTTATACCAACAATAAGAATTTATGGAGCCAAGACCCACCAGATAGGGGCCCCTGGGTGGGCACAACCCACCAGGGCGCGCCCCCCTCTCCTGGCGCGCCCAGGTGGGTTGTAGCCACCTGGTGGCCCCGCCGATGACCCCACTGATACTATGAAATCATAGTATTCCAAAAAAATCAGGAAGAAAGAATTATCGTGATCCACGAGACGGAGCCGCCGCCAAGCCCTGTTCTTCCTCGGGAGGGCAGATCTGGAGTCCATTTGGGGCTCCGGAGAGGGGGATGTTCGTTCATCGTCATCACCAACCCTTCTCCGTCGCCAATTCCATGATGCTCCCCAACGGGAGTGAGTAATTCCTTCATAGGCTCATTGGTCGGTGAGGAGTTGGATGACATTCATCATGTAATTGAGTTAGTTTTGCTTGGGCCCGATCCCTAGTATCCACTATGCTCTTAGATTGATGTTGCTATGACTTTGCCATGCTTAATGCTTGTCACTTTGGGCCCGGGTGCCATGATTTCAGATCTGAACCGTTTGTGAATTCATCATTATATCCATGTTTTAGATCCGATCTTGCAAGTTATAGTCACCTACTATGGTTATGATCCGGCAACCTCGGAGTGACAACAACCAGGCCCACTCCCGGTGATGACCATAGTTTGAGGAGTTCATGTATTCACTATGTGTTACTGCTTTGTTCCGGTTCTCTATTAAAAGGAGGCCTTAATATCCCTTAGTTTCCAATATGGACCGCACTGCCATGGGAGGGTAGGACAAAAGATGGCATGCAAGTTCTTTTAATAAAGCACATATGACTATTTACGGAATACATGCCTACATTATATCGATGAACTGGAGCTAGTGATATATTGCCCTAGGTTATAACTGTCACATGATGAATATCAACCAACAAGTCACTGATCCAATGCCTATGAATTTATCCTTATTGATCTTGCTGCGTTACTATTGCTATCATCATTGTTACACTTGCTACAAATTACTGCTATCACTGCTACCGTTACCGTTACTGCTGTCACTACTATCAAAACTATCAAACTACTTTGCTACTGATCATATTGCTGCAGATAATTAATCTCCAGGTGTGGTTGAATTGACAACTCAGCTGCTAATACCTTTAAATATTCTTTGGCTCCCCTTGTGTCGAATCTATAAATTTGTGTTGAATACTCTACCCTCGAAAACTGTTGCGATCCCCTATACTTGTGGGTTATCAAGACCTTTTTCTGGCACCGTTGCCGGGGAGCATAGCTATATTTGTTGAGTAACTTGGGAGTATTATCATATTATCACTATGAAGAATCCGAAGGATCCAATGACTAAGATATTTCCCTCAAGGACGAGGGGAGGTAAGGAACTGCCATCCAGTTCTGGTTTAGATTCACCTTCTGTTATGAATAAACTTGCAACACTACCACATGCTATTAATTCTAATATTCACAAGTTATTGATGATGCTACTTCTACTATGAATGATGCTTATGATGATGCTAGTACCTTGCTTGATAATGATGATGTGCCACTTGGTGAATTTCTTGATAAACAAATTGCTAGAGTTATACAACATGATGTTGTTGAATCTGATGATGAGCTTGAAACTGGAACTCCTGAAACACCTCCTAGAACTAGCCTTCCTAGATATGAATTGCCTAAGGTACCAGAAGGTTATGTTATGAGTGAAGAAGCAACTAGAGATATTTTTGCTTGTAATGATACAGGTGATCTAGAGAAATTACTACACAAGTATAAAGAAAAATCTCTGAATGCTAGAATGAAGTGTGATCCTAAGTTTGCTACTTCACCTATCTGTATTGATGATAATGATTATGAATTCTCTATCGACCCAGAGTTAATTACTTTGGTTGAATCTGACCCTTTCCATGGTTATGAAACTGAACCTGATGTGGCACATCTTACTAAGTTGAATGACATAACCATCCTTTTTACTCATGATGAGAAAACCCGCTATTACTTTATTCTCAAATTATTTTCTTTCATATTAAAGAGTGATGCTAAAGCTTTCTACAACACTCTTGCTCCTGGTTGTGTGCGTAGTCCCGAGGATATGGTTTATTACTTCTCTGAAAAATATTTTCCTGCTCATATGAAACATGCTGCCTTGCAGGAAATATTTAAGTTTATGCAAACTAAAGAAGAGAGTCTCCCACAAGCTTGGGGGAGGCTTTGCCAGTTACTTAATGCTTTGCCTGATCATCCTCTTAAGAAAAATGAAATACTTGATATCTTCTATAATGGACTAACCGATGCTTCTAGGGACTTCCTAGATAGTTGTGCTGGTTGTGTTTTCAGGAAACAAACTATTGTTCAAGCTGAAGAAATATTGAATAACATATTAAAAAATTATGACGATTGGACTATTCCTTAACCATCGCCTAAACCCACTCCGAAGAAGAGGGGTATATTATATCTCAGTCCCGAAGATATGCAAGAGGCAAAGAAATCTATGAAGGAAAAAGGTATTAAAGCTGAGGATGTTAAAAAATTACCTCCTATTGAAGAAATACATGGGCTTAATACACCACCACTGCCTAAGGTGGTAGAGGTAAATTCTCTTATGAAGTTTAATGATAATGACAATCCTCACAATATGCATCCTAGTCAATGCCTTTATGAGTTTGAAAACTATATTAGAAAACAAGATCACTTCAATGCAAATGTTATGAAACAATTGAAATATAATTCTGATATGATTGCTCGCTTGAGTGACTTGTTATTTAGAATATCAAATGATGTTAGAGGTGTTGGAAAGCATGCTTCTATGTTTCAAACTCAGTTAGAACAAGTTGCTAAATCACAAAGAGAATTGCTTGATGAAATGAATCATAATATGCATGACTTTGCTGTTAGAGTTGCAACTAGAGGAGGGAAAATGACTTAGGAATCACTTTATCCTGAGGGACACCCTAAAAGAATTGAACAAGATTCACAAAGAGCTAACACTAGTGCACCTAGTCCTTCTAGAAAGGAAAAGAAAAAGAAAAATGATAGGACTTTGCACACTTCTAATGAACCTGAAATAGAAAAACCTCCTGATAATGAAAATGAATTTTCTATCTCTGATGCTGAAACTCAATCTGGTAATGAACATTCACCTAATGATAATGAAAAAGATAATGCTGAGGTTCATGAAGACTCTCAACCAACCAATGATAAAGAACCAAATAATGATGTTGAGATAGAACCACCTATTGATCTTGATAACCCAAAAGCTAAGAATAAAAGATATGACAAAAGCGACTTCATTGCTAGAAAACACGGTAAAGAAAGAGAACCGTGGGTTCAAAACCTATGCCTTTTCCACCCAAGTCAACTAAAAAGAATTATGATGAAGATTTTGAACACTTTGCTGAAATGCTGAGGCGAGTCTTTTTGCGTACTCGCTTGACTGATATTTTGAAAATGCCTCCTTATGTAATGTATGTGAAAGACATCATCACAAATAAGAGGAAAATACCGGAAGCTGAAATCTCCACTATGCTTGCTAATTATACTTTAAAAGATGGAGTACCTAAAAAACTTGGAGATCCGGGAATACCAACTATACCTTGCTCTATCAAAAATAATTATGTGAAAACTGCTTTGTGTGACTTAGGAGCTGGGGTTAGTGTTATGCCTTTCTCTTTATATAAAAGACTTGACTTGAATAAACTCACACCTACTGAAATATCTTTTCAAAGGGCTGATAAATCAACTGCCATACCTATCGGTATCTGTGAGGATGTGCCCGTTGTTGTTGCTAATGTTACTATTTTGACTAACTTTGTTATACTTGAGATGCCCGAGGACGACAACATGTCGATTATCTTTGCTAGACCCTTCTTGAATACTGAGGGGTTGTTATTGATTGCAATAAAAGCAAGGTCATTTTTCATATTAATGGCAATGAGCATACGGTGCACTTTCCGAAGAAACAATTCCAAGTGAATGGTATTAATATCATTGAAAAATCTCCGATAATCACTATTGGAAGTTTTCAAATACCTCTACATACTGTCAAAAATAAATATGAAATGCTTATTGTTGGGGAAATGCATATCCCCATTGAGGTAACTTAGTGATTTATGAAAGTTCTTCGGTTTCATGCTAATAGAAAGTGGTTGTTAATAAGACTTGATCAACCTTATTAATGGATCATTTTTGAGCGGTATGAAGTTGATGAATTTAGTAAGCACTACTTTTTGTCCCTACTTTTTATTCTCTGTTTTTATTAGTTAAATAAAATAAATGCCATGCTTTGTCTGTTTTCTGAATTTCCCGTTCAATAAAAAATGACCCAAAAATAAAAGTTCTCAGAATGCCCTGAAACTTTTATACGATTTTTTCTGAATATTTAAGAATTTTTGGTGCAAAAATAACCAGAGGGGGGTGCACTAGGTGGGCACAACCCACCTGGGTGTGCCAGCACCCCCTGATGTGCCCTGGGGGGTGTGGTCCCCACGTGGGCCCCCTCACTTATCTCTTTAGCCCACATTGTCACCTACCTCCAGAAAAAAAATCACGCTTGCTCTCTCTCCCATGTTCTTGCTCATTTTGCTGCCATTTTCGATCTCTTTGCTCGATGCTCTGTTTCCGAAACTGTTTCGGGGGATTGTTGCTTGGTATGTGACTCCACCATTTGTCCAATTAGTTTTTGTTTTAGTGGTTTATACTTTGAATAAATAGCTACTCCTGATGCTGCTGTAGATGTGCTTGCATGTTCAATTCTTAGTGTTCTAAGTAGTTTGAATGCCCGCTATGGCCTCTATGTATCCCTATGAGTAGTTGCTATCAATTTTGTGAAGTTTTGTTAGAAAAATTTTGTGAACTAAAAATTCATATTTTTGTTCATAGGAAAAATTGTACACGGACATGAATATCTTCAGGAAATATGGCTCTAAGAAGAACTCCAATGGTGTTATTGGGGAGTCTTCTGATAGTGATCACCGCCCTCGGAGGTTGGCGGAGGTACGGCCGTGCGAATGGCCAGACACCCCGTTCTTGCAACAGGCTGGAATTCATGAGGAGTTCATGCAATATATTGCCCATGCCGGTCTCACCGACTTTATCGCAGATGAGTGTGACCAACATCAAATCCTCACAAACATGTTTGTTCAAAGTTTTACTTTCCTGCCTAGAAATAATTCTCCTAAAGTGAGTTTGACTCATATGCTGAAAACCATCAGATACCACTTACTGAGTTTTGTAACATATGCATGATCCCTTCTGATGGGAGCTTGGCTGAGCCTAGGCCAGCTGAGTTTGAGGACTTCTGTCACACTTTGACCATGGGTGATGAGAGGAGAGTGTCAGCCATCACTGCCGATGGCTTACATTTTCCTGCTGTTCGTTACTTTGCATATTTCATTATCAAATGATTACTTGCTAGGGAGAAGGTGGGTGCACTTAGTTCACCAGACCTTGTTGTTTTACGTCGTGCAATTGAGGGCGACAACACGTATAGGTTGGGAGCTATTGTGGCTCGTCACCTGCACCTTAATAAATCCCAGGCTAAAATACATGGTGGGATTTTTGCTACTCGTTTGGCGGCTCACTTCGAGGTTGATATACGCCCTCATGATTACCCTCTGACCAAGGTTTACCTAGACTAGGCAGCCATGTATCACCGTCACTTTCTCGCACATGATCGTCCTCATGTTGCCATTCCTTATAACCTGGTCTATAACATTGACACTCGTGATGTTATTCCCTTGCCTGCACCTGCTTTGTTTGATTCTATTGTCAGGGGCAGATACCGGATTATGTCTGCAAACATCCTCGCCTATTGGAACGCTTAGGCTATTGTTGAGGCTGCACATGCACCTCCATAGTGGGATCAGTGGATACCCGCTCCTCAGTACCCCGACTATTACCCTCCAGGCTACTGATTCATTACCAGCTTAGGCCAAAATCCTAAGTACGTGTTTCTCACCGATATTATATTCATGTTCACATATCATTCCATTTGTCGGTGTTCACACTTTTTCATTGTATTATCCATGCTTAGATTTATTCTCTTGCTTTATTATTGTGTGTTTGAAAAACTTTAGAAAAAACCAAAAAAAATTAGTTCTAGTAATTTACTTTCTATGCATGCTTAGTAGTAGTACTAAAAGAAAATCCAAAAAGATTTCCTTGTCCTTCTTTTGCTTGTTGGGAACTTTCCCGTGTAAATAGTTTTTCTCGTTTTTTCTTTTTATTTGCTTGCTGAAGAAAAACCAAAAACTCCAAAAATATTTCAGTGTGTTTCTCTAAAATTCTTTTCTTTTCTTTGAGTTGTACCGAGGAGAAGACCACGATGAAAATGTTGAGTGGCCCTCATATGAATAATTGTTGAACTAATAAATAGCCCATTCTGCCTTGTCTTCTCCTGTTGAATAAAATGTTTGCAGATTTCAGCTTAGTCCATGGCACTCTTGCACTATTATTATTTTCATATCATTTGGTCGTGCAAGTGAAAGGCAATAATGACGATATTCGTTGAGCTGGCTGTGGCAAGGAGAAACTGGTATGAACTCGACTTGTCTTGTCTGTGTAAATATGTTTAACATAGTCCCCATGATTCAGCCTGTTATGATTAAACATGTTTGCAATGACAATTAGAGATTATAGTTTCTCATGCCATGCATAAGTAGCTGGGAGTTGATAATGATTTATCTTGGATATCAACATAGTGTTAAAATGATTGTGATGTAGTATGATGATATGGTATCCTCCTTTGAATGTTCGAGTGGCTTGACTTGGTACATGTTCATGCATGTAGTTGAATCAAATCCAACATAGCCTATATAATATTTAGGTTCATGGTGCTCATATCCTACTCATGCTAGTGTCTAATGTTACTTATGCATAATGCCTGGTTATGATCATTGTTGCTCTCTAGCTGGCCTCTTCCCAATCTTAAATTGCTAGCCTTCGCCTATACTAAGTGGGAATTATGCTTTTATATCAAAAACTTTGAACCCAAAGTTATTCCAGATGAGTCCACCATACCTACCTATTTACAGTATTACCCTGTCGGCCTAAGTAAATTTGCATGTGCCACCTCTAACAAACTTCTAAATTTTTTTATCTATTTTGTGTGCCTGGATCGTTCATGGAACGACAGGAGGTGGTCAATATCTTCTGTGCTAAGCATGTTATCCTCAGGTCGAGTGTTTATTCACTCGCCATCGCACGAGGAAATGGGCGGTAATAGGGATGCCCAGTCCCAAACTGCAAAATACAAAAAGAGTTCATCTCATAAAATAATCAAACAAAAACTCCCAATGGAGTCAAAACCTTTACTTTCCGCTTGGGAACCGCCAGTAGCATGCTTAGCATGGAAGATGTTGATAAGTGATGGTCGTGAAGTGAATGAGAATGGTGCATGTCTCAAAATTTCATTTATCTCTATTTTAAAAATTGAGCTCTGGCACCTCTGCAAATCACTGCTTCCCTCTACGAAGGGACTTTCTATTTATTTTTATGTTGTGTCACCACCTTCTAAAAACAAGCGCCAGAAACTGAGTAGAGCACAACGGTCATGATTTATGCATTGTGTATAGCTAATGTTGGGTGCATCATGATTGGATCTTTTCTACCATGAATTACAATGTTTAGTCGCTGCTTGAACTTCGAAGGTGCTCTGCATTTATGTTTTGCGGTCTTAGAAAGGGCTAGCGAGATACCATTATTGTCATATTATATCATGGTTGTTTTGACAACGTGTTGCTGTTTGAGATAACTTATTATTGCTTGCTAGCTGATTATGTCATCCATATGAGTCATTATAATCTTTAAGAGTTATTGTCGACATGGTTAGTTATAATGTTGGCTGAAAACCTGGGTGTTGTTTAAGCTTATTAATGCAAACAAGAGCAAAAGAGTTCGTAAAAGTTTTTCTTTCTCACTTTTAGTTTATCAACTGAATTACTTGAGGACAAGCAAAGGTTTAAGCTTAGGGGAGTTGATACGTCTCCAATGTATCTACTTTTTCTCACACTTTTCCTCTTGTTTTGGACTCTAATTTGCATGATTTGAATGAAACTAACCCCGGACTGACGTTGTTTTCAGCAGAACTACCATCGTGTTGTTTTTGTGCAGAAATAAAAGTTCTCGGAATGGAACGAAACTTTGTGAGGATTTTTTATGCTAATAATAAGAATTTCTGGAGCCAAGACCCACCGGAGAGGGGCCCTTGAATGGGCACAACCCACCAGGGCGCACCCCCCTCTCCTGGCGCGCCCAGGTGGGTAGTAGCCACCTAGTGGCCCCGCCGATGACCCCCTTGATACTATAAAATCACATTATTCTAGAAAAAAATCAGGGAGAAAGAATTATCGCGATCCACGAGACGGAGCCACCGCAAGCCCTGTTCTTCCTTGATAGGGCAGATCTGGAGTCCGTTTGGGGCTCCGGAGAGGGGGATCTTCGTTCTTTGTCATCACCAACCCTTCTCCATCGCCAATTCCATGATGCTCCGAACCGGGAGTGAGTAATTCCTTTGTAGGCTTGCTGGTCGGTGAGGAGTTGGATGAGATTCATCATGTAATCGAGTTAGTTTTGTTAGGTCCCGATCCCTAGTATCCAGTATGTTCTTAGATTGATGTTGCTATGACTTTGTCATGCTTAATGCTTGCCACTTTGGGCCCGGGTGCCACGATTTCATATCTGAACCATTTATGAATTCATCATTATATCCATGTTTTAGATCCAATCTTGCAAGTTATAGTCACCTACTACTGTTATGATCCGGCAACCTCAGAGTGACAACAATTGAGCCCACTCCTGGTGATGACCATAGTTTGAGGAGTTCATGTATTCACTATGTGTTAATGCTTTGTCACTACTATCAAAACTATCAAACTACTTTGCTACTGATCATATTGCTGCAGATAATTAATCTTCAGGTGTGGTTGAATTGACAACTCAGCTGCTAATACCTTAAAATATTCTTTGGCTCCCCTTGTGTCAAATCTATAAATATGGGTTGAATACTCTACCCACAAAAACTTTCACTCCTTGCTTGTAGTGCCACCTCCGCGTCGGCGACCCTCCTTCACCCTGCTCGGCCTCGTCTATCCAGGCATGTAATCCACACCCGACCCCCATCCTCCTCCTTCCACATCCCACATGCCCCGACCGTGAGCGCGACACCTTCCACCCAAATCACCGACCCCTCCACCAAGTAAGTGCGGGCCTAAGCCATGGTGCACGCAGTATAGCCAAGATCTCAAGGAGCATTTGGCAGCGGAGAAGCAAATCGCAGCCGCACGCGCGGATGAGGTCGCGATGGCTGCCATTCGTGCCGACTCCAGATCTTGGAGGAGCACCTTGCCATTTGCTAGCTACGCTGGTTTAGCATGCTCGGTTTACCCGTTGTGTGTGCTGCTCCTGCCTCTCCTTCACAAATTCTAGTTTATTGTGCAATCTAATTTTACCATGCAATATGTTGCTCTAGTGAATATGTTCTATATATCATGCAGTGTGGTGCTCACTTATTAACTATTTTGTTAATTAGTTGTCGTCTTCAGTTAACTGTTTGGTTCAATTATGCAAATGTGATGTTCAATTCTTCAAGCTGCAATTTTGTATTGTCTTCCATGTGAGAAATAAATCGAATTTATCTTTACAAAATACATGAGAAATGAAAACAATTGCTATATTTCCAAGTTGTCAAGCATGCTTGGTTTGGTTATACATTGTGCAATGTGGTGCTTAGTTAACGTTTGGTTCAATTGTGTTGTGATGTTTAGTTAACTGTTTGGTTCAATTCTGCAATGCGATGTTCAATAGTTGTGGGTGCATTCTGTTATTGTATACCATGTGAGGAATAAATTGAATCTGGCTGTAGTAAATACATGAGAAACATATACAATTGCCACAATTGGTTGTAGTTAACTGTTTGGTTAACTGTCCTATCTTCTATTAGAAGTATGTTATATTGTGCGATGTGGTGCTCAGTTAATGTTGGTTCATTTGTTGTGGTGTTTAGTTAACTGCTTGGTTCAATTCGGCAATGCGATGTCCAATTGTCGTGGGTAGAATTTTGTATTGTTGTGCATGTGAGGAATAAATCTAATTTGGCTGCACTTAATACATGAGGAACATATACAAGTGCTATATTCCCTAGTTATTAATCATGCTTGGTTTGGATAAATGGTTTTTCCATGTGGCTTGAATTAATCTGATGAATCTGCAATGTGCTTATTTTTCATCAACATATTTTACTGATAGCATGCGAACCCTAACTTAACCTGATGACTAACTACCTTATATGTGTTGCAGGGAAACAATGGGAAGCACTGAGGTTTACAATCGGGGTTAGCATGTGCATGGTCCATTGTCTAATAGCACATTTTTGTGCAATTGCAGGAACCATTCTAATATTTTGGTTTTCAACAATTTGTTCTTGCACATGTAGGTCCTGCTGTCAGAGGTTTTGACCCACTGTTCGACCCTTTTTGCATATGGGGAAATGAGTTGTCCATGAATATCAATCAAATCAAGAAACTCAGAAAGATTGTTAGGATAAATAAATTAGCGACAAAAAATAATAAGATCTTTGTCTGCACAATGAAGAAGACATCAGTTCACTACAAGATGGTACTAACTATTATACCTTGCTTTTTTATTCCTTTGCCCCACTTCCAATATAGAGAAGATATTTATGCACATCCTTGTTTTCAGGACTTTCCAAAGTAGTTCACTGTTGATTACCTCTCAACCCACCTCTATGGTCAGGAGGCGAGGAAGGTTTTCATACAACACCCACAGTTCAATATTGAAGTGTTCCTGAAGAGGATGAAGGACGAACGGTAAATCATCCACATGCACTGGCCTAAGGTTGCAAAGACCTTCAACATGAATGAAGGCTCAATATTCGCCTTCTGCTTCAGCAGTTTTCCAAATGAGATGCATCTGTCTATATACCGTCTATGATCATGTTTTGTAAAAGTTATCAGCAACTGGCAGGAGCCTTATGGTTGTTGCTTTATTGTATGAAATGCAATCGCCATGTAATTGCTTTACTTTATCACTAAGCGGTAGCGGTAGTCATAGAAGCAATAGTTGGCGAGACGACAACAATGCTACAATGGAGATCAAGGTGTCAAGCCGGTTACGATGGAGATCATGATGGTGCTTTGGAGAAGGAGATCAAAGGCACAAGATTATGATGGCCATATCATGTCACATATTTTGATTGCATGTGATGTTTATCCTTTATGCATCTTATTTTGCTTAGTACGGAGGTAGCACTATAAGATGATCCCTCACTAAAATTCAAGGTATAAGTGTTCTCCCTGAGTATGCACCGTTGCTATAGTTCATCGTGCCGAGACACCACGTGATGATCAGGTGTGATAAGCTCTACGTTCACATACAACGGGTGCAAGCCAGTTTTGCACATGCAGAATACTCGGGTTAAACTTGACGAGCCTAGCATATGCAGATATGGCCTTGGAACACTAAGACCGATATGTCAAACATGAATCATATAGTAGATATGATCAACATAGTGATGTTCACCATTGAAAACTACTCCATCTCACGTGATGATCGGACATGATTTAGTTGATATGGATCACATGATCATTTAGATGACTAGTGATACGTCTCCGTCGTATCTACTTTTACAAACACTTTTTCCCTTGTTTTGGACTCTAACTTGCATGATTTGAATGGAACTAACCCGGACTGACGTTGTTTTTAGCAGAATTGCGATGGTGTTATTTTTGTGCAGAAATAAAAGTTCTCATTATGACCTGAAAATCAACGGAGATTATTTTTGGAATATATAAAAAATACTGGAAGAAAGATCCATGTCAAGGGGCCCACACCCTATCCACGAGGATGGGGGCGCGCCCTACCCCCCTGGGCGCACCCCCTGCCTCGTGGGCCCCCTAACGCTCCACCGGCCTAGACTCCAAGTCCATATATTTGTGTTTGGGGAGAAAAAATCAGATGGAAGGATTCATCGTGTTTTACGATACGGAGCCGCCGCCAAGCATTAAACTCTCTCGGGAGGGCTGATCTGGAGTCCATTCGGGGTTCCGGAGAGAGGAATCCGTCGCCATCGTCATCATCAACCCTCCTCCATCACCAAACTCATGATGCTCACCGCCGTCTGTGAGTAATTCCATCGTAGGCTTGCTGGACGGTGATGGGTTGGATGAGATTTATCATGTAATCGAGTTAGTTTTGTTAGGGTTTAATCCCTAGTGTCCACTATGTTATGAGATTGATGTTGCTATGACTTTGCTACGCTTAATGCTTGTCACTAGGGCCCGAGTGCCATGATTTCAGATCTGGACCTATTATGTTTTCATGAATATAACTGTGTTCATGATCCTATCTTGCAAGTCTATAGTCACCTATTATGTGTTATGATCCGTTAACCCCGAAGTGACAATAATCGGGATACTTATCGGTGATGACCGTAGTTTGAGGAGTTCATGTATTCACCATGTGTTAATGCTTTGGTTCGGTACTCTATTAAAAGGAGGCCTTAATATCCCTTAGTTTCCAATAGGACCCCGCTGCCACGGCAGGGTAGGACAAAAGATGCCATGCAAGTTCTTTTCCATAAGCACGTATGACTATATTCGGAATACATGCCTACATTACATCGATGAACTGGAGCTAGTTCTGTGTCACCCTATGTTATGACTGTTACATGATTGATCGCATCCAGCATAATTCTCCATCACCGATCCAATGCCTGCGAGCTTTTCCTATATTGTTCTTCGCTTATTTACTTTTCGGTTCTATTGTTACAATCACTACAAAACCCAAAAATATTACTTCTGCTACCATTACTTTTTGCTACCGTTACCACTACTATCATATTACTTTGCTACTAAATACCTTGCTGTAGATATTAAGTTTCCAGGTGTGGTTGAATTGATAACTCAGCTGCTAATACTTGAGAATATTCTTTGGCTTCCCTTGTGTCGAATCAATAAATTTTGGTTGAATACTCTACCCTCGAAAACCGTTGCAATCCCCTATACTTGTGGGTTATCAAGAACATTTTCTAGCGCCGTTGCCGGGGAGCATAGCTCTATTCTTTGAGTCACTTGGGATTTATATCTGCATATCACTATGAAGAACTTGAAAGATCAAAGAACCAAGATTTTTCCCTCAACTACGAGGGAAGGTAAGGAACTGCCATCTAGCTCTGCACTTGATTCACCTTTTGTTTTGAGTATGCTTGCGACACCTAAACCTGCTTCCACTATTAATTCTGATATGTCGCATCTTATTGATGATGCCACTTCTGCTATGCATGATACTTATGGTGAAACTACTTCTATGCTTGATACTACTGTGCCACTTGGAGAATTTCTTGATGAACAAATTGCTAGGGCTAGAGAGAATGAAATTATTGAAACTGATAATATTGATGAAAGTGATGATGAAAATTCTCCCCCTATATATGAATTGCCTGTTGTTTCCTGTGGGTTATGTTATGGATGAAGAAACTGCTAGAGACTTTCTTGCCTGCAATGATAGAAGTGATCTTAAGAAACTATTAGCTAAGCTGAAAGAAAAATCTTTGAATACTAGAATGAAATATGATCCTGCTTATGCTACTTCACCTATCTTTATTACTGATAAGGATTATGATTTCCCTGTCGATCCTAAGTTAATCACTTTGGTTGAATCTGATCCTTTTTACGGCTATGAATCTGAAACTGTTGTGGCACATCTTACTAAATTAAATGATATAGCCACTCTCTTTACTAATGATAAGAAAACTCGCTACTATTATATCCTTAAATTATTTCCGTTCTCATTAAAGGGTGATGCTAAGATATGATTTAATTCTCTTAATCCTGGTTGTGTGCGTAGTCCCCAGGACATGATTTATTACTTCTCTGCTAAATATTTCCCCGCTCATAAGAAACAAGCTACTTTAAGGGAAATATATAATTTTGTGCAAATTGAAGAAGAGACTCTCCCACAAGCTTGGGGGAGGCTTCTCCAATTACTTAATGCTTTAACTGATCATCCTCTCAAGAAAAATGAAATACTTGATATCTTTTATAATGGACTAACCGATGCTTCTAGAGATTACCTGGATAGTTGTGCTGGTTGTGTTTTCAGGGTAAGAACAGTTGATCAAGCTGAATTGCTATTGAATAATATGTTGACTAATGAAAATAATTGGACACTTCCTGAACCAACTCCTAAGCCAACTCTGAAGAAAAGGGGTATTCTATTTCTCAGTACTGAAGATATGCAAGAGGCAAAGAAATCCATGAAAGAAAAAGGTATAAAAGATGAGGATGTTAAGATTTTACCTCCTGTTGAAGAAATACATGGTCTTAATTCATCACCTATTGAAGAAACACACGGTCTTGATAACTCGACACAGGTAGTAAAGGTAAATTCTCTCTATAGATATGATAAAGCTGAAATCCCTCCTGCTAAGTTTGCTAGCCAATGTTTGGATCAATTTGATAACTTTATGGTTAAGCAAGAAGATTTTAATGCTTATTTTGGTAGACAACTGGAACATAATGCTTATATGATTGAACACTTGAGTGATTATATGGCTAGTGTTAAGGGTGAACTTAAACTTATTAGTAAACATGCTTCTATGATTACCACTCAAGTAGAACAAGTACTTAAAGCTCAGAATGATTTGCTCAATGAATTGAATAGTAAGAATAATGACTTTGCTATTAGAGTTGCAACTAGAGGAGGTAAAGTGACTCAGGAATCTTTGTATCCTGAGGGCCACCCTAAGAGAATTGAGCAGGGTTCTCACAGAAATAACATTGATGCACCTAGTACTTATAAGAGGAATAAAAAGAAAAATGATAGGACTTTGCATGCTTCTAGTGAACCTGTTATTGACACACCCGAGAATCCCAATGATATTTCTATTTCTGATGCTGAAACACAATCTGGTAATGAACATGAACCTAGTGATAATGTTAATGATGATGTTCATGTTGATGCTCAACCTAGTAATGATAATGATGTAGAGATTGAACCGGCTGTTGATCTTGATAACCCACAATCAAAGAATCAATGTTATGATAAGAGAGACTTTGTTGCTTGGAAGCGCAGTAAGGAAAGAGAACCATGGGTTCAGAAACCCATGCCTTTTCCTCCTAAACCATCCAAGAAAAAGGATGATGAGGATTTTGAGCGCTTTGCTGAAATGATTAGACCTATCTTTTTGCGTATGCGTTTGACCGATATGCTTAATGAATCCATATGCTAAATATATGAATGATATTGTTACAAATAAGAGAAAGATACCGGAAGATGAAATTTCCACCATGCTTGCTAATTATACTTTTAAAGGTGGAATACCAAAGAAACTTGGAGATCCAGGAGTACCAACTATATCATGCTCCATTAAAAGAAACTATGTTAAAATTGCTTTATGTGATCTTGGAGTCGGTGTTAGTGTTATGCCTCTCTCTTTATATCGTAGACTTGATTTGAATAAGTTGACACCTACTGAAATATCTTTGCAAATGGCTGATAAATCAACTGTTATACCTATCGGTATTTGTGAGGATGTGCCTGTTGTGGTTGCAAAAGTTACTATTTTAATGGACTTTGTTATTCTTGATATTCCCGAGGACGATAGTATGTCTATTATTCTTGGAAGACCCTTTTTGAATACTGCAGGGGCTGTTATTGATTGCACCAAAGGCAATGTCACTTTTCATGTTAATGGTAATGTGCATACGGTACACTTTCCGAGGAAACAACCTCAAGTCCACAGTATCAATTCTATTGGAAAAATTTCGACAATCACTATTGAAGGTTTTGAATTCCCTCTTCCTACTGTCAAGAAGAAATAGAATATTCTTATTGTTGGGGATATGCATATCCCCGCTGAGGTAACCTAGTGTTATTCGAAAATTCTCTGGTTTCATGTTATTCGAAATGAGTTTGTTAACAAGACCTGATCAACCTTGTTAGTGGATTCCTTTTGATGAGCATGAGATGGATGAAGTTAGAAAACACAACTCTCTGTACCCTCCTTTTACTTTCTGTTATTTATATAAAATAAAGCAAAAAAAGTATTTTCTGTCTATTTTCTGAATTATCCATGCAATAAAAAATACCTCAAAAATAGAAGTTCTCCAAATGCCCTGAAAATTAAATATGATTTTTTTTAGAATATTTGAGAATATCTGGCACTGAGAACACATCAGGGGGAGCAAGCACCTAACCACGAGGGTCCAGGGCGCGCCCACCCCCCTTGGCACGCCCCTGCTTCGTGGACCCTACGTGGGTCCCCTCCACTTATTCCAGCCACCACACACTCCTTCCTCCCAAAAAATCACCAACCAGCTCAAGCACGAGTTCTAGCTCATCTTGCTGCCATTTTCGATCTCCTAGCTCAAAGCTCCACTCACAAAACTGCTTTGGGGGATTGTTCTTTGGTATGTGACTCCTCCAATGATCCAATTAGTTTTTGTTTTAGTGCTTTATTCATTGCAAATTTTTGCTGCTTAGGTGACCCTGTTCTTGAGCTTGCATGTCAAATTTATCTGGTCAAAAGTAGTTTTAATGCATGATATATCCTCTAGGCACTTGTAGGAGTAGTTGCTTTCAATTTTCTTGAGTTTGGTTCACTTTTATTTTGGAGTTGCTAAAAATTTCAGAAATTTTCAGAAAAAGATGAAGAGATTTTTGAGGGGCTCATCGAGCCGAAGCTCGAAGGATAAGCAAAGTGAGGAGGATAAGAGGCCCAAATATAATCTCCCTCGCACCGCGGAACTTCGGCCGTGTGAATGGCCTTGTGATGATTTCTTGAGAGCAGATGGGATTTATGATGTTTTTTATGAGTTGGCTGAGAATGCAGGCCTCACCGACTTCCTCCACGACCAACGCGAACAGTATCTCTTACTCACTAATATTTTTGTGCAAAATTTTCATTTCCATGCTAGGAGGTCACCACCTTCGGTGGATTTCTATTTATATGATGAGTATAAGGAGATGTCCCTTTTTGATTTCTATCGGGTCTGTAAGATACCCTTTACAGGCAACATAGAAGAACCACATCGTAGTGATGTGGAAGGGTTTATTGATATGATTGCTGTAGGGGAAACTAGGAAGGTTTCCAATGCAAGAATTACTAGCATACATTTTCCTGTTCTACGTTACTTTGCAATATTTGCTAGTAGATGCTTGATTGGTCGCGGAAACTGTGGCAACCTTAGTGCCCCTGATATTGTTATTTTGTGCCATGCCTTGTTCCGTGATGACACATTTAGTATGGGCGCTATTGTTGCAAAGCGGTTAAATCTTAACCGTACTAAGGGCCCCGTCCTTGGAGGCATCTTCGCCTCGTGCCTCGCTGCACATTTTAACATACCTATTAGACATTATGAGAAAGAAGAAAAGTTGTTGCCTCCTGTTTTTCTAGACTATAAGAGTATGGTAGCACATGATTTTATCGTTAAGAATAAGGAAAAGATGCTCAAGTACAAGCTAAGTTTTGATAAAAATCACCCTGAGACTATCACTTGGTCTGCTCCTTCCTTGTTTGACTTATCTGCAGGCAAGTACCTTGTTCCGCCGGAGGCCATTCACGCCTACCGAGACCCCACATCGGCTACAGAGCCAGAGCCGGAACCACAATTTGATCCTCCATGACAGTCTGTTTACTAGTGGGATCCAGAGGAGATTGCCAACCAGTGGCAACCTGAGGCTCCTTCTCAGTATGACCCCAACTATTACTTTGGATATCCACCAGGCCAGCCGTGGCCATAGACCAACTTAGGCCAAAAGCCTAAGCTTGGGGGAGTACGTACTTCTCACCGACATTACATTCCTGTTCACACACTCATGCCAGTTGTCGGTGCTCATACTTTTTCATTGTAATATTCGTGCTAGTTTATTTCCCTTTTTATGCTTTCTTCTTGTGCGTTTGATAAACCTAAGAAAAAACCAAAAAAATAGTTGTAGCGTTTAGTTAGTTTACTTTCTATGCCTGTAGTAGTAGTAATTAAAAAGAAAACCCAAAAAGATTTCTTGTTCTTCTTTTGCTTGTTGGAAGCTCTCCCGTGTAAATAGTTGTTGGAGAACGTAGCAGAATTTTAAAATTTTCTATGCATCACCAAGATCAATCTATGGAGTCATCTAGCAACGAGGGAGAGAGCAGTGCATCTACATACCCTTGTAGATCACGAGCGGAAGCGTTCAAGAGAACGGGGTTGATGGAGTCGTACTCGACGTGATCCAAATCACCGAAGATCCTAGCGCCGAACGGACGGCACCTCCATGTTCACGTACGGAGCGAGGACGTCTCCCGCGCCTTGATCCAGCAAGGAGGAGGGAGAGGTTGAGGAAGAGGGCTCCAACAGCAGCACGACGGCGTGGTGGTGATGAAGCTGCAATACTCCGGCAGGGCTTCGCCAAGCTCTTATGGAGGAGGAGAGGTGTTGGGGAGGGGAGGGGCTGCGCCTAGGATGTCGTGTGCAGCCCTCCCCTCACCCCTCTATTTATAGGGGAAGGGGAAGGGGCCGGCCCCCTCTAGATGAGATCTAGAGGGGGGGCGGCGGCCAAGGGGAGGGGGGCTTGCCCCCCAAGCAAGGGGGCGCCCCCCCTTAGGGTTTCCCACAACCCTAGGCGCATGGGCCCTAGGGGGGTGTGGCGCCCCAGCCCACTTGGGCTGGTTCCCTTCTCCATACAGCCCATAAGGCCCTCCGGAAGAGGTTGACCCTCCCAATGGACCCCTGGAACCCCTCCAGTGGCCCCGGTACAATACCGATATGCCCCCGAAACTTTCCGGCGACCATATGACAACTTCCCATATATAAATCTTTACCTCCGGACCATTCCGGAACTCCTCGTGACATCCGGGATCTCATCTGGGACTCCCAACAACATTCGGTAATCACATACAAGTCTTCCTAACAACCCTAGCGTCACCGAACCTTAAGTGTGTACACCCTACGGGTTCGGGAGACATGCAGACATGACCGAGAAGCCTCTCCGGTTAATAACCAACAGCGGGATCTGGATACCCATGTTGGCTCCCACATGCTCCACGATGATCTCATCGGATGAACCACGATGTCGAGGATTAAATCAATCCGTATACAATTCCCTTTCTCAATCGGTATGTTATTTGCCCGAGACTCGATCGTCGGTATCCCAATACCTTGTTCAGTCTCGTTACCGGCAAGTCACTTTACTCGTACCGTAATGCATGATCCCATGATCAACCACTTGATCACATTGAGCTCATTATGATGATGCATTACCGAGTGGGCCCAGTGATACCTCTCTGTCATACGGAGTGACAAATTCCAGTCTCGATTCGTGCCAACCCAACAGACACTTTCGGAGATACCTGTAATGTACCTTTATAATCACCCAGTTATGTTGTGACATTTGGCACACCCAAGGCACTCCTACGGTATCCGGGAGTTGCACAATC
This sequence comes from Triticum aestivum, assembly GCF_018294505.1. NCBI lineage: Eukaryota > Viridiplantae > Streptophyta > Magnoliopsida > Poales > Poaceae > Triticum > Triticum aestivum. The sequence continues at coordinate 165,801,729 of NC_057800.1, read as the reverse complement.
TCATGGTCTAAGGAAATGATACTTGACATTCAGAAAAGCTACAGCAAACGAACTACACGATCTTTGAGCTATGCTTAGGATTGGGTCTTGTCCATCACATCATTCTCCTAATGATGTGATCCCGTTATCAATGACATCCAATGTCCATAGTTAGGAAACCATGACTATCTTTTGATCAAGGAGCTAGTCAACTAGAGGCTCACTAGGGACGTGTTGTGGTCTATGTATTGACACATGTATTACGATTTCCGGATAACACAATTATAGCATGAACAATAGACAATTATCATGAATAAAGAAATATAATAATAACCATTTTGTTATTGCCTCTAGGGCATATTTCCAACAGTCTCCCACTTGCACTAGAGTCAATATTCTAGTTACATTGTGATGAATCGAACACCCATGCAGTTCTGGTGTTGATCATGTTTTGCTCTAGGGAGAGGTTTAGTCAACGGATCTACTACATTCAGGTCTGTATGTACTTTAAAAATCTCTATGTCTCCATTTTGAACACTTTCACGAATGGAGTTGAAGCGACGCTTGATATGCCTGGTCTTCCTGTGAAACCTGGGCTCCTTGGCAAGGGCAATAGCTCCGGTGTTGTCACAGAAGAGAGTCATCGGGCCCGACACATTGGGTATGACTCCTAGGTCGGTAATGAACTCATTCACCCAGGCTGCTTCTTGTGCTGCCTCCGAGGCTGCCATGTACTCTGCTTCACATGTAGATCCCGCCACAACGCTTTGCTTGCAACTGCACCAACTTACTGCCCCACCATTCAAAATATACACGTATCCAGTTTGTGACTTAGAGTCATCCAGATCTGTGTCGAAGCTAGCATCGACGTAACCCTTTACGACGAGCTCTTCGTCACCTCCATAAACGAGAAACATTTCCTTAGTCCTTTTAAGGTACTTCAGGATATTCTTGACCCTGTCCAGTGTTCCATGCCAGGATTACTTTGGTACCTTCCTACCAAACTTACGGCAAGGATTACATCAGGTCTGGTACACAGCATAGCATACATGATAGACCCTATGGACGAGGCATAGGGGACAACACTCATCTTTTCTCTATCTTCTACCGTGGTCGGGCTTTGAGCCGTGCTCAATCTCGTACCTTGCAATACAGGTAAGAACCCCTTCTTTGACTGATCCATTTTGAACTTCTTCAATATCTTGTCAAGGTACGTACTCTGTGAAAGACCAATGAGGCGTCTCGATCTATCTCTATAGATCTTGATGCCTAATATATATAAGCAGATTCTCCAAGGTCCTTCATTGAAAAACACTTGTTCAAGTAGGCCTTTATGTTTTCCAAGAATTCTATATCATTACCCATCAACAGTATGTCATCCACATACAATATGAGAAATGCTACAGAGCTCCCACTCACTTTCTTGTAAATGCAGGCTTCTCCATAAGTCTGCATAAACCCAAATGCTTTGATCATCTCATCAAAGCGAATGTTCCAACTCCGAGATGCATGGACCAGCCCATAAATCGAGCGTTGGAGCTTGCACACCTTGTCAGCATTCTTAGGAACGACAAAACCTTCCGGCTGCATCATATACAATTCTTCCTTAAGGAAACCATTAAGGAATGCCCTTTTGACGTCCATTTGCCATATATCATAATCATAGAATGCGGCAATTGCTAACATGATTCGGAGGGACTTTAGCTTCGCTACGGGTGAGAAAGTCTCATCGTAGTCAACCCCTTGAACTTGTCGATAACCCTTAGCGACAAGCCGAGCTTTATAAATGGTCACATTACCATCCGCGTCTGTCTTCTTCTTAAAGATCCATTTATTTTCTATGGCTCGCCGATCAACGGGCAAGTCAGTCAAAGTCCATACTTCGTTTTCATACATGGATCCTATCTCGGATTTCATGGCTTCCAGCCATTTGTCGGAATCCGGGCCCGCCATCGCTTCTTCATAGTTCGAAGGTTCACCGTTGTCTAACAACATGATTTCCAAGACAGGGTTGCCGTACCACTCTGGTGCGGAACGTGTCCTTGTGGACCTACGAAGTTCAGTAGCAACTTGATCTGAAGTTTCATGATCATCATCAACTTCCTCTCTAGTCGGTGCAGGCACCTCAGGAACATTTTCTTGAGCTGCGCCACTTACCGGTCCAAGAGGTAATACTTCATCAAGTTCTACCTTCCTCCCACTTATTTCTTTCGAGAGAAACTCTTTCTCTAGAAAGGACCCATTCTTGGCAACAAAGATCTTGCCTTCGGATCTGAGGTAGAAGGTATACCGAACAGTTTCTTTAGGGTATCCTATGAAGACGCATTTTTCTGACTTGGGTTCGAGCTTTTCAGGTTGAAGTTTCTTGACATAAGCATCGCATCCCCAAACTTTTAGAAATGACAGCTTAGGTTTCTTCCCAAACCATAATTCATATGGTGTCGTCTCAACGGATTTTGACGGAGCCCTATTTAAAGTGAATGCGGCAGTCTCTAAAGCATAGCCCCAAAATGATAGCGGTAAACCGGTAAGAGACATCATAGATCACACCATATCTAATAGAGTGCGGTTACGACGTTCGGACACACCATTACGCTGAGGTGTTCCAGGCGGCGTGAGTTGTGAAACTATTCCACATTTTCTTAAGTGTGTGCCAAATTCGTGACTCAAGTATTCTCCCCCACGATCTGGTCGCAAGAACTTGATTTTCCTGTCACGTTGATTCTCAACCTCACTCTGAAATTCCTTGAACTTTTCAAAGGTCTCAGACTTGTGTTTCATTAAGTAGACATACCCTTATCTACTCAAGTCATCAGTGAGGGTGAGAACATAACGATAGCCACCGCAAGCCTCAACACTCATCGGACCGCACACATCAGTATGTATGATTTCCAATAAGTTGGTTGCTCGCTCCATTGTTCCTGAGAACGGAGTCTTGGTCATCTTACCCATGAGGCATGGTTCGCACGTGTCAAATGATTCGTAATCAAGAGACTCTAAAAGTCCATCTGCATGGAGCTTCTTCATGCGTTTGACACCTATGTGACCAAGGCGGCAGTGCCACAAGTATGTGGGACTATCATTATCAACCTTACATCTTTTGGTATTCACACTATGAATATGTGTAGCATTACACTCGAGATTCATTAAGAATAAACCATTCACCATCGGAGCATGACCATAAAACATATCTCTCATATAAATAGAACAACCATTATTCTCGAATTTAAATGAGTAGCCATCTTGTATTAAATGTGATCCTGATACAATGTTCATGCTCAAAGCTGGCACTAAATAACAATTATTGAGGTTTAAAACTAATCCCGTAGGTAAATGTAGAGGTAGCGTGCCGACGGCGATCACATCGACCTTGGAACCATTCCTGACGCGCATCGTCACCTCGTCCTTCGCCAGTCTCCGCTTATTCCGCAGCTCCTGCTTTGAGTTACAAATGTGAGCAACCGCACCGGTATCAAATACCCAGGAGCTACTACGAGTACTGGTAAGGTACACATCAATTACATGTATATCACATATACCATTTGTGATGCCGGCCTTCTTGTCCGCTAAGTATTTGGGGCAGTTCCGCTTCCAGTGACCACTTCCCTTGCAATAAAAACACTCAGTCTCGGGCTTGGGTCCATTCTTTGGCTTCTTCCCGGCAGCTTGCTTACCGGGCGTGGCAACTCCCTTGCCGTCCTTCTTAAAGTTCTTCTTACCCATGCCTTTCTTGAACTTAGTGGTTTTATTCACCATCAACACTTGATGATCCTTTTTGACTTCTACCTCTGCTGATTTCAGCATTGCAAATACTTCAGGAATGGTCTTTTCCATCCCCTGAATATTGAAGTTCATCACAAAGCTCTTGTAGCTCGGTGGAAGCGACTGAAGGATTCTGTCAATGACTGCGTCATCCGGGAGATTAACTCCCAGCTGAGTCAAGCGGTTATGCAACCCAGACATTTTGAGTATGTGCTCGCTGACAGAACTATTTTCCTCCATCTTACAGCTGAAGAACTTGTCGGAGACCTCATATCTCTCGACCCGGGCATGAGCTTGAAAAACCATTTTCAGCTCTTCGAACATCCCATATGCTCCGTGTCGCTCAAAACGCTTTTGGAGCCCCGGTTCTAAGCTGTAAAGCATGCCGCACTGAACGAGGGAGCAATCATCAGCACGTGTCTGCCAAGCGTTCATAAAGTCTTGGTTCTGTGGGACGGGTGCGTCACCTAGCGGTGCTTCTAGGACATAATGTTTCTTGGCAGCTATGAGGATGATCCTCAGGTTCCGGACCCAGCCCGTATAGTTGCTGCCATCGTCTTTCAGCTTGGTTTTCTCTAGGAACGCGTTGAAGTTGAGGACAACGTTGGCCATTTGATCTACAAGACATATTGTAAAGATTTTAGACTAAGTTCATGATAATTAAGTTCATCTAATCAAATTATTCAATGAACTCCCACTCAGATAGACATCCCTCCATTCATCTAAGTATAACATGATCCGAGTTAACTAGGCCGTGTCTGATCATCACGTGAGACGGACTAGTCAACATCGGTGAACATCTTCATGTTGATCGTATCTTCTATACGACTCATGCTCGACCTTTCGGTCTTCTGTGTTCGGAGGCCATGTCTGTACATGCTAGGCTCGTCAAGTCAACCTAAGTGTATTGCATGTGTAAATCTGGCTTACACCCGTTGTATTCGAACGTTAGAATCTATCACACCCGATCATCACGTGGTGCTTCGAAACAACGAACCTTCGCAATGGTGCATAGTTAGGGGGAACACTTTCTTGAAATTTTATGAGGGATCATCTTATTTAAGCTACCGTCGTTCTAAGAAAATAAGATGTATAACATGATAAACATCACATGCAATCAAATAGTGACATGATATGGCCAATATCATTTGCTCCTTTGATCTCCATCTTCGGGGCTCCATGATCATCGTTGTCACCGGCATGACACCATGATCTCCATCATCATGATCTCCATCATCGTGTCTTCTTGAAGTTGTCACGTCAACTATTACTTCTACTACTATGGCTAACGCTTTAGCAATAAAGTAAAGTAATTACATGACGTTTATGTTGACACGCAGGTCATAAATAAGTAAAGACAACTCCTATGGCTCCTACCGGTTGTCATACTCATCGACATGCAAGTCCTGATTCCTATTACAAGAACATGATCATCTCATACATCACATATATCATTCATCACATCCTTTGGCCATATCACATCACAAAACACTTACTGCAAAAACAAGTTAGACGTCCTCTAATTATTGTTGCAAGTTTTTACGTGGCTGCTATAGGTTTCTAGCAAGAATGTTTCTTACCTACGCCAAAACCACAACGTGAATTGCAAATTTCTATTTACCCTTCATAAGGACCATGTTCATCGAATCCGATCCGACTAAAGTGGGAGAGACAGACACCCGCCAGCCACCTTATGCAACTAGTGCATGTCAGTCGGTGGAACCGGTCTCACGTAAGCGTACATGTAAGGTTGCTCCGGGCCGCTTCATCCCACGATGCCGCCGAATCAAGATAAGACTAGTAACGGCAAGATAATTGACAATATCGACTCCCACAACTACTTTGTGTTCTACTCGTGCATAGTAACTACGCATAGACCTAGCTCATGATGCCACTGTTGGAGAACGTAGCAGAATTTTAAAATTTTCTATGCATCACCAAGATCAATCTATCGATTCATCTAGCAACGAGGGAGAGAGGAGTGCATCTACATACCCTTGTAGATCACGAGCGGAAGCGTTCAAGAGAACGGGGTTGATGGAGTCGTACTCGACGTGATCCAAATCACCGAAGATCCTAGTGCCGAACGGACGGCACCTCCGCGTTCAACACACGTACAGAGCGAGGACGTCTCCCGCGCGTTGATCCAGCAAGGAGGAGGGAGAGGTTGAGGAAGAGGGCTCCAACAGCAGCACGACGACGTGGTGGTGATGAAGCTGCAGTACTCCGGCAGGGCTTCGCCAAGCTCTTATGGAGGAGGAGAGGTGTTGGGGAGGGGAGGGCCTGCACCTTGGATGTCATGTGCAGCCCTCCCCTCACCCCTCTATTTATAGGGGAAGGTGGAAGGGGCCGGCCCCCTCTAGATGAGATCTAGAGGGGGGCGGTGGCCAAGGGGAGGGGGGCTTGCCCCCCAAGCAAGGCGGCGCCCCCCTTAGGGTTTCCCCCAACCCTAGGCGCATGGGCCCTAGGGGGGTGTGGCGCCCCAGCCCACTTGGGCTGGTTCCCTTCTCCATACAGCCCATAAGGCCCTCCGGAAGAGGTGGACCCTCCCGATGGACCCCCGGAACCCCTCCGGTGGCCCCGGTACAATACCGATATGCCCCCGAAACTTTCCGGCGACCATATGACAACTTCCCATATATAAATCTTTACCTCCGGACCATTCCGGAACTCCTCGTGACGTCCGGGATCTCATTTGGGACTCCGAACAACATTCGGTAATCACATACAAGTCTTCCTAACAACCCTAGCGTCACCGAACCTTAAGTGTGTAGACCCTACGGGTTCGGGAGACATGCAGACATGACCGAGAAGCCTCTCCGGTCAATAACCAACAGCGGTATCTAGATACCCATGTTGGCTCCCACATGCTCGACGATGATCTCATCGGATGAACCACGATGTCGAGGATTCAATCAATCCGTATACAATTCCCTTTGTCAATCGGTATGTTACTTGCCCGAGACTCGATCATCGGTATCCCAATACCTTGTTCAATCTCGTTACCGGCAAGTCACTTTACTCGTACCGTAATGCATGATCCCGTGATCAACCACTTGATCACATTGAGCTCATTATGATGATGCGTTACCGAGTGGGCCCAGTGATACCTCTCTGTCATACGGAGTGACAAATCCCAGTCTCGATTCGTGCCAACCCAACAGACACTTTCGGAGATACCTGTAATGTACCTTTATAATCACCCAGTTACGTTGTGACGTTTGGCACACCCAAGGCACTCCTACGGTATCCGGGAGTTGCACAATCTCATGGTCTAAGGAAATGATACTTGATATTCAGAAAAGCTACAGCAAACGAACTACACGATCTTTGAGCTAAGCTTAGAATTGGGTCTTGTCCATCACATCATTCTCCTAATGATGTGATCCTGTTATCAATGACATCCAATGTCCATAGTTAGGAAACCATGACTATCTTTTGATCAACGAGCTAGTCAACTAGAGGCTCACTAGGGACGTGTTGTGGTCTATGTATTGACACATGTATTACGATTTCCGGATAACACAATTATAGCATGAACAATAGACAATTATCATGAACAAAGAAATATAATAATAACCATTTTATTATTGCCTCTAGGGCATATTTCCAACAATAGTTTTGTTTCTTTTCTTTTCTTTGGGGGTCGAGAGGAGAAGACCATAATGAAAATGTTGAGTGGCTCTCATATGCATTATTGTTGATCTAACAAAGAGCCATATTACCTTGTCTTCTCTCTTGAATTGAATGCTTCCAGATTCCAGCTTAGTCCAATGCACATGCACTATTATTAATATCCACACCGTTCGGTCATGCAAGTGAAAGGCAATAATGACGATATATGATGAACTTATTGAGATGAGAAAAGCTGGTATGAACTCGACCTCTCTTGTTTTTGTAAATATGATTAGTTCATCATTCCTGATTCAGCCTATTATGAAAGAAACATATCGGCAATGACAATTAGAGATTATAGTTGCTTATGCCATGCTTAATTAGCTAGGAGCTTATAATGGTTTACCTTGCGTGCCAACATGCTATTAAAATGGTTGTGATGTGGTATGATAGGGTGGTATCCTCCTTTGAATGATTCGAGTGGCTTGCCTTGGCACATGTTCACACATGTAGTCAAAACAAAATCAACATAGCCTCTATGAAATTTATGTTCATGGTGCATTATATCCTACTCATGCTTGCATTCGGTGTTGATTAATTTTAATGCATGTTCATGACTGTTGTCGCTCTCTAGCTGGTCGCTTCCCAGTCTTTTTCTAGCCTTCACTTGTACTAAGCGGGAATACTACTTGTGCATCCAATCCCATAAACCCCAAAGTTATTCCATATGAGTCCACCATACCTACCTATATATGGTATCTACCTGCCGTTCCAAGTAAATTTGTATGTGCCAAACTCTAAACCTTCAAATAAACATTCTGTTTTGTATGCTCGAATAGCTCATGTATCAACTAGGGATGTCTGTATCTTCCATGCTAGGCGGGTTATTCTCACGAGGAGTGGACTCCGCTCCTCACTCACAAGAAAATGGCTAGTCATCGGGATGCCCGGTCCCATGCTTTATGCAAATCAAATCAAAATAACTGCAAACAAAACTCCCCTAGGACCCTTGTTAGTTGGAGGCACTCGTTGTTTCGAGCAAGCCATGGATTGATGCTTGTTAGTGGAGGGGGAGTATAAACTTTACCATTCTGTTTGGGAACCTCCTATAATGTGTGTAGCATGGAAGATATCGAGATCTCTCGGTTGTTATGTTGACAATGAAAGTATACCGCTCAAAATATTATTCATATCTATTTCAAAATCGAGCTCTGGCACCTCTACAAATCCCTACTTCCCTCTACGAAGGGCCTATCCGTTTACTTTTATGTTGAGTCATCATCCTCTTATTAAAAAGCACCAGTTGGAGAGCACCGCTGTCATTTGCATCCACTACTGTTAGTTTACATTGAGTATGACTGTGACTGGATCTCTTTTACCATGAATTACAATGTCTAGTCAGTCCTTGATCTTTAAAGGTGCTCTGCATTTATGTTTTGCAGTCTCGGAAAGGGCTAGCGAGATACCATCTTGTTATATCATATCATGATTGTTTTGAGAAAGCGTTGTCATCCGAGATTTGTTATTATTGCTCGCTAGCTGATTATGCCATTGATATGAGTAAACATGAGACCTAAGTGTTATTGTGAATGTGGTTAGTTCATAATCTTTGCTGAAAACTTGAATGTTGGTTTTACATATTTACAACAAGAGCAAACAGAGTTTGTAAAAGTTTCTCTTTATCACTTTCAGTTTATCAACTGAATTGCTTGATGACAAGCAAAGGTTTAAGCTTGGGGGAGTTGATACATCTCCGTCGTATCTACTTTTCCAAACACTTTTGCCCTTGTTTTGGACTCTAACTTGCATTATTTGAATGGAACTAACCCGGACTGACGTTGTTTTCAGCAGAATTGCCATGGTATTATTTTTGTGCAGAAATAAAAGTTCTCGGAATGACCTGAAAATCAACGGAGATTATTTTTGGAATACATAAAAAATACTGGAAGAAAGATCCACTTAGGGGGCCCACACCCTGTCCATGAGGGTGGGGGGTGCGCCTACCCCCTAGGCACGCCCCCTGCCTCATGGGCCCCCTGACGCTCCACCGACCTCATCTCCAACTCCATATATTCATGTTCGGGGAGAAAAAATAAGAGGGAAGGATTCATCACGTTTTACGATACGGAGCCGCCACCAAGCCCTAAACTCTCTCGGGAGGGCTGATCTGGAGTCCGTTCGGGGCTCCGGAGAGGGGAATCCGTCGCCATCGTCATCATCAACCTTCCTCCATCACCAATTTCATGATGCTCACCGCCGTGCGTGAGTAATTCCATCGTAGGCTTGCTGGACGGTGATGGGTTGGATGAGATTTATCAAGTAATCGAGTTAGTTTTGTTAGGGTATGATCCCTAGTGTACACTATGTTCTGAGATTGATGTTGCTATGACTTTGCTATGCTTAATGCTTATCACTAGGGCCCGAGTGCCATGATTTCAGATCTGAACGTATTATGTTTTCATGAATATATGTGATTTCGTGATCCTATCTTGCAAGTCTATAGTCACCTATTATGTGTTATGATCCGTTAACCCCGAAGTGAAAATAATCGGGATACTTACCGTTGATGACCGTAGTTTGAGGAGTTCATGTATTCACCATGTGTTAATGCTTTCGTCCGGTACTCTATTAAAAGGAGGCCTTAATATCCCTTAGTTTCCAATAGGACCCCGCTGCCACGGGAGGGTAGGATAAAAGATGTCATGCAAATTCTTTTCCATAAGCACGTATGACTATATTCGGAATACATGCCTACATTACATTGATGAACTGGAGCTAGTTCTGTGTCACCCTATGTTATGACTGTTACATGATCGATCTCATCCGACGTAATTCTCCATCACCGATCCAATGCCTATGAGCTTTTCCTATATTGTTCTTCGCTTATTTAGTTTTTCATTGCTATTGTTACAATCACTACAAAACCCAAAAATATTACTTTTGCTACCGTTACTTTTTGCTACCGCTACCACTACTATCATATTACTTTGCTACTAAGTACCTTGCTGGAGATATTAAGTTTCCAGGTGTGTTTGAATTGACAACTCAACTGCTAATACTTGAGAATATTCTTTGGTTCCCCTTGTGTCGAATCAATAAATTTGGGTTGAATACTCTACCCTCGAAAACTATTACAATCCCCTATACTTGTGTGTTATCAACTACAGGGATGTCTATCTAAGTGGGAGTTCTTAAGTAATATGATTAATTGAACTTTAATTTATCATGACCTTAGTACCTAATATTTTTGCATATCTATGTTGTTGTAGATCAATGGCCCGTGCTACCGTTCCCTTGAATTTTAATGAGTTCCTAGAGAAAGCTAAGTTGAAAGATGGTGGTAGCAACTACACGGACTGGGTCCGTAACTTGAGGGTTAACCTCATTGCTCCATAGAAGAATTACGTCCTGGAAGCACCGCTAGGTGCAAGACCTGCTGTAGGAGCAACTCCAGACGTTATGAACGTCTGGCAGAGCAAAACTGATCACTACTGAATAGTTCAGTGTGCCATGCTTTACGGCTTAGAATCGGGACTTCAAAGACGTTTTGAAAGTCATGGAGCATATGAGATGTTCCAGTAGTTGAAGTTAATATTTCAAGCAAATGCCCGAGTTGAGAGATATGAAGTCTCCAACAAGTTCTACAGCTGCAAAATAGGGGAGAATAGTTTTGTCAGTGAACACATACTCGGAATGTCTGGGTACCATAACCACTTGACTCAGCTGGGAGTTAATCTTCTTGATGATGGTGTCATTGATAGAGTTCTTCAATCACTGTCACCAAGCTATAAAGGCTTCGTGATGAACTATAATTCGCAAGGGATGGAAAAGACAATTTCCGAGCTCTTCGCGATGCTAAAGGCTGTGGAGGTAGAAATCAAGAAGGAGCATCAATTGTTGATGGTTAACAAGACTACTAGTTGACCACGTCGCTCCCGCAGGGGCGACTCGGGCGGCGTAACCCTAGCCCGCCGCCGGCCCTCTCCCCCACCTCTCCTCTCCCTCGTCGCCACCGGAGGTGGCTGCCGGTTCACCGCTTGGCCGCCGGTGAAGGTGGCGGCGAGGATCTGGCCGCCACGTTCTTCCTCGGGGAGCTTTGGATCCATGGCGGCGGCCTCGGCTGGTGGATCGACGCCGGGTCTGTGGTGACCGGTGCTCGTTGGTGCTGGCCGTTCTTCCTCGGCCGCGGGGGCGGCGAGGCGGCGGCAGGTGGCGGCTATGGTGCGGGCGTCTCGGCGGTGCCCGATCCAGATTTGAAGGCCTCTATCTACTTCAACCAGGGCTGCCTCCGATGGTCCTGCTTTGGGCAGCCTTTGTCGCTGGAGTTGTACCTGTTTGGCGGCTGGAGGTGGGAGGTGGCTCCGGAGAAATCCGAGGCCAGCAGTGTTGGCCACGATGATGGAGACGCCCGAGGGCGTCGTACCCTTCTTGTAGGCACCGTAAAGGTTGCCTCCTTCCCCTCTTCCTTCCACCATGCTTGTATGCCGGGCCAAAGCCCAAATCCTTGCCGGATCGAGTGACAGCGGCGCTCCGGGCTCGTCATCCTCTTGGGGGTGTCGTTCGTGGTGAGATGGGGGTGGATGTGATGCTTTGGTTGCTTGGTGGCGGTTGGTGGCGTGGTCGGAGTTCGTCTGGTGGCGGTGCGTTGGCGCTCTGCCGCCTATGTGCTCAGCCTCGGAGTCCTTCTTCCATGGTGCTTGGTCTTCAGCAGCCCTGCCGGACTCGGCGGAGCGGTGCTTCATCCTACTCATTGATGGCGACGTATCTCGGCGGCGTGGCACAGTGGAGATTCGACGTCCGATGTGTGGCGATGGACTCACGTAGGAGGACGAAGATGTCTGGTGTCGTGGTGACATCGATGGCTGAGTGGCCAGACAAGGTAGAAGCATCAATATTTGCTCTGAAGACAGACCTGTGGAAGATGGCGGCGATGACACACGAGTGCGTCGGACCGGTTTGTACCCCAGACCCGGTATGTGGCTCGGCTGGGGCTTCCGGCTTTTGATGTTAGGCTTAGGTGAGTGGTCTGGGTAGTTGCCCAGCTAGCACCCCTTCATCATTTTGATGTTAGGCTTAGATGAGTGGTCTGGGTAGTGGCCCAACTAGCACGCCTTCATCATTTGGATAGGAGTAGCGTCAAATGTTGCCAATATGGCGGATTCAGGCATATTATTATAATACTTTGTAAGGTCCTCGAGAATAATCAATAAAATGGTCGGATGCATCTCCCAGATGCAGAGGCCGGGGGTCATCCTCCTTTTCTAAAAAAAACAAGACTACTAATTTCAAGAAAAGGGGCAAAGGGAAAAAGGGGAACTTCAAGAAGAACAGCAAGCTAGTTGCTGCTGAAGGGAAGAAACCCAAGTCTGGACCTAAGCCTGAGACTGAGTGCTTCTACTGCAAAGGGACTGGTCACTGGAAGCGGATCTGCCCAAAGTATTTGGCGGATAAGAAGGATGGCAAAGTGAAAGGTATATTTGATATACATGTTATTGATGTGTACCTTACTAATGCTCGTAGTAGCGCCTGGGTATTTGATACTGGTTATGTTGCTCATATTTGCAACTCGAGACAGGGGCTATAGATTAAACAAAGATTGGCTAAGGACGAGGTGACGATGCGCGTGGGAAATGATTCCAAAGTTGATGTGATCATTGTCGGTACGCTACCTCTACATCTACCGTCGGGATTAGTTTTAGACCTAAATAATTGTTATTTAGTGCCAGCGTTGAGCATGAACATTATATCTGGATCTTGTTTAATGCGAGACGGTTATTCATTTAAATCAGAGAATAATGGTTGTTCTATTTATATTAGTAATATCTTTTATGGTCATGCACCCTTGATGAGTGGTCTATTTTTGTTGAATCTCGATTGTAGTGATACACATATTCATAATATTGAAGCCAAAAGATGCAAAGTTAATAATGATAGTACAACTTTTTTGTGGCACTACTGTTTATGTCATATTCGTGTAAAGCGCTTGAAGAAACTCCATGCTGATGGGCTTTTGGAATCACTTGATTATGAATCACTTGATGCTTGCGAACCATGCTTCATGGGCAGGATGACTAAGACTCTGTTCTGCGAAACAATGGAGCGAGCAACTGACTTATTGGAAATAATACAAACTGATGTATGCAATCCGATGAGTGTTGAGGCTCGCGGCGGGTATTGTTATTTTCTAACCTTCACAGATGATTTGAACAGATATGAGTATATCTACTTAATGAAACATAAGTCTGAAACATTTGAAAAGTTCAAAGAATTTCAGAGTGAAGTGGAAAATCATCATAACAAGAAAATAAAGTTTCTACGGTCTGATCGTGGAGGTGAATATTTGAGTTATGAGTTTGGTCTTCATTTGAAACAATTTGGAATAGTTTCGCAACTCACGCCACCTGGAACACCACAGCGTAATGGTGTGTCCGAACGTCATAATCGTACTTTATTAGATATGGTACGATATATGATCTCTCTTACCGATTTACCGCTATCATTTTGGGGTTATGCTTTAGAGACGGACGCATTCATGTTAAATAGGGCACCATCTAAATTCGTTGAGACGACACCATATGAACTGTGGTTTGACAAGAGACATAAGATATCGTTTCTTAAAGTTTGGGGTTGCGATGCTTATGTGAAAAAGCTTCAACCCAATAAGCTCGAACCCAAATCGGAGAAATGTGTCTTCATAGGATACCCAAAGGAGACTGTTGGGTACATCTTCTATCACAGATCCGAAGGCAAGATATTCCTTGCTAAGAATGGATCCTTTCTAGAGAAGGAGTTTCTCTCGAAAGAAGTGAGTTGGAAGAAAGTAGAACTTGATGAGGTAATTGTACCTTCTCCCGAATTGGAAAGTAGTTCATCACAGAAATCAGTTCCTGTGATTCCTACACCAATCAATGAGGAAGTTAATGATGATGATCATCAAACTTTAGATCAAGTCACTACTGAACCTTGTAGGTCAACCAGAGTACGATCCGCACCAGAGTGGTACGGTAATCCTGTTCTGGAGGGCATGTTACTTGACCATGACGAACCTACGAACTATGAGGAAGCGATGATGAGTCCAGATTCCGCAAAATGGCTTGAGGCCATGAAATCTGAGATGGGATCCATGTATGAGAACAAAGTGTGGACTTTGGTTGACTTGCCCGATGATCGGCAAGCGATAGAGAATAAATGGATCTTCAAGAAGAAGACTGACGCTGACGGTAATGTTACTGTCTATAAATCTCGACTTGTCGCGAAAGGTTTTCGACAAGTTCAAGGAGTTGACTACGATGAGACCTTCTCGCCCGTAGAGATGCTTAAGTCTGTTCGAATCATGTTAGCAATTACCACATTTTATGGTTATGAAATTTGGCAAATGGATGTCAAAACTGCATTTCTTAATGGATATTTTAAAGAAGAGTTGTATATTATGCAACCAGAAGGTTTTGTCGATCCTAAAGATGCTAACAAATTGTGCAAGCTCCAGCGATCCATTTATGGTGCAAGCCTCTCGGAGTTGGAATATACGCTTTGATAGTGTGATCAAAGCATATGGTTTTGTATAGATTTTTGGAGAAGATTGTATTTACAAGAAAGTAAATTGGAGCTCTGTAGCATTTCTAATATTATATGTGGATGACAAATTGTTGATTGGAAATAATACAGAATTTCTGGATAGCATAAAAGGATACTTGAATAAGAATTTTTCAATGAAAGACCTCGGTGAAGCTGCTTATATATTGGGCATCAAGATCTATAGAGATAGATCAAGACGCTTAATTGAACTTGCACAAAGCACATGCCTTGATAAAGTTTTGAAGAAGTAATATAAACTTCTCTTTCTAACAGCTTCAAATTGATCTCTCGAACTAAGAAGGCATATCTTGATCTATCATACATCTCACTTTTCACCATATTTATGGCTTCCATACAATCAGATTCCACCTGAAGCGAAAAATTGCTTCATTACATAGCGAGGGAAATTCTTCAGAAAGAGCATTTAGTTCTGTTTCAAGTGCATCATGGCATGATAAAATATGACGACAAGCGGTAAATATGATCTTCCCTTCAGTATCCCGAAGGACCATGCCTGTCAAGGACCATTTCCCGAAGAACCATCATAACTTTCTACTTCTTAATATCTGGATTGTTCTGCTTAGGGAATATATGACGCATTTGAATTAAGAAATGGACTCATGGAGGATCTGAAATGTGATCTCAATGTTCGTTTACATACCACCTTTTTTATTCAGATTGAAGGTATTCTACAGTTATAATAAGTCAAGCTTTTGTTATGCATTCCTTCTTCCGACAACAACAGTGACACATCTCCATCCACCACCACACAAATTTGCAGCAAATGATGCTCTCTCGCACCACAGATAGCAGTATGTGCTTGTTGATTTTACAAGTACAGTTGTCCTTACCATAAACATATCCGACCATTTAAAATTTAGGGAGACAAAGGCAATTGGACAAGGAATCTTAGTACTTTTGTTGGATGGTAGGAAAATTATGTAGCCATCGTGAAGGAGCCATCACGAGAGGTCCTGCCGTTAATGGCAGATTTGTACAATGATGAACGGTGATCTCTTTACATATGTATGGCTAATATCCTTAGCTGGTCAAAAGATGGTTTGATGGATGGTGAAGATCATGCGAGCAAAACTTGAATATATATACAAAATTAAACACAACTCCTGTGGTCCAACGAAGATGATGATTCCCTTATTCTGCCGTACAATTATTTCCATTTTTTTCACTAAAAGGCGTGAATCCGTTGTTTTTCCTGCATGGCATAACAATTTAAGTGAGTATGTTCTGTCAAATTACGTGCATAGTTGACGAGACACAAAAAAATCTCCACTAGCTTGTAGTATCTTCGTGGGGCCGTCGTCATTTGTTCCTAGAACATATATAAATCATTAAACATGAATCTCCACTCAACAGCTAAATGCTTAATTGACGAACTCAGTGTAATTAAGATTGTTAGATTCCCAGTGGTGGAACCAACTCATCAAGGTTCAAGTTCTAGGCTTGGCATTATTGCTCATTCAGTGAAAAAAGACATTGGCCTTTGTAGTGACTTCGCCAATCTCAATATGTGATCCTCACTCAGTATTTAGAGGTTCTCATAGGACTAGGATGTGTGTGGATGGGTATACGTGTGTGTATGTGAGCATTTGGACGCTTAATTTTAGACATTGCCAGCTGTATTTTTCTTAGAAAAATTCGAAAAAGGGTTTCCCCCCACTTTGTATTACAAAGCACTCAACCGATACAGCCAACGGTAGATGCTGGGGCGGAAGTAATACAATCACATCCAAAAAAGTCGAAAGAGAAATAACAAGAGAAAAAATTGCCGACAACGGCGGATCGACGGAAACGAAGAAGCTTCACGACCACTGCGCCCACCGAAGATCTCCCATCAAGCTCCAACACTCCGAAGCACCGGTACCAACCAACACCTCCAAGAAGGATCGCGATGATGACGACGCTACTGTCAAGGGTTTCCCCCGATACATGACGAGGCGAGAGAAAGGGTCGCCCCCGACGCCCTCCGGGAAGGTCCGGCGGCACCCACCGGCGTCGCCGCGTCGTGTCGGACAGGCCGATAGGGGTTTCCCCCGATCCCAACCTTCACCTCGGATGCTCCAGAGCCTGCCACTAAACCGACCACCATCTTTGCGCCACCGTGGTCATGAAGCCTCCACGCCGTCTCACCACGGCACCACGATGTGAGGCCTGCACAACGGGGTATAGGAGCCGGGACTAGGGACCGCAGCACCGTCGGCACGTGCGAGGGCACAACCTCCACCGTCAACGACAGTAGCCGACCGGACACAATAGCAGGAGCATACCAGGCCCGTGGGCCCACAGGCCCGGCCGGGACCTCCACGCTCGTAAAGCTCCCGCCATCGCGCTGTAGCAGGCACCCCGTCGGCGTCGCCGCCCCACATCCGAGCTGCTCCTTCTCCACACCACACAGATGACGACGAAGCCACGCCGGAGGCCGGCCCGCTAGCATCCAGATGGGCCCACAAAGCACAGATCTGGGCCGGGGGCGCGCGCCGGCCAACCAGTGCCACCATGCCGTCTCGCCGCCAAGGGGCCACGCCACCACCTCGCGCGCCGCCGGCCACTTCCGCCGGGTCGCCGCCGAGCCAAGGAGCACCGCCGCCACCTCCATGCCCCGAGCAGGGAGCCGCGCGCGGAGGGGACAGACAGTCCCGCCGCCGCCAACACCACCCGGCCAAGCGTCGGGGGCGGCCGTCGGCGGCGGCAGGGAGGGAGGAAGGAAGGCGGCCGAAGGGGGAAGGGGCTCGCGCCGCCCCAGCCACCTCCCGGGAAGGCGGCACGGGGGTGGATCCGGGAGGGGGAAGAGGGGGGAGGGGGGCAGGGACGGCCGGCGGCCGTCGGTGGTGGGGGCACTTAGAAAAAACTTGTGTGCAAGCATCATTAGCATCGGAAGAAAAGTACTGCTCTCGATTGCTCGTCCGCTAAACCCTCGAGCTTTTACGTACACTTCTTCCACTATATATATAGAACGGTGTGCAGGCACCTCACCTCACATGATCCCAAAGAAGCACCAGAGTAGTAGTACCAACGGCAGAAGCATTGAGCCTACGAGTCCCACCGAGCTAAACTACAGTGGCCTTTTGCCTTCCACTCTTATTTAGCATTCTCACATGGCTCGCTCAAAGGTTCTGTGCACTTGCATTCTGATCATCATCCTCAGCTCAATCCAAGCCGAGGCAAGGCGGCTCACAACTGCGACGGCGGTGACGGTGGCGAGCAAGGGGAAGGAGCCATGGGGCGCGTTGGAAAGTAACAGCCGAAGCTTGAGAGCAACTTCAAGTGAGACTAGCATAGCAGGGGCACAAGGGCTAAACGGCGGAGCCATGTCGACCGCGACTACGGTGGAATCCCGGGGGACGGCGCCTGGGAACAGTCCCGGCATAGGCAACAAAGGGAAGATCAACAACTAGCAACCTGGCAGTGTATATTTTGGTTCAAAGGCTATATAAGCCTGTTTACTTAAGTTGTTTCTAGTTCTCTTAACATTCTATGTTCTTGAATTATGTTCGTTTGTTGCGCGTGCATGTTTTCAGCTCGTTGTGGATCCAAGTGTGTACTCATGTTCTGCTTAGATTTGTTGAGATAAATAAAGTTGCGAGGGATTGCCAGAATTTATCATCATCTGCTTCCATTTTGAGCTGGTTCTCCTTTTCATTTCTCCTTGAATGTTATAAAAAAACTATTTTAAGCAACCCACTTGAACTCAGTTTATGGTTGTCGCTTATTTCCTAAGTCATTGCAGTTCTTTCCTCGATAAAGGTACTTTTATAACTCATAAGATACAAGTATAACGAAAGAAGTGCATATACCCTCTGATGTTTCATGTTTTTGCTATATCACCCCTTAGAACTCCAAACCCAGAGTTTTAATCCTCTGATCTACCAAAAACCACATCACCCCCTAGCCCATGTGGCATCGAATAGTCAAAGGAAAAAAAAAAGTTAAAATGGCCACCTTGGAGCGGGGTGCACGCAATCTCTTCTCTCCTCGAGCGCTGCACACGGAGAGCCACTCCCAAGAGCGAGCAAGCTCTGCCTCATCTGCAACGCTGTTACCACCTTCGACATTGTCCTCTCCGGCTGCGATGACTTCCGATTCACCGCACATCATGTGGTCTGGCTGCGACGAACTCTGCCTCCCCATGCGGAAGAATAGCGGCCCCATTCTTGCGGTTGGTGCACCAGGAGGCTTCAGGAGAGGCCAAGAGCAGCAAGTCCAACAACAGAACATCCAACAGCAAAAACTTGCCAAAACATTCTTTCTCGCACTATATACAAAGCAATAACTATCATACAACCTAGCCATATTTTTTTTGTCAAAAAGGGGAATGACCTGGACCTCTGCATCATCATCATACAACCTAGTCATATAACTCGACATCATCACACACGCACACAAGACAAGATACAAAAGATGTTGGAGAACAACTACACGTCCACACCAGTCCATATACAACTCCAAGAAAATGGCAGGTGGGAAAGTGAGGTCCGCTTGAAGTGGCCCAAGAACTCAACAGTGAACTAGTCACCACGAAGAGGAGAAGCTGCGCATGACGAACCATGGAATCCAAAGCAGCGCCTTTAGAAAGGTCACAACACCAGAGCGTCGCCGTCGCCTGATCTAAAGATCAGAGTTTCCTCGAAGCACATAGAGGACCAGGACTAACCGCAACGACGCCTTCAAAACCGCCAGTCTGACCATAGCCAGAGCAGGTTTTCACCCCGGCAAGAGACCCGTGTCTTCAAGACAAAATATGGCCAGTCGCAAGGACACCTGCCGCACCACCGCCACCGCACGCCGTACCCCGGCCATCACACCACCCACACGGCCATGATAACCAGTGAGCACTTGAGCCGCAGGCTCCGCCCACGAGCACCATCGCTCCCACCAGGAGGGCTAGCCGCATGATGCCGTTGGTGATACGAATGTCGTTGAGCCTACAAATGGCGGTCAGGTCCAGGTCGCGGAGCACGGAGCGGCCGGTCAGTCCAGGTCCTTGGGCATTTATTCCTATCAGGAACTCAGTACCATAATTGTTGAACTCAGTACCATAATTGCTTAATCAAGAGTCCAGACGCATATGCGGCTCTCTGACCCTTTCGTCCAGGAGATGGGCATGGCTGTAGTAGGTGAGACCTACAAGCAACAGCGGCGGAGCGTTTAGCTGCTTCCGGGCGTATCGATCGGCATCGGCATCGGCATCGGCATCGGGGTGCCGTCGCGGCGAGGACAAAGTACGACATCAACGTGATAAGCTTCTGCCCATCCATTTTCCTTGGGGGCTTCAATCACGCTCGCTTTGTTTCCCACAGTGAAGCAAACGGAAGATCAAACAGGCCAGGGAATCGCCAAGAGCGACGATGTGTGCGGGTGCAGCTGCGCTAGCTAGTTTAGGCACACGTGTTCGAGTAGTCTCTTGCGCGGTTGCGCGGTCTGAGCTGGGACAAACACCGGCGCACGTGCTCGGGTGCTGGCATCCGGTCCTGGGAGGCGGCAGTGGGCGGGGAAGGCCGCTCCTGTGCTGGTTTTGCTCGTCGTGTTGTGGCTCGGTCTCGTTGAGGGAAGGCCGCTCCTGTGCTGGTTTTGCTCGTCGTGTTGTGGCTCGGTCTCGTTGAGGGAGTGCAGATGGATTCGCCGGTGAGGCGGATGCGTCCGACGGAGCCACCGGAGAGGGTGCGCACGGCGGCGGGGTGTTTACGAGTTCTTGGACTCAACCAAACCCTCGCTCAGTCGGTACTGCGGTGGTGCCAGACGGCGCGGGAGATCTAGGTGATCGGCGACGAGATGAAGGAAGCGCGGGTCCGCGTTACCCGGTGGCTCTTCCAGGAGTGGGGCTGGAACATGGAGGTATGATGACGTGGCGATCACCTATCACTAGTCAATGTTCAACCGTGGTCAAATCTCTCGAAGGTGACTCAGGGGGTGAGTTCTCTGGTTTTTACAGCTCAAGGTATTAAGTTCCCGGTTTTAGAGTTCAAAGGGTGATGTAACCAAAATGCGAAAGTTGAGGAGTTATATACACTCTTTTTCAAATATAATGAGTTCAAGCCCCATCATTATATAGGTAAAATGCACATAAACAACAAGACACATATCCAAAAATATTAAAAGCCAAGAAATAATACCATGACTGGACTATCGCTGAGGGGGGACAAGGGCTGACCCGTAGTCTACAACCGGCATCCATGTTAAGAGAAAAAAAAAATCTTGGTCATATGCTCCATAAGCACACACTCCACAGTAAGAGCATCTCCAACAGGTGTGTGGTTGCGCGGGGGGCTATATTCTTTTGCGGCGTCGAAGCGTTTTAGCGCGCTGAGCTAGTATTTGCTTTACCAGAAGTGCAAAAACACGGCACCCAATCCGGCGGCCCCACCTGCAGCAGCCCAGATTTTGCAACGCGCTCGAGCGGGCGCACCAAATAAGCAGCGCACGATGCCGTTTTTCCTAGCACGTTAAACCTACTTTGCCGCGCGCGGAATTTTAGCGCGTCTGCTGGAGTGCCAGTTTCGATCACGCGTGCAATATAATCGTTTTTTTAGCGCGTCTGTTAGAGATGCTCTAAGCAATCATTTTTCCTCTGGTTATGCAAAATATACCACGAATGGAGATAGTGCATACACGGGTAAACACCATGCAACAGACATAAGTGACTCTTTTAAAAGCAAAATCGCTTCAACATATTCGAAGTGACCAAACTAAACTGCCACCCCCACTCTTAAGGTTGCGATCAATGCCGCGTAATATCAAACTTTTTTTCTAACATTATGGAACTGATCAAGCTAGAGTCCCCTTTGAGGATTAACGGTGTAGCGTGTCTGAACTTGCATTGAAAATGGGGTGTTTGTTTTTCTGTTTAATATTCGTGACATAAACAACATTTCTTGCTTCCAAGCAAATACGCTTCATGAGGTTACACTTAGTTAGTATTACCCATTAGGACGGTACTACGGGACATCAAAAGGTTTGGACAAATCTTTTATATTTTTGCATTCCTAAATGGTGCATCACAATGGAGTAAAGCCTGGTACATGGTGTTGACCGTAAGGCACCTATTCGATCAAAGATTCGATCATAATTCGTTGTGCCTTGCGACAATTGGACTTTTGCCAAAAGGCACACAAGGGCGATCAGTGTCTCAAGCCTAGGACCAACTAGGTCTTGCCAAAAGATGAAGTGGGAGGTGAGGTTTGTTATGCACAATATGTAACAAGGCTTCGAGCATGTTTGGTTGCTTATATACTCCTCAACAAGGCCATGGGATGCAACTTTGACCCGGTTGGTTGTCTGGCCTGCACTAAAATCTTGGTCCATGTGGAAGTTAAAGCACCACCCAGCCATACCCACTAGGAATGGACAAATTGGTCGTTTTCTTCCAATAGGCTCTCAACGTGCAGGGAAGGGGGCATGGCGCTGAAGAAAATATGCCCTAGAGGCAATAATAAAGTTATTATTTTATATTTTCTTATATTATGATAAATGTTTATTATCCATGCTAGAATTGCATTAACCAGAAACTTGATACATGTATGGATACATAGACAAAACACAATGTCCATAGTAAGCATCTACTAGACTAGCTCGTTAATCAAAGATGGTTAAGTTTCCTAAACCATAGACATGTGTTATCATTTGATAAACGGGATCACATCATTAGAGAATGATGTGATGGACAAGACCCATCTGTTAGCTTAGCATAATGATCATTTAGTTTTATTGCTATTGCTTTCTTCATGACTTATACATGTTCCTCAGACTATGAGATTATGCAACTCCCGAATACTAGAGGAACACCTTGTGTGCTATCAAACGTCACAACATAACTGGGTGAATATAAAGATGCTCTATAGGTGTCTCCGATGATGTTTGTTGAGTTGGCATAGATCGAGATTAGGATTTGTCACTCCGTGTATCGGAGAGGTATCTCTGGGCCCTCTCGGTAATGCACATCACTATGAGCCTTGCAAGCAATGTGACTAATGAGTTAGTCACGGGATGATGCATTACAGAACGATTAAAGAGACTTGCCGGTAACGTGATTGAACTAGGTATGTGGATACCGACGATCGAATCTCGGGCAAGTAACATACCGATGGCAAATGGAATAACGTATGTTGTTATGCGGTTTGACCGATAAAGATCTTTGAAGAATATGTAGGAACCAATAATGAGCATCCATGTTTCGCTATTGGTTATTGACCGGAGATGTGTCTCGGTCATGTCTACATAGTTCTCGAACCCATAGGGTCCGCATGCTTAACGTTTGATGACGATTTGTATTATGAGTTATGTGATTTGATAACCGAAGTTTGTTCAGAGTCCCGTATGAGATCACTGATATGACGAGGAGTCTCTAAATGGTTGAGAGGTAAAGATTCATATATTGGAAGGCTATATTCAGACATCGGAAAGGTTCCGAGTGATTCGGGTATCTTTCGGAGTACCGGGGAGTTACGGGAATTCACCGGGAGAAGTAATGGGCCTTATTGGGCCTTATTGGGCCATACGGGAAAGAGGAGGCAGGCCAAGGGGAGGTGGCGCCCCCCCCCCCCCCCGTGGGTCCGAATTGGACTATGGGAAGGGGGCGGCGCCCCCCTTGCCTTTTCCTGCTCCCTCTCTCTCTCTCCCTCTTTCCTTCTCTCCTACTCCGAAAAGGAAAGGGATTCCTACTAGGACTTGGAAGTCCTAGTAGGACTCCATACTCTTGGCGCGCCCCTAGGGGGCCGGCCTCTCTCCCTCCCTCCTTTATATACGTGGGCAGGGGGCACCCCAAAGACACACCAAGTCTTCTCTTAGCCGTGTGCGGTGCCCCCCTCCACAGTTACACACCTCGGTCATAGCATCGTAGTGCTTAGGCGAAGCCCTACGCCGGTAACTTCATCATCACCGTCGTGCTGACGGAACTCTCCCTCGTCCTCAACTGGATCAAGAGCTCGAGGGACGTCATCGTGCTGAACGTGTGCTGAACACAGAGGTGCCATATGTTCGATACTAGGATCGGTTGGATCATGAAGACGTTCAACTACATCAACTGCGTTACTAAACGCTTCCACTTTCGGTCTATGAGGGTACATAGACACACTGTCCCCTCTCGTTGCTATGCATCCCCTAGATAGATCTTGCGTGATCGTAGGTAATTTTTTTGAAATACTGCATTCCCCAACAGTGGCATCAGAGCTAGGTCTATGCGTAGATGTTATATGCACGAGTAGGACACAATGAGTTGTGGGCGATAATAGTCATACTGCTTACCAGCAACGTCTTACTTTGATTCGGCGGTATTGTTGGATGAAGCGGCCCGGACCGACATTACATGACCGCGTTCATGAGACTGGTTCTACCGACATGCTTCGCACACAGGTGGCTAGCGGGTGTCTGTTTCTCCAACTTTAGTTGAATCGAGTTTGTTGTTGACGGTTAAAACAACACACTTGACGAAAAATTGTTGTGGTTTTGATGCGTAGTTAAGAATGGTCCTTGCTAGAAGCCCGTAGCAGCCACGTAAAACTTGCAACAACAAAGTAGAGGATGTCTAAACTTGTTTTTACAGGGCATGTTGTGATGTGATATGGTCAAGACGTGATGATATATAAATTGTTGTATGAGATGATCATGTTTTGTAACAGTTATCGGCAACTGGCAGGAGCCATATGGTTTTCGCTTTATTGTATGAAATGCAATCGCCATGTAATTGCTTTACTTTATCACTAAGTGGTAGCGATAGTCATAGAAGCAATAGTTCGCGAGACGACAACGATGCTACGATGGAGATCATGTTGGGGAACGTAGTAATAATTCAAAAAAATCATACGTGTCACCAAGATCAATCTAGGAGATACTAGCAATGAGAGAGAGGGAGTGTATCTTCATACCCTTGAAGATCGCTAAGCGGAAGCGTTACAAGGAATGCGGATGATGGATTCGTACTCGCAGCGATTCAAATCGCGGAAGATCCGATCCAGCGCCAAACGGCCGCCAACTCCGTGTTCAACACATGTACAGCCCAGGGACGTCTCCTCCTTCTTGATCCAGCAAGGGGAGAGGAGAAGTTGAGGGAAAGCTCCGGCAGCACGACGGCGTGGTGGTGGAGCTTGCAGTTCTCCGGCAGGGCTTCGCCAAGTACTACGAACAAGGAGGAGGTGTTGGAGAGGGGGAGGGCTGCGCCAGGGAAGGGGTGCGGCTGCCCTCCCACTCCCCTCTATTTATAGGGTGAAGGGAGAGGGGGGTGGCCCCCCTTAGATGCATCTAGAGGGGGCGGCGGCCAAGGGGGGAACTTGCCCCCCAAGTTTGGTGGGAGGCGCCCCCACCCCCTAGGGTTCCTTGGGCCCTTGGGGGTGCACCAGCCCACTAGGGGATGGTTCCCACCCTTGTTCAGCCCACTTGGCCCACCGGGGCAGGTGGCCCCACCCAGTGGACCCCCGGACACCTTTCGGTGGTCCCGGTACAATACTGATAACCCCCGAAACCATTCCGGCGACTGAAACTGGACTTCCCATATATAAATCTTCACGTCCGGACCATTCCGGAACTCCTCGTGATGTCCGGGATCTCATTCGGGACTCCGAACAACCTTCGATAACCACATACTATTTCCCATAACAACTCTAGCATCACTGAACCTCAAGTGTGTAGACCCTACGGGTTCGGGAACCATGCAGACATGACCGAGACATCTCTCCGGCCAATAACCAACAGCGGGGTCTGGATACCCACATTGGCTGCCACATGTTCCACGGTGATCTCATAGGATGAACCACGATGTCGGGGATTCAATTAATCTCGTATACAATTCCCTTTGTCCATCGATATGTTACTTGCCCGAGACTCGATCGTCGGTATCTCTATACCTCGTTCAATCTCGTTACCGGCAAGTATCTTTACTCGTTTCGTAACGCATGATCCCGTGGCTAACTCCTTAGTCACATTGAGCTCACTATGATGATGCATTACCGAGTGGGCCTAGAGATACCTCTCCGTCATATTGAGTGACAAATCCAAGTCTCGATTCGTGCTGACCCAACAGACACTTTCGAAGATACCTGTAGTGCACCTTTATAGCCACCCAGTTACGTTGTGACGTTTGATAAACCCAAAGCACTCCTACGGTATCCGTGAGTTGCACAATCTCATGGTCTAAGGAAATGATACTTGACATTAGAAAAGCTCTAGCAAACTAACTACACGATCTTGTGCTATGCTTAGGATTGGGTCTTGTCCATCACATCATTCTCCTAATTAATGATGTGATCCTGTTATCAACGACATCCAATGTCCATGGTCAGGAAACCATAACCATCTATTGATCAATGAGCCAGTCAACTAGAGGCTTACTAGGGACATGTTGTGGTCTATGTGTTCACACATGTATTACGGTTTCCGGTTAATACAATTATACCATGAACAATAGACAATTATCATGAACAAGGAAATATAATAATAACCATTTTATTATTGCCTCTAGGGCATATTTCCAACATTCTCCCACTTGCACTAGAGTCAATAATCTAGTTCACATCGCCATGTGATCAACACTCATAGTTCACATCGCCATGTGACTAACACCCAAAGAGTTTACTAAAGTCAATAATCTAGTTCACATCACCATGTGATTAACACTCAATGAGTTCTAGGGTTTGATCATGTTATGCTTACGAGAGAGGTTTCAATCAATGGGTCTGCAACATTCAGATCTGTGTGTTCTTCGCAAATCTCTATTTCATATTGTAGATGTTTCTACTATGCTCCACTTGGAGCTATTCTAAATGGTTGCTCTACTATACGTATCCAGTTTGCTACTCAGAGTCATCCAGCTAGGTGTTAAAGCTTGCATCGACATAACCCTTTACGCCGAACTCTTCATCACCTCCATAATCGAGAAACATTTCCTTATTCCTAAGGACAATTTTTGACCGTTGTCCAATGATCCACTCCTAGATCAATCTTATACCCCCTTGCCATACACATGGCAAGGCACATATCAGGTCTGGTACACAGCATGGCATACATAATAGAGCCTATGGATGAGGCATAGGGGATGGCACTCATCTTTTCTCTATCTTCTGCCGAGGTCGGGCATTGAGCCGTGCTCAATCTCACACCTTGCAACACAGGCAAGAACCCCTTCTTGGACTGATCCATATTGAACTTCTTCAATATCTTGTCAAGGTATGTGCTTTGTGAAAAACCAATGAGGCGTCTCGATCTATCTCTATAGATTTTGATGCCTAATATGCAAGCAGCTTCTCCAAGGTCCTTCATTGAAAAACACTTATTCAAGTAGGCCTTTATGCTTTCCAAAAGTTCTATATCATTTCCCATCAATAGTATGTCATCCACATATAATATGAGAAATGTTACAGAGCTCCCACTCACTTTCTTGTTGATACGTCCATTTTGCATCATGCTTTGTATCGATATTTATTGCATAATGGGTTGTTATTACACATTATGTCACAGTACTTATGCCTATTTTATCTTATTTTACAAGGTTTACATGAAGAGGGAGAATGCCGGCAGCTGGGATTCTGGGCTGGAAAAGGAGCAAATATTAGAGACCTATTCTGCACAGCTCCAAAAGTCCTGAAACTTCACGGAAGACGTTTTCAAAATATATAAAAAATACTCAGCGGAAGAGATTCACTAGGGGGCCACACCCTGCCCACAAGGGTGGGGGCGCGCCCTACCCCCTGGGCGTGCCCCTACCTCGTGGGCCCCCTGGTGGCCCTCCGATGGCCATCTTCTGCTATATGAAGTCTTTCGATGGGAAAAAATAGGAAGCCATCTTATCGGACGAAACTCCGCCGCCACGAGGCGGAACCTTGGCGAAACCAATCTAGGGCTCCGCAGTGTTGTTCTGCCGGGGAAACTTCCCTCCCGGAGGGGGAAATCATCGCCATCGTCATCACCAACGCTGCTCTCAGCAGGAGAGGGAAATCTCCATCAACATCTTCATCAGCACCATCTCCTCTCAAAACTCTAGTTCATCTGTTGTATCCAATTCTTGTCTCCAAGTCCGGGATTGGTGCTAGTAGGTTGCCAGTAGTGTTAATTACTCCTTGTAGTTGATGCTAGTTGGTTTATTTGGTGGAAGATCATATGTTCAGATCCTATATGCATATTAATACCCCTCTGATTATGAACATGTTTATGCTTTGTGAGTAGTTACGTTTGTTCCTGAGGACATGGGAGAAGTCTTTCTATTAGTAGTCATGTGATTTTGGTATTCGTTCGATATTTTGATGAGATGTATGTTGTCTCTCCTCTAGTGGTGTTATGTGAACGTCGACTACATGACACTTCACCATTATTTGAGCCTAGAGGAAGGCATTGGGAAGTAATAAGTAGATGATGGGTTGCTAGAGTGATAGAAGCTTAAACCCTAGTTTATACGTTGCTTCGTAAGGGGCTGATTTGGATCCATGTGTTTCATGCTATGGTTAGGTTTACCTAAATACTTTTGTTGTAGTTGCGGATGCTTGCAGTGGAGGTTAATCATAAGTGGGATGCTTGTCCAAGTAAGGACAGTACCCAAGCACCGGTCCACCCACATACCAAATTATCAAAGTACCAAACGCGAATCATATGAGCGTGATGAAAACTAGCTTGATGATATTCCCATGTGTCCTCGGGAGCGCTTTTCTCTATATAAGAGTTTGTCCAGGCTTGTCCTTTGCTACAAAAAGGATTGGGCCACCTTGTTGCACCTCATTTACTTTTGTTACTTGTTGCTCGTTACAAATTATCCTATCACAAAACTATCTGTTACCACTTGTTTCAGTACTTGCAGAGAATACCTTGCTGGAAACCGCTTATCATTTCCTTCTACTCCTCGTTGGGTTCGACACTCTTACTTATCGAAAGGACTACGATAGATCTACTATACTTGTGGGTCATAAAGACTCTTTTCTGGCGCCGTTGCCGGGGAGTGAAGCGCCTTTGGTAGGTGGAATTCGGTAAGGAAAAATTTATATAGTGTGCTGAAATTTACTGTCACTTGTTACTATGGAAAGTAATTCTCTGAGGGGCTTGTTTGGGGTATCTTCACCCCGACCAGTAGAGCAAAGAGTTGCTCCTCAACCTACTGAACCTACTGAAAATGAAAATGTCTGCTTTGAAATTCCTTCGGGTATGATAGAAAAACTGCTAGCTAATCCCTTTTTAGGAGATGGAAAAAACATCCTGATGAGCATCTAATATATGTGGATGAAGTTTGTGGATTATTTAAGCTTGCAGGTGTACCCGGAGATGTTGTTAATAAGAAGGTATTCCCTTTATCTTTAAAGGGAGATGCATTGACATGGTATAGGCTATGTGATGATATGGGGTCTTGGAATTACAAATGATTGAAATTGGAATTTCATCAGAAGTTTAATCCTATGCATCTTGTTCATCGTGATCGCAATTATATACATAATTTTTGGCCTCGCGAAGAAGAAAGCATTGCTCAAGCTTGGGGGAGGCTTAAATCAATGTTATATTCATGCCCCAATCATGAGCTCTCAAGATAAATGATTATTCAAAAAATTTATGCTCGGCTTTCTAATAGCAATTGCACCATGCTTGGTACTTCTTGTGCTGGCTCTTTTATGATGAAGACTATTGAATTCAAATGGGATTTATTGGAAAGAATTAAACGCAACTCTGAAGATTGGGACCTCGACAAAGGTAAGGAGTCAGGTATGACACCTAGTTTTGATTGTGTTAAATCTTTTATGGATACCGATGTTTTCCGTAAATTTATCACTAAATATGGACTTGACTCTGAGATAGTAGCTTCTTTCTGTGATTCTTTTGCTACTTATGTTGATCTTCCCAAGGAGAAGTGGTTTAAATATCATCCTCCCATAGAAGTAAAGGTAGCTGCACCTATTAAAGTTGAAGAAAAGATTGTCACTTATAATGATCCTATTGTTCCTACTTCTTATGTTGAGAAACCACCTTTTCCTGTTAGGATAAAGGATCATGCTGAAGCTTCAACTGTGGTTCGTAAAAGCAATATTAAAACCTATACACCTCATGAGCAAATTAAAGTTGAACCTAATATTGCTATTGTTAAAGATCTCTTGTCTGATAATATTGATGGGCATGTTATTTATTTCTGTGATGAAACTGCTAGAATTGCTAAACCTTGTGCTAAAGATAAACCTAGACATGTGGTAGGCATGCCTGTTATTTCTGTTAAAATAGGAGATCATTGTTATCATGGCTTATGTGATATGGGTGCAAATGCTAGTGCAATACCTATTAGCCTATATAGAGAAATTATGCATGATATTGCACCTCTTGAGTTAGAAGATGTTGATGTCACAATTAAACTTGCCAATAGAGATACTATTTCACCAATGGGAATTGTTAGAGATGTTGAAGTCTTGTGTGGGAAAACTAAATATCCTGCTGATTTTCTTGTTCTTGGTTCCCCACAAGATAGCTTTTGTCCCATTATATTTGATAGACCCTTCTTGAACACTGTCAATGCTACCATAGATTGCAAAAGGGATGTTGTTACTATCGGTTTAGATGATATGACTCATGAATTTAATTTCTCTAAATTTAGTAGACAACACCGTGAAGAAGAATTACCTAGTAAGGATGAAATTATTGGTCTTGCTTCTATTGCCGTAGCTCCTAGTGATCCTTTAGAACAATATTTGCTAGACCATGAAAATGACATGTTTATGAATGAAAGAAGGGAAATAGATGAAGTATTATTTAAACAGGAACCTATTCTGAAACACAATTTGCCTGTTGAAATCCTAGGGGATCCTCCTCCACCCAAGGGTGATCCCGTGTTTGAGCTTAAACCATTACCTGATACTCTTAAATATGCTTATCTTGATGAGAAAAAGATATATCCTGTTACTATTGGTGCTAACCTTTCAGAGCATGAGGAAGAGAGATTATTGAAAACTTTGAAGAAGCATTGTGCTGCTATTGGGTATACTCTTGATGATCTTAAGGGCATTAGTCCCACTCCATGTCAACATAAAATTAATTTGGAAGAAGATGCTAAACCAGTTCGTGATCATCAACGATGGCTGAATCCTAAAATGAAAGAAGTGGTAAGAAAGGAAATACTAAAGCTTCTTGAGCCAGGTATAATCTATCCCGTTGCTGATAGTCAGTGGGTAAGTCCTGTCCATTATGTCCCTAAGAAGGGAGGTATTACTGTCGTCCCTAATGATAAAGATGAATTGATTCCTCAAAGAATTATTATAGGTTATAGGATGGTAATTGATTTCCGCAAATTAAATAAGGCTACTGAAAAGGATCATTACCCATTACCTTTTATCGATCAAATGCTAGAAAGATTATCCAAACATACACATTTTTGCTTTCTAGATGGTTATTCTGGTTTCTCTCAAATACCTATGTCAGCCAAAGATCAATCAAAGACTACTTTTACTTGCCCTCTTGGTACTTTTGCTTATAGACGTATGCATTTTGGTCTATGTAATGCACCTGCTATACCTTTCAAAGATGCATGATGGCTATATTCTCTGACTTTTGTGAAAAGATTTGTGAGGTTTTCATGGACGATTTCTCCGTCTATGGATCTTCTTTTGATGATTGCTTGAGCAACCTCGATCGAGTTTTGCAGAGATGTGATGAAACTAATCTTGTCTTGAATTGGGAAAAGTGCCACTTTATGGTTAATGAAGGTATTGTCTTGGAGCACAAAGTTTCTGAAAGAGGTATTGAGGTTGATAAAGCCAAAGTTGATGCTATTGAGAAGATGCCATGTCCCAAGGACATCAAAGGTATAAGAAGTTTCCTTGGCCATGCCGGATTTTATAGGAGGTTCATTAAGGACTTCTAAAAAATTTCTCGGCCTCTGACTAATTTATTACAAAAAGATATACCATTTGTTTTTGATGATGATTATGTAGAAGCATTTGAAATACTTAAGAAAGCATTGATCTCTGCACCTATCGTTCAGCCACCTGATTGGAATTTACCCTTTGAAATTATGTGTGATGCTAGTGATTATGCCGTAGGTGCTGTTCTAGGGCAAAGAGTTGATAAGAAATTAAATGTTATTCAATATGCTAGTAAAACCCTAGACAATGCTCAAAGAAGTTACGCTACTTCTGAAAAAGAATTTTTAGCAGTTGTATTTGCTTGTGATAAGTTCAGACCTTATATTGTTGATTCTAAAGTAACTATTCACACTGATCATGCTGCTATTAAATATCTTATGGAAAAGAAAGATGCTAAACCTAGACTTATTAGATGAGTTCTCTTGCTACAAGAATTTGACTTACATATTGTTGATAGAAAGGGAGCTGAGAACCCCGTTGCAGACAACTTGTCTAGGTTTAGAAAATGTGCTTGATGACCCACTTCCTATTGATGATAGCTTTCCTGATGAGCAATTAAATGTCATAAATGCTTCTAATACTGCTCCATGGTATGCTGATTATGCTAATTACATTGTTGCTAAGTTTATACCACCTAGTTTCACATACCAGCAAAAGAAAAGGTTATTCTATGATTTGAGGCATTACTTTTGGGATGACCCACATCTTTATAAAGAAGGAGTAGATGGTGTTATTAGACGTTGTGTACCTGAGCATGAACAGGAACAGATCCTACGCAAGTGTCACTCTGAAGCTTATGGAGGACACCATGCTGGAGATAGAACTTCACATAAGGTATTGCAATCTGGTTTTTATTGGCCTACTCTCTTCAAGGATGCTCGTAAGTTTGTCTTATCTTGTGATGAATGTCAAAGAATTGGTAATATTAGTAGACGTCAAGAAATGCCTATGAATTATTCACTTGTTGTTGAACCATTTGATGTTTGGGGCTTTGACTATATGGGACCTTTTCCTTCCTCTAATGGATATACACATATTTTAGTTGCTGTTGATTATGTTACTAAGTGGGTAGAAGCTATTCCAACTAGTAGTGCTGATCATAACACTTCTATTAGAATGCTTAAAGAAGTTATTTTTCCAAGATTTGGAGTCCCTAGATATTTAATGACTGATGGTGGTTCACATTTTATTCATGGTGCTTTTCGTAAAATGCTTGCTAAATATGATGTTAATCATAGAATTGCATCTCCTTATCCACCACAGTCTAGTGGTCAAGTAGAACTGAGTAATATAGAGCTCAAATTAATTTTGCAAAAGACTGTTAATAGATCTAGAAAGAATTGGTCCAAGAAACTTGATGATGCATTATGGGCCTATAGAAGTGCATATAAAAATCCTATCGGTATGTCTCTGTATAAAATGGTTTATGGAAAAGCATGTCACTTACCTCTCGAACTAGAACACAAGGCATATTGGGCTATTAAAGAACTCAATTATGATTTTAAACTTGCCAGTGAGAAGAGTTTATTTGATATTAGCTCACTCGATGAATGGAGAACCCAAGCCTACGAAAATGCCAAGTTGTTTAAAGAAAAATTTAAAAGATGGCATGATAAAAGGATACAAAAGCGTGAGTTTAATGTAGGTGACTATGTATTTCTATACAACTCTCGTTTAAGATTTTTTGCAGGAAAACTTCTCTCTAAATAGGAAGGTCCTTACGTTATCGAGGAGGTCTATCGTTCCGGTGCCATAAAAATCAACAACTTCGAAGGCACAAATCCGAAGGTGGTGAACGGTAAAAGAATCAAACATTATATCTCAGGTAATCCCAAAAATGTTGATACCAATGTTATTGAAACCATAACCCCGGAGGAATACATAAGGGACACTTTCCGGAACGCTCCAGACTCCGAAAAGGAATAGGTATGTGGTACGGTAAGTAAACCAACTCCAAAACAGTTTTTAAGGCAATATTTCTCCGTTTTGGAATATTTAGAAAAATAGGAAATAAGAAGCAGTCCGGGAAAGACACGAGGGCTCCATGAGGGTGGAGGGCGCGCCCTACCCCCGTAGGCACGCCCCCTGTCACATCCATAGTTCTGGTATGACCTAGGCTAGCCTTCATGTTTGCATCATTTTTAAATTTCATTGAAATTTGAAATGGGGATTTGTGAAACCCTCAGAATCATTTCTGAAAATGACCCAAGTAAAAATTGCTCCAAAAGGGTCCAAGAAAATGCTCATGTTGCTCTCTGAAAATATTGGACAGAGATAAAAATCAAACCAATATTTTAAAGAGCTCATAAGTATTTATTTTGGGCATTTGGAATTAATCCAGTATTTATTTGCGTTGGATAAATATTTTTATATATACAAAATATTGTCCAATAATTCTGAATTTTGGTGAGGGGCTTTGGATTAATTCCTTAGGTCCTTGCAAAAATTTGACAGAATTAAATAAAATGATTTAATATTTTACTAAGTCAAAACAAATGACAGAAAATAGAAAACAGGAAATAAAAGAGAGTAAGAGACTTACCTGGCCTACCTCGACGGCCCAGTAGGCAGCCCACCTGGCCGGCCCAGCCAGCGCCGCTGCTAGTCATCTTCCACCTCTCGCCAATAGGACGAGAGGCGTGTGGCCGCCGTGCGCGCGCGCACGCGCTCACCACCTCCTGCTTGCCGCTGCCGCCGGAGACGGCCACGAGTGCCACGATACCCCCCTGCCCTCTCTCCCCTGGACCCTCTCACTCTCCCACAGCTTCCTCCTCCTTCTCTGCTCTCTCTCCCTCGCACGCACCCGAGCGGCCCCGTCGCCGCCGACGTGCACCACCGCGGCCACCAGCCTCCACACGCCTCTCCGCCGCACCAAGAAGCTCCGCAGCTGACCTCTACGCCATCTCCGCCAAGCCACGCGAGCGGACGCGCCCTGCAGCGGCTCCCCCGACCTCTTCTTCACCGCCGGCCGCCGCGGATCTCCATCGTCGACTTGCCGCCATCCGAGCTTCCCCGAGCATGCTGGCCATCCCTACGGCGCTCCTGTGAGCCCTCGAGCGTTCTCCCCCTCTCCCCGCGGTCAATCCCCTCCTCTAGCTGCCTAGCCACCGGAGCCAAGAGCTCCGTGCTGCCGGCCATGACGCCGCCGTGGCTAGAGGCCGAGCCAGCCGCTCCCGTGCGCGTCATCGTGCTCCCGGTGACGCCAGGAGGCCGTGGAGGCCCTCCGCAGCCTCTGTCGTGCCCTGCAGCCACCTCCCGCCCGGAGCCGAACTCCGGACGCCGCCTCGAGCTCGTTTCCGATGAGCTCCGGCCACCCCCGCCTCTCCCGCTTGCTCCAGACGACGAGGACGAGCCCCAGCTCCTCGTCCATGGTCTCCGCTGCCTGAATGGTCGCCGGAGGGCGATTCCTGTGCCCCTCCGCCGCATTCAGCCTCGCCGGTGGCTCAACGCCGGTCAAACCCCCAGTTAGCACTAACCTAATGACCCTCTGGGTCAATGACAGATGGGCCCCGGCGCCCCCTAATTTTTAGTTAGGCTAATACTAACCCCCCCTGTTTAACCAGTGACACTGACGTGTGGACCCCACACGTCAGGTTTGACCTGGTCAGCGCCATTGACAGGCATGACGCAGTGCTGACGCAGTAATGGTTTTCTGGATTTAAAATAAATCAGGAAAATTCCAGAAATTGTTATAAACTTAAAAAATTCATAGAAATTCAGTCGTAGCTCAGATTGAAATAATTTATATATGAAAAATTATCAGAAAAATTCAATCTATCCATCTGTACCACTTTCATGCATGAAAAACCAACTATACATGCTGTATATATGAAAACACACTTATGGCATATTTAAGAGCTTAATTTGGAGTTGTATTTGAACCCTTGGTTCAAATGGACTTCAACCAAATAAGTGCTAGATGCATTAACTCAAACAACATCACATACTCATGCCATGTTCATGCATCATAATGTTGCATATGCTTGTGTTTGATTTTCGACACCGTTCCTTCTCGATAGGTCCTGCTCCGGAGAGTGTTCGAGAGTACCTGTCTGAGGAGTAGTGCCCCCCATGTTGATCTACCAGGCAAGCAAAACCCCTTGTTCATTCTGAGACAATCCTACTCTCTCGCTCCTGCTCTCATTTATTGCATTAGGACAACAACGATTCAACTGCTACTTTATGCTGCGGTAGTTGAACCCATTTCTCTGCATGACCTATCATTGCCACAGTAAATAGTTAAATCCCACTAGCATGTGTAGGACTTGATTAAGCCATGTTTTGTTCCTACCATGCTTTGCCTGCTATTGCTTAGAGTATGTCAGGTCTGATTCATTAGGGATGAATTGGAGTGCAATGCTATGTTCTGATGCTGAGAGTTAAGTGTGTGAACACGATTTGGTAAAGGTAGCGGTGAGATGCCATGTAGGAGTACATGGTGGATTGTCTCACTGGAACCGTCCTTAAGCACTGAGTTCCGTGTATGTCGTCCAATGACTAACTACTACCACACATTGGAATGCTTAAGTTCCCCTCTCGACTTATTAACCAACTTGATCTCTGTCCAGGAGTCACAAATAGTTTCTGGTGTTTGTAGGTAGTGCTATTTTTCTACCGAGTGGCACCTGGCAGGGTGGACTTGGGACAGACTAGGCACCGTGGCCCAGTGTACCGAGTGGCACCCGGATGGTGGGCTCGGGAACCCTGTACACAACGTTTGGGGCCGTGAGCGAAACCCTGGCCGGATCTCCTTGCGGATGGAACCCAAATAGGTGATAAACCTGGACTAGAGTCTTGTGTGGTTAGTTAGGTCATGGCTGACACCCTCGCCATGCTTCCGCTTGAAGGTTGCCGAGATACATGACGTGTATATGGTGATAAGTGGTGAGAGCGTGTGTGAAGAAGTACACCCCTGCAGGGTTATCATGATCCATTCGAATAGCCGTGTCCTCGGTTATGGACTTCTTGGATGCTTACATGGTACACAGACAACTTAAAGTGGATACATTAAAATGCTCAAGACAAGTGTGAGTGCTATGGATGGCCTTTCTCGTAGGAAGACGAGGATGAATCCATAGTAGTGTATTGATGTGGTGATTAGTGGACTCGTGTGTGCCGCCTCACCTGAAAGAAGTTTCTCGTTGTCGTACAACAGGATAGCCACTGAGTCAAAGCTGGCTTGCTGCAACTAAACCCCACATTACCTTCTTGATACAAATGCATGTATGATAGGATCTGATGTAAGTCTTGCTGAGTACCTTTGTACTCATGTTTGCTTTATTTATGTTTTGCAGGTGAGACATCCGTCTCACTAGTAGTACCGCTTGGACTTCGACGAGTAGCTTGTTACCTCAGCTATGATCTTGTACCTTGGGAGGGACTTGTAGATAGTCAGGCTTCTCGGCCTTTTTCTTTTGTAGTTGTCTGTACTCAGACATGTAATGCTTCCGTTGCTTGTATGCTCTGAATGATGGGTCATGTGACCCCTATTTGTATTAATGCTATGTGGCTCTTCTGGTCCGTTATCTATATGAGTTTGCGTTATGTTGTGATGCCATGTTGTACAGCACATACTTGCATGTTATGCGTACGTGTGACGTGTATTGCTATGTGTGGGATCCGACAATCTAGTTGTTTATCCTTGGCAGCCTCTCTTATGGGGAAATGTAGTCTAGTGCTTCCTTGAGCCATAGTAGTCTGCTACAGCCCGGTTCACCGGAGTCCTGCTAGCCCAGCACTACTGCTCAGAACACTTGACTGGCCGGCATGTGTTCCACTTCATTCCTATGTCTGTCCCTTCGGGGAAATGTCACGCGGTGACTTCCGGGGTCCTGCCTAGCCTGCTACAGCCTGGGTTCCCCGGAGTCCTGTTAGCCTAGTGCTACAGCCCGGATTCATACGCTATTGACCGGCATGCTCGATGTGATTCATGTATGCCTGTCCCCATAGGTCTGTGCCGCTTTGGGTTCACGACTAGCCATGTCGGCCCGGGTTCTCTGTCATATGGATGCTAGCGGCACTATCATATACATGAGCCAAAAAGGCGCAAACGGTCCCGGGCCATGGTAAGGCGACACCCATGGGGATATCGTGCGTGAGGCCAGAAAGTGATATGAGGTGTTACATGCTAGATCGGTGTGACTTAGAATCGGGGTCCCGACAGCTTTGGTATCAGAGCCTGACTGCCTGTAGGATTACGAAGCCAACCTGGTCGAAGTTGGGTCTAGAAATTCTTTAGCTATATAGGGTAATTGATTGTGGAAGGGAACGTAAGGCTCTTTTTACTCCTTATACCTCATGGCCTTCTGATCTAAGTCATCTTATCTTTCCTATGGGGTTAAGGAACTAGGCTTCCTCTTCTGTCTATCAGGATCACGTGTTACTACTCCGTAGTCTCTTAGGATTGGTTGATCAGAGTCATATTCCAGTTCGAGTACTTCCAGTGTAGTCTGTTTAGTAATATCTCAGAACCTTGAGTGATGATGTTGAGTATGGTGCTACCCCTTTTTTTGCAAAATGTCTCATTTCGAGCATTTTACTGCCGTTATGCTGCCGGAATTGTCCTAGGAGTTCAAGAGATAGTATTTTCCTCGTACTATATTCTACATCCTTATGATGATGCTGAATCCATCCTTGTTTCCTTGGTTGGTTCTTCAGGATGTCGTCAGTTAACCGAAGTTCTGTTGCCCATAGCCGGAACCACGGAGATGGTAGGGATGAGGATCCTCCCGACCAGCCTTCGTTGGCAGAGTTCATGTTAGAGATGGAGAAGAACAAGCGAGAGTCTAACCGCTTGTTAGCATGTATTGAGGAGAACACCTCCCATCAGCACAAAGAGTCAGCGTCCATCTATGATTTCATTGGTCTGAAACCACCTACCTTCCATCATTCCATTGAACCACTCGATGCAGATGACTGGCTACGTAGTATCACACACAAGCTGTGTTTTGCGAACGTAGCTGAAAGTGACAAGGTCACCTACGCTGCTTATCATCTGGAAGGTCTTGCTAGTATTTGGTGGCAGAACTATGAGGCTATGCTTCCAGCTGGCCAGATAACCACCTGGAGAGATTTCACTGAGGCTTTTCGCGAGCATCACATTCCTCAGGCTCTCATTGACCGCAAGAGAGAAGAGTTCTGTAGTTTCACCCAGAGTAAGATGGCTGTTGATGCTTACAGTAGAGAGTTTGAGAACCTTGCTCGCTATGCTACAGAAGAAGTGTCCACGGACGCCAAGAAGCAGGCTAAGTTCCGGAAGGGTCTCAACCCCAAGTTGCATCGTGATCCCCACTTGCATCATTGCAATACATTCCAGGCTCTTGTGAACAAGGCCATTAATGCAGAGACAGCTCAACTCACATACGAGGAGTCTCATAAGCACACCTGTGATTTGGGTTCTTCTTCCGGTTCTACTTCGCAGAAGCGCCGGATTTGGGTTCCGAACTCCGCTCTTCCACCTGGTTATTCACCGAGGCCCTCTTATGTGGCGCCTCACCCAGTTCAGTTACATGCTCCACCCAGGCCTATTGGTAGACCGCTTGTCAATGCGGGTCCACGTCCTACTTCAGGGACTTGTTTCACATGTGGAGAGCCAGGACACTATGCAGATGACTGCTCGCAAACCAATTATGCTCCACCCTAGCCTAAGAAGTCTGTTGGCCGTGGTAAGCCATCACGCAAGATGATCAGTGTCAAGTCAGCTCCCACTGAACATGGATGTGTGCATCACGTCTCAGCTAAAGATGCTCATGATGATCTGGATGTTGTTCTTGGTACACTCCTTGTCAACTGTCATCCAGCTTCGGTTCTGTTCGATACCGGAGCATCTCACTCCTTCATCTCTGAAGGCTATGCTCGTTTGCACGACATGTCATTTTGTGATATGCCAACTCCACTTGAAATCCAAACTCCAGGGTCTAGATGGCAAACTAACAGAATAAGCCATGGTAATGGAATCCTTGTTGACAGACTTGTATTCCTTGCATCTCTTATAACCCTCAAGTCTACAGATATTAACATCATCTTGGGTATGGACTGGATGAAAGCTCATTATGCCAAGATTGATTGTTACACAAGGTCTGTTCAGCTTGCACACCCATCTGGCAAGATAGTCACTGTCTCCACTAGAGTTGCAAAGCGTCAGCTCTATTCCCTTAATGCCAGCCCTCTTCCAGACCTTGAAGATATTCCGGTAGTCTGTGACTTTCCGGATGTCTTTCTAGAGGAACTGCCAGGTATTCGACCTGACAGAGATGTAGAGTTTGTCATAGATCTTATCCCAGGAACCGCTCCAGTCTCTAGGAGACCTTACAAGATGGCACCCTTAGAACTAGCTGAGCTTAAGAAACAACTCGATGAATCCTTGCAAAAGGGTTTCATCCGTCCTAGTTCTCCTCCCTGGGCTTGCCCCGTCCTCTTCGTCAAGAAGAAGGATGGTACGGACCGGATGGTTGTAGAGTATCGTCCCGTTAATTTGGTTACGATAAAGAACAAGTATCCGCTCCCCAGGATCAACGACCTGTATGATCAGCTCGCTGGATCCTCAATCTTTTCCAAGATGGATTTGAGGTTAGGCTACCACCAAATCAAGATCAGAAATGGGGACATTCCTCAGACGGCTTTTGTCACTCATTATGGCCAGTATGAGTACACCGTCATGTCCTTTGGTCTAACCAATGCTCCAGCTACTTTCTCTCGCTTGATGAACTCAATCTTCATGGAGTACTTAGATAAGTTCATCGTGGTTTACCTCGATGATATTATTATTTACTCGAAGAACGAGGAAGATCATGCCGTACATCTTAGACTTGTGCTAGAAAAACTCAGAGAGCACCGCCTTTATGCCAAGTTCTCCAAGTGCGAATTTTGGTTGCCAGAAGTGACCTACCTAGGCCATGTGATATCTGGTAAGGGCATTGCCGTCAATCCCGAGAGAGTTCAGGCCGTTCTTGATTGGACTCCGCCTAAAACAGTTAAGCAGGTTAGGAGTTTCCTTGGTCTAGCCAGTTATTATCGCCGCTTCGTTGAGAACTTCTCCAAAGTTGCCAAACCCCTCACGGAACTTCTCAAGAAAGATAAAAAGTTTGAGTGGTCCCCATAGTGTGAGCACAGTTTTTAGGAACTAAAAAGACGACTGACTTCTACTCCCATACTTGTGCCACCGGATTTCACTAAAGACTTTGTTATCTACTGCGACGCCTCACGACAGGGACTAGGTTGCATCCTTATGCAGGATCGTCATGTGATTGCCTATGCATCTCGACAGTTGCATCCACATGAGGAGAATTATCCTACACATGATTTAGAGCTTGCAGCCATAGTCTATGCACTTAAGACATGGCGACATTACCTTCTCGGTAAACATTGCGAGATTTACACCGATCACCAGAGTCTCAAGTATATCTTCACCCAACCAGATTTGAACCTTAGGCAAAGACATTGGCTGGAGTTGATCTCAGATTACGACTTTGGGATTACCTACACCCCAGGCAAGGGCAATGTCATGGCTGATGCGCTAAGTCGTAAGTCCTATTGCAACAATCTCATGTTGCAGCAGGGCCAACCACTTCTCCATGAGGAATTATGTAAGCTCAACCTTCACCTTGCTCCTCACGGATTCCTATCAACCTTGGTGGCGAAACCTACCCTTGAGGATCAGATCATTACTGACCAGAAGTTTTATAAGGGTGTTATGTTGGAAATATGCCCTAGAGGAAATAATAAAATGGTTATTATTATATTTCTTTGTTCATGATAATTGTCTATTGTTCATGCTATAATTGTGTTATCCAGAAATCGTAATACATGTGTGAATACATAGACCACAACACGTCCCTAGTGAGCCTCTAGTTGACTAGCTCGTTGATCAAAAGATAGTCATGGTTTCCTGACTATGGACATTGGATGTCATTGATAACGGGATCACATCATTAGGAGAATGATGTGATGGACAAGACCCAATCCTAAGCATAGCTCAAAGATCGTGTAGTTCGTCTGCTGTAGCTTTTCCGAATGTCAAGTATCATTTCCTTAGACCATGAGATTGTGCAACTCCCGGATACCGTAGGAGTGCCTTGGGTGTGCCAAACGTCATAACGTAACTGGGTGACTATAAAGGTACACTATAGGTATCTCCAAAAGTGTCTGTTGGGTTGGCACGAATCGAGACTGGGATTTGTCACTCCGTATGACGGAGAGGTATCTCTAGGCCCACTCGGTAATGCATCATCATAATGAGCTCAATGTGACCAAGTGGTTGATCATGGGATCATGCATTACGGTACGAGTAAAGTGACTTGCCGGTAACGAGATTGAACGAGGTATTGGGATACCGACGATCGAGTCTCGGGCAAGTAACGTACTGATTGACAAAGGGAATTGTATACGGATTGATTGAATCCTCGACATCGTGGTTCATCCAATGAGATCATCGTGGAGCATGTGGGAGCCAACATGGGCATCCAGATCCCGCTGTTGGTTATTGACCGGAGAGGCATCTCGGTCATGTCTGCATGTCTCCCGAACCCGTAGGGTCTACACACTTAAGGTTCGGGGACGCTAGGGTTGTAGAGATATTAGTATGCAGTAACCTGAAAGTTGTTCGGAGTCCCGGATGAGATCTCGGACGTCATGAGGAGTTCTGGAATGGTCCGGAGGTAAAGATTTATATATAGGAAGTCCAGTTTCGGCCATCGGGAAGGTTTCGGGGTTCGCCGGTATTGTACCGGGACCACCGGAAGGGTCCCGGGGTCCACCGGGTGGGGCCACCTATTCCGGAGGGCCCCATGGGCTGAGTTGGGAGGGGAAACAGCCCCTAGTGGGCTGGTGCGCCCCCCCCTTGGGCCTCGCCTGCGCCTAGGGTTGGGAAACCCTAGGGGTGGGGGCGCCCCCCACTTGGCTTGGGGGGGGGGGGAAGCCACCCCTTGGCCGCCACCCCTTGGAGATCCATCTCCTAGGGCCGGCGGCCCCCCAAGGCCCCTATATAAAGAGGGGGAGGGAGGGCAGCCGCACCCCTTGCTCTTGGCACCTCCCTCTCCCTCCGTAACACCTCTCCTCCCCGCTTGCGCTTGGCGAAGCCCTGCCGGGATCCTGCTGCATCCACCACCACACCGTCGTGCTGCTGGATCTTCATCAACCTCTCCTTCCCCCTTGCTGGATCAAGAAGGAGGAGACGTCTTCCCAACCGTACGTGTGTTGAACAAGGAGGTGACGTCCGTTCGGCACTAGGTCATCGGTGATTTGGATCACGTCGAGTACGACTCCATCAACCCCGTTCTCTTGAACGCTTCTGCGCGCGATCTACAAGGGTATGTAGATGCATTCCTCTCTCCCTCGTTGCTAGATGACCCCATAGATTGATCTTGGTGATGCGTAGAAAATTTTATAATTCTGCTACGTTCCCCAACAGTGGCATCATGAGCTAGGTCTATGCGTAGTTTCTATGCATGAGTAGAACACAAAGTAGTTGTGGGCGTCGATATTGTCAATTATCTTGTCATTACTAGTCTTATCTTGATTCGGCGGCATTGTGGGATGAAGCGGCCCGGACCGACCTTACACATACGCTTACGTGAGACTGGTTCCACCGACTGACATGCACTAGTTGCATAAGGTGGCTGGTGGGTATTTGTCTCTCCCACTTTAATCGGGTCGGATTCGATGAACAGGGTCCTTATGAAGGGTAAATAGAAATTGGCAATTCACGTTGTGGTTTTGGCATAGGTAAGAAATGTTCTTGTTAGAATCCTATAGCAGCCACGTAAAAAACTTGCAACAACAATTAGAGGACGTCTAACTTGTTTTTGCAGCAAGTGTTTTGTGATGTGATATGGCCAAAGGATGTGATGAATGATATATGTGATGTATGAGATGATCATGTTCTTGTAATAGGAATCACGACTTGCATGTTGATGAGTATGACAACCGGCAGGCGCCATAGGGGTTGTCTTAATTTATTTGTGACGTGTGTGTCAACATATAACGTCATGTAATTACTTTACTTTATTGCTAAGCCATTAGCCATAGTAGTAGAAGTAATAGATGACGAGACAACTTCAAAAAGACACGATGATGGAGATCATGATGATGGAGATCATGGTGTCATGCCGGTGACAACGATGATCATGGAGCCCCGAAGATGGAGATCAAAAGGAGCAAATGATATTGGCCATATCATGTCACTATTTGATTGCATGTGATGTTTATCATGTTTTACATCTTATTTTCTTAGAACGACGGTAGCTTAAATAAGATGATCCCTCGTAATAATTTCAAGAAAGTGTTCCCCCTAACTGTGCACCGTTGCGAAGGTTCGTTGTTTCGAAGCACCACGTGATGATCGGGTGTGATAGATTCTAACGTTCGAATACAACGGGTGTAAGCCAGATTTACACACGCAATACACTTAGGTTGACTTGACGAGCCTAGCATGTACAGACATGGCCTCGGAACACGGAAGACCGAAAGGTCGAGCATGAGTCGTATAGAAGATACGATCAACATGAAGATGTTCACCGATGTTGGCTAGTCCGTCTCACGTGATGATCGGACACGGCCTAGTTAACTCGGATCATGTTTCACTTAGATGACTGGAGGGATGTCTATCTGAGTGGGAGTTCATTGAATAATTTGATTAGATGAACTTAATTATCATGAACTTAGTCTAAAATCTTTACAATATGTCTTGTAGATCAAATGGCCCACGTTGTCCTCAACTTCAACGCGTTCCTAGAGAAAACCAAGCTGAAAGATGATGGCAGCAACTATACGGACTGGGTCCGGAACCTGAGGATCATCCTCATAGCTGCCAAGAAAGATTATGTCCTAGAAGCACCGCTAGGTGACGCACCTATCCTAGAGAACCAAGACGTTATGAACGCTTGGCAGTCACGTGCTGATGATTACTCCCTCGTTCAGTGTGGC
Organism: Triticum aestivum; assembly: GCF_018294505.1. Classification (NCBI taxonomy): domain Eukaryota; kingdom Viridiplantae; phylum Streptophyta; class Magnoliopsida; order Poales; family Poaceae; genus Triticum; species Triticum aestivum. The sequence goes on along the minus strand of NC_057800.1, from coordinate 165,757,057 downwards.
ATGCTTTACAGCTTAAAACCGGGGCTCCAAAAGCGTTTTGAGAGACATGGAGCATATGAGATGTTCGAAGAGCTGAAAATGGTTTTCCAAGCTCACGCCCGGGTCGAGAGATATGAAGTCTCCGACAAGTTCTTCAGTTGTAAGATGGAGGAAAATAGTTCTGTCAGTGAGCACATACTCAAAATGTCTGGGTTGCATAACCGCTTGACTCAGCTGGGAGTTAATCTCCCGGATGACGCGGTCATTGACAGAATCCTTCAGTCACTTCCACCGAGCTACAAGAGCTTTGTGATGAACTTCAATATGCAGGGGATGGAAAAGACCATTCCTGAGGTATATTCAATGCTGAAATCAGCAGAGGTGGAAATCAAAAAGGAACATCAAGTGTTGATGGTGAATAAAACCACTAAGTTCAAGAAAGGCAAGGGTAAGAAGAACTTCAAGAAGGACGGCAAGGGAGTTGCCGCGCCCGGTAAGCAAGCTGCCGGGAAGAAGCCAAAGAATGGACCCAAGCCCGAGACTGAGTGTTTTTATTGCAAGGGAAGTGGTCACTGGAAGCGGAACTGCCCCAAATACTTAGCGGACAAGAAGGCCGGCAACACCAAAGGTATATGTGATATACATGTAATTGATGTGTACCTTACCAGTACTCGTAGTAGCTCCTGGGTATTTGATACCGGTGCGGTTGCTCACATTTGTAACTCAAAGCAGGAGCTGCGGAATAAGCGGAGACTGGCGAAGGACGAGGTGACGATGCGCGTCGGGAATGGTTCCAAGGTCGATGTGATCGCCGTCGGCACGCTACCTCTACATTTACCTACGGGATTAGTTTTAAACCTCAATAATTGTTATTTAGTGCCAGCTTTGAGCATGAACATTGTATCAGGATCTCGTTTAATTCGAGATGGCTACTCATTTAAATCCGAGAATAATGGTTGTTCTATTTATATGAGAGATATGTTTTATGGTCATGCTCCGATGGTGAATGGTTTATTCTTAATGAATCTCGAGCGTAATGTTACACATATTCATAGTGTGAATACCAAAAGATGTAAGGTTGATAATGATAGTCCCACATACTTGTGGCACTGCCGCCTTGGTCACATAGGTGTCAAACGCATGAAGAAGCTCCATGCAGATGGACTTTTGGAGTCTCTTGATTATGAATCATTTGACACGTGCGAACCATGCCTCATGGGTAAAATGACCAAGACTCCGTTCTCAGGAACAATGGAGCGAGCAACCAACTTATTGGAAATCATACATACTGATGTGTGCGGTCCAATGAGTGTTGAGGCTCGCGGTGGCTATCGTTATGTTCTCACCCTCACTGATGACTTGAGTAGATATGGGTATGTCTACTTAATGAAACACAAGTCTGAGACCTTTGAAAAGTTCAAGGAATTTCAGAGTGAGGTTGAGAATCAACATGACAAGAAAATCAAGTTCTTGCGATCAGATCGTGGGGGAGAATACTTGAGTCACGAATTTGGCACACACTTAAGAAAATGTGGAATAGTTTCACAACTCACGCCGCCTGGAACACCTCAGCGTAATGGTGTCTCCGAACATCGCAATCGCACTCTATTGGATATGGTGCGATCTATGATGTCTCTTACCGATCTACCGCTGTCATTTTGGGGCTATGCTTTAGAGACTGCCGCATTCACTTTAAATAGGGCTCCGTCGAAATCTGTTGAGACGACACCGTATGAATTATGGTTTGGGAAGAAACCTAAGCTGTCGTTTCTAAAAGTTTGGGGATGCGATGCTTATGTCAAGAAACTTCAACCTGAAAAGCTCGAACCCAAATCGGAAAAATGCGTCTTCATAGGATACCCTAAAGAAACTATTGGGTATACCTTCTACCTCAGATCCGAAGGCAAGATCTTTGTTGCCAAGAATGGGTCCTTTCTAGAGAAAGAGTTTCTCTCGAAAGAAATAAGTGGGAGGAAAGTGGAACTTGATGAAGTATTACCTCTTGAACTGGTAAGTGGCGCAGCTCAAGAAAATGTTCCTGAGGTGCCTGCACCGACTAGAGAGGAAGTTAATGATGATGATCATGAAACTTCAGATCAAGTTGCTACTGAACTTCGTAGGTCCACAAGGACACGTTCCGCGCCAGAGTGGTACGGCAACCCTGTCTTGGAAATCATGTTGTTAGACAACGGTGAACCTTCGAACTATGAAGAAGCGATGGCGGGCCCGGATTCCGACAAATGGCTGGAAGCCATGAAATCCGAGATAGGATCCATGTATGAAAACAAAGTATGGACTTTGACTGACTTGCCCGATGATCGGCGAGCCATAGAAAATAAATGGATCTTTAAGAAGAAGACAGACGCGGATGGTAACGTAACCATCTATAAAGCTCGGCTTGTCGCTAAGGGTTATTGACAAGTTCAAGGGGTTGACTACGATGAGACTTTCTCACCCGTAGCGAAGCTGAAGTCCGTCTGAATCATGTTAGCAATTGCCGCATTCTATGACTATGAGATATGGCAAATGGACGTCAAAACGGCATTCCTTAATGGTTTCCTTAAGGAAGAATTGTATATGATGCAGCCGGAAGGTTTTGTCGATCCTAAGAATGCTGACAAGGTGTGCAAGCTCCAACGCTCGATTTATGGGCTGGTGCAAGCATCTCGGAGTTGGAACATTCGTTTTGATGAGATGATCAAAGCGTTTGGGTTTACGCAGACTTATGGAGAAGCCTGCATTTACAAGAAAGTGAGTGGGAGCTCTGTAGCATTTCTCATATTGTATGTGGATGACATACTGTTGATGGGAAATGATATAGAATTCTTGGAAAGCATAAAGGCCTACTTGAACAAGTGTTTTTCAATGAAGGATCTTGGAGAAGCTGCTTATATATTAGGCATCAAGATCTATAGAGATAGATCGAGACGCCTCATTGGTCTTTCACAGAGTACGTACCTTGACAAGATATTGAAGAAGTTCAAAATGGATCAGTCAAAGAAGGGGTTCTTGCCTGTATTGCAAGGTACGAGATTGAGCACGGCTCAATGCCCGACCATGGCAGAAGATAGAGAAAAGATGAGTGTCGTCCCCTATGCCTCGGCCATAGGGTCTATCATGTATGCTATGCTGTGTACCAGACCTGATGTAAACCTTGCCGTAAGTTTGGTAGGAAGGTACCAAAGTAATCCCGGCATGGAACACTGGACAGCGGTCAAGAATATCCTGAAGTACCTGAAAAGGACTAAGGATATGTTTCTCGTTTATGGAGGTGACGAAGAGCTCGTCGTAAAGGGTTACGTCGATGCTAGCTTCGACACAGATCTGGATGACTCTAAGTCACAAACCGGATACGTGTATATTTTGAATGGTGGGGCAGTAAGCTGGTGCAGTTGCAAGCAAAGCGTTGTGGCGGGATCTACATGTGAAGCGGAGTACATGGCAGCCTCGGAGGCAGCACAAGAAGCAGTCTGGGTGAAGGAGTTCATTACCGACCTAGGAGTCATACCCAATGCGTCGGGCCCGATGACTCTCTTCTGTGACAACACTGGAGCTATTGCCCTTGCCAAGGAGCCCAGGTTTCACAGGAAGACCAGGCATATCAAGCGTCGCTTCAACTCCATTCGTGAAAGTGTTCAAAATGGAGACATAGAGATTTGTAAAGTACATACGGACCTGAATGTGGCAGATCCGTTGACTAAACCTCTCCCTAGAGCAAAACATGATCAACACCAGAACTGCATGGGTGTTCGATTCATCACAATGTAACTAGACTATTGACTCTAGTGCAAGTGGGAGACTGTTGGAAATATGCCCTAGAGGCAATAATAAAATGGTTATTATTATATTTCTTTGTTCATGATAAGTGTCTATTGTTCATGCTATAATTGTGTTATCCGGAAATCGTAATACATGTGTGAATACATAGACCACAACACGTCCCTAGTGAGCCTCTAGTTGACTAGCTCGTTGATCAAAAGATAGTCATGGTTTCCTGACTATGGACATTGGATGTCATTGATAACGGGATCACATCATTAGGAGAATGATGTGATGGACAAGACCCAATCCTAAGCATAGCTCAAAGATCGTGTAGTTCGTCTGCTGTAGCTTTTCCGAATGTCAAGTATCATTTCCTTAGACCATGAGATTGTGCAACTCCCGGATACTGTAGGAGTGCCTTGGGTGTGCCAAAGTCACAACGTAACTGGGTGACTATAAAGGTACACTACATGTATCTCCGAAAGTGTTTGTTGGGTTGGCACGAATAGAGACACGGATTTGTCACTCCGTATGACGGAGAGGTATCTCTGGGCCCACTCGGTAATGCATCATCATAATGAGCTCAATGTGACCAAGTGGTTGATCACGGGATCATGCATTACGGTACGAGTAAAGTGACTTGCCGGTAACGAGATTGAACGAGGTATTGGGATACCGACGATCGAGTCTCGGGCAAGTAACATACCGATTGACAAAGGGAATTGTATACGGATTGATTGAATCCTCGACATCGTGGTTCATCCGATGAGATCAGCGTGGAGCATGTGGGAGCCAACATGGGTATCCAGATCCCGCTGTTGGTTATTGACCGGAGAGGCATCTCGGTCATGTCTGCATGTCTCCCGAACCCGTAGGGTCTACACACTTAAGGTTCGGTGACGCTAGGGTTGTAGAGATATTAGTATGCAGTAACCTGAAAGTTGTTCGGAGTCCCGGATGAGATCCTAGACGTCATGAGGAGTTCTGGAATGGTCCGGAGGTAAAGATTTATATATAGGAAGTCCAGTTTCGGCCATCGGGAAGGTTTCGGGGTTCGCCGGTATTGTACCGGGACCACCGGAAGGGTCCCGGGGGTCCACCGGGTGGGGCCACCTATCCCGGAGGGCCCCATGGGCTGAGTTGGGAGGGGAACCAGCCCCTAGTGGGCTGGTGCGCCCCCCTTGGGCCTCCCCTGCGCCTAGGGTTGGGAAACCCTAGGGGTGGGGGCGCCCCCCACTTGGCTTGGGGGGGAAGCCACCCCTTGGCCGCCGCCCCCTTGGAGATCCATCTCCTAGGGCCGCTGCCCCCCCCCCACAAGGCCCCTATATAAAGAGGGGGGAGGGAGGGCAGCCGCACCCCTTGCTCTTGGCGGCCCCCTCTCCCTCTGTAACACCTCTCCTCCCTGCTTGCGCTTGGCGAAGCCCTGCCGGGATCCTGCTGCATCCACCACCACGCCGTCGTGCTGCTGGATCTTCATCAACCTCTCCTTCCCCCTTGCTGGATCAAGAAGGAGGAGACGTCTTCCCAACCATACGTGTGTTGAATGCGGAGGTGCCGTCCGTTTGGCACTAGGTCATCGGTGATTTGGATCACGTCGAGTACGACTCCATCAACCCTGTTCTCTTGAACGCTTCCGCGCGCGATCTACAAGGGTATGTAGATGCACTCCTCTCTCCCTCGTTGCTAGATGACTCCATAGATTGATCTTGGTGATGCGTAGAAAATTTTATAATTCTGCTACGTTCCCCAACATGTTATCCACATCAAGAGAAACATTAAGAAGGGAGTTTGTGGATGTTTCTCTATGGATGATCGAGGTGTTGTTTTCTTTGAGAATCGCTTGGTGGTTCCCAAGAATCAACATTTGCGACAACTGATTCTTAAGGAGGCTCATGAATCTCCTCTCACGATTCATCCTGGTAGTACTAAGATGTATCAGGACCTACGCCAGAGGTTCTGGTGGACTAGGATGAAGAGAGAAATTGCTCAGTTTATTGCTAACTGCGACGTTTGTCATCGCGTTAAGGCATAACATCAAAGGCCTGCTGGCACCCTTCAACCTTTAGCTATTCCTAAGTGGAAATGGGATAAAGTTGGTATGGACTTCATCACCGGCTTTCCCAGGACCAAGAGAGGGAATAATGCTATCTTCATAGTCATTGATCATCTTTCCAAAGTGTCTCACTTCCTACCTGTTCGAGAGAGCATCACTGCTAGTCAGCTCGCTGACTTATATATTTCTCAAATAGTGTCACTTCATGGTGTTCCACTAGAGATCAATTCAGACCATGGTAGTCTTTTCACTTCTCATTTCTGGGAGAGTTTCCGAACTGCCATGGGCACCCATCTTTCCTTCAGTACCGCTTTCCACCCTCAATCAAGTGGTCAGGTGGAACGGGTCAACCAAATTCTCGAAGACATGCTTATTTGCCGCTTTCCACCCTCAGTACCGCTTTCCACCCTCGAAGACTACAGGAATCAGCTGATTTGCCGTCTGCCATGGCAGACGGCAAAGGACCAGAAAGCTGATGGCAAAGGTCTTTGCCGTCAGCCGCAGACGGCAAACATGGACGGCAAAGACAGTTACGGTAAAGAGCTTCTTTGCCGTCTGTTTTCAAAAAGCGGACGGCAAAGACATTTGCCGTCAGCTTTCCTGGGCAAGCAGACGGCAAAGAAATTTGACAGCAAAGGATAGATGTTAGCCACGTTAGGTGTCTAACGGGAGGCTTTGCCGTCTGCCACAGACGGCAAACCACGCCATCCTTTGCCGTCTGCCACAGACTCCTTTGCCGTCAGCCAGAAACATTACTGATGGCAAAGATTTTTTTTAAATAAAAAAACGAACAAATAGTCCAAGTGCAGAGGTGACGAGGAACGAAGTGAGGACGAAAGTATCCATCAACACTGCTGTTTCAAGAACAACAACGAACGAACGGATTTCACAGGACAAAACTATCCATCAAATAGCTTGCTGATCCAAAACAAAACTACTCTATTTAACAAGACGACATTACACACGAACAGATTACACTGTGTTACAGTACAGGTGTTCGATCTGGACGAACACGCCTCCCTGCAACCATCCCCTGTGCCATGCTCGCTGGAGCAGCAACAACCAACAACCGCGCCCCTCTGCCTTCTCCTTCCTTTCTCCATGGACAGGAGCACACCGACACCACCATGGACACCCGAGGATCTCAAGCAGTCTACCACCGCACCGGAGCTCGCCACCCTCGTCCGAGCACTAGATCCATTGGACCGCACCAACTCCGTCGCGCCAAGCCCCATCGCCGGTAGAGAAGAACAGCGGAGGTGGAGGCCAGCGGCATGCGGAGGCGGGCTTCAAAGGAGAGCAGCGAAGGTGAAGGCCCGCGGCTCGGCTACTGGTGCTCGAAGGCGGGTGGCTGCTGGTGCTCGGAGGCGGTGGTGCTCGGAGGCGCGCTGAGAGAGGGAGGCATAGAGCAGCGTAGGCGGAGGCGGGCGGCTGCTGGTGCTCGGTGGCACTGGTGCTCGGAGGCGTGAAGGAGTCCGGCGGCGCGTGGTGGAGGCCGGCAAAGCGCGGAGGCGGGCGAGGCCGGGCGGCTTGCGGAGGAGGCCGGCGGCGAGCGGGGGCGGGCGAAACTGGGCGGGGCGCGGAGGCGGGCTCCGGTGGTGTGGCAGAGACGGACGGCGCGCGATGGGGGAGGAGGCGCGGAGGCCAGCAGGGGCGACGGGGGATGAGGCAGGGGCCGGCGAGGTGTTGGCCGGGGCCGTGGGTCTAGGTGGTGGCGGGTGCCGGCCGGCCGGCCTCCTCGATTTGGATCGAGAGGGAGGGAAATGAGAGAGAGAGACGTGCGGTGGGGGTGGGGATAAGGGAGAGAGAAGACAGGGCATGGGGCCGGGCGCGTGGGTGCTGCCCTGGGGGCGCGTGCATCATGGGTGGCTGGGGTGTGTGTCCGACGGAGGGTGGAGATGTGCGTCTGAGATCTTGCCAAGTCATCGATCTGCGTGATCGATCTGTGTGCTGTGTTTCCTCTTTGCCGTCTGCCAAAAATAACGTTATCTCTTTGCCGTCCGCCCCCCTTTGCCGTCCGCTTTTTTGCCCTTTGCTGTCTGCGGCCGTTAGGTTTTTTTTCTAAGCAGCTCGTTAGTGCGGCCCATCTCTCTCTTTGCCATCTGCCAGATGACAACAAAGATTCTTTGCCGTCCGCTAGTGGACGGCAAAGAACTGGCTGATGGCAAAGACCTTCTTTGCCATCAGCCAGTTCTTTGCCGTCCGTTTTATGTAAGCGGACGACAAAGACCTTCTTTTCCGTCAGCCAGCAGACAACAAAGAATTGGCAGACGGTAAATTAGCTAATTCCAGTAGTGAATTAGAGCTTGTGTTATCTCATTCGGTATGGATTGGGAGAAGTGTCTTCCCTTCGCCGAGTTTGCTTATAACAATAGCTACCAATCCAGCCTCAAGAAAGCTCCTTTTGAGGTTCTGTATGTACGAAGATGTTGAACACCTTTGAACTAGTCAGAAATAGGTGAAAGACAATTTTTTGGACCGGACATGATCCAGGAGGCAGAAGAGCAAGTTCGCATTATTCGTGAGAATTTGAAAACAGCCCAATCTTGTCAAAAGAGCCAGTATGACCGTAGTCATAAGGAAGTGGCTTATGAAGTTGGTGAAAAGGCTTACCTCCGGGTTACTCCTTTGAAGGGTACCCATCGATTCGGTATCAAGGGCAAGTTGGCTCCTCGTTACATTGGTCCCTTTCTCATTCTCGCTAAATGAGGAGAGGTTGCCAACCAGTTGGAACTACCCCCACATCTTTCTCGAGTACATGATGTCTTCCACGTCTCTCAACTCAGGCGTTGCTTCTCGGATCCCATCCGCGGAGTGGACCATGAAACGCTTGATCTCCAAGATAACCTCACTTATCGAGAGTACCCCGTCCGCATTCTGGATCAAGCCGAGCGTGTCACTCGATGTCATAACATCAAGTTTCTCAAGGTTCAGTGATCTCATCATTCCGAGAGAGAAGTTACCTGGGAGCCTGAAGATCGTCTTCGACTTGAGTACCCCACTTTCTTTCCGCCAACTCCTGAATCTCGGGACGAGATTCTTCCGAGTGGGGGCGAGTTGTCACATCCCTAGTTCTTGTATGACCTAGGCTAGCATTCATGTTTGCATCATGTTTAAATTTCATTGAAATTTGAAATGGGGATTTGTGAAACCCTCAGAATCATTTCTGAAAATGACCCAAGTAAAAATTGCTCCAAAAGGATCCAAGAAAATGCTCATGTTGCTCTGTGAAAATATTGGACAGAGATAAAAATCAAACCAATATTTTAAAGAGCTCATAAGTATTTATTTTGGGCATTTGGAATTAATCCAGTATTTATTTGCGTTGGATAAATATTTTTATATATACAAAATATTGTCCAATAATTCTGAATTTTGGTGAGGGGCTTTGGATTAATTCCTTAGGCCCCTGCAAAATTTGACAGAATTAAATAAAATGATTTAGTATTTTACTAAGTCAAAACAAATGACAGAAAATAGAAAACAGGAAATAAAAGAGAGTAAGAGACTTACCTGGCCTACCTCGACGGCCCAGCAGGCAGCCCACCTGGCCGGCCCAGCCAGCGCTGCTGCCAGTCATCTTCCACCTCTCACCAATAGGACGAGAGGCGTGTGGCCGCCGTGCGCGCGCGCACGCGCTCGCCAGCTCCTGCTTGCTGCTGCTGCTGGAGACGGCCACGAGCGCCACGATACCCCCTGACTGCCCCTCTCCCCCCTGGACCCTCTCAATCTCCCACGGCTTCCTCCCCCTTCTCTGCTCTCTCTCCCTCGCACGCACCCGAGCGGCCCCGTCGCCGCCAACGTGCACCACCGCAGCCACCGGCCTCCACACGCCTCTCCGCCGCACCAAGAAGCTCCGCAGCTGACCTCTACGCCATCTTCGCCAAGCCACGCTAGCGGACGCGCCCTGCAGCGGCTCCCCGACCTCTTCTTCACCGCCGGCTGCCGCGGATCTCCACCGTCGACTTGCCGCCGTCCGAGCTTCCCCGAGCACGCTGGCCATCCCTACAGCGCTGCTGTGAGCCCCTGAGCATTCTCCCCCTCTCCCCGCAGTCAATCCCCTCCTCTAGCCGCCTAGCCACCGGAGCCCAGAGCTCCGTGCCGCCGGCCATGGCGCCACCGTGGCCAGAGGCCGAGCCAGCCGCTCCCGCGCGCGTCACCGTGCTCCTGGTGTCGCCAGCAGGCCGTAGAGGACCTCCGCAGCCTCTGCCGTGCCCTGCAGCCACCTCCCGCCCGGAGCCAAACTCCGGCCGCCGCCTCGAGCTCGTTTCCGACGAGGTCCGGCCACCCCCGCCTCTCCCGCTTGCTCCAGACGACGCGGACGAGCCCCGGCTCCTCGTCCATGGTCTCCGCCGCCTGAATGGTCGCCGGAGGGCGATTCCCGTGCCCCTCCGCCACATTCGGCCTCGCCGGCGGCTCAACGCCGGTCAAACCCCCAGTTAGCACTAACCTAATGACCCTCTGGGTCAATGACAGATGGGCCCCGGCGCCCCCTAATTTTTAGATAGGCTAATACTAACCCCCTGTTTAACCAGTGACACTGACATGTGGACCCCACACGTCAGGTTTGACCTGGTCAGCGCCGTTGACCTGCTGACGCAGGCATGACGCAGTGCTGACGCAGTAATGGTTTTCTGGATTTAAAATAAATCAGGAAAATTCCAGAAATTGTTATAAACTTCAAAAATTCATAGAAATTCAACCGTAGCTCAGATTGAAATAATTTATATATGAAAAATTATCAGAAAAATTCAATCTATCCATTTGAACCATTTTCATGCATGACAAACCAACTATACATGCTGTATATATGAAAACACACTTATGGCATATTTAAGAGCTTAATTTGGAGTTGTATTTGAACCCTTGGTTCAAATGGATTTCAACCAAATAAGTGCTAGATGCATTAACTCAAACAACATCACATACTCATGCCATGTTCATGCATCATAATGTTGCAAATGCTTGTGTTTGATTTTCGACATTGTTCCTTCTCGATAGGTCCTGCTCCGGAGAGTGTTCGAGAGTACCTGTCTGAGGAGCAGTGCCCCCCCTGTTGATCTACCAGGCAAGCAAAACCCCTTGTTCATTCCGATACTATCCTACTCTCTCGCTCCTGCTCTCATTTATTGCATTAGGACAACAATGATTCAACTGCTACTTTATGCTACGGTAGTTGAACCCATTTCTCTACATGACCTGTCATTGGCACAGTAAATAGTTAAAACCCACTAGCATGTGTAGGAGTTGATTGAGCCATGTTGTGTTCCTACCATGCTTTGCCTGCTACTGCTTAGAGTATGTCAGGTCTGGTTCATTGGGAATGAATTGGATTGCAATGCTATGTTCTGATGCTGAGAGTTAAGTGTGTGAACATGATTTGGTAAAGGTAGCGGTGAGAGGCCATGTAGGAGTACATGGTGGGTTGTCTCACTGGAACCGTCCTTAAGCACTGAGTTCCGTGTATGTCGTCCAATGACTAGCTACTACCACACATTGGAATGCTTAAGTGCCCCTCTCGACTTATTAACCAACTTGATCTCTGTCCAGGAGTCGCAAATAGTTTCTGGTGTTTGTAGGTAGTGCTATTTTTCTACCGAGTGGCACCCGACAGGGTGGACTTGGGACAGACTAGGCACCGTGGCCTGGTGTACCGAGTGGCACTCGGATGGTGGGCTCGGGAACCCTGTACACATCGTTTGGGGCCGTGAGAGAAACCCCGGTCGGATCTCCTTGTGGATGGAACCCGAATAGGCGATAAACCTGGACTAGAGTCTTGTGTGGTTAGTTAGGTCGTGGCCGACACCCTCGCCAGGCTTCCGCTTGAAGGTTGCCGAGATACATGACGTGTATATGGTGATAAGTGGTGAGAGCGTGTGTGAAGAAGTACACCCCTGCAGGGTTATCATGATCCATTCGAATAGCCGTGTCCTCGGTTATGGACTTCTTGGATGCTTACGTGGTACATAGACAACTTAAAGTGGATACATTAAAATGCTCAAGACAAGTGTGAGTGCTATGGATGGCCTTTCTCGTAGGAAGACGAGGATGAATCCATAGTAGTGTATTAATGTGGTGATTAGTGGACTCGTGTGCGCTGCCTCACCTCAAAGAAGTTTCTCGTTGTCGTAGAACAGGATAGCCACTGAGTTAAAGCTGGCTTGCTGCAACTAAACCCCACATTACCTTCTTGATACAAATGCATGTATGATAGGATCTAATGTAAGTCTTGCTGAGTACCTTTGTACTCACATTTGCTTTATTTATGTTTTGCGGGTGAGACATCTGTCTCACTAGTAGTACCGCTTGGACTTCGACGAGTAGCTTGTTACCTCAGCTACGATCTTGTACCTTGGGAGGGACTTGTAGATAGTCAGGCTTCTCGGCCTTTTTCTTTTGTAGTTGTCTGTACTCAGACATGTAATGCTTCCGTTGCTTGTATGCTTTGAATGATTGGTCATATGACCCCTGTTTGTATTAATGCTATGTGGCTCTTTTGGGCCTTTATCTATATGAGTTTGCGTTATGTTGTGATGCCATGTTGTACAACACATACTTGCATGTTATGCGTACGTGTGACGCGTATTGCTATGTGTGGGATCCGACAATCTAGTTGTTTATCCTTGGCAGCCTCTCTTATGGGGAAATGTAGTCTAGTGCTTCCTTGAGCCATTGTAGTCCGCTACAGCCTGGTTCACCGGAGTCCTGCTAGCCCAGCACTACTGCTCAGAACACTTGACTGGCCGACATGTGTTCCACTTCGTTCCTATGTCTGTCCCTTCGGGGAAATGTCACGCGGTGACTTCCAGAGTCCTGCCTAGCTTGGTACAGCCCGGGTTCCCCGGAGTCCTATTAGCCCAGTGCTACAGTCTGGATTCATACGCTGTTGACCGACATGCTCGATGTGATTCATGTATGCCTATCTCCATAGGTCTGTGCCACTTTCACTACTAGAAAAAGGGCTATAGATGAGATTGACACTAATGGCGCACCAGACAAGTGGTGCGCCATTAGTATATACTAATGGCGCACCACCTTCTGATACGCCATTAGAGTTGAAACTACTAATGGCGCACCTGGCCCAGGGTGCGCCATTAGTATCAAATTTTTTTTGAACTAGTGCGCCTGTCCAAACATACTAATGGCGCATCCAGACACAGTGCGCCATTACTAGTTATAACTAGTAATGGCGCACCAGTAAGAGATGCGCCATTACTAGTTATAACTAGTAATGGCGCACCAGTAAGAGATGCGCCATTGCTATCTATACGTATGGCGCACCCCTACCAGTGCGCCATTGCTATCACCCCTTATCCCCTCCCTCTTGTCACGTTCTCTCCCCCTCACCTTCCTCCTGACACACCCACCCACCTCCCTCGACTTTGATTTAGATCGGGAAGCCCCGGCCGCCCGCCTCTTCCTCTCCCTCCTGACCACGGCGAGCTCCCTTCCCCCTCCCTCACACCAGATCCAGGGCATGGAGCCGTGGTGAGCTCCTTCCCCAACCCTCCTCACCGGATCCAGAGGAGAGCAGGTGACCACGTCCTCCGGCGACGGCGTTGCTCCGGGGTGTGGAGGCCGCCGAGCTGCAGGAGGAGGAGCTCCCTGCCACCCCAAGGCCCCAGATCCAGCCGCCACGGACAAGGAGCCCGCGGCCATGGCGACCTAGCAGGCACCACAGGAGGAGGCCGGCCATGGCGACACCGGATCTGGCAGCCACGGTCGCCAGAGTCGTCGACCTGGCTGGGCCGTGACGGAGGTCGCCTCGGTCCTCACCACCGGGAGAGGAAGGCCTCTGTTTCTGCTGCTCCGCTTTTCCCCTGCTCCTCCTCAAGGTCATCTTCTCATCTTCGATTTTGATTCCCTCCTCTCCCCTTGCCATCCTCTACCTGCTCTTCTTCCCTTCCCTTCTCTTCTCTAATGGTCCTCCCGTTCCTCACGCAGGCAGGCAGGCAGGAGCACGCCTCACACACACCCAACATCCATCGAGCAAGAGAAGCGCTTCTCTGCTGCTGGCCACGAGTTTGGCCAACACAAGGCACCTCTGCCTGCTCTGGTGCGCCGCACCTTCATCCCTCAGTTCCGCCGCCATGTGAGGTGAGCCGCACCTCCTCCTCTGCTCCCTTAGCCCACGGCCATCGAGCCGTGAAAATGTCAGTGCTTTATGTGTGCCCATGCCAAACTTAATTTGTTACACAAGAGTTGGAGCTGCTGTTAAACAAAGGATGGATTGGATACACGAACTCTACTGCTGGCACCAGGGCTATTTAATTTGTTACCTATTCTGTAGATGCAACTCTGCACTTGTTTGCATCATCCACCGTACTATTTTATTCTTTATACCCACCCAATATTTCTTAGTCTGCTTCATTCAACACATGTATGTACAGTGGTCTCCTCTACTATGCTGTACAATTATCGTGTGGGTCAGAAATGTTACAAAATGAAGCTCTGTTTGTTTGACAGGAAATCTTTCATTTTCTGTCAACACTTATTTTTCTATAATATATTGCATACATGAAACCTTGTCCGTTTCACCCAGCCGCACGTAGCCTCTTTCGGTCGTGACGCTATAAAAACTTTCCTTTATGTATGTTTACCTTTCTTTTTACTATGGATGCTAGTCCTTCTCTTACTTACACAAGGAACAAAAATACCATCCAGACCCTAATCAACAGCCCTAGGGTGTAAATAAGCTTGCATCTTTTCAAACGAATAAGTATACATCAAACTTTTATTGTGTTATTATGCTGCCCATCCAGCCCTGCCATGGGCTATGCCGGCCATCGACCCCATGGTGATGTTTCGAACCTGTGATGGTGCTCTTCTAGTTCGAGCCGCCATAGTGTTTTTTTCTCTTATTATACTTCTTTGCTGCTTAAGCCCCTTTTCCTACTCCATGATACTGCAGTAGAAGTGCTTTGTAATGAGTGGTCCATGTTCTTTTTGTCTGATAGGACCGCCTCTGCTTGTGAGAATTTTTAACTTGTGCCAAATGCAATAAATAAATAAATGCTTGTGTAATGTCTGTTGCTGCTGTGTATAGTAGAATTTTAAGCATGCTATTGTTTTCTACTCCCTCCATTCCATAGTTCTCTTCATGGTTTTAGTTACAAAACCACGACTGGAATTATGGAACGGGGGGAGTAGCACTTTGATAGAATAGGTTCTATCATTTCCTTGGAATCAATCTTGTTTATGCTACTATTTCAGTTTCCTCAAATAGCCAGGTGCTTGTGTGAGATGCCCAACATCACCAGCGACTCCCTAGCCACCGGCCAAGCAGCTCTGCCTGCCTGTTCCGAAACGTTTGGCCATGAGGGGCTAGCGAGAAGAACCCTAGCAGATCTGCTTCAATTAGGACTTAGGACTTGATAATAACTTCAGCCAATCTGCTTCATTAGTTACGAATGGTTTCATTAGATAATAATGAGTAAGTGAAGAAGTTGAATGGAAATAGTCGATATTTGCATTGTGGCTGTTGGATTAATCAGCCTATGTAGTATGTACAGATGCTTAGAAGGTGATCCGAAGTTTAGTTGGTTGTCGAAGAAGAATAAATTCATAAATCAAATGTGCAAAATTAGTCCAGTCATCTCAGTTTCAGGTTCATAGAGAAGATACTGATTTCTATATATGATTTAGCCAATTGAAATTCACACTGCACTGTAACTGTCTCACTGAAGTTGTTAGTTACTTGGTCTGAAAAAATGACAGTATTGACATGTTGTAAATAGTTTGTTTGTGTTTCTGTTTATTTTGTTACATTTTGCAGGGATAAAGTGAAGAAAAAGAAGAAAAGATTACTAGAAGATTAGCTTTAGGTTTTTTTTATTTCCTTGCAATTTTCCTTTTATTGGAAACTTGTAAAGACATTGTAATACTCTTACTATAATAAAAATTGGAGACTAATATGATGAACTGTATTCGGAGACTAATATGATGAATTGTATTCAAAGACTAATCTTCTATTGTATTCGATGAATATGTTGTTGATGTGTGTTGTCTATATTTTGTCAAATTATACATTTTGTAACCTGTGCAAAAAACAGAAAATAAAAAATAAAAAAACCTAATATTCATACTAATGGCGCATCACATGACAGTGCGCCATTAGTATGACAAAGCATACTAATGGCGCATCACTGGACAGTGCGCCATTAGTATGCCGCTGTTACTAATGGCGCATCTCGTGGTCGTGCGTCATTAGTATGCCAAAGCACCTGGGTATACATGGCCCCTGGGAGGCATACTAATGGCGCACCGTGGCCTATACTAATGGCGCACCAGTGGTGCGCCATTAGTATACCAGATACTAATGGCGC
Organism: Triticum aestivum; assembly: GCF_018294505.1. Lineage (NCBI taxonomy): Eukaryota > Viridiplantae > Streptophyta > Magnoliopsida > Poales > Poaceae > Triticum > Triticum aestivum. Next base: position 165,740,938 of record NC_057800.1, on the reverse strand, counting down.
ACCACTGGTGCGCCATTAGTAAAAATTACTAATGGCGTGCTAGTAATGGCGCACCAGTGATGTGCCATTAATGGCCAAATTAGGTGCGCCATTAGTAGCGGTTTTTCTAGTAGTGTTTGGGTTCACGACTAGCCATGTCAGCCCGGGTTCTCTGTCATATGGATGCTAGCGACACTATCATATACGTGAGCCAAAAGGCACAAACAGTCCCGGGCCATGGTAAGGCGACACCCGTGGGGATACCATGCGTGAGGCCGCAAAGTGATATGAGGTGTTACATGCTAGATCGATGTGACTTAGAATCGGGGTCCCGACACCCCCTACCTCGTGGGCACCTCGTGCGCTCTCCAAACTCCGTTTTCTTACATGACACGTATTTCGGTCGGTAAAATTTCATTATATAATCTCCCTGGGGTTTTGACTCCCGTACCACACAATTATCTTCTTGTGTTTCGAGTTGTTTCTGTTGCAGATTAGAGTAAGATGTCTTTGCAAGAGTCGGTCGGGGAGAGCCGGGTGTCTCATCCTGCACCAAGATCAATGACAAACAACAATGTTGCACCTTCGGGCCAGCAACAGAGGAAGAGATGGAGGCTGAATTAAAGAGGATAGATGCCATGGAAGAGGATCAAGAAGTCACTTCCCGCTTCCGAGCTGGATTCACAATGGGAGAACTTCAGAGCTCGGCTATTCCAAATTTGGTTATCCCTTCCAATGTTAGATTTCTTTCTTATGAGAATATGAAAAAGAGTGTCACTGGTTCTCCCGTAGCTATGCAGCACCCTTGGGTGCAAGGAGCTTTGGTTGTTACAGGAAAACTCCGAAAGGAAATAATGGACCTCAAGCAGCAAGTCAATAAGCTCGAGGAGAATCGTATCTTGAGGGGCATCATCGCCAAGAATATCACATCACCATCCCCGAAAAGAGAAACATAATCACATGGGTATGGGCACTCCCCTTGGCAACTGCCAAGCTTGGGGGAGTGCCCCGGTATCGTATCACCATCACTTTTATCTTTACCATTTTTCTTAGTTCGATCCTTTTGGTAATATCTTGATCTAGTAGAATAAAAGTTCTTAGTATGATCTAGTTGTGAGTTTTTCTTTATAATTCTTCTATGTGATCGAGTCCGTGAGCTATATAATAAAGATTAGTGTTGAGTCAAGGGCTTGATTATTTTGCCATGATCCTATGTGAACAAAAGAAAAGAGAAAGAAATAAAAAGAAACAAAGAGATCATGTGAGTCTTATGGAGAGTAATGAGCTCACATAGAAAAAAGTATGATGAATAAAAGTTGTTGAGGGTTGACAAACATAGTTTTGGTCATCGTTTCAATTAATAGGAAGTAATAAAGAAAGAGAGGTCTTCACATATAGTGTCAGGACCCCGACTCAATGCCACATCGATCTAGCATGTAACACCTCATATCACTTTGCGGCCTCACGCACGGTATTCCCACGGGTGTCGCCTTACCTTTGCCCGGGACCGTTTGCGCCTTTTGGCACACGTATATGACAGTGTCGCTAGCATCCATATGATAAGAAATCCTGCCAACATGACATGGAGGGAAGAAGGAGACTCTAGAAGGGTCGATCTTCTCGAAGATCGAACAACTCACGGAATGAGACATAGGACCATCTCTCGGGTTGAGACACGAGATACACATCAAGAGGGGTGGAAAGAGACGGATGACGAAGGTTCACTAGGTAGACAACAATTCCACACTTAAGAAGGTGGTAAATGATTGTCAACGTAGCGAGGAGTTGAGTTGCCATGATACCACGACGAAACATCCTGGAGGAGGGTGATTCGTAGATTATTACCTTAAGTGGCAAAAAGAATTACCTTTGATTCAGAGATCATTGAAACTCTTCATACCAGCCTAAGGCAATTTTCGAGCGATCGTTTGGAGGGGGTCGGTAGAATGGCATACTCGGACTTGGATGATGTGGATTACCTTGTTGAAGACAACGTAATGGATGATTTTGCTTATCACCGGAAATGGAAGAGACCCATGGTAGAATGACACATTGGCGTTGCAAGCTAGGAACAAAATGCAAATGCTGGGAATGATTCTGGTAACTGGGGAAGAACCCAACAATAAAGAGTGAATTCACTGTTGGAGTGGTTATAGCATAACCGACGAGACTAGGAGCAATCCCGGTTAGTGCCGGCGATAATACCTAGCGCTTGTGCGTGCTCTCAAGAACTTGAGCATTTCCACATTCATCAAGGTTTTACCAACATCCGTGTCAAGGGTCCGGTAAACAACTTACTACCATGATGAATGGTGATGGAGGATGCAGATGCAAAGGAAGATAACACTTTCTCAGATTTCACCTTAGCGAGCCAAGGAACAAAATCTGGACGATCGACCGAGAGACATTTAGCACTCCGCTTCTAATGTTCTCCTTGATGTGCTAGTATAACCCATTCATAGATATGGTTTGATATCTAGAACATCAAGTAAAAGGTCGGACTTCGGGAACACAAAAATCCATAGGGGCAACTAGGGAGTAAACCCTACGAAATCCCTATGGGGAGGTGGCCAACTTCCTCAATCAAGATATTATAATAACAGGTCTTCCGGCTGGGTGTGCTGGCCACGACATCCACTTTACCGGTTATCGAGGGACCAATATTATAGTTCTTGAGAAATGTTCCAACCATCATATCTGCCTGAGATTCAGATCTGGTTGGTGTCAGGATATTCCAGACTCATCGAGTCTAGGAAGAAATATGAAAGTTTGCAACACAAATCGACGAGATGACGTTGCGGGATTCTCGGGAGATGAACTACGATAGCAAGCTCCAAAACATGAGCTGGTTCTGCTACAAACATGTGAACACGTTGTCCCAGACAAGCATGACCACAAAGTAGTCTTATAATAAAACACTACCGAGTTCAGGAGGGGGAACCATCAGCGAGGATATCGAAGTTTTGTACAAATCCGTCTGGTACCTTCGGGACTAGCACTTAGAACTTATTAATCTTGAAGAAATCAATCAGTGGCTTGGTGTGCTAGGGACCCATATAGAATGGAGGTTACAAGTCTCCGAACCACAGAATACTTTGCACGTATGCATGACTGATTTGGGATGATTCCAAAGGAAACAACATTGACTTTCTCGAATCCACGGCGGCAACTTGCATCAAATGCACATGGACTGGAGGAAGTCACTTCTTACATCCGAACATATGCTTCATGAACTAGCATGAAGAAATGCTTTCAAAAGTTTCCAACACTAGCTTAATGTTCAACAAAATCATGGAGGAGATAAGGATGTTGTCAATGGGCTCAACAACAATTCATCCGGGTTTCCTTTTAAAAGGAATTCCATAGTTAAGTGAACAAGTGATAGCATTGGTCAGACCCAAAAGATATAATGGTGTATGCTCGAGGGATCAACCACGAGTAAGACAACATTACGAATATCGTTGGTTCTGGTCTGATTGGATGATAGCCCATACTCAATCAAAGGTTTGGGTAAGATAATAGATCCAACAATTGTTCACGAGGACCAATTGATGAAGATATCATCTTTCTTCAACACACACACACACACACAAAAGATATCCCTTAACATGAACTAAGTCGGACAAGCTTTTGTCTTCCAACCCTCCAAGTTGTTGTTTAGCTTATCCAACTAGCTCGGGGTATCCAACACGGATTCTTGGAGAAGGGGTGGTTTACAGGAATAAACCAACTTGATCACGAACTCAACATAGCGGTCAGGTGACAACCTGGTAATACTCCCAAGAAGATATTCGGAGAATCACGAACCACCGGTATGTTACTAAGCTCGAGAACAATCTCGGTTTTGAGGGCAAGACGATATGATCAAATGAGTGAGGACTTGACAAGATCCTAACTCATTAAACGAAGGGTGCACCGAAATAAGGACTAGGTAGCACGATCAGTCTTAGGGTGACGATTCAAAAACCAACACGCTAAGAATGAGGTTATCGTCCATTTAACTACCAAGCAACGAGGTTGCTGGGAGTATTGATTTCACACATCGCAATTCATTTGTCGGTATTCCGGTTGCATCAACACGAGGGCCGAGGAATGACTAATGATGGTGAGAAGTATCACTACGTCAAAATTCATGAGAGTTGGTGCAGTTCTCATGACAATTCTGACATAAAGGGGGTAATACTCCAAGGTAGAACAAAACCAAAAGCTGGATTGGCATTTGATCTGCGGAATACAACTATTTTGACCCAATCCTAGATATGGAAGAGGTACTGGAGTTTGTTTCTCCTAGTCATTCTGCGATAGAATGGCTTGGCGGACCACAAGGGTAATAGTCATCGACGAACGAATGCACGCATACTCTTGACTATCAATTGATAGACGAGGGTCAGAAGACAACTAAAGAGAACAACTCAAAGGAACACATAACTTTCTGAGTTGTGGATACATGGGTTGGTATGCCGAACAAAGTTCAACATAATTCTTCCGGATAACCCATGCAGAAAGGTTGAGCTGGCAGAGTCACAATATAGCATGGAGAACTCATAGAGAGCCTGTTGTGATCTTTTGATCCAACAAACTTCTGCCATAATGGTTCATGGTCTTTGGAAGAACGATATACCACGGACCTCGAGGACTATCGCAAAGGTTACTAATATACTAGAAGAACTAGCAACACTATCAACATGATGTAAGTAGAGTGAATCTCGGGTTCAAAACCCAGAAATAGAATGCCTACTACTAAGTAGCGTCACGGAATGCTTTCGAGAATAAAAGCCAGAATCATCACACTGGAAACACAAATCATGGCTAAATTACTAGATGATCCCCTAAGACACCTAGGGTCATAATAATAATTCCAACATATATGTCGAGGCAATAATTACCTCAACACACCGATTAGTGTGGTTAATCTGGCCCATGGGAACATCGGAAACAGAAGGAAGGGATTTGCAAATGCATCGGACTATTTAGAAACCTGGGATGACTCGGACAGCATAACGGCTGTAATTGCTCAAAAAGATTTGAGACAATCACAAAAATGGTGGCATAACCACTCAGAAGCACAATATCAAGGTTCCGAGATCAACAACTAACATACGGAAGTAGTAGGAACTGAACAGAGACTTAAATCCAACAATCTTATAAGTCTACTGATTAGTAACACGTGATCCTGATAGATAGATGAGAAGACCTAGTTCCTTAACCCCATAGGAAAGATAAGATGACTCAGATCAGAAGGGCATGAGGTATAAGGAGTAAAAAGAGCCTTACGTTCCATCCCACAGTCAATTCCCCTACATATAACTAAGAATTTCTAGACTCAACTTCGACCAGTTTGGCTTGGTAATCCTACAGGCAGTCAAGCTCTGATACCAACGCTGTCAGGACCCCGACTCAATGCCACATCGATCTAGCATGTAACACCTCATATCACTTTGCGGCCTCACGCACGGTATTCCCACGGGTGTCGCCTTACCTTTGCCCGGGACCGTTTGCGCCTTTTGGCACACGTATATGACAGTGTCGCTAGCATCCATATGATAAGGAGCCCGGGCTGACATGGCTAGTCGTAAACCCAAAGTGGCACAGACTTACAGGGACAGGCATCCATGACCCAGCATCGAACGTGTCGGTCATCAGCGAGTGAATCCAGGCTGTAGCACTGGGCTAGCAGGACTCCGGTGAACCGGGCTGTAGCGGGCTAATAGGACTCCGGTATTCATCGCGTGACATTTCCCCGAAGGGACAGACACAGGAACGAAGAAGGACACATGCCGGCCAGCCTAAGTGTTCCGGAGCAGTAGCAAGCTACCATGGCTCGGTGGAAACACTAGGAGACATTTCCCGATAAGAGAGGCTACTAAAGATAAACAACTAGATAGTCAGATCCCACACATACCAAGCATTTCAATAACATACACACAATATGCTCGATATGTGCAAACACAACATGGCATCACAACATGACTCTACGACTCAAGTAATTTATCAATAGGCTCCGAGGAGCGAGATATTACAAACATAGGTCTCATGACCCAACATTCAGAGCATACAAGTCAAAGCACAAGCGGAAGCTATCATGTCTGAGTACAGACAACTATAAATGAAAAAGGCTGAGAAGCCTGACTATCTACCAGATACTGCCGAGGCACAAGATCGTAGCTGAGGTAACAAGCTAAACGTCGAAGTCCACGTGGAACTACTAGCGAGGCGAAGTCTCTCTGCAAAAACATAAAATAGGCAAACGTGAGTACAAATGTACCCAGCAAGACTTACATCAGAACTAACTACATATGCATCATTATCAACAAAGGGGTGGTGGGGTTTAACTGCAGCAAGCCAGCTTTGACTCGGTGGCTATCCTAAACTACGACTGCGAGTAACTCTTTTGAGGTGGCGCACACGAGTCCACATATTCACCATATCAATACACCACTATGGATCCGCTCCCGTCTCCCTACGAGAACGCCATCCATAGCACTCACGCTTATCTTGCGTATTTTAGAGTATCCACTTTCACTTGTCTATGAACTGATATAAGCAACCCAGAAGTCCTTTTCCGCGGACACGGCTATTCGAATAGATGATGTTAACCCTGCAGGGGTATACTTCTTCACACACGCTCTCACCACTTACCGCCGTTGTTGTCTAGCTTAACCAACTAGCTCCGGGATATCCATCACAGATTCTTGGAGAAAGGGTGGTTCACAAGAACCCGACTTGATCACGAGCTCAACATAGCAGTCAGGTGACAACCTGGTAATACTTCCAAGAAGATATTCGGAAAATCACGAACCACCGGTATGTTACTAAGCTTGAGAACAATCTCGCTTTTGAGGGCAAGACGATATGATCAAATGAGTGAGGACTTGACAAGATCCTAACTCATCAATCGAAGGGTGCACCGAAATAAGGACTAGGTAGCACGATCAGTCTTAGAAGGATGATTCAAAAACCAACACGCTAAGAATGAAATTATTGTCCCTTAACTACCAAGCAACGAGGTTGCTGGGAGTATTGATTTCACACATCACAATTCATTTGTCGGTATTCCGGTTGCATCAACACGATGGCCGAGGAATGACTAATGATGGTGAGAAGTATTACTACGTCAAAATTCATGAAAGTTGGTGCAGTTCTCATGACAATTCTGACATGAAGGGGGTAATACTCCAAGGTAGAACAGAACCAAAAGCTGGATTGGCATTTGATCTGCGGAATACAACTACTTTGACCCAATCCTAGATATGGATGAGGTACTGGAGTTTGTTTCTCCTATTCATTCTAAAATAGAATGGCTTGGCGGACCACAAGGGTAATAGGCATCGACGAACGAATGCACGCATACTCTTGACTATCAATTGATAGGCGAGGGTCAGAAACAACTAAAGAGAGACAACTCAAAGGAACTTATGATTTTCTGAGTTGTGGATGCATGGTTTAGCATGTCGAACGAATTCCACATGTTTCTTCCGGATAACCCATGCAGAAAAGTAGAACTGGCAGAGTTACAATGTAGAATCGAGAACCCATCGAGAGCACTCTGATTGTGATCTTTCGATCAGCGAGGAACATCTGCCATAAGCGGTTCATAGTATTTGGAAGAAAGGAATACCACGAACATCGAGGACTAATGCAAAGGTTACTAATATCCTAAAGGAACTAGCTAACACTATCAACATGAAATAAGTAGGGTGGATCTCGGGTTCAAAACCCAGGAATAGAATACCTACTACTAAGTAGCATCACGGGATGCTTTCGAGAATGATGGCCAGAATCATCACACTGGGAACACAAATCATGGCTAAATTACTAGATGATCCCCTGAGACACCTAGGGTCATAATAATATTTCCAACATATATGTCAAGGTAACGGAGTACCTCAACTCACTGATTAGTGTGGTTAATCTGGCCCATGGGAACATTGAAACGGGAAGAAAGGATTTGCAAATGCATCAAACTACTTAGAAACCTGGGATGACTCGGACAGCATAACGGCTGTAAATGCTCAGAAAAGATTTGAGACATTCACAAAAATGGTGGCATAACCACTCAGAAGCACAATATCAAGATTTCGAGATCAACAATTAACATACAGAAGTAGTAGAAACTGAAACGAGGCTTAAGTCCAACAATCTATAAGTCTACGGATTAGTAACACGTGATCCTGATAGAAAGAAGAGATAGCCTAGTTCTTAATCCCCGCAGGAAAGATAAGATGACTTAGATCAGAAGGCATAATGTATAAGGAGTAAAAAGAGCCTTACGTTCCATCCCACAATCAATTCCCTTATATAACTAAAGAATTTCTAGACTCAACTTCGACCAGTTTGGCTTGGTAATCCTACAGGCAGTCAAGCTCTGATACCAACGCTGTCAGGACCCCGACTCAATGCCACATCGATCTAGCATGTAACACCTCATATCACTTTGCGGCCTCACGCACGGTATTCCCACGGGTGTCGCCTTACCTTAGCCCGGGACCGTTTGCGCCTTTTGGCACACGTATATGACAGTGTCGCTAGCATCCATATGATAAGGAGCCCGGGCTGACATGGCTAGTCGTAAACCCAAAGTGGCACATACTTACAGGGACAGGCATCCATGACCCAGCATCGAACGTGTCGGTCATCAGCGAGTGAATCCAGGCTGTAGCACTGGGCTAGCAGGACTCCGGTGAACCGGGCTGTAGCGGGCTAACAGGACTCCGGTATTCATCGCGTGACATTTCCCCGAAGGGACAGACACAGGAACGAAGAAGGACACATGCCGGCCAGCCTAAGTGTTCCGGAGCAGTAGCAAGCTACCATGGCTCGGTGGAAACACTAGGAGACATTTCCCGGTAAGAGAGGCTACTAAAGATAAACAACTAGATGGTCAGATCCCACACATACCAAGCATTTCAATAGCATACACACAATATGCTCGATATGTGCAAGTACAACATGGCATCACAACATGACTCTACGACTCAAGTAATTTATTCAATAGGCTCCGAGGAGCGAGATATTACAATCATGGGTCTCATGACCCAACATTCAGAGCATACAAATCAAAGCACAAGCGGAAGCTATCATGTCTGGGTACAGACATCTATAAATAAAAAAAAACTGAGAAGCCTGACTATCTATCAGATCCTGCCGAGGGCACAAGATCGTAGCTGAGGTATCAAGCTAAACGTCGAAGTCCACGCGGAACTACTAGTGAGACTGAAGTCTCTCTGCAAAAACATAAAAGGGGCAAACGTGAGTACAAATGTACTCAGCAAGACTTACATCAGAACTAACTACATATGCATCATTTTCAACAAGGGGATGATGGAGTTTAACTGCAGCAAGCCAGCTTTGACTCGGTGGCTATCCTAAACTACGACTGCGAGCGACTCTTTTGGGGTGGCGCACATGAGTCCACATATTCACCAATCAATACACCACTATGGACCCGCTCCCGTCTCCCTACGAGAACGCCATCCATAGCACTCACGCTTATCTTGCGTATTTTAGAGTATCCACTTTCACTTGTCTATGAACTGATATAAGCAACCCAGAAGTCCTTTTCCGCGGACACGGCTATTCGAATAGATCATATTAACCCTGCAGGGGTGTACTTCTTCACACACGCTCTCACCACTTACCGCCGTTTACACGACATGTACTCGGCAACCTTCAAGCGGAAGCCCAACGTGGGTGTCGGCCACGGCCTGCCTAAACACTCAAGTCTCTAGTCCAGGTTTATCGCCTATTCGGGTTCCATCCATGAGGAGATCCGGCCGGAGTTTCGCTCACAGCCCCAAACGATGTGAACAGGGTTCCGTGACACCAAACGGGCGCCCGGTTTACCCGGCCACATGCCTACCGCATCACAGCCCACCCCTACGGTCAGCGCTGCGCACGGCCTCCAGCATACTACAAACACCAGAAACTACTTGCAACTCCTGGACAGAGGACAAGGGTGATCAAGAAGCCGAGAGGGTCCATTGGTTTCGGGCCCAATGCGTGGTAGTAGCTGAATCATGGATCACAAACACAGAACTCAGTTCCTGAGGACGGCTGCAATGAGACAACCCACCATGTACTCCTACATGGCCTCTCACCGCTACCTTTACCAAATCGTGTTCACACACCTAGCTCACACACAGTAGGACAGGTTCACACGCCTCTGATTCATCCCCGATGAATCAGACCCGACTCAACTCTAAGCAGTAGCAGGCATGACAAACAAACATGAATGAGTAGGCACAACAGGGCTCAAACAACTCCTACTCATGCTAGTGGGTTTCATCTATTTACTGTGGAATGACAGGTCATGCAGAGGATAAAGGGGTTCAGCTACCGCAGCAAGTAACAGATGAATCGGTGTTGTCCTAATGCATTAAAAGAGAGAAGGAGCGAGAGAGTAGGATTGTATCGGAATGAACAAGGGGGTTTTGCTTGCCTGGCACTTCTGAAGATAACATTGAGTCTTCATCAGTGTCAACGATCACATCATCGGTATCACGTCTATCGAGAGGGGACAAATACCGGCAACACAGAAAGGAACACAATCAATGCAATGCACAATATGATGCATGCTCATGACATGGCAATATGAGTGTGTTTTGAGCTAATGCAACTAGCAACAGATTAAATGAAGTTGGTTTGAATATAAGATTCAAATTTAAACCCCATATGTGATTATTTAAAAGCCATTAGTATGATTTGTGCTAAACAGCATCTATAAGTTGTTCTAACATGCATGAAAATGGTACAGATGGATTCCTTGAATTTTTCTGATAATTTTTCATATATAATTTATTTAATTTGGAGTTACGGTTAATTTTCTATGATTTATTGAAGTTTTAGGCATTTTTCTGGAATTTCAGAATTAAATTAAATCCAGAAAGCATTACTGCGTCAGCATGACGTTGGCATGACGTCAGCAAGTCAACAGGGGCCGGCTCGGGTCAAACCTGACGTGTGGGGTCCACACGTCAGTGACACAGGGGCTAATCCCGCGTTGACCCGGGCTTTGACCCGCTACGGGGCCCACTGTCAGTGTCACAGGGTTAGTTAACAGGGTCATTAGCCCCTAACGACGACGCCACGTCAGCACGCCGGAGACCAGCCGGCGGCGACCACAGAACACGGCGGGGCATGCCGGACTTGCGCTAGAGGCGTCAGTTTGGCGCGCTGAGGGCACCAGGGGATGGCCCTTGCTCCCGCGCATCCAGAGGACCGAGTGGGAGGTCGTGGGGTCGCCGGAACTCATGCCGGCGACGAGCTTTGGCGGCGATGGTGTTCGGTGGTGCTCGGGCGCGTCGCTACGGTGCATCAATGAGCAAATGGAGAGGCTGGGCAGCACCTGCTAGGCATGGGGAGCACTAAGAGCAGCTCATAGAGGCCAGGGGAGCACGGAGGCTATGCGTGCAGCAGCAATGGCGGACGGTGGCTTCGGTGCTCGTGGGGAACGGCGCTACGGCACGGAGGGGAGCATGCTGAGTTAGGGGAGAGGGTCAATGACTCACGGCGATGACGAGGGGACGCTCGGCGAGGTCGGGGACGGTCCGGAGCCGGCGAATTTGACGAAGATGGCCGGCGGGTCCGAGGTAGAAGACGACGGCGATGGCGGCGATGCAGGGCTTCCGGAGGGCTGTGGATCGATGGGGAGGAAGAGGGGGTCGAGGCGGAGCTCCTGGGTGCATCGGCGAGGCTAGGGGTGGCCGGTGGCCATGGGTACGGCGACGATGACGGCGAGCTCCGCTCGGTCGCGGGAGGGGAAACAGAGGAGCGAGGGGGAGGGAGGTCCAGAGAGCGAGGGAGAAGTGAGAGAGAGGCCAGGGGTGTCGTGGCGTCTCCAGGCGCATCGAGGAGGGAGGCAACCAGGCAGGAGGTGGCGCACGGCGGCGCGCGCGGCCGACAGGCAGCTGCCTGCCTGCTCTGGCGGGAGGAAGCAGGTGGCTGGCACGGGCCAGCACAGTGCTGGGCCGGCCAGCGGGCTGCCAGGTAAGGTCAGGTAAACCTTTCTCTCTCCCTTTTTTTTACTATTTCCTATTTTCTGTAATTGTGTTTGGATTTATTAAAAATGCCAGAGCATTTCCAAAAATCATGCAACTGACTGTGGCCACTGTTTGGAATATTTCCAACAGTAAACATTTCAGTTTGTGATTATTTGAGCATTTAAAATATTATTAGCAATTAAATGCCCAAATGCAAAGTACATATGATTTTATTCAGTGACCAAATATGTCCTGCAAAAATATAAACCATTTTTGGTAGATGCTTCCACCTCAAACCAGAAATGTTGAACATTTTTAGAGGACATTTTGAGTTCAATGAAAAAGGTTTTATTTTGACCCTAATTGAATTCATTTGGTGCTAGGGCTTAGTCAATCCCCATCTCAGGTTTAAATGAATTTTAAACATGATGTAACACTCTAATGCATGCACTAGGCATTGTCAGAACTAGGGATGTGACAACTCACCCCCACTAAACAAGAATCTCGTCTCGAGATTCAAGCGTAGGGTAAGGTGAAAGGTAAATGCAACTAGTATAACCTTCACGATCCAGGGTGCACTTCAGTTGAACGTTGATTCATTCACCATTATTGTCTTGAAGTCTTGCTCTGAGAAATCCTGCCAACATGACATGGAGGGAAGAAGGAGACTCTAGAAGGGTCGATCTTCTCGAAGATCGAACAACTCACGGAATGAGACATAGGACCATCTCTCGGGTTGAGACACGAGATACACATCAAGAGGGGTGGAAAGAGACGGATGACGAAGGTTCACTAGGTAGACAACAATTCCACACTTAAGAAGGTGGTAAATGATTGTCAACGTAGCGAGGAGTTGAGTTGCCATGATACCACGACGAAACATCCTGGAGGAGGGTGATTCGTAGATTATTACCTTAAGTGGCAAAAAGAATTACCTTTGATTCAGAGATCATTGAAACTCTTCATACCAGCCTAAGGCAATTTTCGAGCGATCGTTTGGAGGGGGTCGGTAGAATGGCATACTCGGACTTGGATGATGTGGATTACCTTGTTGAAGACAACGTAATGGATGATTTTGCTTATCACCGGAAATGGAAGAGACCCATGGTAGAATGACACATTGGCGTTGCAAGCTAGGAACAAAATGCAAATGCTGGGAATGATTCTGGTAACTGGGGAAGAACCCAACAATAAAGAGTGAATTCACTGTTGGAGTGGTTATAGCATAACCGACGAGACTAGGAGCAATCCCGGTTAGTGCCGGCGATAATACCTAGCGCTTGTGCGTGCTCTCAAGAACTTGAGCATTTCCACATTCATCAAGGTTTTACCAACATCCGTGTCAAGGGTCCGGTAAACAACTTACTACCATGATGAATGGTGATGGAGGATGCAGATGCAAAGGAAGATAACACTTTCTCAGATTTCACCTTAGCGAGCCAAGGAACAAAATCTGGACGATCGACCGAGAGACATTTAGCACTCCGCTTCTAATGTTCTCCTTGATGTGCTAGTATAACCCATTCATAGATATGGTTTGGTATCTAAAACATCAAGTAAAAGGTCGGACTTCGGGAACACAAAAATCCATAGGGGCAACTAGGGAGTAAACCCTACGAAATCCCTATGGGGAGGTGGCCAACTTCCTCAATCAAGATATTATAATAACAGGTCTTCCGGCTGGGTGTGTTGGCCACGACATCCACTTTACCAGTTATCGAGGGACCAATATTATAGTTCTTGAGAAATGTTCCAACCATCATATCTGCCTGAGATTCAGATCTGGTTGGTGTCAGGATATTCCAGACTCATCGAGTCTAGGAAGAAAAATGAAAGTTTGCAACACAAATCGACGAGATGACGTTGCGGGATTCTCGGGAGATGAACTACGATAGCAAGCTCCAAAACATGAGCTGGTTCTGCTACAAACATGTGAACACGTTGTCCCAGACAAGCATGACCACAAAGTAGTCTTATAATAAAACACTACCGAGTTCAGGAGGGGGAACCATCAGCGAGGATATCGAAGTTTTGTACAAATCCGTCTGGTACCTTCGGGACTAGCACTTAGAACTTATTAATCTTGAAGAAATCAATCAGTGGCTTGGTGTGCTAGGGACCCATATAGAATGGAGGTTGCAAGTCTCCGAACCACAGAATACTTTGCACGTATGCATGATTGATTTGGGATGATTCCAAAGGAAACAACATTGACTTTCTCGAATCCACGGCGGCAACTTGCATCAAATGCACATGGACTGGAGGAAGTCACTTCTTACATCCGAACATATGCTTCATGAACTAGCATGAAGAAATGCTTTCAAAAGTTTCCAACACTAGCTTAATGTTCAACAAAATCATGGAGGAGATAAGGATGTTGTCAATGGGCTCAACAACAATTCATCCGGGTTTCCTTTTAAAAGGAATTCCATAGTTAAGTGAACAAGTGATTGCATTGGTTAGACCCAAAAGATATAATGGTGTATGCTCGAGGGATCAACCACGAGTAAGACAACATTACGAATATCGTTGGTTCTGGTCTGATTGGATGATAGCCCATACTCAATCAAAGGTTTGGGTAAGATAATAGATCCAACAATTGTTCACGAGGACCAATTGATGAAGATATCATCTTTCTTCAACACACACACACACACAAAAGATATCCCTTAACATGAACTAAGTCGGACAAGCTTTTGTCTTCCAACCCTCCAAGTTGTTGTTTAGCTTATCCAACTAGCTCGGGGTATCCAACACGGATTCTTGGAGAAGGGGTGGTTTACAGGAATAAACCAACTTGATCACGAACTCAACATAGCGGTCAGGTGACAACCTGGTAATACTCCCGAGAAGATATTCGGAGAATCACGAACCACCGGTATGTTACTAAGCTCGAGAACAATCTCGGTTTTGAGGGCAAGACGATATGATCAAATGAGTGAGGACTTGACAAGATCCTAACTCATTAAACGAAGGGTGCACCGAAATAAGGACTAGGTAGCACGATCAGTCTTAGGGTGATGATTCAAAAACCAACACGCTAAGAATGAGGTTATCGTCCATTTAACTACCAAGCAACGAGGTTGCTGGGAGTATTGATTTCACACATCGCAATTCATTTGTCGGTATTCCGGTTGCATCAACACGAGGGCCGAGGAATGACTAATGATGGTGAGAAGTATCACTACGTCAAAATTCATGAGAGTTGGTGCAGTTCTCATGACAATTCTGACATAAAGGGGGTAATACTCCAAGGTAGAACAAAACCAAAAGCTGGATTGGCATTTGATCTGCGGAATACAACTATTTTGACCCAATCCTAGATATGGAAGAGGTACTGGAGTTTGTTTCTCCTAGTCATTCTGCGATAGAATGGCTTGGCGGACCACAAGGGTAATAGTCATCGACGAACGAATGCACGCATACTCTTGACTATCAATTGATAGACGAGGGTCAGAAGACAACTAAAGAGAACAACTCAAAGGAACATATAACTTTCTGAGTTGTGGATACATGGGTTGGTATGCCGAACAAAGTTCAACATAATTCTTCCGGATAACCCATGCAGAAAGGTTGAGCTGGCAGAGTCACAATATAGCATGGAGAACTCATAGAGAGCCTGTTGTGATCTTTTGATCCAACAAACTTCTGCCATAATGGTTCATGGTATTTGGAAGAACGATATACCACGGACCTCGAGGACTATCGCAAAGGTTACTAATATACTAGAAGAACTAGCAACACTATCAACATGATGTAAGTAGAGTGAATCTCGGGTTCAAAACCCAGAAATAGAATGCCTACTACTAAGTAGCGTCACGGAATGCTTTCGAGAATAAAAGCCAGAATCATCACACTGGAAACACAAATCATGGCTAAATTACTAGATGATCCCCTAAGACACCTAGGGTCATAATAATAATTCCAACATATATGTCGAGGCAATAATTACCTCAACACACCGATTAGTGTGGTTAATCTGGCCCATGGGAACATCAGAAACAGAAGGAAGGGATTTGCAAATGCATCGGACTATTTAGAAACCTGGGATGACTCGGACAGCATAATGGCTGTAATTGCTCAAAAAGATTTGAGACAATCACAAAAATGGTGGCATAACCACTCAGAAGCACAATATCAAGGTTCCGAGATCAACAACTAACATACGGAAGTAGTAGGAACTGAACTGAGACTTAAATCCAACAATCTTATAAGTCTACTGATTAGTAACACGTGATCCTGATAGATAGATGAGAAGACCTAGTTCCTTAACCCCATAGGAAAGATAAGATGACTCAGATCAGAAGGGCATGAGGTATAAGGAGTAAAAAGAGCCTTATGTTCCATCCCACAGTCAATTCCCCTACATATAACTAAGAATTTCTAGACTCAACTTCGACCAGTTTGGCTTGGTAATCCTACAGGCAGTCAAGCTCTGATACCAACGCTGTCAGGACCCCGACTCAATGCCACATCGATCTAGCATGTAACACCTCATATCACTTTGCGGCCTCACACACGGTATTCCCACGGGTGTCGCCTTACCTTTGCCCGGGACCGTTTGCGCCTTTTGGCACACGTATATGACAGTGTCGCTAGCATCCATATGATAAGGAGCCCGGGCTGACATGGCTAGTCGTAAACCCAAAGTGGCACAGACTTACAGGGACAGGCATCCATGACCCAGCATCGAACGTGTCGGTCATCAGCGAGTGAATCCAGGCTGTAGCACTGGGCTAGCAGGACTCCGGTGAACCGGGCTGTAGCGGGCTAACAGGACTCCGGTATTCATCGCGTGACATTTCCCCGAAGGGACAGACACAGGAACGAAGAAGGACACATGCCGGCCAGCCTAAGTGTTCCGGAGCAGTAGCAAGCTACCATGGCTCGGTGGAAACACTAGGAGACATTTCCCGGTAAGAGAGGCTACTAAAGATAAACAACTAGATGGTCAGATCCCACACATACCAAGCATTTCAATAGCATACACACAATATGCTCGATATGTGCAAGTACAACATGGCATCACAACATGACTCTACGACTCAAGTAATTTATTCAATAGGCTCCGAGGAGCGAGATATTACAATCATGGGTCTCATGACCCAACATTCAGAGCATACAAATCAAAGCACAAGCGGAAGCTATCATGTCTGGGTACAGACATCTATAAATAAAAAAAAACTGAGAAGCCTGACTATCTATCAGATCCTGCCGAGGGCACAAGATCGTAGCTGAGGTATCAAGCTAAACGTCGAAGTCCACGCGGAACTACTAGTGAGACTGAAGTCTCTCTGCAAAAACATAAAAGGGGCAAACGTGAGTACAAATGTACTCAGCAAGACTTACATCAGAACTAACTACATATGCATCATTTTCAACAAGGGGATGATGGAGTTTAACTGCAGCAAGCCAGCTTTGACTCGGTGGCTATCCTAAACTACGACTGCGAGCGACTCTTTTGGGGTGGCGCACATGAGTCCACATATTCACCAATCAATACACCACTATGGACCCGCTCCCGTCTCCCTACGAGAACGCCATCCATAGCACTCACGCTTATCTTGCGTATTTTAGAGTATCCACTTTCACTTGTCTATGAACTGATATAAGCAACCCAGAAGTCCTTTTCCGCGGACACGGCTATTCGAATAGATCATATTAACCCTGCAGGGGTGTACTTCTTCACACACGCTCTCACCACTTACCGCCGTTTACACGACATGTACTCGGCAACCTTCAAGCGGAAGCCCAACGTGGGTGTCGGCCACGGCCTGCCTAAACACTCAAGTCTCTAGTCCAGGTTTATCGCCTATTCGGGTTCCATCCATGAGGAGATCCGGCCGGAGTTTCGCTCACAGCCCCAAACGATGTGAACAGGGTTCCGTGACACCAAACGGGCGCCCGGTTTACCCGGCCACATGCCTACCGCATCACAGCCCACCCCTACGGTCAGCGCTGCGCACGGCCTCCAGCATACTACAAACACCAGAAACTACTTGCAACTCCTGGACAGAGGACAAGGGTGATCAAGAAGCCGAGAGGGTCCATTGGTTTCGGGCCCAATGCGTGGTAGTAGCTGAATCATGGATCACAAACACAGAACTCAGTTCCTGAGGACGGCTGCAATGAGACAACCCACCATGTACTCCTACATGGCCTCTCACCGCTACCTTTACCAAATCGTGTTCACACACCTAGCTCACACACAGTAGGACAGGTTCACACGCCTCTGATTCATCCCCGATGAATCAGACCCGACTCAACTCTAAGCAGTAGCAGGCATGACAAACAAACATGAATGAGTAGGCACAACAGGGCTCAAACAACTCCTACTCATGCTAGTGGGTTTCATCTATTTACTGTGGAATGACAGGTCATGCAGAGGATAAAGGGGTTCAGCTACCGCAGCAAGTAACAGATGAATCGGTGTTGTCCTAATGCATTAAAAGAGAGAAGGAGCGAGAGAGTAGGATTGTATCGGAATGAACAAGGGGGTTTTGCTTGCCTGGCACTTCTGAAGATAACATTGAGTCTTCATCAGTGTCAACGATCACATCATCGGTATCACGTCTATCGAGAGGGGACAAATACCGGCAACACAGAAAGGAACACAATCAATGCAATGCACAATATGATGCATGCTCATGACATGGCAATATGAGTGTGTTTTGAGCTAATGCAACTAGCAACAGATTAAATGAAGTTGGCTTGAATATAAGATTCAAATTTAAACCCCATATGTGATTATTTAAAAGCCATTAGTATGATTTGTGCTAAACAGCATCTATAAGTTGTTCTAACATGCATTAAAATGGTACAGATGGATTCCTTGAATTTTTCTGATAATTTTTCATATATAATTTATTTAATTTGGAGTTACGGTTAATTTTCTATGATTTATTGAAGTTTTAGGCATTTTTCTGGAATTTCAGAATTAAATTAAATCCAGAAAGCATTACTGCGTCAGCATGACGTTGGCATGACGTCAGCAAGTCAACAAGGGCCGGCTCGGGTCAAACCTGACGTGTGGGGTCCACACGTCAGTGACACAGGGGCTAATCCCGCGTTGACCCGGGCTTTGACCCGCTACGGGGCCCACTGTCAGTGTCACAGGGTTAGTTAACAGGGTCATTAGCCCCTAACGACGACGCCACGTCAGCACGCCGGAGACCAGCCGGCGGCGACCACAAAACACGGTGGGGCACGCCGGACTTGCGCTAGAGGCGTCAGTTTGGCGCGCTGAGGGCACCAGGGGATGGCCCTTGCTCCCGCGCATCCAGAGGACCGAGTGGGAGGTCGTGGGGTCGCCGGAACTCATGCCGGCGACGAGCTTTGGCGGCGATGGTGTTCGGTGGTGCTCGGGCGCGTCGCTACGGTGCATCAGTGAGCAAATGGAGAGGCTGGGCAGCACCTGCTAGGCATGGGGAGCACTAAGAGCAGCTCAGTGAGGCCAGGGGAGCACGGAGGCTATGTGTGCAGCAGCAATGGCGGACGGTGGCTTCGGTGCTCGTGGGGAACGGCGCTACGGCACGGAGGGGAGCATGCTGAGTTAGGGGAGAGGGTCAGTGACTCACGGCGATGACGAGGGGACGCTCGGCGAGGTCGGGGACGGTCCGGAGCCGGCGAATTTGACGAAGATGGCCGGCGGGTCCGAGGTAGAAGACGACGGCGATGGCGGCGATGCAGGGCTTCCGGAGGGCTGTGGATCGGTGGGGAGGAAGAGGGGGTCGAGGCGGAGCTCCTGGGTGCATCGGCGAGGCTAGGGGTGGCCGGTGGCCATGGGTACGGCGACGATGACGGCGAGCTCCGCTCGGTCGCGGGAGGGGAAACAGAGGAGCGAGGGGGAGGGAGGTCCAGAGAGCGAGGGAGAGGTGAGAGAGAGGCCAGGGGTGTCGTGGCGTCTCCAGGCGCATCGAGGAGGGAGGAAACCAGGCAGGAGGTGGCGCACGGCGGCGCGTGCGGCCGACAGGCAGCTGCCTGCCTGCTCTGGCGGGAGGAAGCAGGTGGCTGGCACGGGCCAGCACAGTGCTGGGCCGGCCAGCGGGCTGCCAGGTAAGGTCAGGTAAACCTTTCTCTCTCCCTTTTTTTTTACTATTTCCTATTTTCTGTAATTGTGTTTGGATTTATTAAAAATGCCAGAGCATTTCCAAAAATCATGGAACTGACTGTGGCCACTGTTTGGAATATTTCCAACAGTAAACATTTCAGTTTGTGATTATTTGAGCATTTAAAATATTATTAGCAATTAAATGCCCAAATGCAAAGTACATATGATTTTATTCAGTGACCAAATATGTCCTGCAAAAATATAAACCATTTTTGGTAGATGCTTCCACCTCAAACCAGAAATGTTGAACATTTTTAGAGGACATTTTGAGTTCAATGAAAAAGGTTTTATTTTGACCCTAATTGAATTCATTTGGTGCTAGGGCTTAGTCAATCCCCATCTCAGGTTTAAATGAATTTTAAACATGATGTAACACTCTAATGCATGCACTAGGCATTGTCAGAACTAGGGATGTGACATATAGATATACTATCTTGGACATCTTTTATGATTGTGAGCACTCATTAAAATATGACATGCTAAAGAGTTGATGTTGGACAAGGAAGACAACGTAATGGGTTATGTTTTCTTACATCTGAGATAAATTATATTGTCATGGATCATCCAACATGGTTGAGCTTGCCTTTCCCTCTCATGCTAGCCAAATTCATTGCACCAAGTAGCGATACTACTTGTGCTTCCGAATACCCTTAAACCAGTTTTGCCATGAGAGTCCACCATACCTACCTATGTATTGAGTAAGATCCTCCAAGTAAGTTGTCATCGGTGCAAAGCAATAAAAATTGCTTTCTAAATATGTATGACTTATTAGTGTGGGAGAAAATAAACTTTATACGATCGTGTGATATGGAAGAAATAAAAGTGACGGACTGGATAATAAAGGTCCATGTCACAAGTGGCAATATAAAGTGACATTCTTTCGCACTAAGATTTTGTACATCAAACCATAAAAGTGCATGACAACCTCTTCTTCCCTCTGCGAAGGGCTTGTCTTTTACTTTTATCCCCTACATTGCATAAGAGTCATGGTGATCTTCACCCTTCCTTTTTACATTTTATCCTTTCGCAAGCACAGTATGTTGGAAAGATCCTGGTATATCTGGCTAATTGGATGTGAGTTTTCATGAACTATTATTGTTGACATTACCCTTGAGGTAAAACGTTGGGCGGCAAAACTATAAGCCCCTATCTTCCTCTGTGTCCGATTAAAATTCCATACCCATAAGTATTGCGTGAGTGTCAGCAATTGTGAAAGACTATATGATAGTTGAGTATGTGGACTTGCTGAAAAGCTCTTATACATTGACTCTTTCCTATGTTATGGTAAATTGCAATTGCTCCAATGACTGAGATTATAGTTTGTTAGTTTTCAATAAAGTTTACGATTCATACTTGAAATTGTGATTGAGTTATTACTCTAGCATAAGAAATCATATGACAAGAATTGTGTAAGTTGCTATTCTAAGAATGATCATGATGCCCTCATGTCTGTATTTTATTTTTTATCGACACCTCTATCTCTAAACATGTGGACATATTTTTCGAATTGGCTTTTCGCTTGAGGACAAGCGAGGTCTAAGCTTGGGGGAGTTGATACATCCATTTTGCATCATGCTTTTATATCGATATTTATTGCATTATGGGATGTTATTACACATTATGTCACAATACTTATGCCTATTCTCTCTTATTTTACAAGGTTTACATGAAGAGGGAGAATGCCGGCAGCTGGGATTCTAGGCTGGAAAAGGAGGAAATATTAGAGACCTATTCTGCACAGCTCCAAAAGTCCTGAGACTTCATGGAAGACGTTTTCAGAATATATAAAAAATACTCGGCGGAAGAGATTCACCAGGGGGGCCACACCTTGCCCACGAGGGTGGGGGCGCGCCCCCCTACCTCGTGGGCCCCCTGGTGGCCCTCCGGTGGCCATCTTCTGCTATATGAAGTCTTTCGATGGGAAAAAAATAGGAAGCCATCTTCTCGGACGAAACTCCGCCGCCACGAGGCGGAACCTTGGCGGAACCAATCTAGGGCTCCGACAGAGCTGTTCTGCCGGGGAAACTTCCCTCCCGGAGGGGGAAATCATCGCCATCATCATCACCAACGCTCCTCTCATCGTGAGAGGGCAATCTCCGTCAACATCTTCATCAGCACCATCTCCTCTCAAAACCCTAGTTCATCTGTTTTATCCAATTCTTGTCTCCAAGTCCGGGATTGGTGCTAGTAGGTTGCTAGTAGTGTTAATTACTCCTTGTAGTTGATGCTAGTTGGTTTATTTGGTGGAAGATCATATGTTCATATCCTATATGCATATTAATACCCCTCTGATTATGAACATGTTTATGCTTTGTGAGTAGTTACGTTTGTTCCTTAGGACATGGGAGAAGTCTTGCTATTAGTAGTCATGTGAATTTGGTATTCGTTCGATATTTTGATGAGATGTATGTTGTCTCTCCTCTAGTGGTGTTATGTGAACGTCGACTACATGACACTTCACCATTATTTGGGCCTAGAGGAAGGCATTGGGATGTAATAAGTAGATGATGGGTTGCTAGAGTGACAGAAGCTTACACCCTAGTTTATATGTTGCTTCGTAAGGGGCTGATTTGGATCCATATGTTTCATGCTATGGTTAGGTTTACCTTAATACTTTTGTTGTAGTTGTGGATGCTTGCAATAGAGGTTAATCATAAGTGGGATGCTTGTCCAAGTAAGGACAGTACCCAAGTACCGGTCCACCCACATACCAAATTATCAAAGTACCGAACGCGAATCATATGAGCTTGATGAAAACTAGCTTGATGATATTCCAATGTGTCCTCGGGAGCGCTTTTCTCTATATGAGAGTTTGTCCAGGCTTGTCCTTTGCTACAAAAAGGATTGGGCCACCTTGCTGCACCTCATTTACTTTGGTTACTTGTTGCTCGTTACAAATTATCCTATCACACAACTATCTGTTACCACTTGTTTCAGTACTTGCAGAGAATACCTTGCTGGAAACCGCTTATCATTTCCTTCTACTCCTCGTTGGGTTCGGCACTCTTACTTATCGAAAGGACTACGATAGATCCCGTAAACTTGTGGGTCATCAGTGTTAAACATAGGCTTCTCCATAAGTCTTCACAAACCCAAACTCTTTGATCATTTCATCAAAGCGAATGTTCCAACTCCGAGATGCTTGCACTAGCCCATAAATGGAGTGTTGGAGCTTGCATACCTTGTGAGCATTCTTAGGATCGACAAAACCTTTCGGCTGCATCATATACAATTCTTCCTTGAGGAAACCATTAAGGAATGTCGTTTTGATGTCTATTTGCCATATCTCATAATCATAGAATGCGGCAATTGCTAACATGATTTGGACGGACTTCAGCTTCTGGCGGGCCGGATTGCAGCCCTCAGCCGGTTTATCAGCCGTTTGGGAGAGAAGGCGATTCCCCTATACCAGATGTTGAAGAAAACAGATAAATTCGTCTGGAGTGACGCCGCCGATGTGGCATTCGAGGAATTGAAGCGGCAGCTAGCTGAACCGCGAGTCCTCGCTGCTCCAGTTGATAATGAGACTCTATAGTTGTATGTGGCTGCCAATGCCCGAGCGGTCAGTGTGGCGATTGTGGTTGAGCTAAGGAGGCTGGAAGAGAATATCCGGTTCAACGACCAGTTTATTATATTAGTGAGGTACTGATCGAATCAAAGCAAAGATATTCGCATTGGCAGAAGCTAGTGTATGGAGTTTTTATGCCAAGTAGGAAACTCAAGCAATATTTTCAAGGCCATCCTATCACAGTGGTTAGTTCTGCTCCCTTGGGCGATATAATCCAGAATAGAGAAGCAACTAGCTGGGTTGCGAAGTGGGCAATTGAGCTTGGTCCCCATGGTTTGAAGTATATGCCCCAAACAGCCATCAAATCTCAGGCGCTCATTGACTTCATCAATGATTGTACTGAGTTACATGCACCAGAGAACAAACCAGATAATACATACTAGACCATTCACTTTGATGGATCCAGGCAGTTGGAAGGCTCGGGGGCTGGGGTTGTCCTCACTTCCCCTCGAGGAGATAAGATTTGTTATGTTCTCCGCTTAATGTTTCCTTGTACTAATAATGCAGCGGAGTACGAGGCCTTGCTCCACGGCCTTTGTGTGGCTAAGGAAATGAACTTAAGCTGGGTTTGGTGTTTTGGAGATTCTGATCTGGTGGCTCAACAAGTTTCTAGTACTTGGGATTCCAAGGACCCACTCATGGGGGCTTATAGGCGCGAGGTGGATATTGTAGAAGGTCACTTTAAGGGTTATCAGGTGGAACACATCGACCGGCGCAAGAATGAGGCAGCAGATGCTCTAAGCCGGCTGGGATCTCAGCGTAAGCCAGTACCACCCAATACCTTTCTAGATATCTTGCATAACCCATCTGTAAAGTTGCCTACAGAGGAGGATTTAGCTGTTCCTGATCCGGAGGCCCAGTTGGTAGCCGTTTTACATGCCACTCCGGATTGGACGGTTCCATATTTGGCGTATCTGAACCGGGGCGAATTACCAGAAGACGAACTTTTCGCCAGACAGATAGTCCGGCGGTCCAAGTCTATGGTTGTTCACAATGGCGAGTTGCACCGTTCTAGCGTTTCAGGCGTATTCCAACGTTGTGTTTCTCCTGAAGAAGGACAAGAGATTCTATGGGAAATCCATGAAGGGGATTGCGGTCACCATGCCGGTTCAAAGTCCATGGTTGCTAAAGCTTTCCGACACGGGTTCTACTGGTTGACAGCTCATTCTGATGCGGAAGACATGGTAAAGTGGTGTGACGCTTGTCAGAAATTTTCACGTCGAGCTCATGTTCCGGCCCAAGAGTTACGCATGATTCCCATCACTTGGCTGTTTGCTACTTGGGGGCTTGATATGGTTGGACCGTTTAAGCGCTCCAAGGACAAGAAGACCCACCTGTTGGTGGCGGTTGACAAGTTCACCAAATGGGTTGAAGCGGAGCCCGTCAGTAAGTGTGATGTAGCCACGGCGGTTCAATTTCTCAAAAAGTTTATTTTCCGTTTCGGCTTTCCACATAGCATCATCATAGATAATGGTACAAACCTTTCTAAAAGTGAGATGGAGGAGTTCTGCCAATGAGAGCACATCCGGCTTGATGTAGCGTACGTAGCTCACCCCTAGTCTAATGGTCAAGCTGAGAGGGCGAATCAAGAAATCCTGAAGGGTATCAAGCCTCGGGTTATGGTCCCTTTGAAGCGGACGCCGGGTTGTTGGGTGGAAGAATTACCATCTGTGTTATGGAGTACAAATACCACCCCAAACCGATCTACGGGATATACACCCTTTTTCCTGGTCTATGGGGCTGAGGTTGTCCTCCCAAGTGATATTCATCACGACTTGCCCTGGGTCATGAATTATGTTGAAGCAGACAATGAGCAAGCACACCAAGAGGTGCTGGACCTGTTAGATGAGAAACGAGACATGGCTTTGGCTTGGTCGGTGGTTTATCAACAAGACCTGCAGCGTTATCATAGCCGCCGGGTTAAGACAAGAACCTTTCAAGAAGGCAATTTGGTACTTCGGCTCATTCAAGACCAGACTGATATGCACAAGTTATCCCCACCTTCGGAAGGGCCCTTTGTGGTCAGCAAAAATCTGCACAACGGATCATACTACCTCATTGACGTTCGAGAAGACTCACGTAGCTCTGAGGAGGAGACCCGACAGCCATGGAACATAGCTCTCCTGCGGCCTTATTACACTTAAAGCCACAGGATTTTCGTATGTAAACATTTCAACAATGTATATATTATGATCAATATAATAAACCGGCATCCTTGCTATCAAGCAGGGTCTCCGCCGTTTTTTCTTTAAATATCTGTTAACTTGGGGACTTTAGCTAATAACGTGAAGTACTACCTGTTAGCCCGGCTATCATGCCACCATCTAGCTTGGGAGCTTCACACCCAAGGGGCCAAAGAGGGTTTGATTGCGTAAAGCACGACTCAAACATAGGCACCCATTGAGCATAGCTCACAAAGTTACTTGGGGGCTCTTTGTGTCAAATACCAAAGAGTTTGAAAGGACCCTTGTAGCTAGGTATCGACCCACGGCTTGGAAGCCTGGTGTATTCACCTAAAACCCCGGGTTAACCTGCCTTCATCAAGTAAGCCACTCCTATCCAGGTAATCCTGGCACGACCCATCGAACGTTTTACAGTTACTCTCATTGAGACCCTGAACTTGTCAAAGTTAAAATGATGATTGGTTAGTTGGAGGGCCATCTTAAAAGGCTTCGTCAAAATGGTTTAACTCAGTGGCCTGGCAGCCCATGAAAAGCCTCGATTTGGGCCTGGCAGCCCTTGAAAAGCCTCAACCATGGTTTTTGTTTGCTTTTTGCCAAGTTTTTGTTTTCCATAAGGTTTATGTTAAACGGTGTTTTTTAACCCGGTATGGCTTACAAATCTTCTGTTAAAGCATACAATTAAAGGTAACCCGGCATCCTTCAAAACCGGTCTGGCTTTGACATCTTGTCTCCAGCAATCGGTCGGTGTTCATCACAACCCAGTTCTATATCATATATACCAGCATGGCATGGTGGAAGTTGGGCTTTCACCCTTCTTCAAATCACAATTGGTAAACCAACAACAATATTTTGTATCACAGGTATGATTTATTATTACCGCAACCATAGTTGCTTACCAAGTTGTGTTGGGTACTTTGACCCGTCCGGTGGTAAACCGCCTGGACAGATTTTCTTTATGTAGACACAGGGATTGCATAATATTGTAAAAATTATTAAGCCAGTACTGAAATTCTCATGACGAATCAACGCAAAGTGTATCCCAGTGCACGATGGCAACGGATCAAAGTATTTTCACTAGCCTATTACAAGGCGCTTGAAGGCCCAAAATATGGTGTTTCCAGCAAAACAAGGTTTATGGAGCATCACTCTGATTGCCGGATCAAGTCTCATTACCATGTTGATGCGAAGTTGATGGGTCATCTGGCGTCGGATCAGCCTCCTCCTCCCCACCTAGCGGCTGGAAGTTTGTGGTGGTCTAGTTAATCCGGGTTAAGGCCTGAAAGATAGCTTCTTCACTGATAAGTTCTGACGGATCAATGTCAGGGGCAAAAGTGTGCTTACGGATTCCCGGAATAAGATTTTGCGCCTCCGGGATGACATGGTTAACCCGTTTGTTGTTGGCATCATAATAAGACCGGTGAACGGTCAGGTTAGCATCTTCTGCCAGCTGACTCGCCAGAGGACGCATTTCCCTTGTCACTCTTTTAAGGGCTTCATCATCAAAATCTGCCCCGTTTTCTTGTGTGCTTGGAAAGCCTTTGGCAAGGTCAACCGGATCCAAGTCAGCTATCCACGCTTTAGCTCGGGTAAGTGCCAACAAAGCACCAGCCCTGGCAGCAGATCGCTTTACCTCTTCTATCTGTGTTGGTACCATGGATAGCCTTGCCAGAGTGTCCTTGATCAGTGTTGGGGCCGGATTGTCATAGGATGCTGCGCAGATAACCCGTTGAGCACCGGTGTATAGTTGTTCAAGCAGAGTATATGCTGCTTTCAGCTTCATCCGTACATCTGAGCCGAGATGAGTAATGCGGCTACCTGCAACGGTTTAAGAATTTCATATTTCAACCGGCACCTTACAAGATGGATATTTCAGATGCCTTGCTAGGAGTACTTACCAAATACTGCGGAGGTCATGGCTTCACTTGGCGCTTCAACCCAGAAAGCTCTTCTGCCACCGGTTTAAGAGCAGATTCGGCGTCTTCAGCCCGTTTCAGCAATGTACCCTTCTCAGTGTCCTAATTGGCATGTTCAGTCTTGAATTCTTCCTTTAGTCGTTCTATGGAAGTTAAAGCGGCTCGAAGTTCATCTTTGGCTTTGGAAGATTCTTCTTGATGAGATTTGATACTCTCTTGAAGATCAGCAATCTGCGTCCATTGATGGTTTATGTCAGCCTGCCACAATCAGAGGAGCATATCAATATTTTATCAAAAGTCCCAAGCATACAACTGGTTCTACACTTGGCACTTGGGGGCTAATGTGGATTGCTTCTTTCTTACTGCTTATTCGACGTCCCGAGGATTCATACAAGTTTCAATCCTGGCACTTGGGGGCTAATGCGGGTTGCTTCTTTCTTAATGCTTATTCAAAGTCCCGAGGATTCATACAAGTTTCAATCCTGGCACTTGGGGGCTAATGTGTATTCGTTCAAAAAACTTAAAAGTCAACAATGTGCGGTTTGGAAATTCAGAAGTCCCGGTTTGTCTTTACAAGCTAAACCGGCCCTTGGGGGCTACAGGATACAAGGCAGTGAAAATACAAAGATAAGGATGAAAATGTTTACCTCATAACGTTCCTTCATCAGATTTACCAAGTCAGCCTCATTATCTTGGCTTGTATAAAGCCGGTTCAAGAATCCGGAATGAAGATCCTGGGCAGAAAGATTAGCATATTTTGACAAGTCAGCTTCCATCTTCTTGCCCATAGAAGTAAACTCATCCTTGGCAGTATGTTTTGCCAAGATAATTGGATCGCCTGGAGCGGTATACGCAGTGCCAGTAACAATAACGTCATCATCTTTTGCTGGGCTTGGTGGATTAGTAGTTGACCTCAGTGGATCAGCAACCGGACTTGCAGGTATAGCGTGTGCACTTGAGGTGTCTTCATGTGTGGCTGGATCAGCTTCCGGCAGATCAGCGTTGTTAGTTGGCTCTGGCGGGACAGAATCATCCATGACATTATCAAGATTTTTATCAGAATGTTCAGGAGCTTTCTCCGGTTCAACTTCGCTGGTAGGGGCACTGGTCTTGGCTTTCTTACTCAGACAAGCTTTAGCACTAATATTTAAACAAGGATTAGCATGATTAACTGAATTATGAAGGAGAAGGGAGGACTGCATGCTTACCTAGGGACGGTTTTCAGTGGAGGCAGCTGAGTGGTTGATGAACCGCTAGACGAATTAGAAGATGCCTGATAGTTTGAATCAGATGAATTGAGAGGGCATCGGAAGAAACCTTTCAAAAGATAACATTTTTTAGGAGAACAAGCAACCTTTGGACGACGTTTCTGGTTTGGTGTGAAACTGGAAGAAGTGACCTGTTGACCACTGTGCCGGGTTGTGCGATGCCCTTCGGCTTGCTGTGTCTTCAAAGAAAGTTTTTGATCCAAATGAGCAACAGGGTGAGAGCATTTCACTTTCCGAACTGCACGGCGAAATCGTTGAACCGGCACAATTTCTGAGTCAGAAAGACAAATTACCTCAACATGATCGGCATGGCTGGCCTCCGCATCATCCTGGGAGTAATCATTATCAGTAAAATATATGAATAAAAGTCAAGGGAGACAAACTTTACCTCTTCAGCCGAGTCACCAACATCTTTTGGCAGTTCCGAAGACTCAGCGGTTTTCTTTTTGGCAGCTCTCTTGATGACCTTGGTCTTACCACGAGGAGCCTTGGCCGCTTTGTCTTGAGATTTCCTTTTCCAGAAGGAGCCACTGGCCTATGAGATTGCACAAAAGGGTTATTATAGCAGTGTCAAAGCGGAGATGGATCAGGAAAAGTACAAGGTTAAAGTTTTTACCGTTGGAGGCATAAAAAGGACGCAGACCAATTTTAGTACATACGGTGAGCGGTTTATCAAGTATTTTCTTTACACCTTCACTGACTTCATCGTTAGTCAGTTCTATTTCATTAAACCATTGTGGATCATTGGTGTTGCCGGTATATTCAAACATTAATCCGGGCCGGCGGCTTAAAGGTAGAATGCACCATGAAATCCAACAGCGGACGAGATCAACACCAGTTAAACCATTGGCAAGGAGAGCCCGGAGTTTGGCGAGTTGAGGTGCATAGGCTTGTCGGTCTTTGGCAGACAATCTCTGAGGTAAAGGGTGATTATTGCTGAGCCGGTGTGGACGGTAGCCCGGTAAAGGATTCTCTTCAGCAGGGGCAGTATTCTGACAATAGAACCAGGTTTGGTTCCAGTCTTTTGGATGGCTGTGAAGTTTGGCGTGAGGAAATTCAACCTCTCTCCTCTTTTGGATCGACACACCGCCAAGTTCAGTATTGGGCCCATCAGAAAATTCAGTCTGGCGATTTAAGTGAAAGAGATCTTGAAAAAGGTCAACAGTTGGTTCTTCTTGCAAGTAAACCTCGTAGAATACTTGGAAATTGCATATGTTGGACACAGAATTTGGTCCAATATCTTGAGGATGAAGTTGGAACCTGGCAAGAACATCCCGGAATTTTTTTGATCCAGGAGGACTGAAACCTCGAGCTAAATGTTGCAGGAACACAATCACTTCTACATCTTGAGGCTCAGGAGGGCACTCAGGGCCAGGAACTCGCCAATGGAGGACATTTTTTGAAGCTAAAGCGCCTATGGTGACATATTCATTGATTTGCGTTTCTGTGATCCGAGATGGAACCCAGTTGCAGGCAGCAAATTGCTTCGTCATCTTACAAAGTCTGTAAAAGGAAAATGGACGGTTTACGATAAGCAGTTCATATGTGTTTGTCAATGTTAAACTGGCCATTCAAGGTATACGTATGAAGTGAACCAGGCATGACTGTTCAAAGTCTAGATGATGGTTTAATAGAGGGCTAATGACATACGACGGATTATCAATACTAAAGGATAAACCACCCATTGGAGGCAGAACCCAATCTGAAAATTTGTTAAGTGTTGCGGAAACAAGTTTCATAAGATGGTGATATAATTTTGGATCTACCGTTGTTCAAAAGACAAATTATTCTGAGCCTTACAATGGGGTTAACAGAGCAGAGAAGGTTCAGATAAGGATTTATACAGGAACATTAAGATGTTGTAGTACAGCAGATTAAAGCTACAGATTCAGCCGCAAGGGGAAACTATCAGGCCTAGTTAGATTGGGTACGATGCTAAAGGAAAAGCAGAGGAAGTACTGATGAACACTGACGAACACCGAAGAAACTTCGAAACCCTAATGCAGATCTAACAAGTAAAGGGAAGGAGTATTTACTAGAGACACGTAGCGGCGGAGTATCTTGAGAGATCTGGTACGAACAGGGTGATGCAGCGGCGTTGTTGGTGCAGACCGAAAGATGAACGACGGCGGCGGAGGCGATGCTTGAGGTCTTTGGGTCGCGAGGAGGAAGACGATGCGAATTGGCAAGGGGGGAAATGGAAGGCGCCCCGATCTTATTTATAAGGGAAGTGGGATAAAACAGCAGGCGCGGAAATCGAGGAGTCGGAAGCGGCAAAAGAGGATGCGGCTGTCGAGGAGTCGGAAGTGAGAATTAATTAAAGGGAAGGGAATCTTTATAGATCTTTTTATACAGGGATGACATCACAATGATTTACTGCAGTAACAGAAGATGACATCATGGAGATTCACCAAAGTTCACAGGGAGAAGACAATATGGCGGTTTACGAGAACTATCAGAAATTTAGGTAGTTTTGCTAAGAATTAAAGATTGACATGAACAGGTTCAAATCAATCTGGGGCCTGATGTTGAGGACATAACCACTAAGGGTAAACCGCCCAGGAGGGGCCAGTTCACCTTCACCTATACTGAAGCCCAAGGAAACCCAGAAGATGGCGCTTTACGGATGAGGCTTAGAGGCCCAGAGCCCGCAGGCGGTTTGGGGCCCATGGTAGTAAACCGCCATGATTGTATAAACTTGCATTGTAAGATAGAAAAGAAGAGACCAAGGCGGATACTTGTATGAGCCAGCCTCAGGGCTCTGTAGACCGGCCGGGGTCCTCCTGAGTATATAAAGGGGTGACCCGGCGGCGGTTTAGGGACAGAAAAACAACAACTCGAGAGCCAGACAAAGTGGATTCGCTCCCTGGCCTTCGAAACCCTGGCAATACCAATCACAACTAGACGTAGGCTTTTACCTTCATCGAAGGGGCCGAACTAGTATAAAACTCCCGTGTCCCCTTGTCCGGTTTAACCCCTTCAAGCTAACCCGTAGCGATGGCTCCGCGACTAAGTCCTTTCACGAGGACATCTGCCGTGACAATTCTGAAAGTGCGTTATATCGACTAGAGGGGGGTGAATAGGCGATTTTTATGAAAGTCTTCAAAACGTGGAAGTTATGAAGACAAACAGTAGAGATATGCCTATCACTATGCAGCGGAAGTTAGATTACACTAGGCAAGCCATGGTCAAGTATTCAATAGAGTGAAAGCACAATGACAAGTAGCTGCAGTGTAATAAGGATCAGGTAGGAAGAAGTTATGAAGCCAAACAAATCATACAGTTACGTTGTGAAGACAAAAGATATAGCAAACATGCAATGGCTTCACAATGAGTAACAGTAAGTAAAAGGAAGTGAAGATGAAACCAGTGACTCGTTGAAGACAATGATGTGTTGGACCAGTTCCAGTTGCTGTGACAACTGTACGTCTGGTTGGAGCGGCTAGGTATTTAAACCTTAGGACACACAGTCCCGGACACCCAGTCCTGAACACGCAGCTCAGGACACCAAGTCCTCACCGTATTCTCCTTGAGCTAAGGTCACATAGTCCTCGCCCAATCACTCAGGTAAGTCTTCAAGGTAGACTCCCAAACCTTCACAGACTTCGTTCACTGGCAATCCACAATGTCTCTTGGATGCTCAGAACGCGACGCCTAACCGTCTGGAGGATGCACAGTCCTCAAGTGTAATAAGTCTTCAGATCACACAGACAAGAAGACTTAAGTGATGCCCAATTTACTCTGGCTCTGGGTGGTTAGGGCTTTCTCCTCGCTAGGAATTTTCTCTCTCAAAGGCTTCGAGGTGGGTTGCTCTCAAACGACAAAAGCCGTGCACTGAAATCTGAGCAGCCAACCGTTTATGGTTGTAGGGGGTGGGCTATTTATAGCCACTTGGCAACCCGACCTGATTTGTCCGAAATGACCCTGGGTCACTAAGGAACTGACAAGTGTCTCAACGGTCAGATTTCAAACTCTCATGGCAACTTTACTTGGGCTACAAGCAAAGCTGACTTGTCCGGCTCTGGACAAGATTCGCTCTCATTGTCTTCACTTGAAGACATAGGTTTTTGGTTTAGGCATCACTTCAGTCATTCTGACTGATTCTCCTGGACCCCACTTAATAGTACAGTGGTTCCTATGACTCAACACAAAAGAAAAAGAACTACGAAAGATCTAAGTCTTTGAGCTCCATTGGCTTCATAACGTGTCTTCTTTTGTCATAGTCTTCAATGTGAATATCTTCATATACCACCTTTGACTTCAATGTCTTCATACATTTTTAGGGGTCATCTCTGGTAGTAAAACCGAATCAATGAGGGACTTCTACCTGTGTTATCCTGCAATTCTCACAAACACATTAGTCCCTCAACTAGGTTTGTCGTCAATACTCCAAAACCAACTAGGGGTGGCACTAGATGCACTTACAATCTCCCCCTTTTTGGTGATTGATGACAAACTAGTTGAAGTTT
This sequence comes from Triticum aestivum, assembly GCF_018294505.1. Lineage (NCBI taxonomy): Eukaryota > Viridiplantae > Streptophyta > Magnoliopsida > Poales > Poaceae > Triticum > Triticum aestivum. The sequence continues at coordinate 165,707,470 of NC_057800.1, read as the reverse complement.
TCAACGGGGAATATAGTCTGTGAAATTGTAAAGGATAAGGAATTGTCTTCATAAGTTGCAAGGGCTCCCCCTGAAGATGTGCATATAAGTTAATTTGCTTTTGGAATGCAAATGCACATGGCAGGTTGTACTTGTGGAGATCCACTTCAACTTATGATGACAATCCACTATGCATGTGAAAGTATATGAAGATAATGACATGCATAATGGAAAATGGACGTCTGCAGAATGAGATAAGTGCAGAATTTATCATCACACATGCGGAATTTATCTTCGCATAACAGGGTGGCAAACAAGTAGCAGACGACAATCTAGTTTAAGTGTTACAACTCATAAGAACCAAATGTAGCAAAAACGAGAGTTGTAAGCATGAAGCAAAATATAAGGCACCCGCCCATATGAACCCGCTTGAAGACTATCAATATCTCATATGCTTCTCCCCCTTTTGTCAGTAATGACCAAAAAGGTTTGAAGACATAGAGTCTCTACTTGTTCCCATGAGGAGTAGGTGAAGTAGCAGGGTTGGTGGTGTTGGTTGGCAGTGCAGAAGAGCTTGGAGGTGCTGAAGCAGGTGGCGGTGAGGTAGCATCGTCTTCCTCCTCAATGATTCTGGCAGTGACTGTGGCAGCAGAGGAAGAAAACTCAGAGTCTTCAAGAGATGGAGTGCTTTGCATCACAGCCCTTCTAGGAGGTGTGGTGTCAAACTTGAATCGCTTAGTGAAGCCATCCTGTTCAAGTTCAGCTTCAGTACATATCATTGATAGCCCTTTCCATGTACGACGACAGGTTTCATGGGTAACGAAAGCATTCTTGGTGGCAAGATTTCGGATACGATTTACATCCACCAAGAGGCTTTTCATCTGTCTCTTCAACCAGTCATGATTCCTATCCTGCTTTTGATGAAGAGCCACAAGAAGCTCTCGGTCGTTGAGAACAGAAGTGCGCTTCTTGGGTCTTGAAGCAGTGGCACTGTCAGTGGCTTCAGTTGAAGCAGGGTGTGGTGCACGTGTAGTGCCAGCCAAAGGATACACCCTGGAGATGGCTTCAACACCTTGAACGTTTTGAGTGAAGCTCTGGTGTTCTGCATTCTGAAGACTCATAGGTTGCTTGGCAGGCTCAGGATATATAGCTTCAGCAGAGGTATCCACATCTGGCAAGAAGATCCGATGGTTGCGGGCTGAGGGATGCCATGAGATTGCAGAGTGAAGCTTGATCAGTCTCATTACCCAAGGAGCATAGAACTTCAAACCAAGTAAATCTGAGCCTGATGCAGCAAGTTGGCATATGAAGAAGTCCTGTGCGTTGAAGCATTTGCCATGAAGGATACAAATTATCAGAGTCTTCATTACACCCTCGATCTTGGCATTTGGAGAGTGCCCTTTGATAGGCCAGAGAGTCCGCCGGATAATGTGATAGATGGTTCTGGGCAGGTACTCAAAGTCTTCAACTAAGAACTCTGTTGGATAAGGAGCATCGTGGGGCAATGGCTTCATCATGGAGAGCATCTGACGCATATTCAGTTCAGGCCTCTGGAATATGCTCTCAAGAGCTTCAGTGTGTAGCCGACAGCCTTGCTCGAAGAATTCGCCTGGAGTGGGCAGGCCAGTGAGCTCAATGATATCAAATGCATTGGCTTCGTGATGAACGTTGCCGGTCATCCACTCCAGGACCCAAGTCTTTGGATCTCTGTTGTATCCTTTGATGTGCAGTGTGGCATAGAATTGTAGCAGGAGCTCTTCGTTCCAATGCTCTTCATCAGTTACAAACTGCAGCAGACCCACTTGCTTGTAGCAATCCAACGCTTCCTCTAAACAGGGCAGACCAGCAATGGCTTCAACATCAAGGCGCTTGTGCAGGAAAATACGACCTTGGTTGTATAGGATGCATGAATAGTAGCTGCACTGAGGATAGCTCCAGAACCTATCTGATGAAATCCTTTCCCTTGAATAGGGGTTCTTGGAGCTGTTGAAGAACGTATTATTTGCCTTGAAGCTATTGATGTTAAAGGAGCCAGGTGCTGATGTAGGACCTGGGAACCTCGGCAGCCTTGGGACTGGCTTCTGGACATGAGGCCTGTGCTCAACATGGTAATCAAATTGAGGACCTGCAGCAGACTCAGGAACAGAAGTGTCTGGATCAGTAGCTTCGCTGTCTTCTGAAGCTTTTGGTGGGGAGGGCTCCACATTGGCTTCAGTGTTGGTTGTGGCAGCCTCAATATTTTCAGCCTCCGCTTGACTAGCTGGAGGGTCGGTCACAAGCACGTTCTCCTAGAGAACTGCTTCTTGGTGGAGCAGAGGAGTGGGCTCTTGTGGTGCTTCTTCTGCGGCTGATGCAGCCAGAATGTCTTCAGCATAGACTTGAGGCCTTGGACCTTTGCGAAGCCTGCGGAACGCAGACGACGCCTGTGGGGTTGGAGTGGGCTGGGCCTCATAGTCTTCTTCCTCTTGCGGGCGATCTGCCCATGACGCATCTTGTGCAATTGGCGCCAGAGGACGACCAATGCTGATGAGTTCGCTGTTGTCATACTGAGGAAGGGCTGCATCATCTTGTACATTGTCCTGATGACCAATGTCTTCAGCAGCGATGGGGTCGGCTGCTGGTATGTCTTCAGCTTCAGGAGCCTCTGTGGAAGCAGGCTCATGAACTGTCAGTTGTCGTTCTGCGTCAGGATAGACGACAGAAAGGGGTTCAACCCTCAAAGGCTCTGTGGGAGCAGCCCGAGCTTTCTTGATCTTTCGCTTCTTCTGAGTGGGGGCAGAAGGAGAGGCTTCAGAATATTTCCGCTTCCTGGCTTCAGCCTCTGCAGTTCGCGTCTTCTTGAGCTCTGAAGCGGTTGACCGGCTCTTTGGCTTCGAGCCAGTCGTTGCAGTTGGGAAGACAATTGGAACTGCTTCTTGCCTTGGGGCTTCTGGTTCAGCCATAGCAGGCTTCTTCTTATTCTTCTTCGCGGCCATCCTGGGGTCGATGCCGGGACGCCCAAGTGCCTTGCGCTTCTCGGCCTCATTGTAGGCCTGCACACATCTGTCTGCCAGAGTCTTCATCCGCTCACGTGAACCCTGAGCTTCTGCACGCTTCTTCAGAAAGTTTTCCTTTAGCTCATGCAACATGATCTTGAAGCTCTTCACTTCTTGCACGCTGAGCTTGGCCATATGCTTCTTGAACTGAGCCTTTTCATGATCAATTTTCTGCTTCAGTTCAACAATGCGCTGGGCAATTGCAAGTTCTGAAGCAATAGCGCCTTGGAAGGCGACGCTGAGGCCAACGGGCAGCTGCAGATCTTCGAAGCTGATGTTTGGTGTGGCAAACCATTCGTCGATGAAGTTGCGGATGATGGCGACATCAAAGAGAGGCAAATTGTTGAAGATTTCAGCTTATTCTTTGCTCTTGATAAGCTTCTCGAGAGCGTCATCTCCAAGATCTTCATCACTTGACAGATCAATGGCTTCGCTGCGCAGAATGGCAGCAGCTGTGAGCTCTTTGCCGGTGTGTGGCTGAGGCATCTTGGCCTTCTGGGGCTTGGAGACGCGGGATACGTCTTCAGACTGCACACTGTCTTCAGGAGGTGCAGTTGCCAATGGCTTCGCCCTTGAGATTTTTGGTGAAGGGGCCGGCTTCGAAGCTTTTGGCTTCTTCGACTGCTTTGGCTTCGGTACAGCAGGAGCTTCATCAGACTCAGAGTCAGCTGGAGGGTCATTCACGGCAGTCCCTTGGACTAAGATGCGGGTGATGAGGCCCTCAAGGTTGGCATACGGACCGATGATATTGGGTTCTGCTTCGCGTGTGCCATCTGCCCTTGGTGCGGAGGGACCAGGGTTGAAGTCTAACCCCAACTTCTTCTTGTTCTGCTTTGCTGATTGTTGGGCAAACTGGAAGTTGCGCTTGAACAGATTGTCGTCATGACACCAGAGTAGTGACGACGAATGTGCATCAGCAGGCTGTGGTCCTCGGACCATGCATGGGTAGAATCCTTGAGCAATGGCTTCATCTCTGGTCTTGGGTACAAGGTTCTTGAATAAGATGTCTCCCCACGGTCTTTTGATGGCACTCTTCTCAGCATACTCTTGGGTTGTGAAGCGGTACTTGAACTATTGTTCTGCCCAATAGCGTCGAATCCATTGGATTCGGGTCTTGCGCTACCATAATTCTCTTCAGGATCTGTTTTATACATTTTTGCCAGTTCATCAGGCAGATCTTTGGATGTTCCTCCACGTCGCTGTCTGCCCCCTTCCTTGCTGCTGTTTCTAAAGCCATAAACTTTAACTTGAAAGGCTTCAAGATGTTCAAAGGCTTCAAAGGCTTTTTCTTGCTGGACCAACAGGAACTGGCTTCAGGAGAATTTATGTGATGCTGTAAGAATTCTGCAAATGAATGCAGACTATGAGAACCAAAGGATTCTCCCACGGACATGTACCTGTGACAGCATTAAGGTGCGAGGGAAGGGGAAGAGGTCATATGCATTCTCAGAAGATTTTGAAGATAAATCAGTTTAGAAGACATTGACCTCATCGTGCGAAGATATTCACTCATAGAAAAGAAGTTGGTTCCAGATTTGTACGAACCCACAGACCAGCACAAGTGAGGAATCTAACTACTTCATGAAGCACAAGTGAATATACTAGGCATGTTATGAGATGCAGATTGAAAGATCTAACTTGTGTGAAGAGAAACTTCTTATGGTAGAAAGTGACAGAACCATGAGATCAACAGGGGCTGTAAAAAGAAGTTTTATTTACCACACTTGGAACTTCTAGACGGAGTGGGAGATGATGCCGAGCAGTTCAATCCTCCGTGCCCTAACTTGGCGACGGAAGACACCTACGGCGACGGCGGAGAGGACGATGTCCGCGATCGGCGTGAAGACAGCGTCGGAGAGGTTGCGGTAGCGAAGCGCTTCGTCGCCGGCGTCATTGAGAGCTAGCGGTGGCGCTAGGGTTCGTGCGAGGGTGGAAGAAGGAGATAATGACCGCGGTAAGTGTGAATTTATAGTCGCAGGGGTGGCACTGCGCTATTACTCAGGTGCCCCTGGCGATTCGCATCTGAGTAGTATGTGGCCATCATGCGGTATTTTGGGGGCAGTTCCACGTCCCACGCACGCCTGGATTGTTGGGTGGTCGTTCCTACTTCTCCGGATTTCATGTGGATAAATGAGCATTGAAAACGGACTTAAAATGTTGTCTCTGTGTCTTCTGCTGACAAGGACGCAGAGAAGACATTCGACAGTTTCAATAGAATGCATATGACTTGGAGAGATAGAATTTTGAGATAGAGAGCATAGAGAGGTTAGGGTCCGATCACATTCACTTAGTTCAAAAGATTCAACAAGAAGACATAGCTATAAGTGAATGCTTTAGAGGATAGAACACTAGTATATATATATCTATATAATCAACATAGTGAAGATAATCATGAAGACATGTTGAGATTGAAGCCAAACCAAATGTGAAGACATTGCAAGGTAACGCCATGAGTGAAACACTTCGAAATAGAACGTTTGGTGGTGGCGTTACCCACCGTATAGGAAGTATTAGACCTAGACACGGCGCACAATTATCGTGGCGCTCCGAAGTTAAATTCCACATTAATGTATTCACACTTAGAATGTATGTCTTCATTGATTGAAGATATACTTCACTTCGTGTGTTGCACATCTAAGTCATCAATATGCGTAAGAGTTAGGATATGTGCCTGATCACAGGACATTTGAGGATTCCAGGATATTTAGCTCACACCGTAACTTGCAAAACCTCTTCTCATCCAAGGGCTTGGTGAAGATATCTGCCAATTGCTCTTCATTGTTGACATGTATGATATCAATGTCTTCCTTCACAACATGATCTCTGAGAAAGTGATGACGAATTTCAATGTGCTTTGTCTTCGAGTGCTGAACTGGGTTGTTGGCAATCTTGATGGCGCTTTCGTTGTCGCAGTAAAGTGGCACTTACTTCAGATGAATGCCATAGTCCTTGAGTGTTTGCTTCATCCACAGAAGCTGAGCGCGGCAAGATCCAGCAGCAATGTATTCAGATTCAGCAGTGGAGAGAGATACACAGTTCTGCTTCTTTGAAGACCAACATACAAGTGATCGTCCCAGAAAGTGACATGTGCCTGATGTAGACTTGCGATCAACTTTGTCACCAGCATAATCAGCATCCGAAAATCCAACCAAATCAAACTCTGAGCCCTTTGGATACCATAATCCTAGAGTTGGGATGTGAGCCAAATATTGAAGAATTCGCTTCACAGCTAAGTGATGCGATTCCTTTGGTGCCGCTTGAAATCGAGCACACATGCAAACACTAAGCATAATATCTGGCCTAGATGCACATAGATAAAGTAAAGAACTAATCATGGAGCGGTATACCTTTTGATCGAACTCTTTACCATTGTCGTCAGGACCCAGATGATGTTTGGCTGGCATTGGTGTTGTGAAGCCTTTGCAGTCTTGCATACCGAACTTCTTCAGGCAATCTTTGAGATACTTCTCTTGAGATATGAAGATGCCATTGCGTTGTTGTCGTATTTGAAGACCAAGGAAGAACTTCAGCTCCCCCATCATGGACATCTGATATTGCTCTTGCATCATATATCCAAACTCTTCACTGTACTTCTGATTGGTGCAGCCGAAGATAATGTCATCCACATATATTTGGCACACAAACAGTTCACCATCATATGTCTTCGTGAAAAGAGTGGGATCTAGGGAACCATGTATGAAGCCTTTGCTCTTCAGGAAGTATTTGAGTGTGTCATACCAGGCCCTAGGGGATTGTTTGAGGCCATACAGTGCCTTGTTGAGCTTGTATACCATGTCAAGATGTTTTGGATTTTCAAAGCCAGGCGGTTGTGCAACATACACTTCTTCTTCAATCTTGCCATTGAGAAAGGCACTCTTCACATCCATTTGATATAGAAGTATGTTATGATGATTTTCATAGGCCAGCAGTATGCGTATGGCTTCAAGCCTAGCCACAGGAGCAAATGTTTCATCGAAGTCAATGCCTTCCACTTGAGTATATCCTTGAGCAACGAGACGAGCTTTGTTTCTGACAACTTGACAATGCTCATCTTGCTTGTTGCGGTATATCCATTTGGTGCCTATTATGTTGTGCTTCCGTGGATCAGGACGCTTAACCAGTTCCCACACATTATTTAGCTCAAACTGTTGAAGCTCTTCTTGCATAGCTTGAATCCATTCAGATTCCAAGAAGGCTTCTTCAACTTTCTTGGGTTCTGATATTGAGACGAATGCGAAGTGCCCACAGAATTTTTCTAGCTGAGTTGCCCTTGAACGAGTGAGTGGACCAGGTGCATTGATGCTGTCAATTATTCTGTCAATCTGCACTTCATTGGCAACACGAGGATGTAAAGGGCGAAGACTTTGCTCTTGCTGATCTGTGTTGATGTTGGGAGGAATGTCTTCAGGCTGAGCATTGTCTTCATGTTGATCAGGTGCTGAGATGATAAGTTCTTCTTCAGGATGAGCTTCAGAAGGTATAATCTCTCCAGTTCCCATTAGCTTGATTGATTCACTAGCTGGAATTTCATCTAGCACATTTGGCAGTTGCTCTCTTTGTGAACCATTTGTCTCATTGAACCGCACATCCACGGTTTCAACCACTTTGTAATGAAAGAGATTGAAGACTCTGTAGGAGTGCGAATCCTTTCCATATCCAAGAATAAAACCCTCATGTGCTTTTGGTGCAAATTTTGAGGTGTGATGTGGGTCCTTGATCCAGCACCTTGCGCCAAATACTCTGAATTAACTGACATTTGGCTTTTTGCCAGTAAGGAGCTCATAAGATGTTTTGTTCAGAAGCTTGTGAAGATAAACACGATTGATTGTATGGCATGCAGTGTCAATGGCTTCAGTCCAGAATTTTCTTGGAGTCTTGTATTCATCTAGCATCGTTCTGGCCATCTCAATGAGTGTTCTGTTCTTGCGTTCGACGACGCCCTTCTGCTGTGGCGTGTACGGAGCTGAGAATTCATGTGTGATGCCCAAGGTATCAAGATATGTACCAAGGCCAATGTTCTTGAATTCAGTGCCATTGTCACTTCTGATGTGCTTTATCTTGGCGCCAAAATTGTTCATAGCTCGATTGGCGAAGTGTCTGAAGACATCCTGCACTTCAGTCTTGTAAAGGATTATGTGCACCCAAGTATATCTAGAGTAATCATCAACAATGACAAAGCCATAGAGGCAAGCAGTAGTAGTAAAAGTTGAGTAGTGAGTGGGACCAAAAAGATCCATGTGAAGTAGTTCGAAGGGTCGAGTAGTGGTCATGATTGTCTTCGAGGGATGCTTTGCCCTCGTCATCTTCCCTGCTTCACAGGCACCGCATAAGTGATCTTTCTTGAACTTGACGCCCTCGATGCCTATGACATGCTTCTTCTTCGCAAGGGTGTGGAGGTTCCTCATGCTAGCATGCCCAAGCCTCTGATGCCAAAGCCAGCATTCTGAAGCTTTCGCAAGAAGACATACTGCAAGTTGTGGCCCTGCTAAGAAATCTAACACATACAGATCATCTTTTCGATACCCTTCAAACACTAGAGACTAGTCAGATTCCATTAGTACAAGGCAATGCTATTTTCCAAACATTACGATCATGTTCAAATCGCAAAGCATTGAGACAGACATTAAGTTGAAGCCAAGGGATTCAATAAGCATGACTTTATCCATGTGTTGATCCTTTGAGATTGCAACTCTACCTAGACCCAATACCTTACTTTTACCAGTGTCAGCAAATGTGATGTGGCTCTTGTCGGATGGACGTAAGGTTGAGTCCATAAGAAGGCTTCTTTTGCCAGTCATGTGATTTGTACACCCACTGTCAATAATCCATTCTGAAGACTTTGAAGATGCTGGTGTCGTACCCTAAAGTGCAGTTAGGGGGGTAGGCTTCACGAAGAGAATTGTGAAGCAAAAACATTTGACGAACCAGTGGGTTATGAAAACTTAGATCCAGATTAGGACTAATAGGGAGAGTAGCATGCGATTTAGGAACGAAGTACATAATGCCATTCGGGCATTTTATCTTGCGCCCTACAAGATTTTTAAGGTCCCCAACAATAGCGTCAGAAGATTTTGTTTTTCTGCTGGAGACCTTTCCCAGCAAAAGAGAGTTAAGCTTTCTTAACCACCCACATCTTCAAGGGTGGCTTAGAAGCAATAAGTCTAAGTGCAGCATAAGAGAATTTTGGTTTTGGAGCCCTAGCAAACAGTTTAGCATGCGGACAATAGTACTCATAAGAATAGGCAGAATAATTTTTGGTCATATGAACATGACGGTTTGATGAACCGCTCTCATGTTCATATGCCTGAGTATGGTTTCCCTGCAAAACATTTGCGTTAGTGTGACTCGGGTGAGTCCTCTGTCTGCATGAATCCTTTGGACGGTATGAAGCCTTTGGTCTGAGGTTTGTCTTCTTCATGTGAGGTGTCATGAAGACATTCACAGGAAGATTTTCCAGACACTTTTTCGGAACCCAGATCTTCTTCATAGGCGGTCCATTCCTGCAGTTAGTACCAATGTACCCGGCAAACACTACACCATTCTGATTTTTAAACAGTACATAGTTTGCATCAAAGGATTCATCAATGATAATGGGTTTAGCACAGGTGAAGCCAGATAAATTGGATGGATCTGCTAAAGGTTCCTTTGCAGCAACCCACTTGGTTTTGGGGTACTGCTCAGGTTTCTAGTAAGAGCCATCTGCATTTATTTTCCTTACGAACCCAACACCCTCTTTCCTAGGGTTTCGGTTCAGAATCTGCTTCTTGAGGACATCACATAATGTCTGATGTCCTTTAAGACTTTTGTACATCCCTATTTCAAGCAATGTCTTCAACCTAGCATTCTCATCAGCAATAGCAGTGGTATGCTCAGCAGAGGGGTTAGTCACCACATCAACAGTTGAAGATATTGCAACAGCAGTAGCAGTGGAACATTCGGCAACAGAAGTAGCATTATCACGCTCAATGCATTTAAGACATGGTGGTTCAAATCCTTCCTGAGTGGAACTGATCTGTTCGGCGCGAAGTGACTCGTTTTCCTTTAGAAGATCTTCATGAGCCGCTCTCAATTTCTCAAGTTCTTGCTTCCTTTGAAGATAATCATAGGAAAGCTTTTCATGAGTTGTTGAGAGAGTGTCATGACGATCTTCAAGTTCCTGATACTTAACATGAAGATTTTTTATGTCTTCAATTAAGGATTCAGATCGAGTCATTTCAGCACCCAACAGATCATCGCTTCTGTCTAAGAATTTTTGAATATGTTCCATGGCTTTCTGTTGTTTAGTTGCGATTTTAGCAAGTGTTTTGTAACTGGGTTTTGAATCACAATCAGATTCATCGTCACTAGATGTTTGATAGTGAGTAGTGCGTTTGTTTACCTTGGCACCGCGTGCCATGAAGCAGTAGGTAGGAGTGGAGTCGTTCTTGTCATTTGCATCGGTGTCGGTGACGAAGTCATTGTCTTCAGTGTTGAAGATGGACTTGGCGACGTATGCTGTAGCCAGACTTGCAATGCCAGAATCAGACTCCTCCTCAGACTCCACCTCTGCCTCCTCAGAAGCGGACTCCTCCTCAGAATCCATTTCCTTGCCAACAAACGCATGTGCCTTGCCAGATGAGCTCTTCTTGTGTGATGAAGACTTTGAGGAAGACTTGGAAGAAGACTTTGAGTATTTCTTCTTCTTCTTATCGTCAGAGTCATATTCCTTGCTCTTCTTCTTCCTTCTATTCTCATTGTCCCACTGTGGACACTCAGAGATGAAGTGTCCAGTTTTCTTGCACTTGTGGCATGTTTTCTTCTTGTAGTCATGAGCAGAAGCTTCATCATTCCTTGAGCTTGATCGTGAAGACTTTCTGAAGCCTTTCTTCTTGGTGAACTTTCGAAACTTCTTCACAAGCATTGCAAGTTCCCTTCCAATGTCTTCAGGATCATCAGAATTGCTGTCAGATTCTTCTTCAGATGAGGAAACAGCTTTTGCCTTCAAGGCACGAGTTCGCCCATAGTTTGGACCGTAGATATCTCTTTTCTCAGAAAGCTGAAACTCATGTGTGTTGAGCTTCTCAAGTATGTCAAACAGATCGAGTGTCTTGAAATCAGGACGTTCTTGAATCATCAGGGCTAGGATGTCAAACAAACTATCAAGTGATCTCAGCAGCGTCTTGACGATTTCATGTTTGGTGATCTCAGTAGCGCCGAGGGCTTGAAGCTCATTTGTGATGTCAGTGAGCCGATCAAATGTGTGCTGGACATTCTCATTGTCATTTCGCTTGAAGCGGTTGAAGAGATTGCGAAGAACGCTGATTCTCTGATCTCTCTGAGTTGAGATGCCTTCATTGACCTTGGAGAGCCAGTCCCAGACCAGCTTGGATGTCTTCAAAGCACTCACACGGCCATACTGTCCTTTGGTCAGATGACCAAAGATGATGTTCTTGGAAGTAGAGTCCAGTTGAACGAATTTCTTGACATCAGCAGCAGTGACACCTTCTCCAGCCTTGGGAACGCCGTTCTCGACGACATACCATAGGTCGACGTCAATGGCTTCAAGATGCATACGCATCTTATTCTTCCAGTAGGGATATTCAGCTCCATCGAAGACGGGGCACACAGCGGAGACTTTAATTATCCCTGCAGTCGACATAGCTAAAACTCCAGGTGGTTAAACCGAATCGCACAGAACAAGGGAGCACCTTGCTCTGATACCAATTGAAAGTGCGTTATATCGACTAGAGGGGGGGGTGAATAGGCGATTTTTATGGAAGTCTTCAAAACGTGGAAGTTATGAAGACAAACAGTAGAGATATGCCTATCACTATGTAGCGGAAGTTAGATTACACTAGGCAAGCCATGGTCAAGTATTCAATAGAGTGAAAGCACAATGACAAGTAGCTGCAGTGTAATAAGGATCAGGTAGGAAGAAGTTATGAAGCCAAACAAATCATACAGTTACGTTGTGAAGACAAAAGATATAGCAAGCATGCAATGGCTTCACAATGAGTAACAGTAAGTAAAAGGAAGTGAAGATGAAACCAGTGACTCATTGAAGACAATGATGTGTTGGACCAGTTCCAGTTGCTGTGACAACTGTACGTCTGGTTGGAGCGGCTAGGTATTTAAACCTTAGGACACACAGTCCCGGACACCTAGTCCTGAACACGCAGCTCAGGACACCAAGTCCTCACCGTATTCTCCTTGAGCTAAGGTCACATAGTCCTCGCCCAATCACTCAGGTAAGTCTTCAAGGTAGACTCCCAAACCTTCACAGACTTTGTTCACTGGCAATCCACAATGTCTCTTGGATGCTCAGAATGCGACGCCTAACCGTCTGGAGGATGCACAGTCCTCAAGTGTAATAAGTCTTCAGATCACACAGACAAGAAGACTTAAGTGATGCCCAATTTACTCTAGCTCTGGTTGGTTAGGGCTTTCTCCTCGCTAGGAATTTTCTCTCTCAAAGGCTTCGAGGTGGGTTGCTCTCAAACGACAAAAGCCGTGCACTAAAATCTGAGCAGCCAACCGTTTATGGTTGTAGGGGGTGGGCTATTTATAGCCACTTGGCAACCCGACCTGATTTGTCCGAAATGACCCTGGGTCACTAAGGAACTGACACGTGTCTCAATGGTCAGATTTCAAACTCTCATGGCAACTTTACTTGGGCTACAAGCAAAGCTGACTTGTCCGGCTCTGGACAAGATTCGCTCTCATTGTCTTCACTCGAAGACATAGGTTTTTGGTTTAGGCATCACTTCAGTCATTCTGACTGGTTCTCCTGGACCCCACTTAACAGTACGGTGGTTCCTATGACTCAACACAAAAGAAAAAGAACTATGAAAGATCTAAGTCATCGAGCTCCATTGTCTTCATAACGTGTCTTCTTTTGTCATAGTCTTCAATGTGAATATCTTCATATACCACCTTTGACTTCAATGTCTTCATACATTTTTAGGGGTCATCTCTGGTAGTAAAACCGAATCAATGAGGGACTTCTACCTGTGTTATCCTGCAATTCTCACAAACACATTAGTCCCTCAACTAGGTTTGTCGTCAATAATCCAAAACCAACTAGGGGTGGCACTAGATGCACTTACAAATTCCATGACACTATGGGTGAGAAGGTCTCATCGTAGTCAACCCCTTGAACTTGTCGATAATCCTTAGCAACAAGTCGAGCCTTATAGATGGTCACATTACCATCTGCGTCAGTCTTCTTCTTAAAGATCCATTTATTCTCTATGGCTTGCCGATCATCGGGCAAGTCTGTCAAAGTCCATACTTTGTTTTCATACATGGATCCTATCTCAAATTTCATGGCTTCAAGCCATTTGTTGGAATCCGGGCCCACCATCACTTCTTCATAGTTCAAAGGTTCACCGTTGTCTAGCAACATGATTTCCAGGATAGGGTTGCCGTACCACTCTGGTGCGGAACGTGCCCTTGTGGACCTACGAAGTTCAGTAGCAACTTGATCCGAAGTTTCATGATCATCATCATGAACTTCTTCTCTAATCGGTGCAGGCACCACAGAAACATCTTCCTGAGTTGCGCTACTCTCCGGTTCAAGAGGCAGTACCTCATCAAGTTCTACTTTCCTCCCACTTACTTCTTTCGAGAGAAACTCTTTCTCTAGAAAGGATCCATTCCTGGCAACAAAGATCTTACCTTCGGATCTGAGGTAGAAGGTATACACAATAGTTTCCTTACGGTATCCTATGAAGACGCATTTTTCTGACTTGGGTTCGAGCTTTTCAGGTTGAAGTTTCTTGACATAAGCATCGCATCCCCAAACTTTCAGAAATGACAGCTTAGGTTTCTTTCCAAACCATAATTCATACGGTGTCGTCTCAATGGATTTCGACGGAGCCTTATTTAAAATGAATGCGGCAGTCTCTAAAGCATAACCCAAAATGATAGTGGTAGATCGGTAAGAGACATCATAGATCACACCATATCCAATAGAGTGCGATTACGACGTTCTGACACACCAGTTCACTGAGGTGTGCTAGGAGGCGTGAGTTGTAAAACAATTCCACATTTCCTTAGGTGCGTGCCAAACTCATGACTCAAGTATTCTCCTCCATGATCTGATCGTAAGAACTTTATTTTCCTTTCATGTTGATTCTCTACCTCACTTTGAAATTCCTTGAGCTTTTCAAATGTCTCAGACTTGTGTTTCATTAAGTAGACACACCCATATCTACTTAAGTCATCAGTGAGGGTGAGAACATAACGATAGCCACCGCGAGCCTCAATGCTCATTGGACCGCACACATCAGTATGTATGATTTCCAATAAGTTGGTTGCTCGCTCCATTGTTCCAGAGAACGGAGTCTTGGTCATTTTGCCCATGAGGCATGGTTCACATGTGTCAGGTGATTCAAAATCATGTGACTCCAAAAGTCCATTAGTATGGAGGGTCTTCATGCGCTTTACACCAATATGACCTAAGCGACAGTGCCACAAGAAAGTGGTACTATCATTATCAACTCTACATCTTTTGGCATCAATGTTATGACCATGTGTATCACTATGACGGAGATTCAATAAACCATTCACATTGGGTGCATGACCATAGAAGGTAGTATTCATGTAAATAGAATAACCATTATTCTTTGACTTAAATGAATAACCGTATTGCAATAAACATGATCTAATCATGTTCATGCTCAATGCAGACACCAATACAAACAACATTCATCTAGGTTCAACACTAACCCCGAAGGTAGAGGGAGTGTGCGATGGTGATCATATCATCCTTAGAAACACTTCCAACACACATTGTCACCTCGCCCTTAGCTAGTCTCCATTTATTCCGTAGCTTTTGTTTCGAGTTACCAATATTAGCAACTGAATCGGTATCTAATACCCATGTGCTACTAGAAGTACTAGTAAGGTACACATCAATAACACATATATCAAATATACTTTTGTTGAAGTTGCCAGCCTTCTTATCTACCAAGTATTTGAGGCAGTTCCACTACCAGTGACCGTTCCCCTAATAGAAGCACTTCGTCTCGGGTTTCGGTTCTTGGTTTCTTCACTGGAGCGGCAACTGGCTTGCCATTCATGAAGTTTCCCTTCTTGCCCTTGCCCTTCTTTGAAACCGGTGGTCTTGTTAACCATCAACACTTTGATGCTCCTTCTTGATTTCCACCTTTACGGCCTTAAGCACGACAAACAGCTCTGGGATCATCTTCCCTTGCATGTTATAGTTCACCACGAAACTCTAGTAGCTTGGTGATAGTGACTGGAGAACTTTGTCAATCACTCTTTTATCTGGAAGATGAACTCCCACTTGATTCAAGCGATTGAAGTACCCAGAAATTCTAAGCACGTGCTAACTGGCTGAGCTATTCTCCCCATCTTGTAGGCAAAGATCTTGTCAGAGGTCTCAAACCTCTCAACACAGGCATGAGCCTAAAATACCAATTTCATCTCTTGGAACATCTCATATGCTTTGAGGCGTTCAAAACGTCTTTGGAGCCCTGATTTCTAAGTCGTAAAGCATGGCGTACTGAACTATCAATTAGTCATAAGAACGTGCCTGCCAGATGTTCACAACATCCATAGATGACGCTAGAGGTGTTGGCACGCCGAGCGGTGCATCAAGGACAGAAGCCTTCTGTGCAGCAGTGAGGACAATCCTCATACTACGGCCCTAGTCCACACAATTGCTTACAATATCTTTCAACTTAGTCTTTCTCTAGGAGCGTATTAAAACAAGGAGCTAAAGCACGGGCTATAAATCCACAACATAATTTGCAAAGACAATTTAGACTATGTTCATGATAATTAAGTTCATCTAATCAAATTATTTAATGAACTCCCACTCAGATAGGCATCCCTCTAGTCATCTAAGTGCTACATGATCTGAATCGACTAGGCCGTGTTCGATCATCACGTGAGACAGACTAGTCATTAACGGTGAACATCTCCATGTTGATCGCATCTACTATACGACTCATGTTCGACCTTTCGGTCTCTCGTGTTCTGAGGCCATGTCTGTACATGCTAGGCTCGTCAAGTCAACCTTAGTGTTTTGCATGTGTAAATCTGGCTTACACCCGTTGTATGTGAACGTTAGAATCTATCACACCCGATCGTCATGTGGTGCTTCGAAACAACGAACCTTCACAACAGTGCACAATTAGGGGGAACACTTTTCTTGAAATTTTAGTGAGGGGTCGTCTTATTTATGCTACCGTCGTTCTAAGCAAATAAGATGTAAACATGACAAACATCACATGCAAATCATAAAGTGACATGATATTGCCAATATCATCTTGTGCCTTTGATCTCGATCTCCGAGGCATGGCATGATCACCATCGTCACCGGCATGACACCATGATCTCCATCATCGTGTCTGCATGAAGTTGTCTCGCGAACTATTACTTCTACTACTATGGCTAACGGTTAGCAATAAAGTAAAGTAATTACATGGTGTTTTCATTGACACACATGTCATACAATAAATTAAGACAACTCCTATGGCTCCTGCCGGTTGTCATACTCATCGACATGCAAGTCGTGATTCCTATTACAAGAACATGATCAATCTCATACATCACATATATCATTCGTCACATCCTTTTGGCCATATCACACCACATAGCATACCCTGCAAAAACAAGTTAGACGTCCTCTAATTGTTGTTGCATGTTTTATGTGGCTGCTATGAGTTTCTAGCAAGAATGTTTCTTACCTACACAAAAGCCACAACGGTGATATGCCAATTGCTATTTACCCTTCATAAGGACCCTTTTCATCGAATCCGATCCGACTAAAGTGGGAGAGACAGACACCCGCTATCCACCTTATGCATCAATTGCATGTCAGTCGATGGAACCAGTCTCACATAAGCGTACATGTAAGGTCGGTCCGGGCCGGTTCATCTCACAATGCCACTGAATCAAGATAATACTAGTAATGGAAGCAAATTGAACAAATCATCGCCCACAACTACTTTGTGTTCTACTCGTGCATAGAATCTACGCATAGACCTAACTCTGATACCACTGTTGGGGAACGTAGTAATAATTCAAAAAATTCCTTTATGTCACCAAGATCAATCTAGGAGATACTATCAACGAGAGAGAGGGACGTGCATCTTCATACCCTTGAAGATAGCTAAGTGGAAGCGCTCCGTGGAACGCGGATGATGGATTCGTACTCACAGCGATTCAAATCGCGGAAGATCCGATCCGGCGCCAAACGGACGCCGCCTCCGTGTTCAACACATGTACTTCCTGGGGATGTCTCCTCCTACTTGATCCATCAAGGGGAGAGGACAAGTTGAGGGAAAGCTCCGGCAGCACGACGGCGTGGTGGTGGAGCTTGTAGTTCTCCGGCAGGGCTTCGCCAAGCACTACGGACAAGGAGGAGGTGTTGGAGAGGGGAGGGCTGCGCCAGGGAAGGGGTGCGGCTGCCCTCCCACCCCCCTCTATTTGTAGGGTGAAGGTAGAGGGGGTCGGGCCCCTTAGATGCATCTAGAGGGGGGGCGGCCAAGGGGGGAACTTGCCCCCGAAGTTTGGTGGGAGGCGCCCCCACCCCCTAGGGTTTTCAACCCTAGGTGCCTTGCACCCATGGGGGTGCACCAGCCCACTAGGGGATGGTTCCCACCCTTGTTCAGCCCACTTGGCCCACGGGGGCAGGTGGCCCCACCCGGTGGACCCCCGGACACCTTTCGGTGGTCCCGGTACAATATCGATAACCCCCAAAACCATTCCAACGACTGAAACTGGACTTCCCATATATAAATCTTCACCTCCGGACCATTTCGAAACTCCTCGTGACGTACGTGATCTCATCTGGGACTCCAAACAACCTTTGGTAACCACATACTATTTCCCATAACAACTCTGGCGTCATCGAACCTTAAGTGTGTACACCCTACGGGTTCGGGAACCATGTAGACATGACCGAGACATCTCTCTGGCCAATAACCAACAGCGGGATCTGGATACCCATGTTGGCTCCCACATGTTCCACGATGATCTCATCGGATGAACCACGATGTCGGGGATTCAATTAATCCCATATACAATTCCCTTTGTCCATCAGTATGTTACTTGCCCGAGATTTGAACGTCGGTATCTCTATACCTCGTTCAATCTCGTTACCGGCAAGTCTCTTTACTTGTTCCATAATGCATGATCCCGTGGCTAACTCCTTAGTCACATTGAGATCATTATGATGATGCATTACCGAGTGGGCCCAGAGATACCTCTCCGTCATACTGAGTGACAAATCCCAGTCTCGATTCGTGCCAACCCAATAGACACTTTTGGAGATACCTGTAGTGCACCTTTATATCCACCCAGTTACGTTGTGACGTTTGATACATCCAAAGCACTCCTACGGTATCTGTGAGTTGCACAATCTCATGGTCTAAGGAAATGATACTTGACATTAGAAGAGCTCTAGCAAACTAACTACACGATCTTGTGCTATGCTTAGAATTGGGTCTTGTCCATCACATCATTCTCCTAATTAATGATGTGATCCCGTTATCAACGACGTCCAATGTCCATGGTCAGGAAACAATAACCATCTATTGATCAATGAGCTAGTCAACTAGAGGCTTACTAGGGACATGTTGTGGTCTATGTATTCACACATGTATTATGGTTTCCGGTTAATACAATTATAGCTTGAACAATAGACAATTATCATGAACAAGCAAATATAATAATAACAATTTTATTATTGCCTCTAGGGTCTATTTCCAACAGATCAAGGTTGTCGGCGTTCTGGGAACGGGGGTCCCCAGACTTGCCTGCGTGTGGCCTGCGGCGTGGCTCAAAGGGGGGCCCAGCATGGCCCATCTTCACCAACACAGACTCAAGACCCTCGCGAGGGGCCAAGCCTCGTGGGGCGGACGATGCGGAGCTTCCTCAGGCACGGCCTCATCAGGCTGGCTCGCGAGGAGGCGGAGAGATCAAGGCGGGGTACCTCACGAGGTGCCCGTGATGCAAGCCATGATGACCAAGGGCGCCAGGTGGGCGCCAGCCCGCGTAGTGTCCTCCATTCCCCTTTGGTGCAAAGGGGGCAAGCGTAGCCGCGGAGTACCGAGGCATCAGGCAAAGGTTTCCATTTCGGTGCAACAAGACCAAGACCAGGAGGACTGCAAGACGGAGATCATTGTGGAGCCCAAGACGGCGTCACCACCCGAGCTTTGTGCAGGCGAAGACTACTTTTGTCAGGATAGCTGGTACTAGCTGTCCCCTTTCAAATTAGCCCACCATTGTTGGCTCCCTTCCCGCTCGATATTTGGGAAGAGGACCAGGGCCTCTATAAATAGGACTAGCCACCCCCAGGATAAAAGGACAACCGAGAGAGAGAGAGAGAGAGAGAGAGAGAGAGAGAGAGAGAAGGGTGACTGAACTCCTCCCAGCAGTTCATCCCCCCAGCCAAGAACAGACCCTCGCGAGGCTGTTCTTCCTTGTATTGTTCATCATCATCAGCCCAAGAGGCAATCCACCACGCCACACACTGGAGTAGGGTATTACACCACAACGGTGGCCCGAACCAGTATAAACCCTGTGTCTCTCGTGTTGTTCTTTCCATAGCTTAGATCTTTGCATGGTGGAGGGGTGCAGGTAGGTAGGAGGCAAGATCTCCGCGCGCACCCCAGTGTTCGAACCTCAAGGGTCTGCCGGAACCCGAAATCCGACATTTGGCGCGCCAGGTAGGGGTGCGCCAGAATCCACCTTCTACCACTTCGTGCCCCGTCGCGTCGTCATCACCATGTCCGGCGACCAGGCGGGCAACCCAGATCCATGGGCGGCGTGGCCCGCCCGCGCAGAGCCACTCGCCTCGGGCGACCCCGTGCCCCAGGCAGCTCGCGGTCCGCGGGTTTACGCGGGCCGCGGGCGACGCGGGCCGCGGGCGACGCGGACAGGCTTTGACAGCTCTCACACCGCGGCAGGCGCGGTCGGCAGCAAGGGCCTCCAATCACGCCGCGACCACGGCACCGTACACCCGCCGGGAGCAGGCGAACTCGAGGGCTGCGCTCACGGTGGCCCGAGAGCTGCTGCAGTGCAGGCTGCTAGAGGGCGGCCGCGATGTGCTGCTGGAGCGGGTGGCAGAGCTCCTGGGCTTCGCCGCCTCGGGGGCTCACCCCTTCTGCACCCAGCTCCCATCTCAAGCCCAGGGCGGCCCGCGCGGGGGCTCCGCGCACGCCCGCAGGCTCCAAGGCAACTCCAATGCCAGCGAAGCTGTCAGCACCGGACCGGCGGCGGCGCTGCCCCCGCTCCCGGTCCGCGAAGAAGAAGGACTCGACGCGACCCGCGGCCCCAGTGGACAGCCGCGCTGCCACCCCACGGTGGGCGCGTCAGGTAGGACCGCATGGCATGCGGGGCACTACGGTGTGGCCTTCGGGATGACGGCGCCAGAGGAATACGTGCCCCTCATGATGGACCAAGAACACCCTCACGAGGGCGAACAAGGCTCGCTCCACAGCCCAGGCTAGGGGGACGAGGCGCCAGAAGCTGAGCCTTTCCAGGAGCCCCTGGATGGTCTCACTGGCCGCGCTGGAGGCAACGATTATCGGGTACCGCTAATTCTTCAGGAGCAGGCATACGCTGACCATGGATCACAGGAGGTGCAGGTCGCCACAGCGAGCAGCTGCCCCGCTCCCACAGTCTCCTACCCCTCGGGAGGAGGGCGCAGGGGGCTGCAGGAGAGGGGCCGGGATCCGACATCACCACCGCGGTGTTCGGAGCAAGGTGTTCTCAGGAGGTAGGCCCTCCGCTGGGGAGGTGCCTTAGGGCCTGCCCCCGGCAGAGGACTCGTGGTGGTCGGGAGAACCGCTGGCGACCGCTCTACCCCATCGGCGGCGTCCTGGTTTCCCGTCGTCGTCGATGGCACTAGAGTGTGGCGCAAGGCGGGGCCCTCATCTGGCGATATGAAGCAAGGCCGGTACCTATGAAGAAGGCCCAGTGCCTGTGAAGCTCGCCGCCCCGTGACACTCTCACGTAATAATGAGTGGGGCTGTACATGCCCCGGAGTCTCAGGGGTGCCGGCCTCAGGCCCTGGGGCTCCCTCCCACGCCCAGTGGCAGCACTTAGCTCCGCGCTGGTGAGAAGACGTCCAAGACTAGATTAGGTGCCGAACACGGCCTTTTGTCTGCTTTCGTTGCTTTTCCCTTTGGTTGTCACTTTCCCCCACTAGATTCAAGTTGGATTCGAATTTGAGATTTGCGTGTGTTCGGGGAAGGGGTGCTTAGTCTCCTTCGAGCAATTTCTAGCGTTTTGGTTACCGCTTCGCCTCAGCTGCCTCCCCTCGTGAGCCCCTCACGAGCCGGGTCAGGCCTAGCTTGCACGCAGCCCAGACTGCCGCCGCCGCATTCTCTCAGGAGGGTGTTTTACTGCAGATCCTACGGATCCAATCAGGGAACACTCGGGACACCACAATCTCCCACAGGCTACCTCAGGGCCAGCACGGGACAAAGGTAAACTAGACGACCAGCGCGTCGCTTAAGCCAACCACTTGGCGCGGGCGCATGGGCAATGTAGCGTCTACTAATACGATGAACACGAGTTTTACATGAGGGGCTCCCCCTCCAAAATGCTCTCACAGCCATCAGGCCAAAACCTGAGTTCTATTCATGCAGGGTAAGGAAGCAGGAACGATGCACAATCAGTCAGATAAATCCCCCAATGCGTCCTCAGGAGCACCACCCGAGCCGTTGCTGGCATTGCTGAACTCGCCATCGCTGTCCGCGTCGCCACCAGCGGCGTCAGGGACGTGCACCACGCCCCCCTCGTCGGCAGCCACGATCACGCCCTCGTCGTCTGAAGTGAAGGCCCTGATAAGAGCATCCACATTGTCTTCCACCCAGTGCGCCAGATCGTCTCGGGCGGCCTTGGGGACTGGGGCGATGGCGGCGTCAAAATCGAAGTGGGGATCCATGTTCTGGAGATGGCTGAAGACGCGGGAAAAGGCGCGCCCGAGCAGGGCGCGGCTCCTCTCCTCCATCAACCTGTCAGCCCTGACCGACCGTGCCTCCAGCTGCGTCACCACGTCAGTGAAGAACTGAAGATTGCCGGCATAGTTGACTGCATGCGGCTCGCTAACAGCCGCCTCGTAGATGTTGTCCAAGGCTGTGTTGGCTCTCTCCCGAAGCGTGGTGAGCATGGGGCCGTGCTCATGCTCCAGGATCCGCCGCTGACGTATCTCGTCCGCATTCTGGCGCGCGACGGCCTCAGCCTCCTCCACCCGCTGGCGAAGAAGGAGCACCTCGGCCTAGGAGGTGGTTAACTCACCTTGCGCCACCTCAAGGGCGGCCCGGAAAGCATCGGCACGCCGCGTTGCCTCCTCCAGCTTGGCCCTCAAGATGGCAGTCCTGCCTTCAGGTTCGGCCTGGATCAACCCCAGCTTCTCTTCGAACTCATGCTCGAGGTTCAAATGCGCAATCGCCACCCGACGTCCGACCTCCTCCAGGGCACAGGCTTCTTGTGCAGCGACATCATCCTCCGCCTGCGTCACCAAGCGCTCCCTCGTCTCTAGACGCTCGTACTCGCGGGTACGTTCGGCGGCTTCCAGCGTTAGCGCCTCCTCACGCTTCTGGAGCTCTGCTGATCACCAGAGGCCACCTTCATCAACTCGAGGGCTGCCTCACGCAGCTCCACCTGCTCCTCCAATGAGTGGCACCAGGCCAGGAGCTCCCGAGCCCGCTCCTTTGCCACCTTTCGCCGCCGGTCGGCTTCCCGGGCCTCCTCAGCGGCCCAAGATCGGGCCTCCCAAGAGGCCACCAACGACGCCTTGGCCTCTGCATCATCAAGATCGCGCTGACGGCGTGCAAGGGCGATGGCGCCCTCCAGCTCGCGCCTCTCCGCAGCCAGGCACAGGCCCTCGGCCTCAAGGCGCGCGTCTTCATCAGCAAGCTCCTCATCAAGCAGGCTCACCACGTCAGCTGCCCTTCGAAGGAATCCTTGGCGGAGAGCGCGATGCTCCCGAGCGTGCTCGAGCACGTCTTCCACACCATCATCTGCCCCAAGCAAGCGCCGGGGGCCATGAATCAGCACTCCCCCTCCGGGAAGGGGGCTGGGGGATGGCACCCTCGCGATGGCCGGGCACGCCGCGCCAGAAGCCCGGCCTGGAGCCAGCCCGTCCCCAGGTGAAGAGCGCAGGGAGCGCCTCAGCCAATCACAGTCCACGACCAGGCGAGAAGCTCACGGCAGGCTGGCTATGCCACGAGAAGGCCCGCGAAGGAGGATCGCGAGGTGCGCAGACCCACGATACGCCTCGGGACGGTTCGCCTCTTCGATCACCCTCACCACGAGGGCTCCGCTGCTCGGAGCGCTTGAGGACGATGGAGGGGGCGAAGCCAAGGGGGACGGCTCCTCAGCCGTCTCCGCAAGCTCTGCTGGATGGGGCCTGCGGAGCAAGGGTCAGTTAAAGCAATAGAAGGATCGAGAGCTGGGAAAGGAGAAGGCTTACTCATCAGTGGCGAAGTACTTCCTACGCTTCAGCAGGCGACAAGGGTAATCATCGCCCAGGGCCTCCCTTCTCTTCCGGAGGGCCTCAAAGTCCACGTGGAAGCGGCCTAAAAGTTGGGCGCAGGGATCAACCAGCGACAAAGATGGAGCATCAAAGCGATCCGCGTCAGGGGCGCCTGCCTGATGTGCGCTGCCGATCGCCTCGCCAGGAGAAGCAGCCGGAGCCTCAGGGGCCTCAGTCGCAGGCGCAGAGGGCAGCTGCTTGTCACCCTCAGCCTCAGCGGCACAGGCCCCAAGAACTGCTCCCTCATGAACATCGCCCGGCGCTGTCACCCCGCCGGGAGCACCCTCGGCCTCTGGCGCCTCATGCATCCCTGCTCCGCCGCTTGAGGAATTGTCGCCTTGGCCGACTGGAAGGGCAGTCACCATCACTGGGTTCTCGCGAGGCCCCTGGAGGCCGGCGGGGCGCGGCCCCCACTCATCAAAGATAGGCATCTGCTTCACAAAATCGCCCCTGCTCTGGCAGAGGTACAGCAAGACCCCTCCCTGCTAGATGATGCTGGGGTTGGGGTCCCTAGTCAGGGTCAAGAGCGCTGTCCTCAGCACTTCAGGAGTCAGGTCCTCTTCCTGGAGCCTCATACGATCATCGCGCCCGCTGAAGGCCCACATTCGGCGGGAGTGGCGTTGGAGAGGAGCAACACGGTGTAGCAGGAACTCCTTCACCACCTTGGGCGCTGTCACGCCGAGCGACCTCAAGAACGCGAAGCGGTGCCAGACGAAGACTAGCCGGGGGCTCTCAAGCGTCTCCTAGCCCCAGCCTGAATTGGGGACAGCAGGCGAAGTTGGCTCCGATAGCAGGAGGCTGGGCACCCCTGCGTCCACATACAGCCACCGCTCGCGGAACCCAGCCGTGGGCGGGGGGAGCTTGAAGTCAATCCCAGAGGCCGCTGTCTCAGGCGCGGGAACGAAGCTCACGCACGCCCAGCATTGGGTAGGGTCGACAAGGCGCGGCGAGAAGAAGTGGCGCAGCAAGGCAACCGAAGGAAGGATGCCCATCATAGCCTCGCAAACAAAGGCGAAGACCGAAAGGAGAGTGATGGATTCAGGACCCAGATGCATAATGTGGATCTGATAGTGGGAAAGCACGGCATGGAAGAAATCAGAAAAGGGAGGAACCATACCTGCCCACAGGGCATCGGCAAAATACGGGACCTCGGTGACTATCCTGTCGATGGAGAAGTGGGACGCGGGCCAGGCCGTCGTCCTCCCGCATTCGTTGAAGATAGTGGCCAGAGCCAAGCTGACCTTGCCCAAGCCCTTGGTGGGGGCCGCAAACGGCGGCGGGCAAGGCGGAGACACGGGTTTCTTCCCTCTTCCTTTCTTCGTCGGAGCCATGGCGATGGGAAGGGGGGGAAGGTTCGAGATTGGGTTGAAAACAGAAGCCGGAGTTCGAGCGGAGGAAGGACAGAGGGCGCTCAAGCAACAGAAAGGGGAACGGCTGTGTACGACTACGAGTGTGCCTAGCATGGCGCAAAATAAGGAGGGTGTGGGGGAACAGTGCCGCCCACGTCCAATCAACCGCCATGCGGCGCCCGAGGCCGCAGGCTGTTAGGGCCCGTGGCGCTTCGCTCTTGCCCTTCCGCCTCCCTGCACGGCCAAGTCCGGGCGCGCCTTGGGCCCGGGGGCTACTGTCAGTGTTCTGGGAATGGGGGTCCCCAGACTTGCCTGCCTGCGGCCTGCGGCGTGGCTCAAAGAGGGGCCCAGCACGGCCCATCTTCACCAACACAGGCTCAAGACCCTCGCGAGGGGCCAAGCCTCGCGGGGCGGACGACGCGGAGCGTCCTCAGGCACGGCCTCATCAGGCTGGCTCGCGAGGAGGCGGAGAGATCAAGGCGGGGTACCTCACGAGGTGCCCGTGACGCAAGCCATGACGACCAAGGGCGACAGGCGGGTGCCAGCCCACGCAGTGTCCTCCTTTCCCCTTTGGTGCAAAGGGGGCAAGCGCAGCCGCGGAGTACCGAGGCATCAGGCAAAGGTTGCCATTTCGGTGCAACAAGACCAAGACCATGAGGACTGCAAGACGGAGGTCATTGTGGAGCCCAAGACGGCGTCACCACCAGAGCTGTGTGCAGGCGAAGACTACTTTTGTCAGGATAGCTGGTACTAGCTGTCCCCTTTCAAATTAGCCCACCATTGTTGGCTCCCTTCCCGCTCGATATTTGGGAAGAGGACCAGGGCCTCTATAAATAGGACTAGCCACCAGCAGGATAAAAGGAGGACAATCGAGAGAGAGAGAGAGAGAAGGGTGACTGAACTCCTCCGAACAGTTCATCCCCCCAGCCAAGAACAGACCCTCGCGAGGCTGTTCTTCCTTGTATTGTTCATCATCATCAACCCAAGAGGCAATCCACCACGCCACACACTGGATTAGGGTATTACACCACAACGATGGCCCGAACCAGTATAAACCCTGTGTCACTCGTGTTGTTCTTTCCATAGCTTAGATCTTTGCGTGGCGGAGGGGTGCAGGTAGGTAGGAGGCGAAATCTCCATGCGCACCCCAGTGTTCGAACCTCAAGGGTCTGCCGGAACCTGAAATCCAACAAAGGTGTCAAGCCGGTGACGATGGTGATCATGACGGTGCTTTCGAGATGGATATCAAAGGCACAAGATGATGATGGCCATATCATATCACTTATTTTGATTGCATGTGATGTTTATCCTTTATGCATCTTATTTTTCTTAGTACGGCGGTAGCATTATAAGATGATCCCTCACTAAATTTCAATGTACAAGTATTCTCCCTCAGTATGCACTGTTGCTACAGTTCATTGTTCTGAGACACCATGTGATGATCGGGTGTGATAAGCTCTACGTTCACATACAACGGGTGCAAGCCAGTTTTGCACATGCAGAATACATGGGTCAAACTTGACGAGCCTAGCATATGCAGATATGGCCTCGGAACACTAAGACCGAAAGTTCGAATGTGAATCATATAGTAGATATGATCAACATAGTGATGTTCACCATTGAAAACTACTCCATCTCACGTGATGATCGGACATGGTTTAGTTGATATGGATCAAGTGATCATTTAGATGACTAGAGGGATGTCTATCTAAGTGGGAGTTCTTAAGTAATATGATTAATTGA
The DNA here is from genome assembly GCF_018294505.1 of Triticum aestivum. Classification (NCBI taxonomy): domain Eukaryota; kingdom Viridiplantae; phylum Streptophyta; class Magnoliopsida; order Poales; family Poaceae; genus Triticum; species Triticum aestivum. The sequence continues at coordinate 165,680,864 of NC_057800.1, read as the reverse complement.
ACTTCAATTTATCATGAACTTAGTCCTGATAATTTTTGCATATCTATGTTGTAGATCAATAGCTTGCATTGTAGCTCCCCGTTTTATTTATGATATGTTCCTAGAGAAAACAAAGTTGAAAGATGATAGTAGCAATGATGCAGACTAGGTCTGTGATCTAAGGAGTATCCTCATTGCTGCACATAATAATTTTGTCCTTGATGCACCGCTAGGTGACGGACCTTTTGTAGGAGCAGATGCAGACGTTATGAACGTTTGGCAAGCTTGGTATGATGACTACTTGATAGTTTAGTGCACAATACTTTACGGCTTAGAACCGGGATTTCAAAAATGTTTTGAACGAGCATATGAGATGTTCCAAGAGATGAAATTGGTATTTCAGTCTCATGCCCGTGTAGAGAGGTATGAGACCTCTGACAACTACTTTGCTACAAGATGGAGGAGAATGGCTCAGCCAGTGAGCATGTACTCAGAATGTCTGGGTAGTACAATCGCTTGAATCAAGTGGGAGTTAATCTTCCAGATAAAGATAGTGATTGACAGAGTTCTCTAGTCACTATCACCAAGCTACTAGAACTTCATGATAAACTATAATATGCAAGGGATGATGAAAATGATTCCCGAGCTCTTCGCGATACTGAAATCAGCGAAGTAGAAATCAATAAAAAGCATCAAGTGTTGATGGACCACTAGTTTCAAGAAAAATGGCAAATAAAAAAGGGAACTTCAAGAAGAATGACAAGCAAGTTGCCACTCCCATGAAGAAGACCAAGAGCTAGACCCAAGCCTAAAACTGAGTGCTTCTACTACAAAGGAAATGGTCACTGGAAGCGGAACTTCCCCAAATACTTGGCGAATACGATGGATGGCAAAGTGAACAAAAGTATATATGATATACATGTTATTGATGTGTAATTTAGTAGTGTTCATAGTAGCCCTTGGGTATTTGATACAGGTTCAGTTTCTACGATTAGTAACTCGAAACAGGAGTTACAAAATGAACATAGACTAGTTGAGGGCGAGGTAATGATGTGTGTTGGAAGTGATTCCAAGGTTGATAATATCACCATTGCACACTCCCTTTACCTTCGGGATTAGTGTTGAACCTAAAATAAATGTTATTTGGTATTTACGTTGAGCATAATATGATTGGATCATGTTTATTGCAATACAATTATTCATTTAAGTCAAAGAATAATTGTTATTCTGTTTACATGAATAAAACCTTCTATGGTCATACACCCGAGGTGAATGGTTTATTGAATCTCGATCGTAGTGATACACATATTAATAATATTGATGCCAAAAGATGCAAAAGTTGATAATGATAGTGCAACATACTAGTGGCACTATCGTTTATGTCATATTGGTGTAAAGCGCATGAAAAAAGTCCATGCAGATGGATTTTTGGAATCACTTGATTATGAATCATTTGATGCTTGTGAACCATGCCTCATGGGCAAGATGACTAAGACTTCGTTCTCTGAAACAATGGAGCGAGCCACTGACTTACTGGAAATAAAACATACCGATGTATGCGGTCCAATGAGTGTTGAGGCTCGCGGCAGGTATCGTTATTTTCTAACCTTCACAAATGATTTGAGCAGATATGGGTATATCTACTTAATGAAACACAAGTTTGAATCATTTGAAAAGTTCAAAGAATTTCATAGTGAAGTTTAGAATCATCATAACAAGAAAATAAAGTTTCTATGATCTGATCGCGGAGGCGAATATATGAGTTACGAGTTTGGCCTTCATTTAAAACAATGTGGAATACTTTCACAACTCACGCCACCTAGAACACCACAACGTAATGGTGTGTCCGAACATTGTAACCGTACTTTATTAGATATGGTGCGATCTATGATGTCTCTTACTGATTTACCACTATCATTTTGGGGTTATGCATTAGAGATAGCTGCATTCACGTTAAATTGGGCACCATCTAAATCCGTTGAGGCAACGCTGTATGAACTATGGTTTGGAAAGAAACCTAAGCTGTCATTTCTTAAAGTTTGGGGCTGCGATGCTTATGTGAAAAATCTTCAACTTGATAAGCTCGAAACCAAATCGGAGAAATGCGTCTTCATAGGATACCCAAAAGAAAATGTTGGGTACACCTTCTATCACAGATCTGAAGGCAAGATATTCGTTGCTAAGAATGGATACTTTATGGAGAAAGAGTTTCTCTCGACAGAAGTGAGTGGGAGGAAAGTAGAACTTGATGAGGTAGTTGTACCTTCTCCTTAATTGGAAAATGGTTCATCACAGAAATCAGTTCTAGTAATGCCTACACCAATTAGTGAGGAAGTTAATGATGATGATCATGAAACTTCAGATCAAGTTACTACCGATCCTCGTAGGTCAACCAGAGTATGTTACGCACCAGAGTGGTACGGTAATCCTATTCTAGAAGTCATGTTACTAGACCATGATGAACCTACGAACTATGAGGAAGCGATGATGAGCCCAGATTCCGCAAAATGGCTTGAGGCCATGAAATCTGAGATGGGATCCATGTATAAGAACAAAGTATGGACTTTGGTGGACTTGCCCGATGATCGGAGAGCCATAAATGGATCTTCAAGAGGAAGACGGATGATGATGGTAGTGTTACTATCTACAAAGCTCGAATTGTCGAAAAAGTTTTGCAACAAGTTCAAGGTGTTGAATACGATGAGATTTTCTCACTCGTATCGATGCTTAAGTCTGTCCGAATCATGTTAGCAAATGCCGCATTTTATGAAATCTGGCAAATGGATGTCAAAAACTGCATTCCTTAATGGATTTATTAAAGAACAGTTGTATATGATGCAACCAGAAGGTTTTTTCAACCCTAAAGTTGCTAACAAAGTGTGCAAGCCCTAGTGATCCATCTATGGACTGGTGCAAGCATCTCGGAGTTGGAATATATGCTTTGATGAGTTGATCAAAGCATATAGTTTTATACAGACTTTTGGAGAAGCCCGTATTTACAAGAAAGTGAGTGGGAGCACTACAGCCTTTCTGATAAGTATATGTGAATGACATATTGTTGATCGGAAATGATGTAGAATTTTTTGGAAAGCATAAAGGAGTGTTTGAAAGGAGTTTTTTCAAAGAAAGACCTCAGTGAAGATGCTTGCATATTGGGCATCAAGATCTATAGAGATAAATCAAGGCGCTTGATAAGATTTTTCAATGAGTACATACCTTGACAAGATTTTGAAGTAGTTCAAAATAGAATAGTCAAAGAAGGAGTTCATGCCTGTATTGCAAGGTGTGAAGTTGAGTAAGACTCAAAACCCGACCACGGCAGAAAATAGAATGAGAATGAAAGTCATTCCCTATGCCTCAGTCATAGGTTCTATAAAGTATGCTATGCTGTGTACCAGACCTATTGTGTACCTCACCATCAGTTTGGCAAGAGGGTACAATAGTGATCCAGGAGTGGATCACTGGACAATGGTCAAAATTATCCTTGGTGGAATAAGGTTATGTTTCTCGATTATGGAGGTGACAAAGAGTTCGTCGTAAAAGGTTACGTCGATGCAAGCTTTGACACTGATCCGGATTACTCTAAATCTCAATCTAGATACATATCGAAAGTGGCAGCAATTAGCTAGAGTAGCTCCGTGCAGAGCATTGTAGACATAGAAAATTTGCAAAATACATACGGCTCTGAATATGGCAGACCCGTTGACCAAACTTCTCTCACAAGAAAAACATGATCACACCTTAGTACTCTTTGGGTGTTAATCACATAGCAATGTGAACTAGATTATATACTCTAGTAAACCCTTTGGGTGTTAGTCACATGGAGATGTGAAGTAATCACACAAAGATGTGAACTGTTGGTGTTAAATCACATGACGATGTGAACTAGATTATTGACTCTAGTGCAAGTGGGAGACTGAAGGAAATATGCCATGGAGGCAATAATAAAGTCATTATTTTATATTTCCTTATATCATGATAAATGTTTATTATCCATGCTAGAATTGGATTAACCGGAAACTTGATACATGTGTGGATACATAGACAAAACACAGTGTCCCTAGTAAGCCTCTACTAGACTAGCTCATTAATCAAAGATGGTTAAGTTTCCCAAACCATAGACATGTGTTATCATTTGATAAACGGGATCACATCATTAGAGAATGATGTGATGGACAATACCCATCTGTTAGCTTAGCATAGTGATCGTTTAGTTTTATTGCTATTGCTTTCTTCATGACTTATACATGTTCCTCAGACTATGAGATTATGCAACTCCTGAATACCGGAGGAACACATTGTGTGCTATCAAATGTCAAAACATAACTGGGTGATTATAAAGATGGTCTACAGATGTCTCTGATGGTGTTTGTTGACTTGGCATAGATCGAGATTAGGATTTGTCACTCCGTGTATCGGAGAGGTATCTCTGGGCCGTCTCGGTAATGCACATCACTATGAGCCTTGCAAGTAATGTGACTAATTAGTTAGTCACGGGATGATGCATTACGGAACGATTAAAGAGACTTGCCGGTAACTAGATTGAACTAGGTATGTCGATACCGACGATCGAATCTCGAGCAAGTAACATACATATGGCAAAGGGAATAACGTATGTTGTCATGCGGTTTGACTGATAAAGATCTTCGAAGAATATGTAGTAACCAATATGAGCATGTAGGTTCCATTATTGGTTATTGACCGGAGATGTGTCTCAGTCATGTCTACATAATTCTCGAACCCGTAGGGTCCGCACGCTTAACGTTCGATGACGATTTGTATTATGAGTTATGTTATTTGATGACTGAAGTTTGTTCGGAGTCCCGGTGAGATCATGGACATGACGAGGAGTCTCGAAATGGTCGAGAGGTAAATATTCATATATTGGAAGTCTATATTTGGACATCGGAAAGGTTCCGAGTGATTCGGGTATTTTTCGGAGTACCGAGGAGTTACGGGAATTCACCGGGAGAAGTAATGGGCCTTATTGGGCCATAAGGGAAAGAGGAGGCAGGCCCAGGCTAGGTGCCCCCCATGGGTCCGAATTGGACTATGGGAAGGGGGAGGCGCCCCCCTTGCCTTTTCCTGCTCCCTCTCTCTTTCCCTTTTTTCTTCTCTCCTACTCCGAAAAGGAAAGGGATTCCTACTAGGACTTGGAAGTCCTAGTAGGACTCCATACTCTTGGCGCGCCCCTAGGGGGCTGGCCTCTCTCCCTCCCTCCTTTATATACATGGGCAGGGGCACCCCAAAGACACACCAAGTCTTCTCTTAGCCGTGTGCGGTGCCCCCTTCACAGTTACACACCTCGATCATAGCGTCGTAGTGCTTAGGCGAAGCCCTACGCCGGTAACTTCATCATCACCGATAACATACCATCGTGCTAACGGAACTCTCCCTCGTCCTCAACTAGATCAAGAGCTCGAGGGACGTCATCATGCTGAACGTGTGCTAAACACGGAGGTGCTGTATGTTCGGTACTAGGATCGGTTGGATCGTGAAGACGTTCAACTACATCAACCGCGTTACTAAACGCTTCCGCTTTCGGTCTACGAGGGTACGTAGACACACTCTCCCCTCTCATTGCTATGCATCTCCTAGATAGATCTTGCGTGATCGTAGGTAAAATTTTTTGAAATACTGCATTCCCCAACAGGCGCCAAGCACATGCGGGAAGGAAGATGGCATGAGCTTAATTGTCAAATCAGTATCTTTTATCGAACAATGTGAACTATCTTCAAAAACAAAACTCTTGAGAAATAGAGAAAGGAATAACACTTATAGTAGCTCCAATACCATACAAGTAGAAGCTAACACTGAATTAACAGCATGAACTTGCAATTCCCTATTAGCAACAATATTTTCTTTATAAGAATCTTGAAATGGGTAATGACATTTCACCAATGTTTCCTTCACATGAGCAACAAAAGTTTCATGAAAGTTATCAAACAATTCGGAATCAAGTACAAACTTACCAGTAAGTTCATGAAACACATCGGTTTCATCAAAAGATTGACTTAATGCAATCATATATATTCAGAGTTCATATCTTGTTATTTACCATTGACAATATCACCGTTATGAGTGGTACGTTTCAACAAATTAAACTATAAGCCCAATTGGATCTCTACATGTCGGGAAGAGCGGATAGAAAGAGGACACCTTTTGCTCTATCTCCTTCTTCCTCTTCCTAGGGGCCCGGAGGGGTTCTTTGGATATCGCTCTGTTATTGGTCTGTTATATACTAAATACTAAATAGATACAGATCAAAGGGGTATCCTTTGGCATTAGAAAATATTCATCTTGACAAGAGATTATCTATATGTTAAGATATAAATCTACAGTATTCTTTCAACAATATTCCATTTAATATTTACTTCTTTATTATTAAAGCAGCATCTGGAAGAAGTATCGAGTCTCCCTTTATTATGTTGATGAAGTCTTGCATATAAATTTGTAATAATCGTCTGTTTGGAGAACTGTTGATTGGGGAATTTGAGCATTATTGATTTAAGCATCACCCAAGTTTGAGTCCAGCTTTCTATGGAAGGCCAAAACTTATTAATATAATGCATATCCTCATGTACCTTTTTAGCAAAGCATTGGAGCTCAATCATGCACTCTATTTCATAAGGTTTATCCAAGAGCCTAAATTATTCCATTGTATCGCCCTCCAAAGATGGGGGGATTTTTTTCTTAACTTCATCATCCGATAAACCTAAAAGTCTATAAAGATCACACAAATATTTAAGTTTGAGCAATTGATCTTTAGGTTGAACGATTTTGTCTTCTACATAATGGTTAGTCCTCACATGCTCAAGTAAGCAAATTGGTATTTGATAACTTTTTCAGAAGTTGGAGGTTCCCTCCTAACTATTGTAGTTGTGTATGCGATCCCTCCTAACAAATTATTTGCAGCAAGGTTTTTCATGGTGGACTAAAAGAACAAATGAAAATAAAAACAGCAAACACAATAAACACCTTTATTACTAAATTCCACTTACCAACAATGCTACAACTCCCTGGCTTTGGCGCTAGAAAAGAGTCGTGATGACCCACAAGTGTAGAGGATCTATTGTAGCCCTTTTTCGATAAGTAAGAGTGTCAAACCCAATGAGGAGCAGAAGAAATTGATTGATGGAAACTTGTTGGAAATATGTCCTATAGGCAATAATAAAGTGGTTATTATTATATTTCCTTAATCATGACAAAGGTTTATTATTCATGCTAGAATTGTATTAATCGGAAACTGAAATACATGTTTGCATACATAAATAAATAATGTGTCCCTAGTGAGCCTCTACTAGACTAGCTCGTTGATCGAAAGATGGTTAAGGTTTCCTAACCATGGACATGTGTTGTCACTTGATAATGGGATCACATCATTAGGAGAATGATGTGATGGACAAGACCCATCTGTTAGCTTAGCATATGATCGTTCAGTTTATTACTATTGTTTTCTAATGTCAAATACATATTCCTTCGACCATGAGATCATGCAACTCCCGGATACCGGAGGAATACCTTGTGTTCTATCAAACGTCATAACATAAATGGGTGATCATAAAGATGCTCTATAGGTATCTCCGAAGGTGTCTTTTGAGTTGGCAAGGATTGATATTGGGATTTGTTACTCCATGTATCGGGGAGGTTTCTCTGGGCCCTCTCAGTAATGCAGCATCACAAGAAGCTTGCAAGCAAAGTGACTAAGGAGTTAGTTACGAGATGATGTATTAGGGAACAAGTAAAGAGACTTGCCGGTAACGAGATTGAACTAGGTATGGAGATACCGATGATTGAATCTCTGGCAAGTAACATACCGACAGATAAAGGGAAATATGTATGTTGTCATAAAGGTTCAATTGATAAAGATATTCATAGAATATGTAGGAACCAATATGGGCATCCAGTTCCCGCAATTGGTTATTAACTAGAGAAGTGTTTCGGTCATGTCTACATCATTCTCGAACCCGTAGGGTCCGCACGCTTAACGTTCGTTGGTGATATAGTATTATAAGAATTCGTGACTGAATGTTGTTCGGAGTCCAGGATGAGATCACAGACATGACGAGGAGCTCCGGAATAGTCCGGGGGTAAAGATTGATATATAGGATGATAGTATTTGGTCAACGGAAAGATTTTGGAAAGTACCGAGTATTTATCGGAGTGCCTGAAGGGGTTCCGAGAGGCCACCGGTAAGTGGTGGGCCTTGTGGGCCAAAGGGAGGGAGCAAATCAGCCCACAAAGGGGGCCAGCGCCCCACCTCCCTTGTCCACACGCCAAGGAAGGAGGGAAGGGAGGGAGAGGCGCCCTAAGGCAGCCAGCCCCCCTTTCCTTCCCCCCATGTCCATATATGGAAGGGGCGCGGCTAGGGCAGGCGCCCTAGGGCAGCCACCGGTCCCTTGGGGGCGCGCCTAGGGCTGCCTCCCCTTGCCCTCCATCTATATATATGTGAGGCGGGGAGGGTGCAACACACACCACGATCCCCAAGCCGTGTGTGGCGCCCCATCTCCCTCTAGTTCTAGTTCCCCCTTAGTTCACGTCTGTTGTGCTTGGCGAAGCCTTGCGGATTGATACGTCTCCAATGTATCTACTTTTCCTAACGCTTTTCCTCTTGTTCTGGACTCTAATTTGCATGATTTGAATGAAACTAACCCCGGACTGATGTTGTTTTCAGCAGAACTACCATGGTGTTGTTTTTGTGCAGAAATAAAAGTTCTCGGAATGGAACAAAACTTTGCGAGGAATTTTTATATAATATATAAGAATTTCTGGAGCCAAGACCTGCCAGGGAGGGGAACCTGGGTGGGCACAACCCACCAGGGCGTGCCCCCTCTCTTGGCGCGCCCTGGTGGGTTGTCCCCACCTGGTGGCCCCGCTGACCCTGAAACCAACGCTATAAAATCCTATTTTTGGAGAAAAAATCAAGGAGAAAGAATTATTACGATCCACGAGATGAAGCCGCCGCCAAGCCCTATTCTTCCTCGGGAGGGCAGATGTGGAGTCCGTTTGGGGCTTCAAAGAGGGGGGGTCTTCATTCTTCATCATCACCAACCCTTCTCCATCGCCAATTCCATGATGCTCCCCATCGGGAGTGAGTAATTCCTTCTTAGGCTCGCTGGTCGGTGAGGAGTTGGATGAGATTCATCATGTAATTGAGTGAGTTTTGTTAGGGCTTGATCCCTAGTATCCACTATGTTCTTAGATTGATGTTGCTGTGACTTTGCCATGCTTAATGCTTGTCACTTTGGGCCCGCGTGCCATGATTTAAGATCTGAACCATTTATGTTATCACCTTATATTCATGTTCTAGATCCGGTCTTGCAAGTTATAGTCACCTACTACGTGTTATGATCCGGTAACCCCGGAGTGACAGTAACCGGGACTTCTTCCGGTGATTACCGTAGTTTGAGGAGTTCATGTATTCACTATATGTTAATGCTTTATTCCGGTTGTCTATTGTAGCATCCCAATTTTCAATTTGGATGTTATACATAGGTCATCATATGCATATCATATTTTTTTGCATTGAGTTGTGATCCTAGAAATCTTAAGCAACTCAAGGACCCAAGGAGAGAGTTGGAGGTTTCACAAATTTTCATATTTGAATTTATTTCAAATTTGAAGAAAGGATCAATTTGTTTTTTATATTTTCCCTCCAATTATTTTCAATAACAAAAATAAATGAGAGAAGATAAAATGACTTCTTCAACAAGAGGGAAATTTTGCAGGAGAAATTTCAAAATCAATTTCTATTTTATTCGGATTTTATTTGCTATTTATTTGAATTAGAGAAAAATATGCACTTTTAAAAATTGCATTTTAGGCTAGAAAAATGTTCATCTTGTCCTAAATATTAGGTTTGAAAGGTGAAAATTGTTTTTGGTATTTTTGGTATTTTTAGAATTTTTTTATATTTTATTAGGATTTTTCTTCTGTGGCAATTTTAAAAAAACTCTGTCGGACCAAACTGGGCCAGAGGCCCAGCCGGCCTAGCCGAGCGCCGCCGCCTCCCGCTCGGAGTCCCGGCCGCTGCCGCCGTGGAGTACGGCTCGGACTCCACCTCGCCGCCTCCCCCTCCCGCAAGCAAGCACCCCCGGCCCCCTTTATAAGCCGC